>NW_027325371.1:3382500-4112372 GCF_036924035.1 Leuresthes tenuis
AAGCTGCATCTGAAGGAGCTTTAACCTGCATCTGATGGAGCTTTAACCTGCATCTGATGGAGCTTTAACCTGCATCTGAAGGAGCTTTAACCTGCATCTGATGGAGCTTTAACCTGCATCTGATGGAGCTTTAACCTGCATCTGATGGAGCTTTAACCTGCATCTGATGGAGCTTTAACCTGCATCTGATGGAGCTTTAACCTGCATCTGAAGGAGCTTTAACCTGCATCTGATGGAGCTTTAACCTGCATCTGATGGAGCTTTAACCTGCATCTGATGGAGCTTTAACCTGCATCTGATGGAGCTTTAACCTGCATCTGAAGGAGCTTTAACCTGCATCTGATGGAGCTTTAACCTGCATCTGATGGAGCTTTAACCTGCATCTGATGGAGCTTTAACCTGCATCTGATGGAGCTTTAACCTGCATCTGATGGAGCTTTAACCTGCATCTGAAGGAGCTTTAACCTGCATCTGATGGAGCTTTAACCTGCATCTGATGGAGCTTTAACCTGCATCTGATGGAGCTTTAACCTTCATCTGATGGAGCTTTAAGCTGCATCTGATGGAGCTTTAACCTGCATCTGATGGAGCTTTAACCTGCATCTGATGGAGCTTTAACCTGCATCTGATGGAGCTTTAACCTGCATCTGATGGAGCTTTAACCTGCATCTGATGGAGCTTTAACCTGCATCTGATGGAGCTTTAAGCTGCATCTGATGGAGCTTTAACCTGCATCTGATGGAGCTTTAACCTGCATCTGATGGAGCTTTAACCTGCATCTGATGGAGCTTTAACCTGCATCTGATGGAGCTTTAACCTGCATCTGAAGGAGCTTTAACCTGCATCTGATGGAGCTTTAACCTGCATCTGATGGAGCTGTAACCTGCATCTGATGGAGCTTTAACCTGCATCTGAAGGAGCTTTAACCTGCATCTGATGGAGCTTTAACCTGCATCTGATGGAGCTTTAACCTGCATCTGATGGAGCTTTAACCTGCATCTGACGGAGCTTTAACCTGCATCTGAAGGAGCTTTAAGCTGCATCTGATGGAGCTTTAACCTGCATCTGATGGAGCTTTAACCTGCATCTGTGGAGCTTTAACCTGCATCTGATGGAGCTTTAACCTGCATCTGATGGAGCTTTAACCTGCATCTGTGGATGTTACGCTGAGCTGTTCCTGGAAGTGTTCCTGAGCCCAGGCAGTGATTTCCAGGCCAGAATCAGGTCTGTTTTTAATGCAGAGCTGCCTGAAGGTCACAGACATCCAGAGATGTCTCCAGATTCTCTGAATCTTTGGATGACGGGAGATTCAAAGTCTGTTTATTGCCTATTTCTGAACTTCTGTCCATCTTTACTTCTGAGAGACTCTGCCTCTCTCAGGTGCTCCTTTTATACCCAATCATGTCCTGATTAGTTCCAACATGTTCATCCAGCTGTTTCTTCATAGACTTTTTCAGGGACGCGCCACCAGATTCAAGATGAGCTCATATTTCTTTAATGAAAGTTCAGTAAAACGTCTGCCTTTCAGTCGCTGATATTCAGCTGGTAGTTTTTATTTGCTGCATCTGTGTTTGTGATCAGAATAATGTTAATAATGTGTTTTTATCCAGCTTTCAGACGTGTAAAAAGTCATTTCCGTATTTTCAGCCTCACAGTTTCTCCTGCTAACTTAAAGCCGGAGGCACGTGTGAATGTGGATCGGCTGCCTCTTTCCGGAGGGGTCAGTCCTCCGAGGATTAAGTGACAAACTGAGGATTGATATGGTCGGACAGCGGAGCAGGGGGGGGGGGTCGCAGAGTCACCTCCACGCTCCTCATTAGGACTCCCCGTCGGAATACAAAATGGTAGATGTGACAGCAGCTTAAGCCCCACAGAGCGATGATGCTGAAACAGCCGCAGTGGGGCCGCGGGGAGGTTTGACACGAGGCCACTGTGGTCGATCCGAAGCCTCGGCGTCCCACGCTGACTTTGACTCATTTCCACCAGCTGTTTGTGTCGTACAACATCATGTCGAGCTTCAATTCATGACAGTCACCTCATCGCAGATGCATAAAAACGCTGTTGAACAGGGATGAACGACCTCCTCTTCCTCAGCCAGAACCACCGCATCCATAATCAGACTATTTCATATAAAATGTTCCGTCTGTGTGTCATATATCTTATATATTTGTTTGTAACTGGACCTCAGAGACCTGCAGAGTGTCGGCAAGAAAAAACAAATAGAGAAACATCCAGCTGGCAAACAAAGTGGGAGAAAAAACAGACAGAAGCAGTGCTTTTGCCTCCCAGGACACGAGAGAGGCTGCAGACAGAAGGTGAAAAAGACGGACCAGCTGACAGCTGAGCTACGTGGAGGGTTGAAGGTGACGGTGCTCGGGTTAAACAATCAGGGACTGACACAAAAGAAGGAAACAATGTGAAAGAGAAGCTGTGGAGACAAAAGAATAAGTTAAACACGTCTCCTTTGTCCTGCAGCACGTTATCTTTAAGAATAAGTAACTGAGAGCGTCGGGCTACGGTTTACTTTCACACTGTGTCCCATTTTAGATTTGCACGGCAGCTCAAAGCCGTACGATCGACCTCCGGAGGACCAGCTGAAGCCAGCAGCTATGAACGCGGCTGTATATTCCTGTCTGAGAAAGAGCTGTACTCTGTTAGAAGATGCAGAAAAAGGCCAGAATACGTTTGCTTTGAGAAAAACTGCTTAATTCTCTGTTGTTTTTTTAATTTATTTGTTGCATAAAAACAACAGTTTTGCTCTCTTTGAAGCTACTTTTGGAAAACTGCAACATTTGAACAATATATTTCATATATATATGACATTATTGATATATATTTGCTCCCTTTTTCTTTTCAACATTTGATAATGGAAGTAAACGTCCTGTTGTGTTGGCCTGCGTAACGACAGTGTTTACCGCTGATTTTCAGCTCCTACTAAAGAGAGTTTCTGTCGATATTAAACGCTTCCTGTGACCTCGGAGTGTTGTGCGAGTGTCAGCTTCCCAAAATGAAAATGTAGAGCTGCGAGGTGGTCCTATTAAGATGTCCTGATGATGTTCAGCCTGTGGAGTGTTCACACATTGAGACGAATCTGCTTTGGATCGAAGCCGTTTGCCTAAAAGGGGAACGCCGGTATTTTTAAACCTTATTTCTGGCATGAAATACGTTTATCTACTCACTCTTTGGAAGATATTTAGATAACTGGAGATCCATATAACGGAGTGAACGGGGCTTAGAGCCTCTAAATAAGGCATTATCTGTCTTTATTTCACCAATACTTTCAGAAGAATGAATGAATGAAAGTGTGCTATAGCTCTGTTAGCTCATAGCTGCTGTTATGTGGCTACTTGCAGCTAAAGGAGAGCTAACGGAGGGATTTCTACACAGGCACTCTACTGGGACCACTTCATCCACACGCCCCCCTGCAGCACAGCTTATTCACTCCGATAAGAACGTCCATCTTACTCAAAGTCGTCATCGGTCAAAATCTGATAAATATCCTGCCATGTTGCACAAAACTATCAGCAGCAAACTCTGTGTGAAGTTAGCCGACTGTCACAGAGCACGGAGTGAATAAACTGTGCTGCAGGGGGGCGTGTGGATGAAGTGGTCCCAGTAGAGTGCCTGTGTAGAAATCCCTCCGTTAGCTCTCCTTTAGCTGCAAGTAGCCACATAACAGCAGCTATGAGCTAACAGAGCTATAGCACACGTTCATTCATTCATTCTTCTTAAAGTATTGGTGAAATAAAGACAGATAATGCCTTATTTAGAGGCTGCATCCTCTAAGCCCCGTTCACTCCGTTATATGGATCTCCAGTTATCTAAATATCTTCCGAAGGACGCCGACTTTCACCAAACTGTTCTCGGTGAGTAGATGAACGTATTTCATGCCAGAAATAAGGTTTAAAAATACCGGAGTTCCCCTTTAAAGCTTCAACATTATTAACATTAACATTATTATTAAGCCTTTATGGGGAAACATAATGTCTCACTGGTGCTTTTCCAACATGAACTGGGCTGCGACACCTTTTGAACGTTTTTAGCACAAACTCTCATGCATTCTTCCTTATTTATCCTTTCACTCTGAGTGATAATTGTTCATCTTCACTGCATGTTTGCTGCTCATTCAAACCTCCTCCATGCCGCCCCACTGGTGTTAGGATCTGAATTTATGCACGAACGTGCCGCTTCGCTTGGATGAGCAGAATCCTTCTCTTCTCAGGGCAGATTAAGACGTTCTGTGACTGTATCAATCACACAAATTTTGACTTTCTCGCAGTCCTCATGCAACCGATCTTCTTCGCCCTGCAAATCCACAGCCCCGGGTCCCGTCTGCTCTGCTGACGGAGCACGGATTGATTCAGTCTTAATCACAGCAAGGACAGCAAAGGGTGGTCACGACTTATTCTGAATATCTGGCAATTACCTTTTCATTTAGCCATCACACAGGTTGAGCTGGGCGAGTGTGTGAAGGAAGACCTTATTAAGGTTTCAAGGTGTATCGATGTGCCAGGCTGAACTTTTCCATGAAGTTTACAGCAGCTCAGGTTTGTCGTGGCTGAAGTTGCCTTTGATGCCGTGATGGATTTGCATGTCTGTGCTCCTAATTAAACTCGGGTCACATGGATTTTCTCGCGGGCTCGATGTTCAAGCTGTTGCTGCGTCTTTGAAATTTTACAGGAGCTTCATTTGGGATTCAGGATGCAATTCAAATGAATTGATGACACACTGTACACCCCCACCCGCCCCCAGTGCTGCTCCATCTGAGGCCATATGGCCCTCCTGTCTCCGTCCTCTGCTGCTGCTTCCTGCATTCAGCCGGCGGTGAATGTGAGCAGCCACACTGTGGCTTGTTTTCACTGAAAGAAACAAGATTTTCCTTCACAGAATACATCCAATGTGATCCTTGGTCCTTTTTTAGTCTCTCAATGCTGCAAAATCACAACCAACACTTGAGTTTCTTCAAATCAGATCAATTAAAATGCAGAAAAATGACATTTTTTTCAAAATTAATTTCCAACCAAGTGAGGAAACATTAAGCAAAGCTTTTCCTGGTCAGTTGTCTGGTGGAAAAACACTGAATTATGTTATAATCTGATCACATACAACCACCAAAGATTTGCCCTGTTAACCACTGTGTACATCACACTTTTTGAGTCTTTTTGAGGTTGCATTTTACTGATAATGTGTATATATATATATATATATATATACATATATATATATATATATATATATATGTATATATATATATATATATACAATTACACACTACATTAGGCTACGCAATGCCCATATAATGTAATGTTGTCTTAGATTGCTTACAGTGTGTCTTAGAGAGAATATTCTGATTAATAAGTGCAGGTAAATGAGGATAATGGTTATCTAACTGATCGTTTATTGAGGTTACGCTTATGTCAGGGGGAAAGCAGCACTTCCAGAAGACCGTGAATGGCGCACTGGATGTATTTTTGTTCTTTTTCGGGAGTTAATGTCGATTCTGTGTGGGACTGATGGATGGCTAACCGCTCAGATTGTTTTTAAGAAGGGCAGAGGGTGGAACTGTAGAAATGTGGAAATGATAAACGGAAACATGATACCATTTAATCATTATAGGCCTCGTAAAGTGAACCGCTCGCCTGTTTAAAGGCAGCTCGTGCTGAAGGAAACTGTAGCCCCCGTATCACAGAGCAGGATACGTACTTCCATGGAAAATCAATACTTTTTGCCTCTGACATCATTTTCAACCCCTTACAGAGGGTACAAATTGCCAGCTTTGGGTCCTCCCTTCACAGAAAACACCGTAATTAGGCGCTACAAGCATGATGCGTTCGCTTGACTGGGAAAAAAAAAGATTTCCGAATGTCGAGCTGTTTTTTTTTTTTCATCGGCTGTTTAATCGTTGAAATTCAGGCTTTTCTTGTAAGTTTTGAGGCAAATTACAAAGAGAAGTTTTCTCGCTGTAAAATAAAATGTTAGATTATTCACATGTGATAAGAATACAGCAGGTAGAGACATTTTAAATGTGTTGCTTGTCCTGTCAGGAGGTCAAAGACATTCAGTCAGACTCACAGAAAAAGTCATTAATCATTCTTGAAAACGTATTTTTCTTCATTAATTACCTGACTAATCATTTCAACATATGCATTAACTCCCCGTTGAGCAGATCCAGAGTTAAGTTTTTATATCACGGCTCTCTGATTAATTTTTTTTCCTTCCAGACCTCAGTGAGCTTTTCCTCTTCTTACCTCGCTCTCTTGCCCTTGGTCGAGGACAGTCCTGCCGGAGCTCGTGCTCAGGATACCAAATGATGGCAGGCTTTGGATTTAATGGTTAATTAGTCTCCAGGTGCCTTGTTTTTCATCTTATCCATCCCACTACTATCTCTCTCTGTCCATTCATGCCAGCCTGGGCCTCCACTTTGTCCTCACCCATATGATCCGTCAGTGAGGAGAAATCCTAAGCTTGACATGCCTGAAGTCCTGTGTCAGAGTTCAGTCGGTTCAGATTTATTCATCTGTTTATTGATATTGTTGCAGCATGATGCATTGACCACCTCTCCACCTGTCGACCACTTCAGAGCTGCAGATAAAACACTGCGTGGGACCATGAATCCCATTTATGAGCTGAATCTTGGCTTTATCACCGCATAAAGCAAAGCTGAACCTTTAAAAATGAGAATGGAGCTGCAGCCTTGAAATGAACTGAGATGTAACCCTCATTTAAGTAATTCATTTCAAGCCTTTTACTTTAGGCCATATCTGCTCTCGATTCAGGCTCTTTCTTTGTGTCAATCAATGAGAGGATGATGTCAACTCGATCTCCTGCAGGAATATGCTGCCGAAAACTAAAACCATGGGAAGTAAAGTGAAATATCACTTTAATATCCAATCCAAACCGCTTCCTACAGCAATATGATCCACAGGTTTGTCCATTTGATAAACAGCACCGCCCCTGCTGTCTCAGTAATAGTCTGAAAGCTCTCCAAGGACCAGAAGATGTGGATGTTTTTATTGCTGGTATTTACAGAGACATGACACAACATTTGTCCCCCCGAGTGTTTGCTCCTACCTCTGAAATTGTCCTCGGATTTACACCTATCCTGATCCCAGCTGCCGTGTTACTATCGTGGGCGACCAGCACTCTCGTCTCCCCCGTGAGAGAATCTGGAAACAGTGTGGTTAAATCTCTGCTAATGCTTCTTGGCACGTGAGAGACTCTTTTGGTTTCACGGCCGTGAGAAAGCTGCAAATCAGCTGAAAGGTTGGATGTCCTCTGGATTCGGCCTGAGCTTTCTTAACTCCCTTCAGTCATCCTGACTCCTAATTGCTGCCTTTCCTTGCCAATTAAAAGGGCAAGAGTGGCTTTGAAAGGTGGGGTGGGTGACGGGGAAGTGTGGGAACGTTTTACCAACAGCGTCAGCTTCTATTAGGCGAGTCAACAATGGTCCTAACAGGAAATCTAGCACTAAGAGACAGAACTCTAATCTGAACTAGAAAAAAAGCTGTTCCTGCGAAACAGCAGTGAGAATGCTTTATAAGTTGAATGGATTAGTTGAACATGCTCAAAAAGCTGAATCTAGTGAAAATTTAGCAGAAATCAAGTGAGTAATAGTTAAAATGGCTTCAGTGTAATATACAGCAGGGAGTGGAAGAGTGATGTCATCAGTGATGTCATCAGTGACAGGAATGTTTGTGATCAACTGCTGCTTTACGAGCTCTCCCTGTATAACCTGCAGAAATGGCTTTTTTTGGATACTATGACCTCCTGTGAGAAAACTGGAAGAGCGAGGAAAATAATTTGAAGACCGTAAGAAGCAGAAGGCTTGGAGGAACGCGGCAATGTAGTTTTTATTTCAATGGAGTGAAAGAAATTTAAACGGCAGCGAGTTGAACACAGTTGAACCTGTCTCTGGCGTCAGACCAAATTTCCATTGGAGTTAGTGAGAGAAATTGAAAGGTTTCTCTGGCTTCAAGGCTCATAGCTGAAATTCTGTAAATGTGAGCTATTTAGTAGTTACATCAGCTGAAAGAGGACAAGTGTACCTACATTTTAATGTATAATTTGTTTATCTGAGTTAAACAGTATGAAAGTTAGAGGAATTTGTTTGAATATCAGAAAAAGTTAAAATGATCGGTGTGCCACCCTAATCTTCTCATTCATAAAAATCAAGAAGGAGCAAAAATGTTTTTTAAACTGTCATATTTCAAAATTGGCTTCATATTTGAAAAAGCTGAATCATTTGGTAATAGCTGAATGTCTTGTGACCCGTTTAAAGTTTGAATGGTGTCTCCAGCTGAATGTATGTTGAACTAGTTAGGTTGGAAAGAGGAGGAAGTTTTTGAAGAGTTGAAAGAAATTTCCATCCATTTGAATGATGGGAAAATTTGAATTAAAAGTTAAATAGTTTAAAAAGTATAAAAGTTATAAACACCAAAAAAGTCATAGCATAAATCTCCTGAAGGAGCTGAACGTTTTGATACCAAAATTGTTGAAATCAGTGAAAGATTGCTGGAGTAGTTAAGTGCCAAAAAAGAGAAACAGGAAAACAATGCCTTAAAGCATTCTCACAAATAACCAAAATCTGTTCTACTCGGGTTAAGTTAAAACTGTGGATGAGAGCATCTTCCACAGGACAAATGGCTGCTGAATCACAGCAAATCAGCTGCAAATTCCAACAAAAAACAGGACCAAAAATGAGTTACATCTGCTAGAAAATGATGACACGATCCTTTTAAAGGAGAAAGACTTTAGGGTTACTTATAAGAGGGAATAGGGAATTCTTCTGTTTATTTTCTAGGAACAAAATAAGTTGATGTGACGTATGTTTAAGTTCTAGATTAGTTGGTTGCTGTTTCTGTCACTTGATGCACATTGAAGCCGCCTAAAAAAACGTTGCTTTGTGAAGTTAATGCTCACTGGACATGTGGACAAAGTGAAATTAGTGAGATTTGTCAGTTACCAGGGGACACAAACTGGAAGGAAAACAGAAAAGCTATGAACATTTAAACAAAGACAGGCTCTCCTAATGAGGCGGATTTTACAAAAGACTCTTAACAAAACTGAGGCTCTATGAAACTTTAACGTTTAACTCAAAACTCTCCTTTAACGGAGGCGACTATGAAAGGTTGCAACAAACGGAGGAAAAAACAAGGCTATGAAAACTCATCGTATTAATAAATAAACTAAGGCTGGGAATAAGAATAAATTACAAATCAAGGCTCGTGGAACTATGGATCGAGGCTCGAGACAAAGGCTGGTAATGATGCTCAAAAGGAGACAAACTGGCACAAGAAAAGGGAAACGCAGACTATTTGAACTCATGAGGGACCAAAGGGAACAGCTGGAAACACTTTGGGAATCAGGGAAGACAATCAGACGCCTGACATGGGAGGAAAGGCAAGATACCTGAAACGAGAGGAGAAAGTTAGTGCTTTTTTTTCAAAATAAAACAGGAAATGACGAGAAAAGACATGGAACAGAACATAAACGGTGACAAACTTCATGATTTGTGTGATACTGAAGTTTTAACAATAAAATGTTTATTTAGCAACACTCGGACATCAGTTCAAGCGTCTCCTTAATCTCTCGCTTGAGGTGAATTTGCACCTTCAGGCGTTGCGTTTCTGTAATGATGGGATGGCTGAATAATGAATAATGAGCTTTTCAGAGTCAAACTTTCTTCAGGTTGATAATAAATCGGTTTCTGCAGAACCTGCTTTATAATTTCACTCTTTCACAGTTATTTGTCTCTACATTGAAACTACATTTCCACCTCAGCTGCTCTTCCTACAGATCATCCTACTCCAAATGTGACACTCGCCCCCCAAATGCTGTAAATCCACGACTTGTTCCGCTGATAGCTGGAGGAGGAAAGTCGTTAGGGCTGCTTGTAATGGCCCATCGCTCCTTTAAGTGACCAAAGTCATTTAAAAAAAAAGCCCAAATGCTTTTCCATTTACTTGTAGCTGAAGGGCACTCTGAAAAAGCAGCAGAGTAAGGAAAAACCTCAACTGTTTTAGCCTGAAACTAAACTTCTTTGGATGCAAATACGACCGAGGTCTCCTTCAGACAGCCGACAGCCAGGGAAGCAGCTGCATGTAAGTCTGATCTGCAGGAGTATAAAACATCTGCAGCACTTTGTGACGGATCTGGCATCTGATGCTCTGGGAATGTAATCACTTTGCAGCAACTAAGTGGGATTCATTAAGGTTCTGATTGGTATCATCAGCTGGTTCAACCAGGAAGCTTTGTGCTGTAATGATCAATGCTAATCTCTGCTTGGACCCGTGAGTGCAGTAATTATGGGATATTTGCTCTGCACATTATGGATGAGTTTGTGTTCCTCATCCATTCCCGCGCAGGCCTTCACACACGGACGGCACCCTGACCACGCCGCCGGGGCTCGGCCTCGGGGACAAACCCGGCCTGTCAAGCGTCGCCTCCTCCAGACAAGCCACTCGGGCCGGTCCTGCAAACCGAGCATGACAATAAATCAAGGGTCCTTCAGCTGTCGTGCACCGTGTCTGTTGGGCACATGCTGTGAAAATGGGTTTAGAGTGAGCATTAGTTACCGTAGCTCAGCGATGACGGAGGACAGATCCAAGGAGGTGTCCCTGATCAGCGTCCGACACCCTCATGGCTCCCGTTCTGTGGTCCTCCTTCTCCACATTTAACCAGTAAATTAACTTAATATCAAGCAACAAAGGAAAAAAAGTGTTGCTGCCAGAGTTTGCAGTTCAGGCTTTGAATATATTTTCCATTTCTAAGGACAGCATTCAGAGCTGCAGCCCAGTTACACTGGAAGTGATGGTTGAACTTTTCTAAGATGTGGGTCACCCAAAAACTGAGCCACATGTGTCTCAAAAGGAATTAAATCTATTCTGTTCCACTTTCATGCGTTTGGGGATCGTTTGGTTCTGGAAGCACACCCTGACCGGTGCTTTGAGGCTGTAAAAGCAGGAGGAAGAAACCTCTATGAGCGGACATTTGTCATCTGGGACGGAGCAGGGAGAAGACAGAAGGCCTCTCTGTGCCTCTGAGGCTCCGCTGGGAAGCTTTGGCTCTAATTCTGTAGGAAGAAGATTGTTTTGGCCGCAGTGGCAGCTCTGTTTGTTAACCTCACACCCTTGCAGTAGATTGGGAGTTTGTCCATTCGTTGTGTGTCAGCTGACAGCTGTTTCGCACAGTTCTTTAGTGATTGTTTTGATTATGAAGCAAACAACCTTGAATAAATGTTAAATGTGGCCGGAGGGATCTGTGTTAACAGGCTGATGCATTTCCATTTCTTCTCATTATCATTATTAGTCTTTTTTTAATCACTGCCTCTCATATTGGATTTGAGACTCTCATCTTTGACAGTGTCAGGTTCTGGCTTTCAGAAATTCTTCCTCTGTGCATGTGAGAGCCACAGAATATTAATCCGGTCTGTGGCCCTGACGGGTCAATACATGATGAAGATGTTTGTGGAGGGAGCTGCTGGCTCCAGGCTGGCCATTAGCTTAGTGTATTGTGCATATTTAATATGTTTAAGATGTGCTGTGGTCTCCTCAGTTCATCATTTACACTCCTGTGACAAAGAAAGTGTGCTCTCCTTAAGGTTTTATGTAAAAATGACATCATCTGGTGCCTATCAGGTCTCCAAATTGACTAAATATGACCTCAAATGAACAAAAACATACGACATATTACACTGTTACTGTTATTAGGATGGATTACTAGGATAGGTTGTTATTTACTTAACAGAAACTGAGCCAAAATGCAGAAGCAGTGGGTGAAAACTCCTCGGACCCAAGCTTTGGTTTGGCTTGTATTTTAGATTTTAGCTATTTGGGGTTAGGATGAACCAATGGGTACAACTACCAGATGTTATCTTTGAACATCTGGACATTGAACTCGGTCTGAGTTTCCTTGTAAGTAGCAGCCAGGTGCTGTTGATCAAATGCTCTGATTAATTGATCACCGGATTAATTAACTGATTAATTGATCACTGGACTAATTAACTGATTAATTGATCACCAGATTAATTAACTGATTAACTGATCACCTTATTAATTAACCTTATTAATTAATTGATTAATTGATCACCTGATTAATTAACTGATTAATTGATCACCTGATTAATTAACTGATTAATTGATCACCAGTAATGCTCCCCACACACCAGAAGACTTTGAAAAGACTTAGAAAAGACTCTGAAAGACCATCAGCTCACATCTAAAGACTAGTGTTTAGAGTTTTTAGTCCCAGATGAGCCTCAGACTAAAGATTTTACAAAGAATCTTGTAGGGTCAATATTTACAAGAATACAACTAGATTTTTTAGATTTTTTTCCCATCATGCTCAGCAGAAGTTCTACAAAAATGGAGGAGAAGCAGCTTTTAGCTGCAGCTGCTCTTGTCTGTGCAGTGGTTTGTAATGAAAAACAGTCCATTTTCACCTACTTGGTGCTCGTTCTTCTACGGCCGCCGACATGTTTGTTATTGACTGTCTGCTTTCCTGTTTCCAATCTTGTCAGAGCTCATCTATTGGTTGTTGATTGTGTTACATCACTGCGACCTGCGATGATATTAAACACGTTTGATTTGATCCCAAGACTGGGGAAAGACTGGTATGAAACGCGGTCGCAGACTGCAGATTACCACCTTAAACTTAACGCAGATTACCACCTTAAACTTCCCGATCCAGATGACGGGAGCGCGCCGAGACTCCAGTTAGGCTCCTAAAGACTCAGTTTTTAGTCTGAGACTGTGGAAATCGTTTGGTGTGAGCTCAGTATAAGTGTGAGCAGGAGCATACAGGTGTGTTTTAACACAATGCCCAGGAAGAAAGACATCAGCAATGCAGGGGCTGCCAAACCACCTTAAACGAGTGTGAAATCCTTTCCATTTACCATCGCTTACTCACATCTGAATAAGTAACTTGTTTGCATTCCTTAGAAGCAGATTGTAAGAGTTTGCTGGTCATACAGAGTTCTTACATGCTCCTGCAAGGTTTGTATTTGTAGCTTTCGAACTAAAAAGTCAGAATCTTGCTTTGGTGAATGTCCATTAGACTAAAAAAATTCTGGTTGAACTTGAAGTCCTCAAGTGGAGAGGAAGCAGACTGGGTGTGTAAATCTGAGCAAATGTGGCAAAAAGCTTCTAGGAAGTTCACAATGAGGGGAATAAAACTAATATGAGTCTTTGGGGCTGAGAGAAACAGACTCTGAGACATTTCCAGTTGATAAAATGGCCATTACTCGTCCTCTTCTGCTCCCTTGTTTACTGCATCACATAAAGCAGCAAAAAAAGTGAGTTTTCATGAGACGACTGAGAGTCATACTTTTACTGCCAGTTAGTTTATTTTTTCTACACCCATTCAGAGATAATATTTCTTCACTGCCTCCTCCTCCTGCTCTGGTTTCACTATATTTGCTCCAAGACTTTCTCATTCCAGGAATTACACTGGATCGATTTTATGTTATTTGTCTATCCATGTTTTCTGAGGAGCCGGCCTCCCACACTGGCATCAGCTCCGTCTCGTCTTACAGAACCTAATAACTCATGTCACGCTGGCATTGTTTTCAGTGCCGGGCCAGACGAGCTATTTGCCAGCAAGTATGATGAAAATGCAGTCAAATCACATGATAAAATGTGTATTGATTAAACCTGACAGAGCTGCACACGGGAGGGTCCATCATAGAATAAATCAGGTGTTGCATGTGCAGGCCGACATGTGCCGTTTTTAAGCTCCACACTGACACAAACCATAAAAACAGTGTCTTATCTTCAGAGTTTTGACACAAATACAGTTTTTCTTTGTCATCACAAGGTGACTCTGACACAATTGGAGGTTGTTTTTGTTGGCAACAGCAGCTGCGGTCATCCTAAAGTAGATTCCAGGTGCCAGAAAACATGTTGAATGTTTGTTTTTTCGGTTTCTTTTAGTTGGGTTTAGTTGGGTTTTCTGTTTGTTTGATTGGTCAGTGAAGCAAATCAAGCATCTTATCGAGGTAAATTCACATTCAGCTCATTTTAGCAACTCACGCTGGAAATATATCTGTAGATTAACTGTATTAAAGGGGAACTCCGGTATTTTTAAACCTAAATACGTTCATCTCCTCACCGAGAACAGTTTGGTGAAAGTTTGGTGAAAGTCGGCGTCCTTCGGAAGATATTTAGATAACTCGAGGTTATCACCGGAGTCCATCGAGTCGTGAATATCACCTGCTAGCTAAATACACGGCTGATGCAGAGATCCTCCCTCTCACCAAAATCAAACCTTGCTGAGTAGTTTGTAACAGAGACCCCTCCACCTACGGCAGGTTAGACACAGTTACAACGGGTGAAGTTAGTTATATCTTCAGGAAAGAATGTTATATTCAGGTCAATATGACCTTGTTGGATGAAGAATGTTCTGGACAGTTAGTTTTGGCTTGTTAATGTAAAGATAAAATTCATTTACATAAAGAAAGTATAGTTTGTCTGCTACCAAGTTGATAAGAGTGTTAAAAATATCTATTTAAAGTACATTTAGAACATATATATTTTGTCATTAATCGCGAGTTAACTGTAGATTAATCGCGATTAAATATTTTAATCGATTGATGGCCCTAATATTAACACACTTTTAAGTTTATAAACTTAACTTCAACTTCTTTTAAGTTCATCTGGTACACCTTCTGTTGATTATATTTAATCTTTTCTTCACTTTAACTGCAAGCTTGTTGTCTTGAGTCACTATATGTGCCGATTGGATTCTGATGGGATTCTGACAGAAAAACGGAGACCAGAATAAATCGTTCAGTCCAAAAGGTTCAGGAGCAGCTCTCACTGAAAAGAAAGTTCCTCTGAGTCGCGACTGCGTTTGCATCCCAGGATTCAGAGTATCTCAGACAGCCTGCAGGAGAAAGCCAGAGAAAGTTATTCTCTTTGTTCTTTCTTTTAAGTGTATATTTTAGTTTCCAGCTGGTCTCTGATCTTCTAAAACGCTACAAAAAGCTTTAATCTGAGATTTCTTTCCTTTGTCTGAACCTTTATTTTTACAAGAAGGAAGAAATGTTACAAAAATAACTTCAGTTTCATTGTATTTAGAAGCTGAGGACACTGATTGTTGCAGTTTTTCACAGGAATCTGAGTCCATTCCTGCTGAATCCCAGATTCCAGCTGCTCAGCAGTCCCTGGTTGCTGTTGTCTGATTCTCCTCTTCATGATGCTCCAACATCTGCAGCAGCAGACAGATGTGGACTGCAGGCAGGCAGCCGAGCTCACACACTCTGTGTGTCTGAAGCTGCTGGAAGTCCTGCAGAATGAGGTCTGGCATCGTCCTGCTGAAATAACCACAGACCTCCCGGGAAAAGACGGCACCTTGATGGCAGCATCTGTCTCTCCAGAACTCCAACATCCAGCTGTGCATCAGTGGTACCTTCACCCAGATGAAGCCCTCCATGCCATGGACTCTGCTGCAGCCCCAAACCATCACAGACGCTGGCTTTAAACCTTTCTCTGAGAACAGCCTGGATGCTCTTTCTCATCAGTTTTTCTCAGAAGCAGCTGAAACGTGGACTCATCTGCCCACAGAACACGTGTCCACTGTCTTTCTGTCCATCTGAGATGAGCTGGAGTCCAGAGAACTGGGCCGTGGTTCTGCTCAGAGCTGATATATGGCTTCAGGTCACATTAGAGATAAGAAATAGAGGTAAACTCTACTTATTTACTTATTTATATCTGAATTTGTTCACACAAATGAACAAATTCAGACTTAAGATTTTGCTGCATCTTTAGAAAACTTAACTTTCTTTTTAAATCTCCTTTAACTGAAAGTATCTCACACTGAGGCACATTTCCAAAGCAGTTATTTAACTGTTTAATCTCCAATGTGAACACTTATCAAAGTTCATCTGCAGTGCACTTAGTCAGGGACACATGGATGCTTATTCATCATCATAATTACACTTGGAGGTGTTTGAAAAAGCTTTGAGGTTTTCATTATAGTCAGAATAAACAGCAAAGGTCAAACAGAGTGTGTTAACTTTTAATGTTCAGGGTTAAAGTCAGACTGATGAATTATGACATTTTTTTAGTTTATTTTGTAGGAAATGCACCAGATTCTTGTTTTTCTGAACACAGCAAAGAAAGTTTTGGGGTAGATGGTTTAAAATATGAAACTTTAAATGTTTACAAAGAGAAATCACTTTGTTTTTGGTAAAATAACTAAAAACAGGACTCAAATAAGTCATCTTGACCCCCAAAATCCATCCAAGCCAACCGGAATGAGCCAGAGAAAGCAAAGAGTGAAGCGGGACTCTGCTCATGAGTCGATAAGATTGATGTTGGATTTGCAGAAATGTCAGAAAGCCAAAGGTCAATTCTTGTTTCCGTTGAACGTAGCCGAGTTAATTAGGTATCGGCCGCAGAGACAGATATTGAGGTTCATCTCATTGGTCCACGAAGATGTAATTTTGCGAAGGAAGGATAAACAACAGGCTCATTTCCTCCTTTTTCAGCCGAAGCAGGAAACTTCTGAGGTGATTAGTGGTCGTCGGAAACTGGAGGCGCGAGTTGTTGGGATGAAAGTTTGTTCATCTGAGATTTGATTGATCATCATTCAAATCAAAGACGAGTGTCGCTTCTTTCCAACAGACTTTGGGCCAAACAAACATCTAAAAATAAACAGAAACATCTGAGAAAAACACTCTGAAAGGTGCTGCTGTGTGAGGGTCTGAAGCTGTAACAGTCACCAGTTATTTTCCATGAAATAAAATCTTTTTTTTCTGCTCCCTGTATGTTTTAGGATTGATTTTAAGCTTTTGCTGATCACCTTTAAAGCTCATATGCATCCAGCCCTGAACTATATCTCGGGGCCGTTGACCCCAAACACGCCCCCCCGCAGCCTTAAACCCTCGGGTCAGACTTTCCTGGCAGCTCCGAAGTCGAGGCTCGTATCCAGAGATCGTGCTTTTGCCATCAGGACCTGGTTGGATAATTACTTTGACCGCTGACCAATCACAACTGAGGAGCCACTTTAAAATGGAGGAAGTCTCAGGCCTTCAGGAGCTTCTTGACTTGTGATTTTGCTGCACCAACCTGGTCTCTGTTTGGTGCTCTTTCAGAGACATATTTGTTCAGGTAGGTGTGGGAGGTTTTGGGACGAGGTAAGCTGGGGTACCCTTTACATTTCTTTTGCACTCACGTAGCATTTAATTATTATTCCACTGGGTTTATTGGTTGTGCCGCCACTGTACTGTTTTGGAGGGTCTCTTGTTAGATAAGCCAGTGAGGTACTTCAGAAATAGCTCAGACAGGCCTTCTTTTGTTGTATTAATTTCATTTTATTTGGCACAATCCATTTGTCCCATCCTCCCCCACCTTGGAGTGTCTTTTTTTTGTTACAATAAAGCTCATTTGTTCACTTCAACTGGGACTCATTTGATTTACTGGTTGTCGTGTTATTGTCTGCTAACTGGTTTCACCAAGCGGACGTAACAAATTCTCTGAAAGGTGCTGCTGTGTTGATTTTAAGCTTTTGCTGATCACCTTTAAAGCTCATATGCATCCAGCCCTGAACTATATCTCGGGGCCGTTGACCCCAAACACGCCCCCCCGCAGCCTTAAACCCTCGGGTCAGACTTTCCTGGCAGCTCCGAAGCCGAGGCTCGTATCCAGAGATCGTGCTTTTGCCATCAGGACCTTTCGACTTTGAACGACCTGCCTGAGGAAATAAGCCTCGCAGGCTGAGTAAAACTTCTTTATAGATTGGCAGCTTCGTTATTCTGACTGCTTTTATCACATTGAACATTTGTTCCATTGATGTGGTACTTTTAGTCCTTGTTTTATCCTCTTGTTTGCTGTCCTAAATTGAACTTGTTTGGTCTGTACGGCACCTTGTGAACTCTTATTGTTTTCTGTTTAGTAGCTTCATATGAATATGAAATGACTGATTAGGTAAATGGGTACAAAGCGTAACACAATCCCTGTGACTGGGTCGGTTTCAGTGTCACGAATATGACTTTCATGTCTTTAAATAAGCTGGATCGGCGTGGTTAACTCATGCTGAAGTTATTACCTGCTCCAGAGCAGCTTTATGTCCAGTTTAAAAGTAACTTTCACTGAATCTCACTGAAGCAACATTTAAATGTCGTTAAAAGTTGATTTAAAGCAAATCAAATGATGTTCGACAAACATAAAAAAGCCCAAATAACAGAAAATGGCCGTGACAGAAGCCTTTACAAGAACATTCAAGTAGATGGAGCCGTTCCATTAAGCTCTTTGTAGCTAACATCAGGGACTTGAACCTGATGCGGGCGGCTAAGGGCAGCCAGAGGAGCTCAATGAACAGAGGGGGGACGTGTTCTTTTAGGCTGATCCAAGACCAGACACACCGCCGCGTTCTGGACCATCTGCAGAGGTTTCACAGGCTGGAGACCAGTTAGGAGACCAGTTAGGAAACCAGTTAGGAGACCAGTTAGGAAACCAGTTAGGAGACCAGTTAGGAGACCAGTTAGGAAACCAGTTAAGAAACCAGTTAGGAGACCAGTTAGGAAACCAGTTAGGAGAGCAGTTAGGAGACCAGTTAGGAAACCAGTTAGGAGACCAGTTAGGAAACCAGTTAGGAGACCAGTTAGGAAACCAGTTAGGAAACCAGTTAGGAGACCAGTTAGGAGACCAGTTAGGAAACCAGTTAGGAGACCAGTTAGGAAACCAGTTAGGAGACCAGTTAGGAGACCAGTTAGGAAACCAGTTAGGAGAGCAGTTAGGAAACCAGTTAGGAAACCAGTTAGGAGAGCAGTTAGGAAACCAGTTAGGAGACCAGTTAGGAAACCAGTTAGGAGACCAGTTAGGAAACCAGTTAGGAGAGCAGTTAGGAGAGCAGTTGGGAGACTAGTTAGGAGACTAGTTAGGAAACCAGTTAGGAGACCAGTTAGGAGAGCAGTTAGGAAGCCAGTTAGGAAACCAGTTAGGAGACCAGTTAGGAGACCATAGCCTGCACCAGCAGCCGGGGAACTGATCTTTCTAATGTTTAACAATGCGAAGCGGCAAGAATGAACGATGGAGGCAGCGTGATCTTTGAAGGTCAGCTGGTCATCAACCATGACGCCCAAGTTTCTACCTTTGATGGAGCAAGAGATGGGATTCAGTTTGGGTGCAGATGCTGTGGTGTACGGCTGGTTTGGCTGGAAGGAAAAACCATCACCTCCAATTAAAATGTGGGAACTCACAATCAGAATGAATTGTTTTCATATGTTATCCTGATTTTACAACAAATCCGCTTCAGATCTTCCACAGACTGAGAAACATTAAGTAGAAACATTACAGTGTCAGAGCTAAATTTAGAGCTCATCACGTTTGAATTTAAAGAACTTTATGTGCAGCATGAGCTAGCATAAGAAAAGCTGGCTGTGCAGAACTGCTAAAATCACTTTGTTCTTACTCTCTGATCATTCATTTTAATAGAAGCCAACAAGACACGAATACAGTGAATGTTACTGTAGGCCATCCAGAGGAGTCATCCAGATGTTTCCTGCTCGTTAAATATAACCAATAAACTTCTGTTCTGCACAGAATACAAAGAACAGTGAAGCCTAATCTCCGTAGGTAAGCATTTAACTTGTTAATAACGGTTTAATTTAGACTCCAGCGTCACATATTGTTGGATTTACACACTCCACTGACCAGCTGTGAGGAGCAAAGCCTGAAATTCCACCCAGCAGTGGAAACATGTGGCTCATATCGTGGCTTTTCATCACCTCCACTGGCGCATCGCGTGTCCTCTTCAGGTAACGTCGGCCCCACTGCACAGGTGGACGTTTGCGAGGTGAAAACAGCGGACTTGAACGCAGCTTTAATCAAAGCAGCAGCTGTGGTTAATGTGTTGAGGGGGGGGCAGGGTCTGGCCTCCCCTTGGGTAATCAATTCACAGTGGCAGATGCTCAGCGGGGCACAAACTTCAGTGGCTTACAACAGCTGCTGAAAGAAATATGTATCAAGGTAAATTCTTGCTCCGAGCTCATTTGGTTGTTTATTCATCCACACACCAGCCGCTGCTCATAAAGCAGATTTGATGACACTTGTGGTTGATTTTAGAATTAGGCTGAAGAGCTCCAAGGTCAAGATGACGTACTTATGACTGATTAAATCAGTGGATGGCTGCCTCCTTCACTGGGAAGACACAGTTGCACCTTCTTATAATTTGAAGCATCTTTTTCCTTGTTTTCTAACCGTTAAGCTGGAACAGCAGAGATCAAATTCTCATGCAGCTCCTCCTCCGCTGCCGGACAGGTGGAGACAGATGGTGCAATGCTGGCATCCGTTCAAAAACAAACCAAGTTTCAGCAGTCTTGGACACTGATGAATAGCAAAGAATACGTCTGCAGCAGGACAGAAGAACACGGCTCCTCATAAAAGAGTCGGAGAGGCAGTGCAGAGGAACAAGAAGTCAAGTCATTAGAGTAAATGACCAGATTTAATGTGCTGCGTTACTCATCAGCACACAGAGGGCCACCTGTCTGTACACGGGTCTGCATCCTTCCACGTCCTCGTGTCTGAGGCTGAAGTCACGCTGTTAAAGAACACCCAGCTCAAACCAACAAAGTTGGAAAAACAAGTGGAAATTAGTTTGTTACATTCCAATAGATTTTGAATTAGAAATAGTTAACAGCATGGATCCTTTTCCTGTGTTTAAAACACTTTTTATGCACATTTACAAGGTCACGTGAACAACAGCCAGTGCTTAATGAACAGTAACAGTAAACATGTTGTTATTTTAGAGCAACTCAGTGCTAAAGTGACATTTAATATCATAAAACATTAAATAAATACTCATTCTTAGACCTGAAACCATTCCTGGGATTGACCAGTATCACTAAAGTAACTTTAGCTCAATGTCACGATGACCTCATCCACTAATTAATTAGCATATTGATTATGTGATGCTGTCACGTTTGCTTTCTGTTTAGTTGAAGCTCTTTACGTGTTTCCTTGTCCAAATAAAGCTGTTCTCAGTCTCACGTTTTTTCTGTTTTTATTCAGCAAAATAGTCTGAAATAATAGAAATAAGATGTAATTGAATTCCAAGAATTTAATAAATTTACATGAGTGTGGTTGCTGCATATGTTGAATTGGCTTCAGTCTTAATTCACAGTGAAGCCTGTTTCAGAGGGATTTCTACACTCGTCTAATGGGATGACGTCATCAACGCCCGCCGCTGCAGCACAGCTCATTCACTCCGGTAAGGACGCCCATTGTACTCAAAGTCGTCGTCCACATGGTCAAAATCTGATAAATATCCTGCCATGTTGCACAAAACTATCAGCAGCAAACTACGTGTGAAGTTAGCCGACTGTCACAGAGTGAATAAACTGTGATGCAGCGGCGGGCGTTGATGACGTCATCCCAGTAGACGAGTGTGTCGAAAGCCCTCGAAAAGCCTCGAGGAATCTAAATATCTTCCGAAGGACGCCGACTTTCACCAAACTGTTCTCTGTGAGTAGATGAACGTATTTCATGCCATAAATAAGGTCTAGGTTTAAAAATACCAGAGTTCATCTTTAAAATATCTTTATGTTGATGCACAGCTTGACAAAGTATGACAACAACCGTCCATGTTGTGGATTAATTAATCATCACTAATTCTGATTCAATTAACAGAAATCGCTGTTGAGTGGAAGAATTCAAAGGTCTGGACCCCTGTAATGATAACACCTGAGCGAGCCTCCGAGAAGATAGAGGGAGGTGTCCACTGGCCTTAAACGGGTGTTAATGTCTATTTAATGGAAAACTCTAACTCTCCTGCCTTAATTATCATTTACAATACTGGATGCATGCAAGACTTCTTCATTAAGACATATTACAGAGGTTTTTCCTGGAAATTTAAACAGTAATTGCCGACAAAGACTAATAATTGAACAGGAATTTATTTTTGATGTCTTAACTTCAGGGAGTTGGACTTCCTCCTGAGTATTGCATGTTTTTTTAGATGTTCTCAGGGGCTGTGATGTGATGTGAAGGAACTCCTGACCTCGTCCACGGTGACTTTGAGACTTTCTCTGCGAGAAAAATAAATAATAAATAAAATCTTAGGGGAACGGAGTCAAGAGGGCAAGCAACAAAGGAACAAATTTGTGTGTAGAGATGGACCTGTGGGACTGAAGGTGGAGCTGAGGGCAAAGAGTCAGAACACACTCAGCTGATGTTGTCGCAGAGCATCAACACACACAGCAGAGATCTATTAAACTGTCAGCCTCACAAGATGGAGATTGAACTCCAGCTCCTGCGTTTCCTGATTAAAAAAAAAAAAAAAAAAAGACTCTGGCCTCCTTCTCTCAGATACTGTGTGTTGTCGGTCTTTCAGCCTCTTCCTCCTCGTGCTGCCGAGGGAAATTGCTATTTCAGCGCTTATTGTTTTGCTCATTGAGTTGTCTGTTCGCCTTATCTAACTGTTGACCACTGTGAGGTAAACTGGACCAGCGGCTGCGGCGCTGTGCTCTGTCACCATCACTCTGACTAACGGGCGCTCACACAAAAAGCGGCGTGAGCAGCCAGCTGCCATTCATTTTCAATGTAAGCTGGCGTTGTGACACTCATGAGCTTCGTGAGTTGAGAAAGACTCAACTTTATGCAAATGAGCAGTGACGCGACGACAGCCAATTAGGACTGATCTGGATTCCGAAGGCGGGAAAAAGATGGAAAAAAAGGCGGGAAAAAGGCGGGAAAAAGGCAGAAAAAAGGCGGGAAACGGCAGAGCGCAAACACAAAGAAACACAAAGAAGGCTGCCCAGAGTACGATCCATGGTGAAAGAGGGAACCGATGTATGGATGGATTATTATATATATCTGCTAGTTGCTATACATATAAGCCCCGCCCCTTTGGCCGCTTCCAGCGGCAGAAGAAGTAGAAGCCTTTTGGTGTGAGCCCCCGGTTAGAGGGCATCCAAAGAAGTAAAGCAGCTGCAAGTTAAAGACAGAAGATCTGCGATAAACATGAATGAGCATGTGTTTTTGGTCCCTGATGATTCCTTTAACCTGTGGGGTTTTCTCAGATTTGAATACATCGTATCGCCGTGTATCCACTCAGAAAGACAGTGGACACGTGTTCTGTGGTCAGATGATTCAAACTGTTTGGAGCATCACGAAGAGGAGAATCGGACGACAACAAGTCTTTAATTCAGTAAGAATGGACACAGATCTCTCACGATCGTTTCTTGGCTGTGGTGTTTGCTCTGCTTTTTGCTTTAATCACCAGTTTTAACAGATTAAAAAGTGTGTGTGTGGCAGTTATACAGTTGACCCAGTGTTATCTTTTACTTTTAAAACCTACCTTTTTTCCTTCATTATTCACTCTTGTTTAGGGTTAGGCATTAAAAACTAATATTCAATAGAGGGTTTTTATTCATTAAGCATGTTAAAAGTCTCCTCTTCTTGTTTTTCTGGTTTCCAGGCACTTAAAGTCTCACTTTAGCCGTTATAAATCCTTAAATTGTACTTTTTAAAGTTACTTTCGGGGAGAAAAAAACCTCTCCTGCCTTTAAAATTGCTCAGGATAGGACATTACCTGTTGTACCTCATTCAGTGACAGGGGAGCTATGAATATGCTAATCAGGCCCCACCCACATCTCCACCTGCCTGCCAGCTGCTGACACCAACCTTTCCTGTCTTCACTAAGCAGTAACCAGTTCTATTATGGGCGTAATTCAGCTTTAGATTTAGGACTGCATGTTCAACGGAGCCAAATTTAACCATTTATCTCTGAACCAGAGAGCAATTCTCAAGAAACCTGAAAGAATTGTAGCACGGCTAACTCGTAGCTACCCAAAGGAAGTCCATTTCCACAGATTGTGACACACAGTATAAGCAAAGACCATCGAGCCCCACAAGCTTACATGCTGCAAAAGCCTCTCGGCTGTGGGAGTACAGGGCTAGCCTGGCAGCTAGCATAGCACAGTCTCGCTTCCAGTCATCTCACATGGTTTGCTTCAGCTGTAGACTTCACTCATGGTTGCTCTATGGCAGGGATCTCAAACTCTGGTCCTCGATGGCCTCTGGCCTGCAGATTGTAGATGTTTCCCTGCTCCAACACACCGGATTCAAATCGACGCCTCGTTAGCTGGTTTGTGCAGAATTTAATTTGATCTGAATCAGGTGTGTTGAAGCAGGGAAACCCGCAAAAAACCTGCAGGACAGTGTTTGATATCCCTGCTCTATGGGTTTCCCTGGTTCCACCTACCCTGGAATAAGTCCTCAGCTTGCTAGCTTCTTATTTAATTTCCCCCTCGCAGCTGCACAGTTCCACCCAGAAAGCTGTCAGGATTGATTGGTGCCGGTTCTTCCAAATAGTCTTCATACAAGCCTCAACTATCTGAGTCTCATTGTCAAGTTTGCTTGAACAAATTCACCTCAGTTCAATAATACTTAATCAATATCAGTTATATTGCTGCATTGTTACTAAAGATATGCTGATGTTGCAGATAGAGAACGAAATACGCTGTGAATCAGCTGACAAACATGTAGCAGAGAGGAAGGTGTGGTAGAAATCTTCAGAGGTCGACATCAGTGTTTTTGTTGCTTGGTAACAACTTAGCTGATGGTGTCACAAACAGCATCGACAGGTGTCACAGGTGAACCCCATCTGCAGTCTCCACCCACCCAAAAACTGAGTAGAGAGAAGCCAGAGCTGCTCCTGCAGCCATGTCTCCATGAAAAACTCATATCGCCCTCCTCATGTTCCTGCTGTGTCCTCATCAGCGGTCCAAGTTTGCCCCGACCATCTGCCAGTGATCCCACACCTCCCACGATGATGATGATGATCAAGGAAAGAAATGGTTTAACCCTCTTTCACCCCTCTTCTTCCAACACGTCTCCTCTCCGACTCATCTTCATTTGCGGGTTTTCATTACCTGGGCTTCGGAAAATCTCCGTTAGCTGACTCCAACTGGTTAAAAACTGTCCCGTTGCCATGGTTACGTCATCATAACAGCCGTGAAAAAAATAAGAAAATTGCCAGAGTTATCTGCAGAAATCCCTCCAGCAGCACAGCATCCAAACCGGCACAGAAAAATGGTCCAGAAATCGGTGTTTTTTTAACAGAAAAAGCTCAAAGAAAATTCAAAGAAAGACACAATGTGTGGAGATAAGGAACCTGCTGTGGTGTTGTGGCACAATGCCTGTAAACATCAGCAGAAGAATATGAGTAGAGACGACTAAAGATACATAGAGAGATAAATAAGTCAACAATATACACAAAAGTTAATAAGAAGATGTTCATTTTCATCTTATGGACATGTTTAAAAGGTTAAAAACTTGATTTTTAACAGAAGAGGAGTCTAAGACATGCGTAACTTTGGAGGCTGTGCTCCTCAAGTTGTGTCCAACAACACAAAAAATCAACAGGAAACAACTCTTTAGAAGGAAACAAAGCTTAGGTTTTAGTCCTGCGGGCTGTAAGTTGCAGCAGTGGAGTAACAGATGAGCCTTTCTTGCCCGTTTTGTCTGTTTTCCACCACCATGGATGTGCCATCGCAGCTATTCTCAGATGCTCACACTCGCTCCAATTTTCGATCCTTCACAAAATTGAAAGTCTTTACAGGTAGAGCGTGATGAAGGTCACAGTAGCTCAGCTCCCAGAGATGCGGGGGGGGGGGGTTTGTACGGGATAATTTCTTTGCAATGGGGAGGACTGAGCACATAAATGGTTTCTACTTTCTCGCTGATTTCCTCTGGGGAAATTTCCACTTCAGAGAAGACTGGCCGTAAAAGACAACTCCTCACCTCCCTGTCGCTGCCTTCTTCTCTGCTGTGATGCGTGGGCGTCTCCTCCTAAACTTCTCTTTGTTCTGTACTTACTTTTTAATATGTTTCATTTGTACGTGTGTTTGCTTGCTCCTCTTTCATCGGTGTAGGGTATTGAACAAATCTATCTCTTGTAATGATTTGTTTGTCGTCTCCTTCATTTGCAGAAGAGGAGTCTTAATGTTCATCCTTGTGGGAGCAGGTTTTTTTTCCCCCTTTTGTTTTTACTTTATTGCTTATCACAAAGAACAGAAGCCTACCTCGTCTTCATTAACATCTCATTCTGCGAAAGTGGAAATCGGGGCTTTATGTTAATGTTTTTCTTGTTATAATTGTTGAGCTGCAATTCAAAAAGGCCTTGAAAACATATTAATTCCCCTTGAATCCACAACCACAGACTTAAATTGGGATTTTACGTGACAGACCCACACAAAGTAGTGCATGTATGGTTTTATACATGGTGTTTTTGCTCTTTTGGGGTAGGTTTCCACCAGCTTTGCTCATCTTGACTTGAATTTCTCTCCATTCTTTGCAAAATAGCTCCCCTTCAGTCAAATTGGAAGCTGTCTCCACAAACTGAATAACTCAGTCTTATTGTTATTTAGCCATTAATCCGATCCGAAACCTCTTCAGAAACCACCAACCCTGCAGTCTGAGGATGACTGAATTAATTCAGGGTGACACAGGGCCCTGATCTCCTCTTGTCTTTATCAGATCATCAATTGTCTTTGCTTCTTTCACCTGTCTTGATTTCCCAGTTGGGTTAGTCATCGACTTTTAGGATTCACTGCCTCTTTTCTTGCTGCACTCTTTGTTATTTTAGTAAGTTTAATTAAAGCTGACCTTTCTTCACCTCGGCTGTCTTTGCTGTGTCTTGTAGTTGTGTATTTTTCTATGTAAACCCTAATTTCTTACCTCCACCTGAAACTTTTTGAAGGATTGGCACATTATTTTGCAGACTGCAACCTCCTGTTTGCTGCGAGTATCAACCCAGATTTATACCGTCATTTCTCCCGTGTCCTGGCTGTGTCACATTTGGCCTTGTGAGGAAAAATCAATGACAAAAATGATCAGGAGTCAACCATCTGTAATGTCTGTGATGGTGAAATCTATGGGAGAGTTGCAGGATGAGTCGATTACTTGTTGCCAGACATTGGGCTCATTAACTACAAAGAAGAAAACAGTTCATGGATCAAGCCAAACTGATGGATGGCTTTTTCTGGAGGGAGAGGGGCCTGAGAGCATGCTGTGACACACTAATGCTACATTTCCTGTCCTTGAGATAGTTTTGAGACGTTGCGAGTAGTTTAAGATGCTCAGATGCTGCTTGATATGTGCTCAAACTGCTGGTGTGTTTCCTAAAGCTCCATTTATCCAGAGACGGCTGGTTGAGCATGAACTTTTCCAACAAACGCAGTTACCTGCAAAGAGCCGAGTGTGACAACTATCTGCCCACAGCGGAGAAGTTGGCTATGTGAACATGAAGCTAACAGTTGGCCTTGGCTTTTGTTAAGCTAACAATAGAAATCTTAACCTATCCAGAAATCTCCTCATGTTCTTTGAGACTTATATTATTATGTTTATGCATTTAGCAGACGCTTTTATCCAAAGCGACTTACACTGGTAGGCAGTTAGGGTAAAGGGGTCTTGCCTAAGGACCCCTACTGGAGGTAGGGCCTTTAATGCAGAGGATTTGAACCCAGGTCACCCACATGAAAGATGGCAATCTTACCACTACACTACACTACCATTATTGCCCCATTCTATCCATCCATCCATTTTCTGCACCAGCTTTAGCCATTTCAGGGTAGCTAGGGGGGTGGAGCCTATCCCAGCTACCATTGACAGAGATATAGGGGGGTCTGGATAGTTCAAATCCATTCAGATCCAATAAGCATCCATCCAATTCAAATCCCCTGCATGAAAGGTAATACTACCTCAAGTAGGGGTCCATAGGCAAGGCCCCCTTAGTCGCCTTGGATAAAAGCATCTGCTAAATGCATAAACATAAACATATAGGATAAATCAGTCTATCTTAGGGCCATCGCAGAGACAAACAATCACACCCACTCACTCCTACAATCAGTCCAGACTCACCAATTTCCTCCTAATGCAGTCTTTTGGACTGTGGGAGGAGGCCTGAGTACCCAGACCAAACCCATGCATGTAAACTTTAACCAAAAAGGCCCCAGGTGAGGGGCATCAGGGCTAATCTCTGCACCTCTATGCAGCCCAGTTGGGTCATAACATTTTAAGCAACTCTATCAAAAATATCATCCTCCGATGCTTTCCCCCCCCCACAGTTTTGGACAGATAATGCCTTCCGTTTTAGCTCTCCTCTTGGAGGAGAAACGAACGCATCACCCTGATTACCAGAAAGGCACCACCTCCTGTCATTGAGCGGCAGCTTTGTTGAAGAGCCTATAAGCATGTCTGAGTTCAAAAGTGCGAGTGCTGCTCATGCACTTCCCAGCTGTGATTTATTATGAATGAACAGGCATCAAACTGGCCTTGTTTGTTTGAAATTTGTGTCAAAACTGCCCTTGTCATTATTTTTCAGACAGAAGAAGCGTCTCACGCTGTTCAGCCCCTTCTGTTCCTGTATTGATAGATTCTGTGGAGCCGTTCCTTTAACAAAGGGTGGAGGAGGTGGGGGTGTGGAGGGGTTTACGATGGACAAACATGTTGACATTGGAGTTTCTTCGAGGGACATTAAGCTCGTATTGATTTTACCTTGATTACTCACAGGCTCCTCAGTGTGCATACAAATACAGTCTCAGCTGTGCTTTTAGAAATGGAGTCTGAACAAAGAGGAATAAGTGAAAGGGAAACAGATTTCCTTGTTTTTTTTTAAGCTAACCTTGGCTGAGTCTCATTACCAGGGAGGAAATGGCTCTCAGTAATGATCCGGCCTGTCCTTCTTTCATGTGTCTCTATAACAGACATGGGAAATGAAATGGAGGAGGAAGGGAGGACCCCATTAAAGCACTCACATTGCCCTTGCACCAGCCATCACCAAAGACATGCGATGCTGGAGGATTAAACATGAGAGGAGGCGTGTGACTGATATGGGATTTTGAAGGTCGATACCAGATGACTTCGGAGTGGGATGGCACTGATCAGCTGATGTCCTCATTTTTGGAAAAAAGACAATATTGGCAATTAAAAGCTGTGATATCCTTGTGCAGGCAGGGTTCGTCACATCTTTACTGTTAAAGAACAGTAATAATACTGTTAATACTGTTATTTTACAGTATACTTAAAAGAGTTTCTGGTCAGTTTACTCCCTGTTTCACACCTGGTTTACAGTTATTGCTCTCACCTGTTGTAATTAGCCCTTCAGCATATCTTCTCTGGGTTTTCCTTTGCTCTTTGCCAGTCCGTTGTTGTGTCAGCTCCACAGTTTTCCAGTCCTGCTGGTTTTTTGTGCTTTAGGCTTAGCATTAGTTAGCATTTAGTAGCACATAACGAGCCTCTGTTCTAATGTTGTCAAGTGGAAAGTGGCTGTTCTGTTTCTTTGGTGTCATACCCTGTAGGCTGACCTCCTCTTCATTAAACTCCTCAGTTTCACAGCTTTTTGTCTGCAACACACACAGTTGTCATCTATTGATAGGGAACACCGGTATTTTTAAACCTGGACCTTATTTCTGGCATGAAATACGTTCATCTACTCACCGAGAACAGTTTGGTGAAAGTCGGCGTCCTTCGGAAGATATTTAGATAACTGGAGATCCATATAACGGAGTGAACGGGGCTTAGAGGATGCAGCCTCTAAATAAGGCATTATCTGTCTTTATTTCACCAATACTTTAAGAAGAATGAATGAATGAACGTGTGCTATAGCTCTGTTAGCTCATAGCTGCTGTTATGTGGCTACTTGCAGCTATAGGAGAGCTAACGGAGGGATTTCTACACAGGCACTCTACTGGGACCACTTCATCCACACGCCCCCCTGCAGCACAGTTTATTCACTCCGTGCTCTGTGACAGTCGGCTAACTTCACACAGAGTTTGCTGCTGATAGTTTTGTGCAACATGGCAGGATATTTATCAGATTTAGACAAGGACTTTGAGTAAGATGGACGTTCTTACCGGAGTGAATGAGCTGTGCTGCAGGGGGGCGTGTGGATGAAGTGGTCCCAGTAGAGTGCCTGTGTAGAAATCCCTCCGTTAGCTCTCCTATAGCTGCAAGTAGCCACATAACAGCAGCTATGAGCTAACAGAGCTATAGCACACGTTCATTCATTCATTCTTCTTAAAGTATTGGTGAAATAAAGACAGATAATGCCTCGTCTAAGGAATCTAAATATCTTCCGAAGGACGCTGACTTTCACCAAACTGTTCTCGGTGAGAAGATGAACGTATTTCATGCCAGAAATAAGGTCCGGGTTTAAAAATACCGGCGTTCCCCTTTAACAAGCTTTTTGTCTGAACTTCTTTTACTATACTACTGCGCCACTTTATTACACATTGAAAGTAAGTGGTTAAGGTTCGGCAGTATATTCCTTGACTAATGTTGGGAAAACACGGTTAGCTGTTATTGTATATATTGTAAATATTGTATTTTCCATGATGCTTTGGTAACGCTTCCCAACATATATGGACACATGAAATATGTCCCCATTTACACACTGCTTCTTTGGTATCATTGATTGTAATTTCTTTAATAAAAGGTTGGAAACCGCCGGCTTCACCACCATCAACCCTGTAATTCAAAGCATGCAACACTCTGTGAAGTGTTCACTCTAAATGTTATCGTCATATTCAGGTATCTTGTAAAATATTTGCTGTATATGAGTAAAAAAAGACCACTTGGATAGAGTAAAGCCTTCATTTTTTGCTCAGTGAGAACATTCGGGTTTGGGTTTTATCACTTTCTGATTTATTGAAACAAACACACTCACCCCAGCTTCATATTTCAAGTTCAATCTCTTGGTTCTGCGCTGCTCTCCTGGTTTCTTGCATTTCTTTTTGGTTTTCTCGTGTTTTTTCTGTTTTACGTCTGTTTCTCACTGCTTTCTCTTTAGTTTAGTTCAGAGTTCAAACTAAACACGGAGAAGCTGCTTTCTGTTTTGTGGAGCAAACTCCCAGATAACTCATGCTTTTTTAAAAAGACTGTCACCACTGCATGTAATTAACGGGCTAAGCTGAAAAGAAGGTCTTTGAATAATTAACTTTGATATATTTGTTTTGTCTTGCTCTTCCCTTTACTGATTACAGCCTGATTCCTGTCTGGATTCTGGATCATAAGCTGAAATCCAGTGTCTTTGACACATAGTAATCCTCACAATATGTAAATTCCCCTGTTAATCTTTTATTAACCTGGAAACTGTCTCATTGAGTCACAAAACATTACAAATACTCACATTAGACAAAAGGAATCATTTAAGACGTCTAAAATCATGAGAAACTCTATTTAAAAAGTGCTACATCCATGTTTTCTAAGCTCCACTCCCAAAGCAGGCGATGAAACTGGAAGTATCCTTTCATAGCATTGATCAGTTTCCCCTTTCTCTCAAAAATAACCCCATGGGTGGTTTGTTTCAGATGGCAATTATGACCCAAATTAGTGTTTTAAGATGAATCTGCCTCCATGCGAACTAAACTTATTCAGTTTTATTCAGCTTTCTATCCCTAACTAAGCTTTCTTGCCTAAAAGGTTCCCCAAAAGTGAAAAAAAACCTTAAAACTGGCATCCAGTAGCCAATTTCCATTATCTCCACACTCATAAGGTCATATGGATTGAAGGACTAACATGGATAAAAGTGTCATAGAACTGTCATTAAAAGAAATCAGCAATAACATAAATGGGATGATAAACTGAATGGGATGCTCCAACAGGCTCGTGCCCAAAGAGGAAATAAGACGAGTATTCAAAGCATATTCTGGCCCAGAATCACTCAATGCATTACTACTGAAGCTTGAGGCTGCTACAAGAGCAGCAACACCTCTGCTGTCGCTCTCATTCTGACTTTATATGTGATTATATTGATATTTCAGTGTGTATTTGAGCTGCTTGTAACTTGAGCTGCAACATCCTGAGTTTCAATGACAAAACAAGTATGTTTAAGGCCGGTTTTCACCTTCTTAATGAGGCTAATGTTTCTTTTTTTTCTAAAAAACACCACTCAGCACTCAAAGATCCACATCATACATGTTCTACGTTGTATTTTGATAAGAAAAGTTTTAAAATTACAGCTTACTGCACTTTATGGGAAAGTAGACTTTCCTTGAGTCATTTTCTTGCCTAAAAGGTTCCCCAAAAGTGAAAAAAACCCATTAAAACTGGCATCCAGTAGCCAATTTCCTTTATATCTGCATTATCTTCACACTCATAAGGTCATATGGATTGAAGGAGTAACATGGATAAAAGTGTCATAGCAAGAACTGTCATTAAAAGAAATTAGCAATAACATAAATGGGATGATAAACTGAATGGGATCCTCCAACAGGCTCGTGCCCAAACAGGAAATAAGACGAGTATTCAAAGCATATTCTGGCCCAGAATCACTCAATGCATTACGACTTAATCTTGAGGCTGCTACAACAGCAGCAACACCTCTGCTGTCGCTCTCATTCTGACTTTATATGTGATTATATTGATATTTCAGTGTGTATTTGAGCTGCTTGTAACTTGAGCTGCAACAAAACAAGTATGTTTAAGGCCGGTTTTCACCTTCTTAATGAGGCTAATGTTTCTTATTTTTCTAAAAAACACCAATCAGCACTCAAAGATCCACATCATATATGTTCTACGTTGTATTTTGATAAGAAAAGTTTTAAAATTACAACTTACTGCACTTTCTGGGTAAGAAGACTTTCCTTGAGTCATTTTCTTGCCTAAAAGGTTCCCCAAAAGTGAAAAAAACCTTAAAACTGGCATCCAGTAGCCAATTTCCTTTATATCTGCATTATCTCCACACTCATAAGGTCATATGGATTGAAGGAGTAACATGGATAAAAGTGTCATAGCAAGAACTGTCATTAAAAGAAATCAGCAATAACATAAATGGGATGATAAACTGAATGGGATCCTCCAACAGACTCGTGCCCAAACAGGAAATAAGACGAGTATTCAAAGCATATTCTGGCCCAGAATCACTCAATGCATTACTACTTAAGCTTGAGGCTGCTACAAGAGCAGCAACACCTCTGCTGTCGCTCTCATTCTGACTTTATATGTGATTATATTGATATTTCAGTGTGTATTTGAGCTGCTTGTAACTTGAGCTGCAACATCCTGAGTTTCAATGACAAAACAAGTATGTTTAAGGCCGGTTTTCACCTTCTTAATGAGGCTAATGTTTCTTTTTTTTCTAAAAAACACCACTCAGCACTCAAAGATCCACATCATACATGTTCTACGTTGTATTTTGATAAGAAAAGTTTTAAAATTACAGCTTACTGCACTTTCTGGGAAAGTAGACTTTCCTTTAATGAGGCTTTTTAGGATTCTCCATCCCATCTTCTTCTCATTCCCATCCACACTTTCACCCTTGTGACACCTCATCGCAACCCCCACTCTGTTCTCAAAGTGACTCTCAGCATCTGGGAAAATTTATGGAGTGCGAGGCAATTTATTCAACACACGGATGTCACTTATAGAGCCGTTACGTGGTCATGTGCAAGCCTCAGGAGGACAGTGGGACAACACCAGCAGCGGGTGTGTTTTGGCATTAAAAGGTCTGCTCGTCCTTTTAGTGTCGGTGCACGTTTGGAGTGTATAAGTTACGCTCTGTATCCTGTGCAATAACGAGGATTGGTGCTGCGTGAGCATCATGTTGGAGGCATGAACACAGCTTAAAGGAGCGGAACCAGCAGAGGTCATTAAATCAATTGTGTTTCTAAACGATCTCAATCCACTGCCTTGTGTTAATTGATAAAAATGTGGCATAATTAATAGCATGTCACCTTAATGGAGAATAAATACCCATCAGTGCTACAAGGTCATGGAGCTATCTCCATGATGGGAACATTAGCAGGATCAGAAGGCATTTTAAACATGGTTTTTATGGTATATTTTCAGTTTAAAGCAAAACAGACTTCATCAACTCTTTAAAGAAAAGACGTTTAAATGACAGCGTTCATACGCTTTTATTCAAATTTGCTTCCACATCACACAGTTAGTCAATTTGACTCAGTGAGCTGATGGCAAACATCATCACCAACACCAGTGCGGAGAGGAGCCTGTGAGCAGCGGGGCTCCTGTCTGAACGCCTGATTCAGACGGTGAAATGAGGGTGAATTTAAAAAAAAAGGGGGAAGGAAGAGCTAAAGCCATATGCTGTTTAACTTTTCCAACATTTCACAGCTCACTGTGCAAAACACAACATGCAAAATGCAAAACTAAGAGTAATACATGATAAACATGCAGGGTCAGGCTTCAATAAGCATTCAAAGCTAAAGCAAAGAAGGTGGATTACAGATGATTTGATGATGGGCCTCAGACTTAAAATGGAAGAATCTAAATTACAAAGTAGGTAAATATTAAATCTGGAGGCTATTCTAAAAGTAATTTTTCATCCTGTGGATTGTGGGAAGGGACTACATCCTGACTCCTGCAGGTAAAGATGCTTTAGTTTACGGGATTGATGAATTTTCTAACAAGAAGCAAAGCCACAAAAAAAGAAATGTAAATCAGACATGTTTCCATTAACTGGACTGAAGAAAAGAAACAAGGCTGTGAAGTGTCACCAGATGGTAAAAAAGGCCACGTTGTAGTTGGTCTGACTGGGTCTGAGGGCTCTTCTTCAGGGATTACTTCCATCTGTCTGGGATACTGCATCATATCATATCTAGGAAGGAGTTTGTTTTTTTGTTTTCTCAGATATCTACAGCAGATGAACAGGATCTGAAAGTGATGTCCTTAAGAAAGAGGAAAAAATCCAGCTGTGACCTGACAGGACCTGAGAGATGCATCTGGACCTTCAGCTGATCCATCTACTGTTGGCCCAAGCCTCATCAGAAATGGTCTCCATGGAAGGGTGGCTGTCAAGAAGCCGTTCTTAAGGAAGGTGATGGAAAGATTCTTATGCCCACATAATGATTTCTACTTCTGTGTAACTGCTTATTAAATATAGTACCTGAGCATGAGAATATCAGCTGCACTCAGAGGGGTCATCGCTAAAAGAAAACTAACAGCTTCCTGAGAACTCTATCTTTGCCTCTGCCTGTGAACCGTTTCCTTGTTGCAACATGATTAAATGTCCTGAGCTTGTGAATTTCAGACAGTGTTCCTGAGTAATTTAAGTGTAAAACTGGATATTTGGTTCAAGGACGTCTCGGAGTAATATAAAGATTTCATTTGCTGAGGTGAAATTCATGACCTATGAACCATTCAGGCAGAAAAAAGGCTCCTAACTCAAGGGATGAACCAGTGTTGTGTCGACACAGAACAGACAACTTAGCAAAGAAGCCATTTTGAACTGGATCTTTAGGCACTTTGTCACAAAGACACATCATTTGTTCCCATTTCTTTAGCTGCATCTATGAAAAACAGCAAAGAAAACACAGTTTGACAGACAGAAAATAGGATTTCTGCAGCAACAAGGTGATTCCCAAAGAGCTATTAGCTGAAAACTTGGCATATCTCAGCATGGTGTGCAGTGTGTCCTTAAAACATTTGAGGAAACTGGACAAGTGGAGGACAAAAGAAGAAGTGTCAGGCCTAAAAAACTATCTCCAGCAGATGAACGGGATCTGAAAGTGATGTCCTTAAGAAAGAGGAAAAAATCCAGCTGTGACCTGACAGGACCTGAGAGATGCATCTGGACCTTCAGCTGATCCATCTACTGTTGGCCCAAGCCTCATCAGAAATGGTCTCCATGGAAGGGTGGCTGTCAAGAAGCCGTTCTTAAGGAAGGGAAACAGGGAGAAAAGGCTGAGCTGTGCCAAATGACACAAGAAGTGGACTGAAAATCAGTGGCAACAGGTCTTATGGAGGGATGAATCCTCCCCAGAGCCCGGACCTCAACATTATTGAAGCAGTGTTTAATACACTGTATAAACGTTCATGTTTGCACATGTTCACAGAGCTATTTCCTGTACTTTTACACAGTGCTGCACAAACACAAAATAGCAGCAGAGCATCAATTAAGAAGGAATCCACACAAAAAGATTCACTTCTGTAAATATAATTCCTATTTCTGGTTAAAAAAAAACAAAGAAAATCCTCTGTTTACTTTTTTCTGCCTCTATTTTACCCTTTTTTGCCTCCCATACCCTTTGGCTTCATCCACAGATGTGTTAGTGATGAGTATAATCAGCCCACATAGATGGCTGAGAGCTGGCAGGGCGCCACACTTAACTCACCTACACACACACTGACCCATTGAGGCCCCTGTCATTAGCTCAGCCATGATGTGTAGACCTGAGCTGACCAGCTGTGCAGGTGGTTGAAGAGATGGAGGCCTGCTGTTTGTTAGATGAATCCTTGAACTCCTCTTTCGCAGCAGGGATGACAGCTTTGTGGATGGAGGTGCAAAGCTGCATGGATGCTGGACAAAATAATCGAAACAGCACATGGTAGAGATTTCTGAACTTTTATCACACCAAGTCACATTTACAAAGGCAGCAACACACAGAAGTTGGCTGTGTTGCAGCCGGAAAACCATCAATAGGAACACTTGTCCAACAGTTGATGGTTATAGATGAGGACAGAGTATTTATGCAGATTGGGTGTCAGGTTTGTAGTGTCGTCTACCCAAGGGCGTAACCATGGTTTAGACATTGGGGGGGTCCAAGAAAAACTAAATTGTTGAGTGCATTATCTACAATTCTTTATTTATATATGAAAAATTGGACATTTAGAACATAGTTTAGAGGACTACATTGACCATGTAAGTTCACATCTAAAGGAATAGTGTAATTTCTCCGAGACAGTGACTGCCCCCCCACTTTGTTTTGGTTAGTTGCTTCCTGTTTACTGACCTTAAACACACCTACCAATTACAGTTATGCTCTTCCAGTAGTTCTGTAGCAAATAGGACAGCTTCCAATGGAAAACGACCAAATACCCAAAGCATGTTTATGGAAATATTTTAATAAGGACAACTAATGATGTAACAAATTACAGACTTTTCCTTTAACAAAAAATGTGCCGAGGACTTTTAAGTCCAGGTTCATTTCTATTGTGTCAATGTCTCAAAATGTGCATTAATAATGAAAAGTCTAATAGTCTAATGTTATTTTTGTTTTAAGTTGTTTTATTTTGAAAGGGGGCGGAAGTTTATTTTGTTGATTCTGTGTCGGATTTCCTGTTCTGGTACAATCTGCTCTGTCAAAAGTAGAAGTCCAACGTAAAGATAAGGAGAGCCGCTGCTGAGACGGCGGCGCGCCCGGTGGGTCACTCTCATTGGCTGTTAGCATCAACAACGGCGACCGCGGCGCAGCCGTTACGTTCCCATGGTAACACACGGAAATAAGTTGAAAATAAATAAGACATAACAAGAGACCGATCCCTTGACAGGGTTCATAAAAGGAGAACATGCATTTTACATATTTTCTTCTGTATATTGGGGGGGACAGGTTGGTATTTTCTCAATATTGGGGGGGACACGACCCCCCCAAAGAATGCGTGGTTACGCCATAGCGTCTACCACATCTGTTCTCTCCTCTTTATCAGTGTTTGTAGTACGATACGATACGATACACGGCATTCAGCCAACAATTTGATACGATTTTATACGATTTGATGCGATACGACATCATTTTCTGAAAGATTTTAAAGGGACAGTGTGATTTGACATGAATCGTCACTGATTGACAAGACAAACAGAAACAGACTCATGTTTATGTTGTCAATATTACATCATCAACCTGCTTGTGTTACTTGCTAAATACCATATACACAAATCCAAATTCTTTGATCGTAAACCATCTTTTTTCATTTTTGAGGAGCTCAAACAATAAATTACAACAAGCCTTTATTCTATAAACAGAAAAGCCATTAAAACCACTGAGCTATGCACTTTATAACATTTTTATGAACTAATTTATCACTGTTTTGTATTATGTTAATGTTCTGTGTTTTCACTAATTGTAACGTCTGACTTTTCAATAAAGTTTGCTAAAAAAAAAAAATTTAAATCGATACTCGTGGCTGAAAAATGTTTATCGAGAAAAAAAAATATCGATATCGATAAAATCGCTCAGCTCTAGTGTTCAGGTTAGTTTTTAGTTACCACAGAAGAGAAAATATTACTGTAATATAATATATGTAAAATATGTAAATATATATATAATATGTAAAATATTCATTTTGAGAAGGAGCTCAAACAATAAATTACAACAATCCTTTATTCTATAAACAGAAAAGCCATTAAAACCACTGAGCTATGCACTTTATATAACATTTTTATGAACTAATTTATCACTGTTTTGTATTATGTTAATGTTCTGTGTTTTCACTAATTGTAACGTCTGACTTTTCAATAAAATTTGCTTAAATTTTTTTTTTTTAAAATCGATACTCACGGCTGAAAAATCGATACTTTTCGGGAAACAAAATATCGATATATATCGCGGTATCGATAAAATCGCTCAGCCCTAGTTTGTAGTCAAATCAGCAGTGTGAAAATAAGACTTCCAGCATGAAATCTGTCACATAGCAAGACCCACACTGCCTCCCTGTAGGGAACGAGTCGGGTAAATGAAGTCATTGTAGTTCTTAAGCCACGAAACTAACATTTTGAGCTGTGAACTAATATAGGTGTGATTAGCTTCTTCATGCTAAGTTTTCAAAGCAAAAGGATGCAACACAGGTGCTTCAGTGCAGTCACACACACAAACAAAAAGTGCCAAAACTTGACCACAGGTGAGCATCAGGCTCCCTCTCAGACAGCTGGAGAAAGAAACCACTCAAAAGAAGAAGTGGAAGCGTCAGACATGTACATTTTTCAACACTGAGTGACAGCGCTGTGAGCATTCGAGGTTTGACGCCTCTCAGATCGCATGAAAACATGATTTGAAGCCCGGTCTCCCCAGAAAATATGTAACTGGTGCATTTATCTAAGTGTCCAAAACACAGAAGTCTGACAACTCCTGGTTATAGATTGTCTGTTTTCTGTAGAGCAGGACAGGAACCAGAAGCTATGAATAATGAAAGGTATGAGCACGCCGTTGTGCATAAAAATGGACGCTAACATAGACTCAGACTCAAAAAACTGACAGGTGAGGCAAAAAAATGTGCCTCTATCTTTTGTGGAAGTAAAACTGAACAAACAGCAGCAAAAACCGAACTTTTACTCTGATCATGGGTGAGCAGAAGAAAAAGAAGGAGTCTGAGGGAAGTAGAAAGTGACCAGAACAAGACTAATTTTCCCCTCCTACTCCTTTTAAGCATTTGTGGCCAAATTAATTCAAACAAGACCTGGAAAGTCAACGTTAAAGCTGCATCTGTGAAGGGGAAAATGTGAAAAATTAGCTAATTTAACAGTTTTTTTTATGTGGGCCAGTAAAGATGCATCACAGTCACCTGTTTTAGCTGCGTTTTTCTGTGTTTCATGGATCTGAAAGTGCAGTAAAAGCCCATTTCCATGTTGTTCCTCACATCTCATGCTGCAGTCCAATTGTTTCTGCTTCTTATTACTCATAGTTTTACTCCTTGTTGCTATGTAAACCAGAGAGGGCTCATCTGGTGGGTAAAACCAAAAAAAGACCTGTGGATTTTGATCAATACTGCTGACATTTTTGATTACTCAATACAGGCTTTTCATTTTTGGTTTGTGTGTATGTTTTAACAGCAACGCTTTGTTCAGTTTCTGGTTCTTTTTTTACTTATTTTTGCCCTTCAGACTCCAAAGACTTAAACTTTCTGTGTTCCAGGACCTCCTGGTTTATGCATAAAGTGCAAAGTAGGGATGAAATGTGGACTATGAATGAAAAATACAAACATAAATCAAAGGAGAAGGGTTAAAAGCAGCAAACTGTGTGCTAAAAGGTGTGACAAGCAGGGTGGAAAGTGACTGATTATCACATTTTATTGCTGATGGTCCGTGAAAACACAGCTGCATGGAAAAATGGATGAAACCCTCCAAATATTCACAAATGTTGTTTTTGGCTAAGGTGTTTTTAAAAGGAGCAAATGTTTGGTCCAGGTGTGGCCCACATGTGCAGCTTTCTTATGGCCCATGTTTGGCCTCAGGATGGCTGCCTAATCTCACTCAGATCCACCTGATATGCTCCAAAAGTCCATTTTATCTGGGCCTCTGGGCCACATTAGACCCATAAAACCCATGCCAGTGTTGTAACTGAGCGTAAGTGCCAAAAGTGGCACAAATAAGACTCAAATGTGTCCACACACACACACCATCGCAGCTGGCTGGGCTGATTGTGTGTATTTACTAATTTAGTGCACACAAATTAACTAAAGTATGAATATTTAACTATTTATCTGATCTGAAGAAAGTATTACAAGCAAATGGAGAGAAAAATGGCTTTTTTCCCACTAAGTGATGCTGTAAAAAAGCAAGTAACTTGTTTATTTCAAGGTTTTACTTCATCCAATACAATGAATGTTACAGTTTATACACAGAAATCCCGTTTTTAGACGTCCTAAATGATTCCTTTTGTCAAATGTGTGTATTTGTAATGTTTTGTGGCTGTGCTGTTGCTGCAGTTTCCAGGTTAATAAAATGTTTCACTCATTCTCAAACAAAACTAAATGACTGAATGATGTTTTTCTCTTTACGATCAGCACACAGACGATGAAGAGCATTAAAATGCAAACTGTTATTGGTTGTTGCAGCTGTTTTTGTCCTTTTTTCATACGAAGAACAATTTGTTTAGTACAATAACAAGATAAACACAACCTATTAAATGTATGATGCTGCACACTCATTAAAAAAAACAGTTTTTACTGCATAATCCTTTAAAACCTTGGGTGGAAGCTCCTTTTATACCCAATCCTGACACCCTCACCTGCCAGTAATGAACCCGGGAGGCTTTTAAATGTATATTCTACAAACTAATCTGCCTTTCTTTGCCTCTCTAACAACTGTTTTTTAATTATGTGGCTGCATCGAAGTCTGTAAAGAGCTTTTAGATTAATTCTGAAATAAATACATGATGCAAATATCACAACAAAGATGAGTTGATATATTTATATATATATATATGTATATTTATATATATATATGTGTGTGTGCGTATTGATCTGTTATCCCAGAGAAAATGTCTGTATTACACGTTTCTCGGCTCAATGATTGAAGCACAGCAGTCAAACATTTGAGTAAAAGCTAATGAAATCTCATTGGATTTGTCTCACATATTACAGACAGATTAAGAATATTGTCAATATTGTCATTCCGATAGAACTGATTTGCATGAGGATGGATTAGAAACGTGTGTGAGGAAGGATCCACTGTCCCCAGGAGACATGGATACCGGTTTCCTGACGCTGGGATGCCTTTGTGGGCAGATGCCATGACATCTGGGTTAATAAATGACCATCAGAAAGGGCTGGTGCTGAGCAGACGGATGGTTGTGATGGAGCCTAGTTTTCATCATTCATTATCCAAGGCCTGCAGATAAGTCGGGGTCCCACAGCGACTTTGCTTTGAGCTGCTCTGTCAGGAAAAGATGGTGGACCACATGTGAGGGGTTGTGGTGCCAAGACAGCAGGGGACTGGGATGATGCAACCAGAACAGAAGCAGCTACTTCCAGTGACACTTTAGGCTTATAGATTATGTAATCTTTGCAGAATTTCCTGTTGATAAAACAGTTCTGAGGGACGTCTCTGTGTTTTCGCTTCAGCCGAATCCTCATCCTGTTGACAGCTGATGAAAATGAGTCGATTTATGACGCAGATCAGCTGTAACCGACTCAACCAGCAGGGAGCAGAGATGCAGGGAACACGTCCAACTGTGTTATCTTTGCTGTTTTTCATAGATGCAGCTAAAGAAATGGGAACAAATTATGTGTCTTTGTAACAAAGTGCCTAAAGATCCAGTTTAAAATGTCTTCTTTGCTAAGTTGTCTGTTCTGTGTCGACACAACACTGGTTCATCCCTTGAGTTAGGAGCCTTTTTTTCTGCCTGAATGGTTCAAAGGTCAGAGTTAAGTGGCTGAACAAAGAAAAAACACACAAAAGACCTTCAGAGAGCTGCAGAACTATAGATCAGGACACTTTAAAAGATTACAGGAAAGTCTGAATGTTTGGAAGGAAACAGAGAGAAATGAGGGCCAGATCAGGAATAAAAGCATTATTTCCTTCCATTAGATTAAAATGTACAGTAAGCTGCTGTTTCAGGTAACTATTGATCTTGTTTCCTAAATTTAACTCTATATCCATGAGCTGACTTCTTATCTTTGCTGTTTTTCATAGATGCAACTAAAGAAACGGGAACAAATTATGTGTCTTTGTAACAAAGAGCCTAAAGATCCAATTTAAAATGGCTTCTTTGCTAAGTTGTCTGTTCTGTGTCGACACAACACTGGTTCATCCCTTGAGTTAGGAGCCTTTTTTCTGCCTGAATGCTTCATTTACTTCACAGTAAAACTGATTGTTTCTAAAGGTTTGAACTCTCCATCACCTGCTTGTCCTAATGATGAAGTCTGACACCTTTGTGTTGATTTATAAGAGGTATTTATAAGAGATTATGTCATCTTTGCAGAGTTTCCTGTTGATAAAACAGTTCTGAGGGACGTCTCTGTGTTTTTGCTTCAGCCGAATCCTCATCCTGTTGACAGCTGATGAAAATGAGTCGATTTATGACGCAGATCAGCTGTAACCGACTCAACCAGCAGGGAGCAGAGATGCAGGGAACACGTCCAACTGGGAGATACGACCCGTTTTACTTCATGTGTCTGGAATATGGAGCTGCGAACTATTTCAGAAGAATGAACATGTCCATTATCAGATAATTGAATTCTTCCTCCTTCACAGACATGCACCTATGCTGGAAACTAATCATGACACAGGCTGGGATGTAATGTGGAATAGGAGGCAGGGATTACCATCCAGATGAGAGTCTGATGAAATTCTGTGTTTTGTTGGAGAAGAATCAGCCTCAGGAATATTTGATTTCTCAGAGCAGCACATGTTTGGAAATATAATCCAAGAAGAAATCATAGCGGTGAGAGAGATGAACTCAGCCAAATCCACTGCTTACTTAAGAAAAGATTAAAGAAAAAATAACACTGTAAATAGGGGAAAGATGTGCAAACGGTGTGAAACAGTCGGACACAGAGGTGTGATTGAAGATGAAATAAAGCGATTGTTTTAATCAAGTAAAGAAGATAATTAAATTCACTTAATTTTGACCAAAATTATCAGGATTTATAAGAGGTATTATAAAAGGTTCATGCTCTAAGCGTCACTTAAAGGAGGAAAAGATAAACTCATGCCAGACTGGAAAAGATCAAATTAATTTGGTTTAAAAAACAAGTTCTATCGACTTTGAATGTCTGTATTATGTCTCGAGTTTATGGGAGCCTGGTTTAAGTGACTGTATTTATAGATGAAGCTTATTTAGGAGCTTTATTCATGGAGAATTAAAACAATTAAGACAAAAACAGAGTTTGTTCAGTTCTCAGCAGCTTTAAAGTGAATATCTGCTCTGAGCTCCTTTATTCTCCAACACAGCCTGAACCCTCTGAGACAAGCTTTCTGTCATTTCTTTAAGGAGTCTTCAGGAATAGTTCTCCAGGCTTCTTGAAGGACATCCCAAAGCTCTTCTTTGGATGTGGGCTGCCTTTTGTTCCGTTCTCTGTCAGATGATCCCACACTGCTTCAATAATGTTGAGGTCCGGGCTCTGGGGAGGATTCATCCCTCCATAAGACCTGTTGCCACTGATTTTCAGTCCACTTCTTGTGTCATTTGGCACAGCTCAGCCTTTTCTCCCTGTTTCCCTTCCTTAAGAACGGCTTCTTGACAGCCACCCTTCCATGGAGACCATTTCTGATGAGGCTTGGGCCAACAGTAGATGGATCAGCTGAAGGTCCAGATGCATCTCTCAGGTCCTGTCAGGTCACAGCTGGATTTTTTCCTCTTTCTTAAGGACATCACTTTCAGATCCTGTTCATCTGCTGGAGATAGTTTTTTAGGCCTGACACTTCTTCTTTTGTCCTCCACTTGTCCAGTTTCCTCAAATGTTTTAAGGACACACTGCACACCATGCTGAGATATGCCAAGTTTTCAGCTAATAGCTCTTTGGGAATCACCTTGTTGCTGCAGAAATCCTATTTTCTGTCTGTCAAACTGTGTTTTCTTTGCTGTTTTTCATAGATGCAGCTAAAGAAATGGGAACAAATGATGTGTCTTTGTAACAAAGTGCCTAAAGATCCAGTTTAAAATGGCTTCTTTGCTAAGTTGTCTGTTCTGTGTCGACACAACACTGGTTCATCCCTTGAGTTAGGAGCCTTTTTTCTGCTTGAATGATTAATTTACTTCACAGTAAAACTGATTGTTTCTAAAGGTTTGAACTCTCCATCACCTGCTTGTCCTAATGATCCCAACAAGTTAAAGTCTGACACCTTTGTGGAAATGCTTCGTCTTCTTTTCTTCTTGAACTGAACAAAAACAATTCTTCCACACTGTGTCTGTTTCAGAGACTGTTTACTGTAACAGACACTTTAAACTCTGTCTCTCCATCTTTATGAACCTTTTGTTTTCTCTCTTTGTGTTGGACACATGCAGAGAGCTGTCCTTCCACACTGATTGCACTTTTACCAGGTGCTGCACTTGTCTCGTGTTGTCAGTAAGCCTGCATTGAAGCAGCTTAATGCTGTTTGCTTTGGAACTGCACAGATCCATCATTGCCAAAAAGGGGGTGCAGAGAGATGAATAACCTGAATCACACCAAATATTTTAAACATTTTAAACCAATTATAGCTTCCAGGGTTAAATCAATATGGAAACATGTCTCTTTGCAAGACTTAAAAAGCTTAAAACAATAAATGCTTGATTATCTGCTGATGGAGGTTTGTCACTTGTAGTTTTTCTCAACTAATGAATAAATAGAAGAAGTAATTTAAGCAGTTTTCGAGCAGCTGTAAATTAATTGTTCAGCCACAAAACACTTGTTCTGAGGCTTGTGTCAGACTCTTCCCAGACTCCAGATGCACATCAGCTCCTCAAATGCACCCGTCACCATCTCATTTAAATATTTTCAATATTCTGAGTGAATCAGGAGTGAAATTATATTCATAAACTACAAACTGGATTTAATCTTGTCCAGTATCTATATTGTAAAAGTGGGAAATGAATCGCCTCGCATGGCTTGACTTTGTTTATACACCTTCTGAGAAATTCCTACATTTCAAAGAGGAGTGAGAGGAAATTAACGTCCATTGGTCTGGTCAGTGAGCACAGTGAAAGAGTTCATATATTTGCCCATGGAGAGAGACTCTTAGGTTTCCAGAAATGAGTTAATTCAGCCGAGAGTCTGTTCTCACACTTATTAAATGCATGTGGCGTTATCTCTCTTTGTCCAATTAGAAATCACGTTTCTGTATGATAATACGCTGCTGTGAAGAGTGATTTAAGCATGAAGTTAGAGAGTATATCATGCTTAGATGAGGCTATGCAGGGTTTTTTAATCCAGAAAGGCCTTTCAAACTATAATTAAGCCCCTCTTTTCCCAAATGTTACACACAAAATACATGAATATCTATTGTAACTGCATGGTCTTTAGGAATATCCTCATGGCTATAATGTGGGATTAAGAAGTAGTAGTTGAACAGATTTAAAATGTCTCCAAACAGTCAAACCCACAAAGATCAGCCTTATAGAAGTGGATTTAACTTTCATATAATGTCTTTATATTGATTTGTGTCTTGGAATACAACTTTCCCTGTAATCTTTGTGCGCTCATAGGTGAAAACGAGTTTTAACAAGCAAAAATGTAAATCTAAGTGATCCTATGCAGTAGTTATGATTGATTTTTAGTCCGAACCGATACTTTTTACACCTGTTTTCATTTCAAACTTCACGTTTCTTCTCAGCCAATGTTTAATGTTGTTCACCATGTGTTTGGTTAGAGTTTGGCACACAAAATACCTGGTTAGGATTAGCCATTAAGCATGTTTTGGTTTGGATTAGGGTGTCACAAATAGCTATTTTTATGTCTTAAAGGGGAACTCTGGTATTTTTAAACCTAGACCTTATTTCTAGCATGAAATACGTTCATCTACTCACTGAGAACAATTTGGTGAAAGTCGACGCCCTTCGGAAGATATTTAGATAACTCGAGATCCATATAACGGAGTGAACGGGGCTTAGAGGATGCAGCCTCTAAATAAGGCATTATCTGTCTTTATTTCACCAATACTTTAAGAAGAATGAATGAATGAACGTGTGCTATAGCTCTGTTAGCTCATAGCTGCTGTTATGTGGCTACTTGCAGCTATAGGAGAGCTAACGGAGGGATTTCTACTCAGGCACTCTACTGGGACCACTTCATCCACACGCCCCCCTGCAGCACAGTTTATTCACTCCGTGCTCTGTGACAGTCGGCTAACTTCACACAGAGTTTGCTGCTGATAGTTTTGTGCAACATGGCAGGATATTTATCAGATTTTGACGACATGGACCACAACTTTGAGTACGATGGACGTCCTTTTACCCTCTATAAGCCCCCCGATAGCCGCCAATAACAACAACACAGCAGCTATGAGCTAACAGAGCTATAGCACACGTTCATTCATTCATTCTTCTTAAAGTATTGGTGAAATAAAGACAGATAATGCCTTATTTAGAGGCTGCATCCTCTAAGCCCCGTTCACTCCGTTATATGGATCTCCAGTTATCTAAATATCTTCTGAAGGACGCCGACTTTCACCAAACTGTTCTCTGTGAGTAGATGAACGTATTTCATGCCAGAAATGAGGTCCAGGTTTAAAAATACCGGAGTTCTCTATCAATAGGTGACAACTCCCAGATTTTGCACCTTTACATCGGAGAAAAAGTCCTTCTCAAGTGTTTCCTTTGACGAGCCACAAAGGCCTGGATGAAGGATGGAGAAGAAGGTGGGTTGATCAATACTTTCAACCACGAGACTCACCTTGAAACCAAGACACAACTGTTTCTTCACGTCATGTTCAGGCGATTGGTTTGTATGGATGACACAAACTTTCTTGAGAAAGAATCGGAAAACAAAAGTGAATTTGAAAGGGGGAAAAATATCCAAGAGCACGACTTCTTTTCCATTCAAGCTACAGTTTCTCTTTAACTAAACTGCTCTCATGTATTGTGTTTGGCCAGAAAGGCAACGGGAAGAAGCAGCCAGAAGATAACGGATGTGAGGATCTGAGGATGGAGACATATTGCTTGTCATGTTACTGAACCCATTCTGAACATTAATGTTGATATAAAGCCCTCTTGGTTGATCATTCTAAGGTCTTTTTACACAGTGGATCAGGCGGTATTGATGCTGGACTGTCTGAACTTACCATTGGATGCTTTGGAAATCATCTATCATGCAGCTAGAAGTGTGTACAGGTAGAAGGCATCACTTCTAGTTACTCGTTGTCACCAAAGGTGTCCCTCAGGGGTCAGTTTTGGGACCATCCCCATTCATTCTACATTTCAATAATCTTTTTTGTGGTTAAGTCTGTACCTCAGTGCAGATACTGGGAATTCTGATTTATTGGGCTGTTTTTTACGCCTAACATTCAGCAATTTGTTTAAATAAAAAAAGGGGGTGCTGGATTATGGTTATATCATTTATATGCATACTGCTTCGCAATGTCTACTTACAATGGATACAGTCTCCCACGAGCTCTAAGGTTCATTACAAACCTTAAAATTCTAACTCATCACTGTACATTATCTTGTATTCTCAGGTTGGATGCCTTGTCCTCCCACAGACTGACACAGTGGCACATTCTCCCATCATACCTATGGACATATTTCCTCCAAAAAGTATGAGAACTAATCATGTTTGCTGCCAAGATTTGATCGTTTTAACGGCACCTACAACCTGTCAGTCGGGTAAAAATGTGTTAAAATGTGTTAAAACGTGGCACTCTGTACACTTAGATTTAGCTGCAAAAAGAAGGAAGATGCAGGTACACCAACTAGCAAAATAATAAAAGAAATGGAGTTGGTTCAGTTTCTTTTTGACAAATACAGCCAGAACCAATAGTGAGGGGCAGTTAACCTCTTCTACAGGGTAGAGCGTAATCTAATTTATCCATTAGCGGGTAGTTTAAACCCGTAGCTCACCCCTCATGCAGCATTACAACTCATCCTCTTTTCGTTTGGGAAGTCAGATGGGCTTCCAGTCACAGTGTGTTATTCTTGAAATGTTTGTTCACTAAGTGAGGGTCCTCATGGGCATGAGACATTATGCAGTGAGTAATCAATTATCAAATGTTTCCACTGTGGCACAAGGAGTCCCAGAGAACTCCAGATAAAATTATGATGTTTAAATAGCTTTCATTTTCCCAGCAGTGTGCAGCTCAGTAACAGTAACTGTGCAGCATTTGTGTGTCTGTGGACATTTTGGACACTGGACAAGCAAATCGCTGGTCATGTTTTATCTGCACATGTAGAATCATTTATCATCTGTTCCGCAATCAGCCGGCCCTCCCATCAATTCTGCAGGTCTCAGAGAGCAGTGCAGAATACATAAATGCCTCAATGCTGCACCACTGTGTCCCTGTTTGTGTCTGAGCCAACATGGAAACACACAGGAGCCCGAGGCATGAGCAACAGAGATAAGAGTTTTACAAAATGACAATGCTGTGGCGTCAAACACGTGACTTTTTCTGTCCAAGACAGGGTGAATCAGAGTGATTACTACATGTCCCATAAAATGTGTTGACATCAAGCACTATGAGCTGTAAAATTACTACAGGATGGATTGTTTTTCATCCCTTTTATTGTGCGACAACTGCAGCACCAGGTCAGCAACAATGATCATGAGACGTTCCTCAGCAGGCTCTGGATCCCTGAAACCAGCCCTAACTCAAGTTTATTATGAAAAAAGGAAAGTTTTAAGCCTATTAGTGAACGTTGAGAGAAATATTTAGCTTTGTAGGCTTTAATTTCACTTTAGGTGGAAAGGATCTACTCTCTCCTTTAACATTTCCAAAATTGGAACAAAACAAAACGAAACAAGCAAAGAAAAACTGATTATTTCATACTTTTGTGTGATTGTTTTTGGAGCTGTTGTGGTCGAGCTCAATCAGTCTCTTTTCCTTCAATTAGTGATAATTGATTCAACACTACTTTTCCTGGTACACTATATGGAATAAGTAAAAATGTCTCCATATATCCTGACAGTGTGCAGCATGGTGGGATGGTTTTTCGTGGTTCAAATGTCCAAAAACAGGCCCATTTCACTTAAAACCACAGAGGTGATCGTGATGCATGGCAGGTTGTCTCTTTGTTGGTTTTTTATTCGAACGGCGACCAATAAAGTGCACTATAAAGTGAGAAGTGTTGGTTGGAACAACTTCCGCATGTGCAGTTAGGTTCAGTTAGAGCGCCCCCTGTAGGCCCCTGCAGGTCTGACTGGGGAACCCCACCTGCCAATCAGGCGTCGGTTAGCTGTCGTGGTTACTGTGCATTTGACCTGGAGTTTGCTTCTTAACGATAAAAACTTTCCCCTTATCGAAGAAGGTAACCATTTTCATGTTTTATTAAGTGAAAACAAACGTCCTGATATCAGTTAAAACGGTTGTTTGACTCCTTCTGTTGTCCGTTAGTGTTTATTTAGCAAACCGCAACTTTGGCGACCTTGCTAGCTGACCAACGGTCGAGTTAGCTAAATTATATTAGCTAATTCAACTTGAATAGCTTGAAGTTACGCTGGTAGTTTTGTAACTTATTTAACGATTACACAGTTAATTTAATTTTAAAACCGATTGTATGATTTGATAAGCTCACAAAATATTACATCTATTGACCACACGTCAAAGCAGCGTCTTTAGTCATAAAATCAGTTTTAAATTACTTTTAACTTTGCTGTAATGGTTTTTTCAAACAGAAAAGCCTTTTCTAATTGTAAAAATGTAGACCATCTTTCGAAATTACAACAAATGTTAATATTTATCAGACTAATTCTGCTCACAAAGGCGTAAAGGCATAAAAATACGAGGATTCGCATTATGTGAAGTAAGATTTTCCTCTAAAATATCTCTTTGCTTGGATTTTACAGGTGCAAACAGGGAAAAATACGCAAAAATTTAACTTTAAAGAATACAAAACGGGTCTTTTTTTTGTTTAGTCAATTAATCAAAAACAACACCATTAAAACCGTTAAAACCTTTTCCATATTTCTTCTTTACTGTTTTCCACATTGATTTAATTAAATAAGTGCAGCCACGGTGCAATAACCCTGCAGTGGCAATTTAATAAATGGCTTAAAAGATAATTAGTTGGAGTCAGTTTAGTTATCATAGAAGGAAGCTAGTTGCTTCTACTTTGGTTAGAATATATGAAACACCGAATACTTCCCCAGTTTTTGTAGATTTAAGCTAATATTTTGAGGAAAACACACCCTGTTTAAACAAAGCAACTGTTTTAAATTGAGCATCATCCTCCTGTGTTTTTGGTGGCTTAAGTGGGGTCTATATAGTATTTTGAAGAATAAATCATGTGGGATGGCCCTACTGGTGCCTTTAATTATTATCGTTCCTCTTGTAAAAACTACAACAAACTGGGGCTTGTGTTTTATGTCTGTGATTAACATTTTCTTTTCTTGTACTGTTGTTTTTGAGCTGTAATACCTACACATCCCTCTTTTGGTTACTTTCTGTCTTAACTTTGGTATATAAATGATTCTCTGTATATTATATCATCTATATTCTGTTTTGTGATGAGTCTCAGCTGCTGGATTGTTGGTTTTATTTACCTGTTGCTCACTGAAGTATTGACTGGTGTTGTATTTTGCTTTGTTGATGTAAACTTAAATGATTTATCATTATCCTTCACATTATCTTTTTAAGCACAAGTCTTCAGCTGCTGATCTATTTTCTATGTTTGTAGCTTGAAACTGTGGCCGTCCTCGCGTGGATCCAGCTGCACCCTCTTCATCACAGACTTACTTTAATTGGGTAAGTGTCTCCAGTTTGTGAGGATATGTTTATCTTGTCTACACTGAAAGAGAGACAACATTTCCACTGTATTTCCACTGAGTTCTGTGTGAGATTAACAATCATTAATGACTATCTGTAAGCAAAGTATTCTTGTATCTGTGGGTCTTCATGTGCGTTATGGTGCTTTCCTACTGCTGATTTTAGCTTTGATATGATAAATTCAAGATTGTCTTAGCTGTCTTTTCTTATGGGTAGTTATTGAAGTTTTAGGTTTCTGCAGTTTTGAACATTTAATAAATTATTTCTTGCTTTTGATACCAGGCTTTGTAGATTTACTTCTGCCAGCTCTACCCTAGCTGTAATGAATTAATTTGGCTTAAACGGTCTGGGATTGGTCTTTTCACGGCTAAGCTGCAGTTCTTCTTTCTGGCTTTACTTTGACACATGTACTGTGATGACTTCATACACTTGATTTGATATAAATGCTGATTATGGTTAATACACTCGGGCTTCACATCTTGGTTCCTTCTGCCTGTATAGCTGTAGTAGGTGGAAACAGAATCACCCAGTGGATAATTGTGACAGATATTTGCCCAATCGCACGTCTTGTAAACCGGAAGCGTCACTTTTGGCTGTTTTTAAAAAAAAAAAAAAAAATCAATGCATTTGTTGGGACGGAAACTGAGAACAAGTTCTACGAGATAATCTGTTACAAATTTCCCAAAGCAATTGCTATCGTGCACCTCGAAGTTTATCAATTCCTCTATTGCCGGTGACTTTTATTGAATGTCAGACTTTCAAATAACACTTTTCACGCGCCGTCACGGCACAAATTCCTTCTTTCACACATAGAAAAACAAGCTCAAGGTTTGATTTTGTGACGTAAAAGAAGAAGGCAAAGATCGGAGCTCAAGTGTTTGTAGCTCACGAGGAAGAGCAGTCGTCCACCAATCGGAAGGTCGGGGGTTTGACTCCGAAGCGTCCTTGGGCAAGACAGTGAAGCCCATGTTGCCTACCGATGGATCCATTGGTGTATGAATGCAGCGTGAATGTAGGAGGAAGTAGGATTAGACTAAGTCGTGCTATATGAGTGTGTGTGAATGGGGCATGTAGTGTTTTGAGTGGTCAGCTAGACTAGAAAAGCGTCTACAGTCCATTTACCATCGCCAGGCTACTCCGTCCCATCAGGTGAACTGGGTTGCTCAGTTTGATCCAGTTCAATGTCATTTCAATATGAACTGTTTATACAATACAATGTTGGAGGTTCTTAGTTAAAACACAAGCTTTCGATCACCCATTCTGTGTGAACTGAAATAATTGTGTGTGTGTGAGTGATATTCATTGAATTGTTGTGGATTGTGGACTGGATAGTGTAGTGGTAAGAGTGCCACATGTGACCTGGGTTCAAATCCCCTTTATGAAAGGTACTACTACCTCCAGTAGGGGTTCTTAGGCAATGCCCCCTTACCCTGTCTGCCTACCTGTAAGTCGCTTTGGATAAAAGCGTCTGCTAAATGCATAAATATAAACATAAACATATTGTATCTTAGAGCATGTAGATTAAGGGGGACTGAAGATGATTGCAAAAGGCTCTTGCGATGGCCTTGTTCTTTATTAAAGGGTAGTATAACAATGGAAATACACATGATATTTTTTATGCTTTTCCCTTCTTTTGGAAGTTCAATGGGATTACATTAATGACCAGAAAGTCTCAGAACAATGGTGCACCCAAGGCTGTGAACTTAGAAAATTTACGGAAGACGCATCAGTGCTTTGTTCACAAAATTGTCTTAATAATTTCATCGATTAATCTACTGAGATGATTTGGAAAAAATAGAATAAAATGACGAAAAAAGGTAAATGTATTGAATTGTAATCAGATCGAGAGGCTACAGTATATTGTCTCCCAGAATTCTTTCATATACCAACACAGAATTTAAAAATCCTTTAAATAACAATCAACAGGTTAAATTCTTATGTATTAAATACTTTTCAACATTTCCATTTGTTCTAGTAGTATTATAAGTTTGGCTTACAAAGTCCCAGCAGAAATTTACCTCTCAGTGTTTTCTCCTTAAAATGTTGCTGCCCAAGATATTATTGCACTGATAATTGAGAGTAAACACTCTCAAATACACTATTGGTGTAGAGTTTTATTTTTGCTTTGACCAGAGGCCTAGGGAGGAGCCTCCAACCATTCAGTTAGTGGGCCTGGTGGAGGACCAGTAAGGATGGTGGTTCAGACCTCAGACTCCAGGCTGGATACCCTGCCCCAGGGCTTTGGCACATAGGGACTGTTGACTCGGCGCGCCACCAACACCTGCCTCCGCTCCCTGCTCCCAGAGCCTGGGTCTTCCCTCTTTCCTGTACCATCATATGCCCCAAACATATTGTTGTGGTAAACCACCTGCCTGTCACTCATACGCGGCAGCATTGCTGCATTGTCTTGGCAGTGGCTGGTACAGGGAAACAAGTGGCACATGTCCTTAGGACTATTGTAGAACTGGGATGGTGCTTGTGCCAGCGGCCCCACGTAGACTGGTAAGTCTGTGTATGAGTTCAGGTAGGTGGAGTAATGTCTATGCACCACCGTGGAGGAGGAGCGGCGAAGGGCAGCGGCGTTCTGCAGGATGGCTTCCCTGTAAGAGGGCAGTCGGGTGGACTCGGAGTACTTGAGCTTTTGCTTGTAGGGGTAGGAACCCATATGAGCTGGGTCCAAGTAGGCTGGCTCAGCAGCCATAGGGTAGCAGGTTAGGTTGTGCCCCAGACTGCCGTATAGCTTGTGAGGCTTTGGGTGAGGCCCACCCACCCGTGGAAACAGATCCGGCATTTCTGCTCGGGAGGAGGCGGATGTGGAGGGCTTTGTCTCATCCACCTGATGGATTCTGTCATTGCCCCATGTGGCTTTGAGGAATGAGGCTCGTCGGTTTAGTTTGTCCTTTCCCAGGAGTGGTATGTCATCCATTTCGGGCTCCAGGTAGGATTTCATACAGGAGTTACAGCTGGGGCTACCACCAGGGTAGTGTCCCGCAGGGCAGGCCATGGCAGCTGCATCAGGGGCATGGTTGTTCAAGAGGTGATTGGCCCTCAGCTCAGCAAAGCAAGATCGAGGCTCGTCGTAGTCGCCTCTCACTCTGGGGTTTGCAGCATCGAACACATAGCTGAAGGACCTCCTTCCCCGGCCCACACAGTCAGGAGGGTAACTAAACTTCCTCCTCAGAGGTCCTTTGTGCTCAACGTAGATGTCTGGCACCTGGAACTCCCTGTAGGGAACAAAAGGAGAGGTGGGATGCATTGCCTGGTTCTCCACATACAGCCTGCTGCTTTGGTGGGGATTTGGAGTTCCAGAAGTGGCCGGATCCCTGATGGCAATGTGTGGGCTGCTGAGGCTGGAGATGGGCAGAGTTCTCCCTAATATATGCTGGCTGCTGCGGGTGGGCAGCGTGTACCGGAGCGGTGTGGGCCGGGTCACCACCCTGGGCTTTTCCAGGAGGGGTTGGGTGGATGTGTCCGCATAATGCACTGGAAAGGTTGGTGTAATGGCCCTCTGAGGGTACGGCGAGTGGTTGTCTGTGATGCTTGAGATGTAGGGCATACGTCCGTGGGTCATATCTGTGGTTGTTACTCTCGGTGGCAGGCCGACCCGCACATTATCAGCTCCACGTCTGCTCCAGTTCTCTATTGTTTTGGTAGCACTGTCAAGGGAGTTCTCCACTCTGGCCGAGGACACCATGTCCTTGGCTGTCTTCAGCATCTTGAGCATATTGGCTTGTGTATAGTTGGTAGTGATGTCTGGACTTTGCATGCTCCCATTGTAGTCGGTTTGCTCTACCCCGTTGAAGCAGCTGTAAATGCCCTGCAGAGGGATGAAAGACTAAAATTACAATCTTAATGTTTAATCGGACACCAAAATGAACTAACAATCTGCTAAAAGTTACATTCACATTTTGTTACAGTGATTAATTTGTTAGATTTCTCTAAAAGTAATTATATGGAAAACTGTCGCTGCAGAGGGAGATGGTTTGTTTGCTCTGTGTCGCTGTGATTAAAATGCTTTTCTCACACTTTAGGCATATAAATGTGTCATTTCCTGATCATGCACATACCATATTTCTCCATTTTTATACCACTGGCCTTATTTTACTTTCAAGTTTTGTATAATTTTGCATAATCTCACCTTTGTGACCAATCTTGATGCAGAGATGAAGGTTTTTAATCGAGCAATTTAAATTAAAATTTATTTCAGCAACTCATTTCAAGAAAGTCTACACAAAGTCTGAGCTCATTTAGTTGTTGCGGCCCTTGAACTATTGTGGTTGTCTAGCTGTTTGACTTAATGCATTTCCAATCCTCCAAGGAGGCTTTGAACATTATTATATAATGATTATTATATTTTGACAACCAGGAACTGTATATTACAGTAAATAAACCACTTTTTTTTTTAATGTGAGGGTTACTTACTCTGCTGATAGCCAGAAGGAAGTCCAGTCGCTCTGATTTCCGGACCGAATGCCGAAGTTTCCAGTAGAGCAGATGTTCCCAGGCAAACACCAGCAGGCTCAGGCCCATGGCAACCAGCAGCATGTAGAAAACTCCAGCCATGTTGTCAATGTCCAGCTTACTGCTCATGACCTCTTTCTTTTCATTACGGCAGATGCCTGTGAGCCAGACAGTCTGCAGCTTTTGTGTGTCACCTGTCGGCGAGGAGGACAGAATAAAGGTTTAATCCCTATTTCTGTAGCACCAGTATTATCAGTAATGAACATCCCATGAAATGCATTTGGAAGGGATGATGAAATTCTCTCAGATATCCAGCCGATCAAACTAGCTAAACTTGTGCAGCTCTTGACTTTTCTATTTTAAAATCCTGCTCACACAGCAGTTATTATTCCAAAAGAATAAACTACTCTGAGGGTCTTTAACCTGTTTTTTTCCATCTTATTTTTGTTTTTTTTTCGTGTCATCACCTAAACAAAAAAGCTTTCTCTCCAAATCAAAGGATTTTTCTGCTGATGTGAGAACAAACCTGTCGGCTTGACATTATGTATTCCACATTATTATCATCCCTCATACTAAAAGTTGCATATTCTGCTGAAGGTGACCAGGCTTTGAGGCTTAAGTTACCAGAATAAATCACCTCTTTAAACTCTCTTTTATTGGCATGCATTTGTGGGCCATCTTTCGCTGAGATAAATTCCACCATAATGGTGTTTTGTAATCTATATTCATATCCATTCCCGCTTTCTTTCCTCTTTTATGGGTACAGTGGCTTTTATTGTATCACAAGACTGCATTATCTGTGCCTTTTTTTCCATTTCCTGTTGTCGTTGCTGTTCAAGCGTACGGAAACACTGCAAATACTTCACCATCAGCCAGGAACTGCAGCAGGGCCAGGTCGATGGGTCGTTTCCAGCGCGAATCCTTCTGCAGAGCGATGCCATAACCAGTAGTAGCAAACACTTTTCCACTGCCAATGGTCACCAGCTTGCAGCCTTCATCTTTGCCAGCCATATAATTCAGCACAGCAGCATCGTAGATAAAGGCATCCAGTTTCCTATCATGATAAAGGACAGAATTCTTACTTAAAGAACTCAACTGTTGGCTCAGCGTTGCTTGCACTTCCACTCTGTTTGTGCTTTTACTGTATGTGATTCTCTGCAGGCACCTACCCTGTTTTGAGGCTATTAAGGGCATCCTCCACTCCCTTCTGGTTGTATTTGACCATGTGGGAGTGCATCTCGGGGTAGTTACTCCTTATGTTGCGCTCTGTGCTGCCATTTGGGACCGTACCAAAGCGGAACGGAGGATACTGCTCCTGTGGCTTTTGAAACTGTTGAGGGAGATGGAATATGACTTTATAATGCAACATGAGCCGTGTTTTAGTGACTTAAGGAACAGAATGAAACTAAATCAGCCTTCATTGCTTAGATTTTAGTTTGTAACACGTGCATATGATGAAATTAAATTAGTTTCGTCACCCTGATGTTAAAAAGTCACACATTTAAAGCTCTGAGACACTATGACAGTGACATTCTGTTAATTTACACATCATTTCACAGATAGAAATGAACGGGGGGGGGGTCTAGGATGTGGTGTCCACAGGCGTTCAAACTTCCTTCTTGCTTTCATTGTCTCCAGCATGAAATGAACTTTATAATTTTGCTTTTGGCAGTTCTATATGTGTGCAATTATGTATGGAAAGGAAGAAAGACGGGTGGGAATACAGTAATTGGACTTTTTCATTAACTTTATGCAAATACTCTCAGCACATAAGTAAAGGAACAATGTGAGCTTATGTATTAGAAGACTTTAAAAGACTTTCTCTGAATCCAACATCTGCTGTTACCTTACGTTTCAGAGGCTGTGCGGTGATTTAGAAACGTTCTACTGATCTCTCTTTAGAGAGAAAGCGACGACTATTTGCAGCACCAGATGAGGGGAATGTTAAAAATGTATTTTTGTAAAGTATACGACCAAAAGGACTAATGCTGTTCTCTTGGATTGCACTGACAGCATGGTGTAGAAACATTTTCTGGCTTCACATAGGGAGGAGACGTAGTGTGTGGGACACAAACTGATGATGTCAGAGTTACCCACTCAGTGAGGTAATCGTCTGCCTTCGTCTACTTTGACAATAGGTCACTTTCTTCGGCTTTGTCTTGTCTCCTCATTTGCATTTACTTCCCCCAAGTAGTTGGACACTGTATAGACTCTCTGAATACATCTTAGTTTCTTTCACTGTGTCACAGAGTTGATGCATAATGAGAAGTTAATTGTAAATGACTGTGCTGGAATGATAATGAGTAACGGACAGCTTGGTCTTTTCCTCAAATACCTCTAACTCCTTCAATTGCCTGAAAGCAGCATAATTTTTCATTCTGATGGTTTAACACGGATTTCCTCGTCAGCTCTATAGAAGAAATCCCCAGGCAGGACAAATATGCATGAGATACGGTATATCCAGGAAATTGTAATCACCGTCTGCTCAGAAAAGCCTCTCGTATGTAAGATGTCACATTAACACGTTGTTCTACAGTCTGTGAGCTAAAGGTTAAAAAACTACAGCCAATTACTGGATTAATTACCGTTGGTAGCCTCACCAAACACTGTTTACACACCCAGAATAGAGCGCTTTGTTTTCCCAAGCTGTACGTGAACAACAGGCACTGTCAACGACGAGGGTCCGCACCTTTTTATCACTCAGTCCAGACACCGTGTCGATGTATTGCTCCTGGATCATGAAGGCAGCCAGGTTGGCTGTGTAGGAAGCCAGGAAGATGACCGCGAAAAAAGCCCAGACCAGGACCATGATCTTACTGGTGGTGCCCTTTGGATTTTCAATGGGGACGGAGTTGTTGAAGACGATTCCCCACAGCAGCCACACTGACTTCCCAATGGTGAAGGTTGGACCCCCAGGATCTAGAAACATGGGCCAAGAGTGGACAGGCCTTAGTTGGAGGATGTTTGTTTATCTAGTAGGCTGGGAGATTGGACTGAAGATGCAATCTGTTGGTTTCCTTAGCTGGGACATTATTTTTTGAATTGGCTCTATATGAATTAATTGGATTATGATTATAATGAATTGAATTCCAATTGGCTTGAATTGGACTATATTATTTAAGTGCCTTGAGATGACAATTGTTGTAATCTGGCGCTATATAAATAAAATTGAATTGTCCGTTAAATGAAATGCTAGAAAATATCTTAATTGAGTTTTTCTACGCGTGTCAGAAAGTAGATAGAATTACCTGTTCAGAAACCCCAAATAATAGTCATTAAAGTTGTGCAAAATTCTCTTTTTAGTATTGGTTCAGGGTTATTTTCTGCATCCACCCATTCCGTGTTTGCTCGTATGTTTCTGTGCTCACGTGTCACTGAAACTCTCACAAAAGCTGGATTATTACGTTAGATTTGTATCTATCAAAGCCGTTGTGCAACCTGATCCAGCTTCAGGTGACCGGCTTCGTTGGTGCAGCGCTTTAATACAAATTAGAACATCTCATATTTGCAGACATTGATTCTCAAACTAAACGAGGAAGCGGATTGAATCGAAAACGATAACAAACAATGATGGTGAAACAGCCGTCACTCTGACTGATAACTCCGGTCGGCTAATACTTAATAACATTCTGAGATAAAATCTATACAACCCACTGGATGCTGTATGCTCTGTAGTACATTATGAAATAATGTACAAAGGGAAAGACTGATTTAACAAAGATCAATAGGACTATTTGGCCTTTTTTCATTATAGGGAATGGTATAGACCACATGGCTCTGAGTTGAAACTGCAGTATCTCAGTTTAACAGCATTGATCCAGTATGTGACCATTGTAAATGGGCTTGGATGGGACATTTTCTCTAAAGCCCCTTTATATCCTTAAGATTGCGGTGTACGAGGTACGCTATCGTACAACTGTTGTGTTTAACTGCTTTTACTTTCATTTTAACTAAATAAGAAAGTTAAAAAATGAGTTAATCGTTGTAATTATCTTCCCTAACATGGTCACAATAGAAAAAAATACAAAACTGTAAGATATTAAGCAGATATGAAAGCACCACTTAACCCTTTAATGGCATTTCCTCAAGACAATAATGATAAGAATCAATGTTTTTCCCAAAAGGTTAAGATGTCAATTAAGGTCAAAGGTACAGAAATATGACCAAATTATTCCGAAGCCAAGCGGTGAAGTGGTGTAATGCACTTTGAAAGTTTGAATGATAGATTTCTGATGTCGGTATTCAGTCAAAACCCAATTAAACCCACATTTCAGCAAAGCAGGGGCTCTCGCACCAGCTGACAGACTCACCTTTGGCGGTGACCAGGCTGCGGTTATAACCAACCGGACTGCAGTATTCAAAGACAAAGACTGTGATGGCCACGACGGTCAGACACATGACGAACATCATCACCCACACCGCTGGACTGTAGGGTTCTGCAGAGACGGGGAGTTTTTTACATAAATGCAAGGCTTTTCCTGTCAATTTTTGTCTCTATTTTAAGGAAAAGGGCAAGCGACCTACTCTAAGAAGCTTAAATGAACCAACTCCATGATGCCATCCCATTACTCTGTTTCTCACCTAAAAAAGCCGATGGAGAGACGGTCCCATTGCTCCTCGCCACCATCACGCTGATCCCCGTCTCCACAAATGGCACCGAGAAGTCGATTATCTCTGAGCGCTCCTCGTTTATGGTCAGCGAGCCGATGGCCATGTCTGCCCGTTTGTAGAACACCTGTAATGGAAGGAAGGCCAACAGAGATACGTTTTATATGGAATAGATATATGGAAGTGGATAGTTGACACCACTCCTGACCTTTGAGATAAATCTCATCTATCAGAGAAGTAAACACCTCTTTCCCTGATGGTGATATTTACGGTTCCTTCAGGACTGTATCAACAGTTTGGACACAACTCAAAAGGTTCTCGGGTGTTTTTTTGCCATATCTTCAATATCTAAAAATACTTGTTTTATGTATTGATCAAATATCCTGGACTCAAAGGTGAAGTAAGTAAAAATTTGGTGGTTTTTTTTGCCATATCTTCAAAATCTAAAAATACTTGTTTTATGTATTGATCAAATATCCTGGACTCAAAGGTGAAATAAGTAAAAATTTGGTGTTTTTTTGCCATATCTTCAATATCTAAAAGTAATTGTTTTATGTATTGATCAAATATCCTGGACTCAAAGGTGAAGTAAGTAAAAATTTGGTGTTTTTTTTTGCCATATCTTCAATATCTAAAAATACTTGTTTTATGTATTGATCAAATATCCTGGACTCAAAGGTGAAGTAAGTAAAAATTTGGTGGTTTTTTTGCCATATCTTCAATATCTAAAAATACTTGTTTTATGTATTGATCAAATATCCTGGACTCAAAGGTGAAGTAAGTAAAAAATTTGGTGTTTTTTTGCCATATCTTCAATATCTAAAAATACTTGTTTTATGTATTGATCAAATATCCTGGACTCAAAGGTGAAGTAAGTAAAAATTTGGTGGGTTTTTTTGCCATATCTTCAAAATCTAAAAATACTTGTTTTATGTATTGATCAAATATCCTGGACTCAAAGGTGAAATAAGTAAAAATTTGGTGTTTTTTTGCCATATCTTCAATATCTAAAAGTAATTGTTTTATGTATTGATCAAATATCCTGGACTCAAAGGTGAAGTAAGTAAAAATTTGGTGTTTTTTTGCCATATCTTCAATATCTAAAAGTAATTGTTTTATGTATTGATCAAATATCCTGGACTCAAAGGTGAAGTAAGTAAAAATTTGGTGTTTTTTTTTGCCATATCTTCAATATCTAAAAATACTTGTTTTATGTATTGATCAAATATCCTGGACTCAAAGGTGAAGTAAGTAAAAATTTGGTGGTTTTTTTGCCATATCTTCAATATCTAAAAATACTTGTTTTATGTATTGATCAAATATCCTGGACTCAAAGGTGAAGTAAGTAAAAAATTTGGTGTTTTTTTGCCATATCTTCAATATCTAAAAATACTTGTTTTATGTATTGATCAAATATCCTGGACTCAAAGGTGAAATAAGTAAAAATTTGGTGTTTTTTTGCCATATCTCCAATATCTAAAAGTAATTGTTTTAGGTATTGATCAAATATCCTGGACTCAAAGATGAAGTAAGTAAAAAATTTGGTGTTTTTTTGCCATATCTCCAATATCTAAAAGTAATTGTTTTATGTATTGATCAAATATCCTGGACTCAAAGGTGAAATAAGTAAAATTTGGCCATCCGATGCCAAGATTTCTGGCTTCCTAACACACATCTATGGTGACAGAAATGCTACTACTCGGAGCAGCAGTCCTTCTAAATAAAAGTTTACCGAGCGCCATTTAAAATGATGTCATGGCAATTTAGAAAGATGCTGTAGTGGCAAAACAGACAATTTAAAGAAATACCATTTATTTTAAATGGCATACCCTCTAAGACTAAGGATGCTCTCATTAACTAATGTAATAACTGGTAGCATTGCATGTTGGATATTAATTTTAGATCACAATTTAACAACATATGCATCAGATTCTTCTCTTGGTTACAACTTAGAGAACTAAAGAACAATTACAGTAACAAAACTTCACTAAATTACACAGAGGCAGTAAGAACAAAGCATTTAGTTTTGGCTTAATTCATTTTGTTGGTTTGTTAGTGACTGTGTGAGTGTCTCAGCAGTGGGTTCATTGCTGAATTGTCCATCTCTAACAGACCTTTGACGCTTCTTTTAAAGGTTTTGAATAAGCTTTTAAATATTATTAAACAGAAATCCTTCATGTTAGAAATCAAAAGCTGTTTTTAAATCAAATGCAGTAACTTAACCCACAAACACCTACACTTACCCAACATTATCCTTAATAATGCCACGATGAATGCTGTGCAAACAGTTGGAAATGTAGTGATCTTTGGGAGGCTTTAACCTCCTGTCTCCCAAAATAAATAACAAGCAGCGCTCAGCCTCACACATAATGCAGAAATATAGATGCAAACACGTGTAAATGAAGTAAGCTGGTCTCCCTCTGGGTGAATAAAAATCCAGCGATCAGAGTTGACCTCTACCTGCTGCTTGTTGTGACGATATTATCGGGAGAGGACTAAGTTTCCTGTTTATGTGATTTACCTGAGTGTGATCAGACCTCGATCTGAAGAAACATGAAGCATCCACAGTGCAAAATGAGTAGAAATAATGGCTTTAAGACTGCAGCATCACAGGTCATCGGAGGGTCGTAATCGTCTTTTGTTTTTAACCCCGCGGTGACAGGACCGGACACAGGTGACATATACAGACACCTTTGCATCGTACCTTCCTGATGTTTCAGAGGATATGTGGTGAGAGATATAAAAAAAGAACAGACAAAAACAAACAACTATGCACTGACTATGCACGAAATGTTCCTGGTCTGGAGCCCTATAAATGTGAAATATAATAAAATTGCAAAGCTGATGTTTTATCTCCAAATGTCAGGTGGATTTGTTGTGGTGGATTAAAGCTGCAGTAGTTCCACTACTGATTTGTAAAGCAAGAGCTCCCATGTTGTCCATCTGTACTGCAGCACGTACTATTATGATTATTTCTGTTCATAATGCACCTGCTTACAACATGTAGCTTAAAATAAAATGAATTGTTGATGACTTTGCAGGGTTATTCTTGCTAATGCTCGATCTTCTCTGACTCCCCTGTACTGTTCAGACTCCTATGTGAGTGTTTTTTAACCTTTTCTGCAATAACACACTCCTCTTTGTCATGTTGATGAAGAGCCTGTGGATTTACAGTCCAGACACCCTGCCTCATACAAGCCATTAGCTCTCCTATGAAGGCTGATGCCTCATTGAGCACGTTGGCCTTGTGGGTTTGAGGCCAACTATTGTTGTTTCCCCTCAGCTCTCCAGGAGGAGGGCCAGCTAGAATAATTTGACTTTAGATCATTCACAGGCACGCTTCCTTTTGCATTCTACAGTTCAACACCACTGGCATTAATTGAGTCTATTACAAATGCTATTGATCAGAAGCAATATGCAGTATTCCTGGGTCTTAAAAAAAAAACATTGCATCCAATCAATCATAACATGTTAATCAATTAAATGGAAAGGTAATGGATCAGAGAGGGAGTTTTTCACTGGGCAGAAAGCTATTAAAAGCTGTGAAGATGGGAGAATATTCCACATCATGCTTTGACATTACATGTGGTGTTCCCCAAGGCTCGATTCTGGGCCCACAACTATTATGTATATAAATGACATCTGTAAGGTTTCTGATAGATTAAAATTAGTATGACAGAAAAATTTTTTAATTGAAAAGAGTTAATGGACAAGTTAAGTTTGTATTTATGCAAAATAGAAAAGTGGTTTGACAGTAATAAGGTTTCTTTAAATCTTAGACAAAAAAACGTGTTGTTTGGGAATTGGAAAGGGATTAAAAGGATAATTAATAATAGAATAAGCTGGAAATTTCATGTAAAACGTGTAAATTCAGAAGCATTTTAGTTCTGAATAAAACTAAACACATTTGGGACCAAAAGTTTGTACATTTATACATATAAATGTTCATTATTATCATTAACTATACTCTAAAAAAGGGCTAACACAGATCACACAAATCAGCTTTTCTTGAAATCAAAAATATTGAAATTCACGGATCTGGTTCAGTGTCACACTGCACTAATAATGTATAAAGTAAACAATTCACTACCTAATTTGTTGTTGTAGCACAGAACCATTTAATTTGTTATGAAACAAAAGGACACAGCCTTACTCTCATAGTTATTTAGCACTGATAAGATGGATAGAACGGATCCAATTTGATAAGTTTATGACTTTACAGTTAATGGGGTGCTAAAGTTAATTGGGCACTGATTGTTATCTGCTGACATTTGCCCTAAATAATCTGATTTGTGGTCTCAGGAGACGTGGGAGAGGAAAGCTGTGCTGTCCCAAGCAAAGCCTGGAGCTTATTAGGCCAGGAATATACTATTATATTAAATGACATGTTCGTGTTGGCAGCTTCCAGTAGGGGGCGCACCAGATGACTCAGGCTGTCCCTGCTCCATTTCCAAAATGGTGCTGATCTCTAACTGGTGTTTTTCACAAGCATAATGTGTACGATGTGTCTTGTAAGCTTGTGAAAATCATATTAGCCACATCGTAAAGATGAAATAATTGCAGACTTTTAGCACTTTGACCCTCTATCTGGTCAGATTTGGCCTTACGCTGCTCCTACTGCTCACCTACATATTTTATCTTGAGAACGTGTCGATGAGAAGGGATAATTTCTGAGATCATACGCAAATGATGCTCCAAACAAATGCGAGATACACAGGCTAGCTACGATAAACACATGTAGTTAAAAGCAAGTATTCTCCTGGTCTCAGAGGGCAACAGTGTTTCCCAAAGAATGAGACGGAAGCAGGAGCCGCAAGCAATACAACAAAGGCATCCTACAACGTATTTTTGATTATATTAATTAATTGTCATTCATATTGCACACCGGTTGCACACAGTTAAGTCCGTATTTTGATCAGTTATGCAGTTACACTCCCTCTCCGTGCATGAAGCAGAGCGTAGCAGCATGAGGAACGGAAGCACAGAAAGTAATTAAGGTTTGTTTGAAAGGTTGCTGCGTTTTTCACTGGGTGCTTTCTTACAAAAGGGTATAAAACCAGTGATGGGCAGATGTGGAGCCCAGTGTTCAACAGCTAAACCCTGAATCTTTACACAGATGTTCGGCATAAAGTAACTAGCTCATGGCTAATTAACGTTTAGATTCACACAGCAGTACCGACACTACTTCTCCACCTCTGTAGCTATGTCATATGTTATCAATAACATGCACACAACCCTTATTTTCCTCATGAATAAACTAAACACCAAATGAAATGAATCAGTCGGTAAAAAATAAAGTAGCCTGCAGAGAAGGGTTTGAGCTCGTGTTCTGATTAATTTTCTGAGTGATATTGATGTCAAATTTTCAGTTTTTGAGCCTGTATTCTCCCTTAATGGGACAAACGTTTGGGCATCAGTGAGTTCTTTACTTTAAGATGAATAAATACTGTAATCTTGACTTTAACTGTGTCTCTCAGTGGAATGGAAGTTAACTGTTTTAGGCTCAACATTTTCCAACTCTAACCCGAATCCTCCTCACTGTATCACTGATAAATGCTTGAAGAGACAAAAATATTGTTTTAAAACCTATGAACCAACGAGCCGAATCCCTTTCTTTAAAATAAAACGAGACATTATTATTTATCTGTAGCACACTGAACATAGAAAACATATGAGTCTGTTTGGTACATCGGTTTCACCACCACTGACATGTTCTGTCACTTTGTTTTTATCTTTTATACATATGTTTTCATCCTTTCTTATTGTTGGATTTATTACCGGCAGCTGTTCCTTCACATTGTGGTAAACGGTCTAACTTTTAATGGTCATTTCACCCTGTTCAGCAGATAGATGAGTAAATTCATGCCTTCAAAGCAGAGTTCTGGTGTCATCCTCACAGGTTTGGGACAGATCTGAGTGATCTTTCATTTCTTACTTATGAAATAAAGCATCCTTTAAACCCCAGATTCTTTAATTTATCAATAGTATCAAACTTAATGCTTAAATAGTGCTTATTCACTGTGTATATCCAGGATATAGTATTTCACAGATGCTCCAACTTACCTACTCATGTGTTAGATTTAATATAACACATTATTTACTAACTTTGCAGTGAATATTTAACTCCTGACAACACGGAGACTCGATCTCAGTCATTAATTGAGCAACCCTGAATGAAGCCGGCTGTCGTTCGTACCTCTCCGATCATCCCGTTCCAAATGCCCCGGACCAGCTTGCCGTGCTTGCCGTTGGTGACGAGGTAGAGGTCATAGGAGAACTTTATGGTGCGGGACAGCTTCTTCAGGATGTCTATGCAGAAGCCTTTACAGCACAGTTTAGTGTATGGTTCGTTGTGACCCACAATACTGGAAATAAAGAGGAAAAGAAAAGGTTAAAATGCTCTCTTCTTACTTATCATAGGGTAAAGAAGTTAAATCGGTATCATGTGTGGCAGAGCTTGTGGGGCTGAGGAAAGGACCAGCCGTGACCCCGACATTGAGGCTGGGTCCTGACGTCAGGAACCGGGGTTGGAGGAGGGAAACTTGGAGCTACTCCACAGGCTTTTACATTATGCCACAGTCCCAACAGATGGAGCAACAGCTGGGCTGAGCAGAACAAATCCAACATAAATGAATCCCAAACAAACAATGGTAAATGGAAGTGAAAGTTTTAAAAATGTGTGACTAATAGAGTCTGATGTCAAAGCACATGTCTTTTGTGCTGAAAACCTTTTTATTTATTTATTGTTATTGCTTTAAGTTTGGTCCACATCGTCCAATTTGTCCATTTTGATTTAATTCAGGAGAACAATGTGACAATATCTGGGCTCAGTATCAAGAAACTTCTGTCTGGTTGCACCAAGATAAGGTTTATGTGTTCAAAAAGCTCTTATTTTCATCTTTATCTGCCATAAGACCTACTGACTGCTAAATAAAACATCAGAAAACTAGAAATTATGATGATGGGAAGCATCAGAAAAGCTAAAAATATGAGGTTTAACAGTGATAAAGTAGACCATGGCTGTAAATCCTCATCTTTATATGCTTCACTGTTCAGGTTTGTTTTTAACATCAGGACCTGGTTCTGGCACCTTTCAGCTCAAACTGCTGGTAAAGCTAAACATCCATTCGTCTTAGATCATATAACTGACGCCTTTACTTGTGTTTTGGAGCAAATAAAGCATAATTTTCAGGCTTAAACTCTCCTCAGTTATGATGAACTCGCTCACTGTTGCTGTGCTGCTGTTAAAAAGCCACATGTTGGAACTTTTAACTGTCTTCTTTGGACGAACACCTGCCCCTCCCAGCATGTGATGTCTGCTGCAGCATGCTAATGGATTTAAAGAGGACGTTCTGAGCTGTTTGACTAACTCCTACAAAAATACTCAGTATGCCTTCGTAGATACCCCACTGATGCTCAGAGAGAGCAGGCAGCAGAAGCCAAAGAGACAGTTTTATGCTCTGCATACCAAAAGCAAAAGACTGAGATCATTTCCCCTCAGTTATCAGCAGCGTTACCAGGAATGTTAAGATGAAAGTGTCCTTCACTTTCACTCAGTGAGATCATGAGTCGGGGAGAAAAAGCAAAGTGTTGTGCCTCGTAAAAAGATCCTTTGCTCTGATTTAGAGAAAAAGCTTCACCCTCTCCTCTCTTTGAGTGTTAGTCTTTCTTTTGGTGACTCCCTTTTTCTATCATTTACAAGGCATGCGGCACTTCACCATTTATTAGAGTAAGTCATCATTCATTCATTCTGTTTACTGTACTTAAATGGAGTAAAACACTGTCCAGGACTTACTGATTTGAACAATTAGACAGTAATGTCCTGGACTTAAAACGTTCCTTCCTGTTGGAAAAAAAATCATACAATGTTAACAATAAAGAATAAAAATAACTATTAAGTAGCTCTTGTCCTACAAAAGTTTATATCGTCTCTACCTGCTAGCTAAATATCCCATAATTTAAAAGGTGGATTAGCTAACTCAGACTCCGACTTTGCTGTCCTCATTAATAGTTTAAACCGCAGAGGCACTGTTGATTAGCCCCTGAGCGTTTGGATCACTATGTCTAAAACACTGCTTTGAGCGCTTCAGTGTCAAGCTTTTTGGTTGGAGGATCCTCTGGACCCCAGCTCATCAGAATCTCCATCTCGTTTGGGCCTAGGGGTGGGCGATATGGCAAAAATATCATATCACGATTTTTTTAAAAATAAAATCATGATTTCGATTTTATCACAATCTTAAATTGAAAAGTGAAAAACAGACAGTGTTGCAGAAGTATTTTCAGCAGCTCGTACCACGGGTCAATTCCTTAAAGCAGGTGTTCGAACCCCTCCTTTTCTACCGTCTCGAACGGTATCATATCTAAGATAAAAGGTAACTGCTTCCTCTTTCTATCACTTGCTTGACTTGTCATACAGAGTGCCTTTGTCAAATGCCGGTGTTAATGTTGTCTGTTTTGCTGCTTACGCTAGCTGCTGCCTACGCTAGCTGCTGCTCACGCTAGCTGCTGCTCACGCTAGCTGCTGCCTACGCTAGCTGCTGCTCACGCTAGCTGCTGCTCACGCTAGCTGCTGCTCACGCTAGCTGCTGCTCACGCTAGCTGCTGCTCATGCTAGCTGCTGCTCATGCTAGCTGCTGCCTCCACCTGTGGTGCCGGTGCCGCCGGGCCCCTCGCTGTTTGGCTCTCAGCATACTGTTTGGGATGCTTCCTCTTCAAGTGATTGAACAGGTTCGTCCGAACCGTTTCTGTACAAACTTTGCAAATTACATTTGATCAGTTGCGGAAAATCCAAACCAATTCCATATAATGGAGGTGGAATTTTTTTTAGCGACCAACTCCTCCTTTGCTTTTCAGCCACAGCTCTCCATGCTGCTGCTGCTACACACAAACAAGGAGGCGAGTAAGAAAGCGCGTCACTGCCCGTAATTCGCTGTGATTGGTCGGTCAGGTTGATGACGTAATACGTCCGGTGCGTCGGTGCATCAGCATAGAGCTGCAGTTTATAGAATGTGCCCGAGACGATCCCACGACCTCTGCAGTGTGACAGATCGTTACGGATCGTCTTCACGTTGCAATCCTTCACGATTTAATATCGCCATATCGCCCACCTCTATTTGGCCCTCCGTTTAAAGCTTGTGTTAAGGTGGGTTGAGCTACTTTTGAGCTGGAGCAAGCTCCCTCCACTTCCAACAGAGGCTCAAGTAAGCAACAATATAATAACATACAAGGTCGATCCGTAAATCTTTAATTGCCGTCAAGCTGATTTTTCCAGCGTTCTTTCCCAGCTGCCATTCAACACTGGATGTAAAACACCTAAAGTCTCTATCATAGCTGCAGATCTGCAGTTTTCAGCTGTTTTGGTTGCAGCCATGTCTTCGGACAGATGTCACATGGTGTTTGTTGTATTTCTGTGCCCCAGGGAACTTGAAGGTTATGATGAAGCACTTTGCAGCGCCTGAGTTATGGATGTTTGTGTGGTCCGCTGGCTGTTTTCAGACAGCTTTATCTGATATTTTGTGTTGAGGTGGTTGTAGAGATTTGTTTAGCCTTGCTGTGCTGCGACGATGCTGAAGCACTGCTCCTGATTATTGCTTTTTATGTCATTTTAGTGACAGTGAAATGCTGTAAATGGGGAAGAGAGCTAAAAGATCCCATCTCTGGCTCCTATTAATAAGCTTGAGTTGAACCCATAAATGTAACTTGTGTAAAATCTGATTGTTACGTGAACATTTGAATGCAGCATGATCTGAAATGTGATCCATTTATTTGAAATAAGATGACGTGCATGTTTATCTGGCTTATATGAATCACATTGTGGCTCGAAGGCTGGTCTTATTAATGTGAGAGGGTAGTGATTCATAAATATTGTGGGGATAATGTGACTTAGTTGTATACATCACCCATAAAACCCACTCTAGCCCATTACAATTGTATTTGTGGGAGTGTTCTTTCTAAATGTGTTGAAGGGTGGAAGGGCCGGTTTTTCCTTGATGGCATGTCGGGAGGATCATTTCAGACAAACTCAGCGGTCCATTTAGTCTCTTTCTGTGTTCATCCACAAAGAGAATATGGTTCACCATTAAATGTTAATATGCTGGTAGTGAAACCAAAATGAACACCCCTTTTATGACTCGTAAGGTTGGCAGTTTGGGATGATGTGGAAGGGAACTAGTGAGCCATGGGTTCAAGGCAGAGCGCTCTAATGACACATCACCCCTAACCTCCAGACCCACAGTTTAATGGGCTTCACCCACGCAGGATGCAGTCCATGGACCAGGATGCAAGGAGACGCAAAGGAAAGGTAGTTAGCAGGCAGAAGACAGCCACAACAAACACTTTAGAGGAGAATGAGGCTGCTACAGCAAACCAGGAGTAAACACAGCGGTCCCAACACCCTGTTGTGGAGCTGCATTTCACCTGCTGGTTGGATCAAAACGGGTGTTTTGGGACTGATGGAAAATGCATCCGAAGATTTCTGCATGTTTTCTAAAGAAAATGGTGTTTAGTGTCATTTTAACTGATGTTAAACTTATGTGCCTTTACTTTAAAGCATTTCTTTGGCTTAATTTAAAGCTCTTTGAATTCCTTTGAAGGAGGAAACCTACCTGCTCTTGGACGTTTTCTTTCAACCAGAGAGTAAATATTAGTTTTTTTTGTATTCGAGCTCATTAGTCTTGATAGGACAAATCCTAACAGTCTTTTCATGCACTGGCTTTGATCGAGACCCGAAAGATGCCTCGGGCCTCGAGGCCTGCCAGGCACAGGCCCTACGGGTTTTGGTCTTTTCAAGATTTGCCAGCTAAAATGTTTCGGATCGCTGTGTCAAACTGTTGTGAGCACCTTTGATGTCCAAAATGCGAGTGACTGGTGTAATTCAAAGGTGCTGAAGTTATCCAACATAATACCATGAAGCCATCAGTTTTATGATGTGGTGTGTCGTCCTTTTGCTCCGAGTCTCAGCTTTAATATAATCAGCTTATGATCTGACACCCATTGAACGCTGCTAATGTGTGATGGCATCTTCTCAGGTCACTGCCACACTTCACCAAAGGCATTATTTCTGAATTAATCTTCCACCGAGTGCTCTGGAGGAGAAAGGCTCAGATTTTTCTCTTTTTCCATTCAAAAGGAAGAGCTTCAGCTAGCTGCTGTGGCCAAGTTTGAGCTGAACACTGGTGCCCAATGTCTCCTCTCTGAGGAGTAAAGCACACAGATGGTCTTCCTGGCGAGCCGAATACACGGCCCGAGGGTCAAGGTGTTGGAATGGAAACTCTGCATGGCTCCTCGTTCAGAAAGCAGGGATGTGGGTCTGAGTTTTGGACCGTGAACCATGTGGGAGATGCAGATAAAGGCCTAATCCCTTTACCTCCCCTTGGGCCCACCACTTGGCTATACTCCTCCATTCTGCTGAGGTAAGACGCCCCTTTTAGGGATCCAGGAGTAATGGTCAGTTAGTTTGCAGCTTTATGAACTTCTAATACCAATGTTGTATTGGCCAAAATCAGCCCAACTCTATCAAATCGATGGCTCTTTCTCACATAATGTCTTACAGGTTATCTGTAAAGTAAGTCTACCTGCCCATAAAGAGCTGCCGCCGCCTAACTCCGCCCTTCCAGCACCTCTCATTGGCTCCATCTGCTTTTTCTTTCACTTTTCTGCAGCTGAGTGAACGTTTTCCGTCGTTTGACAGGGAGAATTATTCTCCTTCTCCTCTGGCTTGAAGGTTTGGTCAGTGAGAGCGATAAAGCACTACAGTGCTCCATAACACCGAGGGCAGGTGATCTTAATCTTCTGTCCCTTCACCTCGTTAACGCCATTGTCAGTAATGGATAATGGCGCTCTCTCTGCTCTACTAATGAACACCAATATCAGTCCCTTGGTGTTCAGGATTGATGACATGGCCTAATTGCCCCGTCTAATTGATACCCACCACACAGCACATACATTTCCCTGATTGGGTCACGGGGTGATCTCTGGGATATTGCACTCTGGCCAAGCAGCCTAATGAGTATCTCACCTCATTGAGTGATAAGGAGCCATGCATGTGCTAATGGGAGGGAAAAGCCGAACGGCACTCTTAAGTTGGATGCATAATCAATTAAGTTGTGCATGTTAACGCGTAAGAGTGCTTGAGGGACTGTGCAGTGATTAAAAGTGGCTTTGTAAAAGATGGCTTATTGGACCTAAAATGATTGTTGATCTGAGCAAACAGTCAGGGTTTCATTTCAACAGTTTTACACAAATATGGTGGATTTGCTGCAAGAATAACACATATTTTACACCTGGAATCATTCAGGAAACAAGTTTTTCCACCTTTTTAAAGGATCTTTTAGTCCCAGATAACTAACGGAGACCAAAAAGCCAAGATTAAAGTTGGCTGTTGTGTAAATTCTGCACAAAGCTGCAGATAACCATCTGTCGGTTGTTTGCCTCGTACAGGATGTGAAGAACCCATGAAATCACATTTGATTAAGCTGGAGAGTGTAACAGTGACAGATGTGTAAGAGAAAGATTGATAATATTATTTAATCGGTTTCTATTGCTATCTAATTGCTTTGCTAAATGGGCTGTTTCTGCTTTTTCTGGATGCATCTGTGAGATCTATTAGTTCCTTTTACAGGGAGAACAACCTCATTAAATTGATAAAAGGCAGGCCTCTGTTCATAGTGGTGGAGGTGGAGGAATCGGTGGTCGTGGATGCTGTTTGGTGGGAAGTTTAATGGAGGATTATACCGTATCCACAGAGCAAGAACAGCCTTGGCTTTTCCAAGATAGAAGTAACTGATGAACAGTGTTGGCTGGAGTTGTTTGATCCTCCTCAGAAGGTACTTCAGGCTGCAGCATCATCAGCAGCTACTCTTTCAACAGATCTGTGTCTCATAATGGGACTGGATAGTGTAGTGGTTTGATTGCCACCTTTCATGTGGGAAATCTGGGTTCAAATCTCCTGCATGAAAGGTACTATCTCCAGTAGGGGTCCTTAGGCAAGACCCCCTGACCCTATCTATGTTTATGTTTATGCATTTAGCAGACGCTTTTATCCAAAGTGACTTACAGATAGGCATGTAGGGTAAGGGGGTCTTGACTAAGGACCCCTACTGGAGGTAATACCTTTCATGCAGGGGATTTGAACCCAAGTCACCCCCATGAAACGTGAAAAGTGGCAATCTTACCACTACACTATCCAGTCCAAAAGGCTGCTAACAGTTTGAAATCAGTTGCCTGGTGTAAAAGGAGGACCTAGAAGGAGTTTGCATGATCCTACCCACTGGTAGGTCTCCCACATGGAAGGGGGCAATCATACCACTACACTATCTGCCTACCTGTAAGTCGCTTTGGATAACAGCGTCTGCTAAATACTTAAACATAACATCATAACCTTTAATAAGTGTTTCATAGGAACTATAAACAACAACGCATGTCAGGTTTATTATAGAAGGCTGCTCCTAACTGTAAGGATCCCCAGTGTTATAATTACAGGCTCTAAACATGTATTACTTTACCACACATTTGTCCAAAATACAGGATGTATTCAGTCTGATTCAGTAGGGTTTTAGTCGTATGGCTTTAGGGAACTTACACCTCTGTCTTGTTGGACTGTCGTCTGCAGGGCACGGTGTTACTGACACATGTGCCAGTCACAGGGTCCACCGACTCCACAATGACAAAGGGCCGCTCCTCCAGCGTGGCCACCGTCAGATGCCTGTAATCTGACACCGGCTCCAGGTAGGAGCCGTACCGCGGCCACACGGGGTATCTCATCTGCAGGATCCCCACCTCATAGGTCCCCACCTGAAAGAGTCAGGAGAGTACGGGTGACTCAACACGAGGCAGTGAAAAATCTCTGCACCAAGCAGCAGATGGCTGCTCGTTTGTTGCTGCAGCAACACGCTGAAAAACAGGGAAAAAGCCACAAATAAACAGCAGAGGATGGTCAAGACCTGTTTATATCGGACACAAGAGCTAGTTACACTACATTAAATCTGTAGATCTGAGCATGTGGATCCAGAACAGCAGACAGTTTTAGTTTAAAGACTATTTAAAGGATTTTTTTTCTTTCACAGAGCATAATCATACACCTTAATGAAAGGAAAGCAGTTCCACCCCCTTCTATGCTACAAGTAAGCTGGTTTTAACTGGATGTTGTGAGGAAATGAGCATTCGTGCGCACGCTGAATGCATAATCAAGATGTGGAATTAAACATTTCAAGCTTGCTTATTGGTTGAATCCTCTGCTTTAAATCAGACTGGAATAATCGGAAGAAGGTCAGTTACTTTCCACGTCCTGCTGATAACAAACTTTGCTCAGTCAGCTGCTTCTGCTGCCATATTTCAGCAACATTTGTTTGAGTTCATCAAACACAGCTGAGAGCTGCAGTTTACTCAGGACCTGCAGCCTTTATGGGTGCAGCTTTACCACATAAACAGTCTGTTTTTCATTTTATTCTGTACAGCTCTGTCCACAAAACACAAGACAGGACTCTGTAACCTCTAACTGCTAACAGTGACATCACCAAGATTCATTTTGACAAAAAACATGAAAAGATTCTCATTTGCAAGCTGATAATTAACAACAAATTATCCCAAATTTGAATCCAAAACATCTCTGGTTCCAACTATGCTTTCATTAGCTTAAATATGATGCATATCAGCCCAAGTGTCACTCTGCTGCCCCCCCCCCCCCCCCCCCCCCTTAAATATGATAATTAAGCTCCAGAACTGTAGGCTTCAGAGCTGATGTTCACAAATCAGTGTTGATCTGTCGTGTAAAATTCTATATTCGTGACTTCCTTCAAGGACTTTATGTCTGGTTTGTCTTCAGGATTTTTCAAAAAGTCATCGGCCCAACTGTGAAGTGATTAACTTTTTATTTTAATACGGATTCAAGTTTCCTTTTTAGTAATCTTTGACTGTGAAAACAGGTGATGAGCAGCTCTGTTTAATGTTTCTGGTGCTAATTCAGCATCATATATAAGTAGCTGGTGTGTGCAGCCTCCACCAGATATCTGCATTCCCCACTTTAATTATGCTATAAATTCACAATTTTCTGTTTTAACGTCATTTGTGAGGTTACATGAGCGCCATCGGATCGGATTAATGGCTAAATTACAATAAGATTGAGTTATTTAGCTCATGTAGACCTTAATCTGACAAAAATTGAATCGGATCGGGTTACTTGCGATCGAATTAAGACCCGAGATAACTCGATCCAAGCCGTTGTGCATCTCTGTGCCATAACCAGCTCATCACAGATGGAGAGGGACGCAGCTTCATCTCGCTCTGCGTTCTCCATCTTTCTGAATGCCTGAGTTTGTTGTTGTTGGTGGTGAAGACGTCAACAGGAAGTGGCTCTGTTAGCGATAGCTGAAATGGGGACAGCGCCACCTATCGTACCGGGGTATGACATGCTTTGTGCCAGTGATTCCATTCATTCACCGCCATATATCCAAGGATAATTACCCTCAGATAAGGAGCAGAACCCAACTGTAGCTGTAATCCAGTTAATCTCATCATGTAGACCTACTGATTGACTCAGATCGGACTCAGTTAAATACATATAAAGAAAAGGTGTGTTTTTGGCACTCAGGTTTCTCAGAAGATATTAACTTGCTTGTCTTAACTTGCTAAGACTGGAACCATGACAGTGGCTGACCGAGGGAAGTCGGCCTGGTGTATGTTTTCTGGCGTAAAACATCATTACACAAGAGGAATATGAGATAAGACCAGCTTAAAATTTCCTGAAATGTATAAAAAAAACCTTATTGCACTTTCATTTTACCTCAAATGTGAGCTGATTAATATTTAAACAATAGACTCTGCCTCTGTAAATGTCACTAACTTACTGGAGAGATTTAGAAAAAGCGTCAGTCTGGACAAAATGTTATTCCGCCCACATAATCTCTGCTGTTTATGCAGGAAGGGGGGCAATCCTATCTCATCACCGCAGTCGGTACAGCCTGTCTCAGTGAAATGAAAAAACTGAACAGGGAGGAGGGCAAATCTCTCTGTTCTCTCTGGACTTTGCAGTTATTTCGCTCTCCTGCCGGTCGTTTCGATCGCTCCCAACTGTTGGACTGTGGCGCCACTCATGGACGTCTCATCAGCTCAATCAGATGCTGAAAATATACCGAGCAGGGCTGCTGGTAATCAAATGTTCGATTTATTATTATTATTTCATAGATTAATCGAGTAATCGGATAAGAAATAATTTTGGAATAAAAAGAAACATTTACATTATGAACTAGCCACAATCAGGGCTGGGTGATGTGTCCAAAAAACACTTATCCCCCGGATACTGATAACAGGACTATAGCACAGCAGGTATTAGCTTTCTAGCTAACATCCAGCTGTGTTAACATCTGTTAGCTTCTCTCCTACCGTCTCTGAAATCCTAATAAAGCCTCTTATTTCCTGTTTTATTGGCAGACAACACAGTGACTCAGAATAACAGCAGTTAACACGACACCTTAACCAGCAGCCTCTGATGTTACAGACACAACACGGTCTGATAAAATGAGCCGTTTTTATTCTGGTTGGACTTTGATGGGACCCAGAATATTAGTTCACATTAACAGCTTACAGGAAGCTGCTCTGATGGGCAGAGGCACATTAAGGATTGTGTGCTTGTGCAAATGGGGCAGTTCTGGTGACATTTCAACAGAAATTAGCCACTATTTGTCCAACACGATAAACACAAGTTGCCTCAGCTTCCTTCTGTCCTCTGCTAGCTTCCTTCTGTCCTCTGCTAGCTTCCTTCTGTTCTCTGCTAGCTTCCTTCTGTCCTCTGCTAGCTTCCTTCTGTCCTCTGCTAGCTTCCTTCTGTCCTCTGCTAGCTTCCTTCTGTTCTCTGCTAGCTTCCTTCTGTCCTCTGCTAGCTTCCTTCTGTCCTCTGCTAGCTTCCTTCTGTCCTCTGCTAGCTTCCTTCTGTCCTATGCTAGCTTCCTTCTGTCCTCTGCTAGCTTCCTTCTGTCCTCTGCTAGCTTCCTTCTGTCCTCTGCTAGCTTCCTTCTGTTCTCTGCTAGCTTCCTTCTGTCCTCTGCTAGCTTCCTTCTGTCCTCTGCTAGCTTCCTTCTGTCCTCTGCTAGCTTCCTTCTGTTCTCTGCTAGCTTCCTTCTGTCCTCTGCTAGCTTCCTTCTGTCCTCTGCTAGCTTCCTTCTGTCCTCTGCTAGCTTCCTTCTGTCCTATGCTAGCTTCCTTCTGTCCTCTGCTAGCTTCCTTCTGTCCTCTGCTAGCTTCCTTCTGTCCTCTGCTAGCTTCCTTCTGTCCTCTGCTAGCTTCCTTCCGTCCTCTGCTAGCTTCCTGCTGTTCTCTGCTAGCTTCCTTCTGTCCTCTGCTAGCTTCCTTCTGTCCTCTGCTAGCTTCCTTCTGTCCTCTGCTAGCTTCCTTCTGTCCTCTGCTAGCTTCCTTCCGTCCTCTGCTAGCTTCCTTCCGTCCTCTGCTAGCTTCCTTCTGTTCTCTGCTAGCTTCCTTCTGTCCACTGCTAGCTTCCTTCTGTCCTCTGCTAGCTTCCTTCTGTCCTCTGCTAGCTTCCTTCTGTCCTATGCTAGCTTCCTTCTGTCCTCTGCTAGCTTCCTTCTGTCCTATGCTAGCTTCCTTCTGTCCTCTGCTAGCTTCCTTCTGTCCTCTGCTAGCTTCCTTCTGTCCTCTGCTAGCTTCCTTCTGTCCTCTGCTAGCTTCCTTCTGTCCTCTGCTAGCTTCCTTCTGTCCTCTGCTAGCTTCCTTCCGTCCTCTGCTAGCTTCCTTCCGTCCTCTGCTAGCTTCCTGCTGTTCTCTGCTAGCTTCCTACTGTCCTCTGCTAGCTTCCTACTGTCCTCTGCTAGCTTCCTTCTGTCCTCTGCTAGCTTCCTTCTGTCCTCTGCTAGCTTCCTTCTGTCCTCTGCTAGCTTCCTTCCGTCCTCTGCTAGCTTCCTTCTGTTCTCTGCTAGCTTCCTTCTGTTCTCTGCTAGCTTCCTTCTGTTCTCTGCTAGCTTCCTGCTGCTCTTTGCTCGCTTCCTGCTGCTCTTTGCTCGCTTCCTTCTGTTCTCTGCTAGCTTCCTTCTCAGCTAACAAACCGACTGATTTCCATTAAAATGCTAACATGAAATGTTCCCTCGTGTTTGTTCCGCTCAGTGGACTCGACATATGAACTGGCTGCTTTCTGCTGAGCATTGGCGTTGTGCTATCATGTTAAGCTAACAGATTTTACAATGGACACACTGTATTTTCTCTTTTCTTTTCTTTGAAATGCTCCCAAACTTTAGACTTTTGTCGTGTTTTTTCTATAATTTTACTTTTCGTTGTTTCCTCCATCAAATCAAGCTTCTACAAACGCAGGAACAACTGTGATGGTGATAACTGTCCATGTGAAACCCGGCGACCACTGAGCAGAACGAGTTTGTGGGGATGAAACGAAGCATCGAAACAAAGAACTGGCATCGAGGGTTTTTTGTGATGGAGATGCTCGAGGAATCGTTTCAGCCCGAATGCAAATTTTTTAAAGTAGAGGAAGTTTTTAACGGCATCAGGGAGCCAAAACTCAGCAGAAAAAAGAACCTACAGTGTTTGTAGTGGGGGGGTATATATGTTATAGAATTCATTGTGGAAATAAAAAGAGATTTTTCTTCTTTTTTTTGTCACCTTTCACAAATCTATTCTCAGAAAGACTTTAATTTCAGGGTTTCTGTGCATTACAGATACACAGCAGTCGGTGCTTCGCAGTATATCACCCTGGCAGATAACAGTGGTGTCGGCAGCGCTTCTCGTCTTCTGCTTTTCTCTCTTCTCTCCCTCCATTGTCATTAGTGCCTTTGAATTTTGGATCTTGGAAAGCTGCAGTTTTCAGCAACTGCATGTGATAAGAGCATTGCAGTGATATAGGTTTAATAAGTGGGGAAAAAAGGGCATATAATGAAAGTATTGGTGTATATTTGGTGTCAGGCAGGAGCTGGTTACACAGAGGTGATGTATGAGTGTAACAGGCTGGCTGCCTTGCAACGTGCACGATGAGAAGCTGGCAGAAAGGCAATCCCAAGGTGGAATTGATTTTCAGCCTGCAGAGAAAATAGCCCACAGGCAGCAGAAGTTTAAGCACAAAAAATGGATTGCATTACACTTCTTGGCTGAAATCTAATGAAATGAGCACAACATTGTTCCTTCACGTAGTGAGAAAAAAAGCCTGTAATTTCCCTCCCGTGGAAGGTTTATGTAAAGGTCAGGAAGGAGGAAGTGAGGAGTTCTGAGATCAGGGAGGCAATAAGAAGACGAATATACTTCCAGCTTCAGTTTGAAGGTCCTGTGTCTTCTGTTTTATACTCTGTTTTCTGATTAAACGTCACAAAAATGTCTAAATGAGTGAAGCTCGTTAAAGACGACAACATCCAGGTCATGTTTGTGTCACTGATTTATCCAATGTACTGGATTCTGTTTGCTAAAAGTAGAGGAGATGAGTTTCAGGGCCAGATTCCCTGTTTGTTAGCACACAAAAGAAATACCTAATCCCCTGGGAGGGGAGAAATAAGTCGCTGGGACAGCAAACTGAGAGAGAAGAGCCTCAGTTAGACCTCCTTTTCTTTTGTTAAGTGCATTCTGCGCTTCCTTTAGATCTTCTGTGGTACAGGAATCACACAGTTATTGCTGATTCTATGCGTATCTCCCCCAAAACTGGAGTTTTTACGCCTTATTCCAGTTTTTAAACCAACCAACAATCTGTTGTACTGGCATTCAACATGATTCTGCGTTAGCTTTATTGGTCCAAATGTTTCAGAAATAGTTGAATTGTGGTGTTATTTTCAGTGTTGAACTCATCAAATATCTAAGATATAAAAAAAATAGGCTAAAGTATTGGTTATAAACTGAAAATACAAAGTAATTTCTGTGTCCTTGGACCAGACTTTTGCATTGATTTGTACACAAAATGGCTTCCAGTTGGTTTCACATACAAATGGATGGTTTGTTCCTTTGCCATCACCGCTCCTATTAGCTTGTACTCTCCACAGTATATTGGAAGTTAATAGAGAGTATTGGAACAACCGAAGTCATTAGTATAACATAATTAGCTGTGAAATGCCTGAGGCTGTTCACTTTAGAGAGCTGGATGGTGGAGAAAGTGAATATCCTCCGCTCTGATGGTGTCCACGTCTCATTCACCGTTTGTGTTCAAACTAATTGATGAGGCAGAGTTTTTTCTTTTCAAGTGTTTTCAAAGGATGAAGTTTAGTCCTCAAAGAGGTCCTTAAACGAGACCAGTATACTGTAACTACAGAGCAACTATGCTGTTTTCTTATTTAATGAGCTAAATGACCGATTAATACATTCAGTAATGATCACAGAAGCACAATAGAGAAGATCTCACCTTGTCCCACTGTCTCTCTCTGTCCAGCGTGATGATTATCATCGACGGGTTTACCAGGTAGCCATTACTGTTGAAGGAGAAGTCATTGTGCTCCCACGTAACATTCAGCATGTGCCTGAGGAAATAAAGCATCAGTAATAAGCTTCAGAGTTTCCCAAAGAAGAAGGTTTTCGGACGAAATGTCACATTTCTGCCTGCTGTGAAGGCTGATACTGACTGCAAGTTAGACAGATAAGAGAATCGAAGGAGAATCAAAGTGGCACAAGCTGTCGTTGAGCAGAAAATAGGTTTTTATGACTTTGACAGATGGCAGCAGGGTTATCCGGCTGTGGCAGTGGTGGCTTTTGTCTTTTAGTACTCTGAACAGATGCTTTTCACTTATGCTGAGTTGATGTTTGCACATTTTTACTCATCCTCTGACAGATACTTTCTATCAAGGGCGTAACCATGGTTTAGACATTGGGGGGGTCCAAGAAAAACAAAATTGTTGAGTGCATTATCTACAATTCTTTATTTATATATGAAAAATTGGACATTTAGAACATAGTTTAGAGGACTACATTGACCATGTAAGTTCACATCTAAAGGAATAGTGTAATTTCTCCGAGACAATGACTGCCCCCCCACTTTGTTTTGGTTAGTTGCTTACTGTTTACTGACCTTAAACACACCTACCAATTACAATTATGCTCTTCCAGTAGTTCTGTAGCAAATAGGACAGCTTCCAATGGAAAACGACCAAATACCCAAAGCATGTTTATGGAAATATTTTAATAAGGACAACTAATGATGTAACAAATTACAGACTTTTCCTTTAACAATAAATGTGCTGAGCACTTTTACGTCCAGGTTAATTTCTATTGTCTCAAAATGTGCATTAACAATGAAAAGTCTAATAGTTTAATGTTATTTTTGTTTTAAGTTTTTTTATTTTGAAAGGGGGCGGAAGTTTATTTTGTTGTTCTGGTACAATCTGCTCTGTTGAGCAGCGCCCGTTGGGTCACTCTCATTGGCTGTTAGCATCAACAACGGCGACCGCGGCGCAGCCGTTACGTTCCCATGGTAACACACGGAAATAAATTGAAAATAAATAAGACATAACAAGAGACCGATCCCTTGACAGGGTTCATAAAAGGAGAACATGCATTTTACATATTTTCTGCTGTATATTGGGGGGGGACAGGTTGGTATTTTCTCAATATTGGGGGGGACACGACCCCCCCAAAGAATGCGTGGTTACGCCATAGCTTTCTATCACTGCTGAAAGTTAACAACAACCTGGGATTTCCCAACGAAAAGTACAGATTACCACAAACTGTTGAGCTCCCCAACCGCAGCTTTAACTGGCAAAAAACAACAAGTTGATCTGTTATTCATGTTCAATCACATCCTTTATGCCAGATTTACAAAGCAGCTCCACAAATCTGACGCCTGTGTGTGGGTAAGTTATCTCGCAGTGTTGGGCTAAGGAGTGGTGAAAGCTGCCTGGATGTGTAAAAAAACAGATATCTGCTGCTTTTGACTCCATTGTTTCATCACTCACATCCTCTGTTACATTAGGCCCGTGGCGCTGAGCTCTCACCTCGGCTGCCACTCCAGCAGAGGTGATGAAAGCCTGTTGGGAGGAGAATAGCCCTCGGCCCGGTGTGTGTGTGAAAAGCCAGTTTAATCTGGTAGCATGTGATAATCTTATTAACAGGTGAGCCGACTCATTATCAAAAGCCAATGAAGTGATGACAAATCTGAGAACAGAGGAGGCTGCTGGTGTTTGATCCGGCAAAAAGAAGAGATCTGACTGTAAAGCTAATTCAAAGTGCTTTGTTCCCTCTCGCTGACCTTCGCGTTGCTGCTGCTGCTGCTCAAATCGTGCCTACTGGGTTTAGCATGTCTAAATGGGAAGGGTTTGTACCATATCAAAGCTTGAGATTAGGTTCACCTTTTCCATTTTTTTTTTATGGATGTTTGGGTTGACAAAAGAAAAAGTTGTTCCCCTGAAGGCTCTGCAGGCTCTGGACTGAAAATGCCTTCCGACATCAGAGAGAAAGCCATGTTTCATAATGCTGGACAAGTTTGTGATGATGCGTGTTAGCCTGGCCTTCAGTGCCCATCTACAACAACCAGTATTAACATTTACTCACAGCACATTCTCCCCGAATAACCTTGGCTTATATGAGCTAAAAGCTGTAGCAGGGACAGTTGTTATCCCTTTTGCTGAATTAAACATTTTCCCAACAAAATAGGATTTGCTCTGTTCTCCCCAGCACAGATGGCGTCAGATTGTTCTTTTGGGGATGGTTTAACTGATGGGAAACCACACCCTCATCCAGCGTCACCGACACGCTACCCACTCCAACTAAATTACCCCACAATCTCCAGGAGATGTAGGGGGGTGCCGAGCAGATGAGGAGATGGATGGATATAAAGCCAGCAGATGGGAAGTCATTAATAAATCAGCGATTGGTGACCACTTCCTTTTGCCAGTCGGACAGAAGTCTGAGCCGTTACTGTTTTATGTTTGCTATCAAAAGTAGAAAAGAGCTCAGAACCCGTCGCCTGACTGTACCGACGACCACCTGCACTCAGAACCCGTCGCCTGACTGTACCGACGACCATCAGCACTCGGAACCCGTCGCCTGACTGTACCGACGACCACCTGCACTCAGAACCCGTCGCCTGACTGTACCGACGACCATCAGCACTCGGAACCCGTCGCCTGACTGTACCGACGACCGCCGGCACTCAGAACCCGTCACCTGACTGTACCGACGACCATCAGCACTCAGAACCCGTCACCTGACTGTACCGACGACCATCAGCACTCAGAACCCGTCGCCTGACTGTACCGACGACCATCAGCACTCAGAACCCGTCGCCTGACTGTACCGACGACCATCAGCACTCAGAACCTGTCGCCTGACTGTACCGACGACCATCAGCACTCAGAACCCGTCGCCTGACTGTACCGACGACCTCCAGCACTCAGAACCCGTCGCCTGACTGTACCGACGACCATCAGCACTCAGAACCCGTCGCCTGACTGTACCGACGACCTCCAGCACTCAGAACCCGTCGCCTGACTGTACCGACGACTACCAGCACTCAGAACCCGTCGCCTGACTGTACCGACGACCACCAGCACTCAGAACCCGTCGCCTGACTGTACCGACGACCATCAGCACTCAGAACCCGTCACCTGACTGTACCGACGACAGTCAGCACTCAGAACCCGTCGCCTGACTGTACCGACGACCATCAGCACTCAGAACCCGTCGCCTGACTGTACCGACGACCACCAGCACTCAGAACCCGTCGCCTGACTGTACCGACGACCTCCAGCACTCAGAACCCGTCGCCTGACTGTACCGACGACCACCAGCACTCAGAACCCGTCGCCTGACTGTACCGACGACCATCAGCACTCAGAACCCGTCACCTGACTGTACCGACGACAGTCAGCACTCAGAACCCGTCGCCTGACTGTACCGACGACCATCAGCACTCAGAACCCGTCGCCTGACTGTACCGACGACCGTCAGCACTCAGAACCCGTCGCCTGACTGTACCGACGACCGTCAGCACTCAGAACCCGTCGCCTGACTGTACCGACGACCGTCAGCACTCAGAACCCGTCGCCTGACTGTACCGACGACCACCAGCACTCAGAACCCGTCGCCTGACTGTACCGACGACCACCAGCACTCAGAACCCGTCGCCTGACTGTACCGACGACCGTCAGCACTCAGAACCCGTCACCTGACTGTACCGACGACCATCAGCACTCAGAACCCGTCGCCTGACTGTACCGACGATGGTCAGCAGTCAGAACCCGTCACCTGACCAGCACTCAGAACCCGTCACCTGACTGTACCGACGACCTCCAGCACTCAGAACCCGTCGCCTGACTGTACCGACGACCGTCAGCACTCAGAACCCGTCGCCTGACTGTACCGACGACCACCAGCACTCAGAACCCGTCGCCTGACTGTACCGACGACCGTCAGCACTAAGAACCCGTCGCCTGACTGTACCGACGACCACCAGCACTCAGAACCCGTCGCCTGACTCTACCGACGACCATCAGCACTCAGAACCCGTCGCCTGACTGTACCGACGACCATCAGCACTCAGAACCCGTCGCCTGACTGTACCGACGACCACCAGCACTCAGAACCCGTCGCCTGACTGTACCGACGACCACCAGCACTCAGAACCCGTCGCCTGACTCTACCGACGACCTCCAGCACTCAGAACCCGTCACCTGACTGTACCGACGACCACCAGCACTCAGAACCCGTCACCTGACTGTACCGACGACCATCAGCACTCAGAACCCGTCGCCTGACTGTACCGACGACCATCAGCACTCAGAACCCGTCGCCTGACTGTACCGACGACCATCAGCACTCAGAACCCGTCGCCTGACTGTACCGACGACCGTCAACAATATTTACATTAAAAATGCAGCTCTGGCGCCTGCATCTCTAACCACATGTTCTCAACCAGTAGTCCACCAACCACCAGGGGGCGCCTGCAGCGGCAGCTACTTAGACAGTCTATGAGTAAGATGATGAGAGCAAGTGATGTCGAAAGCCGACAAGAATACAGAAGCATCTGGGGATCGCGAGGAGCTTGCGCCTCGAAACGGGACGACATCCATTGTCTGGACTTGTTTCGAATTCAGGGAAAGTGACGTTAAACAAGAGCAAGTTATCTGCAAAGAGTGCAACAAAGTTGCAGAGTAACACCTCTAATCTGTTAAATCACCTGAAAAAACATCACAAACCTAAATATGAGGAATGCATGTAGGCCAAAGCTAAAGTTAATTCACAAAATCCCCGTCCGTGTCCAGCGCCGACCCAGAGAACCATTACAGCAGAACCCGATCCATCTACCTCCCAAAGACACGCAGGAATAACAGACGCCGTATCTTTTTATCTGGCCAAAGAAGTGTCCGATCAATACAGTTAGTGCTTTAAAGTTTTTAATTATTGGCTTTTTGTTTTTATTTTGCATTATTTATCATTTATTCTAATTTAAAGTTTAATTTTTCACTTTGTTTGTTTATAAATGGTACAATAAAAATACATGTTTTTCCAGACATGATGAATGATCGTGATTTTAGTATTGATCAGAATAATCGTGATTTTGATTTTTGGTCATAATCGTGCAGAACTACTCAGAACCCGTCACCTGACTGTAGCCTGTGTTAAAAACAGTGACAAATAGAGAAGAATTTACCTTTTTTACTTGAATCAGAAGCAAACTAAATATGTAAACTTGGTATTTTCACATTGATATTACGCTATTTTCTTATTTAATGTCACAAGCTGCTTCTGGCAGAGGTATAGCTGGGTCCAAACAGTCGTCAATGACTTAATTTATCCTGACTTTAATGGATCTTTACCGGAACCATCTAAGCCAGTTGTTTTTTGAGGCCGTTACCAAAAACAAAAAGGAGACATTTAGAAAATATAGTAAACGATTGTTGGTCCAGTTGTTGTTGTTGCAGCTTTTTCTCGTGCATTTAAACACCCAGCGGTCAAATTAAAAATAAAGATATTAATTTTACATCTGCTGTGCACAAACATCGTGTTGGAGACTGCTGCTGGTTGTTTTAAATACTAAAACATTTATATTTATATAGAACTTATGTCTCACCGAACAATACAAAGTTTTCACTTCTTTAGCTGTTGCACAAAAGTTTGATCCTTTTCTGGTTGTTTTAAACTTAGTGATGATGCTCTTAGAAGCTTGAAGACAAATCTGTGCAGGAAGTGTTAATAAAAATGGGTTGTTGACTTATTAAAGATCTGCAACATCGGAGGGAAAATATGCATCGTGAAAATCTACTTAAATATAATCAGACAACATGTAAATGTGAAGAATTAATCAATTAACTGGTGTGCTTCCTGTAAAAGTATGAATTAATCTACATAAAACGATGATGCTATAAGAATTAAAGGCAAATGTTAGACTTGTTGACTGTGGCTCACCTGAACAGAGTGTCATTAGTAGCCGACTGCTTGACGGGGTTGTTACAGTCGCTCTGCCCCTCAGGAACGAAGCCCCTTTGTTTCCGAAAGCTCTGGACGCCCTTCACCACAATGGCCACCCCGTCCCGGACCCTCTTCCTCAGGCTCATCCTCCACCGGTCTGTGATGATGCTGATGAGCCCCACGGGGAAGCTGTCAGGTGGCGGGATGTCTGGATTTCCCACGGCCAGGCTGGGGATAATCCAGATGTAACCCGGCCCCACGAGCCCAGACTCGGCTGCCATGGAAAACAGGTACTGGGCCTCCTCATGGGAGCAGTAGACCAACAGCACCTGGGCGTCAATCTGCTGGAGCAGCCTCCGTGCTCGTATGTCGTTGGTGCTGTCGGCGGACATGTCGAAGGTCAGCACATCCTGCAGCTCCCACATGAAGTAGCTGGTGTCTGTGAAGGACTTGATGTAATCCACGTAGGTCTCGTAACCTGGGTACAGGCTGGTTATGACCACGAAGCTGTCCCAGTTGTACTCCTCCATCACCTTGAACATGCCGTTGATCTGCTGCTCAATGGAGGATCCCAGCTGGAGGAAATTGGAGCCTTCACCCTGGAGGAAGAGGGCGAAAACATGGCGTGGAGATCAGAGCCTCGTCTTTAATTTACAGCAAAATAAAACCAACTCATTTCACTCTGAGGAGCAGCTTTGCACACCGCTGCACTCTAAAGCGCAGCTTTGACAGACGCTAACTGGCTCTGCTTTATTTTGCTCTTCCAGGAGCTGCAGACTCATTCATCACTTCAACCCAAACACCGGCCGTCACCCATACTTGCAAATTCAGAGGGATGGCACTATCCCGGTGTCCAGCGCCTGCTCCGCGGTTCATCTGTCTTTTCTGGGAATGCGCTGACCTTAGCAGAGCAACGAGGATGGCTGTTCTGCTAAGTGAATTATCAAAGGAAAATAAGCTCCTGGTGGTGGGATACAGTTTAAAGTTCACATGGTGTCCAAAAGTAGACTGGAATTTTAAGTTTTTCACACAAAACATCTGCTGTGGCGTTGCTTTTTGAGGCATGTCGGCTAAAAGTAAATGTATTTATTGTCTGTGTGGATCCACAGCACACATCAGATTAGCTCTACCGTGAATAATGTGACACTCTGAGATGTCATTTTTGCCCTTTTTGTCTGTCCCTGCTGGCATGTGGCTGTCAATTTTCCTTCCCTCAAGTCATATTTTGAAGCTAGGAGCATGTGGAGAGACGGTGATTTATTACAGTTTTTCTGTTAGTTTAGTTTTCTTGTAATTCATGACCTGCTTTGCTTTGCTTTTGCTGTTTGTTTCGGCACCAGAACTACTTGATTTGGGAACAGATTAGGGTTTGGGTTAAACTACTCAGCCAGTCTTTCAGATGGCTTGTGAGGAAATAAGGAGCCTTGGCAAAGATATAAAGGCTGAATACAATTATTCCTTGATAAAGGTGGGTTTACTCACTAAAAATACAGTGTAGTTAAGTTATAATTCAGGTGTCATGAACTTTCTATTATATATATTTTGAAGCTAGGAGCATGTGGTTATTGCATGAGTCGCTTTGGTGATTTATCACAGTTTTTCTGTTAGTTTTATACTTGAGTTTTCTTGTAATTCATGACCTGCTTTGCTTTGCTTTTGCTGTTTGTTTAGGCACCAGAACTACTTGATTTGGGAACAGATTAGGGTTTGGGTTCAACTACTCAGCCAGTCTTTCAGATGGCTTGTGAGGAAATAAGGAGCCTTGGCAAAGATATAAAGGCTGAATACAATTATTCTTTGATAAAGGTGGGTTTACTCACCAAAAATACAGTGTGGTTAAGTTATAATTCAGGTGTCATGAACTTTCTATTGCAGAAATATGAGTTTGAAGCTCTTGCAGCCCCCTCCTGACCCTCTCCCTCTCTGGGGAGAAGCCTCTCCATCCTCAGAAAACAGAGGGGTCAGGTATCCTGGGACTGCACGAAGGCCTGTGATCTTATTCATTCTGTCTTCCTGTTGTCCTTGAGAGAAATCCAGCGGTCTTTTGATGTATGAGCGTCTCACAGTTTCAGACGTCGTGGCTAAATCCACTGACTCTGTGCCCCCGACTCACACCCATGAAAACATTTTGTTCCCTTCATTCACTGATGGCCACTCTTGTTTCCTCAGACCAAGCTGTGTAATAAACTCCTCTTTCATGCTCTGTGCATTTTCTTTATCAGATGGGAATTGGCCCAACAACTACCACCACAACGGGATGGATGAGACGGCGCTGGAGGCAGCAAACATCCATATGGGTGCAGGTCAGTAGCTCTGGAAGATGATAGAAATCTACTCTGTCAGAACAGTTTGCTTATTATCATTATATTAAAGTCACAGCCAGAGAGGCCAGTTCATATCAAAACTTCACAAGGAGAAGCTGGGAGACAAAGAGAGCTGTGTTTTAAGTCTCTCCCCAAATAAGGAGATGCCTCCAAACTCATGAGATAAACCAGACCTGGGCACATAGAGGATTGTATGCATGTGTCACCTAATAAAAGAGCAAGGGAGGCAACCACTCATTGGAGAACTCTTGTGAATCTGCAGAGAGAAGGTTCCTGTGGCCTCAGAGGGATTTCTTGGTTTCATACCTGTGAGTTAATTTTTTTTCTAACACTATTGTTAGAATATTCCCTCAATCTTAAAGGTGCACCAGCAGGTGTCTGAGGGTGTCTCGTATAGTATGGTTTGGGTTTAATAGCCCAAAAAACTGACAGATTAAAGACCAGCTTAATTAGCAGGGAGCAGACTGATGGCACAGTCCAAATGAGCCGTGGGCATCACCTCAGGCCCAGCTGCAGTTCAAGGCCTGGAGTCACGACTGCCTCGTCAGTGTGCGGCGCGTGTAGCCAAGGCGTGTGCATGTAGGGAATGAAACTGAGCCAGCAGTCATTTACTCAAAATGCTAATTTAATTCTCCTCCAGAAGCGATCGCCAGGAGGCAAACGCACATTTAAGAGTTCAGCAGGCTTGAAATGAGCCGAAATGTTTGTACAAATTCAAAAAGGACACGCTGCCTCTGAAGGCGGGACTAAGGAGTGCTCAGAGCACTGAGAGCTGGAACCTGAATGGTGAATAAAGTCGTGCTTTAAGACCATCAGACGCTGCAGGCTCTGACCTTGTCATCCTTGGAAAAAATTGCCCGACCTCCATTTTAAATTCTCCAATAATTCAGGTTTTTCCTCTGTTGGCCTTCCAGCCTCTGAAAATTAACAGCCTCACTTCCAACACTTTCATGGACTCTGCTGGGCGGCAATTTGTCCATCCGGCTCTGCACAGTTGGCTTCAGTGAAAAATACAGATTAAAGTTAACGGCAACTTTAGTGCTCCACAGAGTCGTGTTATTTCACCCAGAACACCAGTCTGTGATCTGACCGGTTGCTTGTAGATGATGGTTCGACTCCTGAAAAATCAGCTCCGGTGAGTTTCTTCTGTAGGACTCCGGAAAACTATCGTTTTATTTTTAGATTCCTGTATTTATGTTTCCGAGTAGTTGATTAATCGAGCATTTTCTTTTGTTTTCAGTTGATTTACGTGTTCCTTTAGACCTTTAACAGGGATGTCCGGTCCTCGAGGGCCGCTGTCCAGCAGGTTTTAGATGTTTCACTGCTTCAACGCACCTGAATCAGATCAATGAATCATTAGCAGACTTGTGCAGAACTTAACAATCTTTCCAAGAGATCCATTTAATCTGAATCAGGTGTGTTGAAGCAGGGAAACATCTAAAACCTGCAGGACAGCGGCCCTCGAGGACCGGACTTTAAATCTGCTCGTTTCTAACTAAAATTTAAAAGAGCGACGACGAGGCGGTGAGAAACACAGCTGCACCTGCAGGAAGTCCAGAGTTACTCGAGTACCTGCTGATCCCTGCGCTGCAGCTACAGCGTTTATCCATGTTGATTCTGCAGCTTTAATTATCACAGGACACTAAACGGGAGCATTGTGAGAAGAAAGGCAGCGCAGTGATCGCTCATAAATGTAAATTAGATTAAAATTCGTGTTAATGTTAAGTTTTAAACACGATAGATAATCTCTCTACATATATATTTATATATATTCTATGTTATTTAACTCCACTGTTCAGGTTTTCATGAAAGCAAAGGTTCTTTTTTTCATTTAATTTGTAGAAAACATTTTAATTCCTAAACATTTTATTTCTAATTGCTGCTGTTGTATGTTTGAGTTGAATTTCAGTCGTTTGTGTTGGCATTTTGGTGAAAGAGATGTTCAGGTTGGATGTAAACAATGCAGAGCGTTGATATATGACACACAAAATGATGTAATCTGTGCTATGCCTCCAAAAATATCTCTCAGGTGTTCATGAAGTAGGTTTTTGATTCACGTATAAGATGTCTCTGCTGAAAAGTAAAGAAGGAGACCTCTGATGGTGATTTACAGAACCCTGAGTTTCTGTCATATGATAGATGTTCATAATGCTCAGACCTATAGATGCTGCATGTTCAGTGTTCGCTGCACAGCACGGTGTGTTCAGTTGGGCTGTAGCGATACGATTTTATACGATTCGATACGATTTTGTTTGATTCGATACGATTTTATTCGATACGATTTTATTCAATACGATTTTATTCGATACGATTTTATTCGCTTCGGTACGATTTTATTGCTTCGGTACGATTTTATTCGATTCGATACGACTTAATACTCATAATTTTCTGAAACATTTTAAAGGGACAGTGTGATTTGACATGAATCGTTGCTGATTGGACTGATGGCCCGACCTTTGAACCGGAAGGTCATAAACCATCTTTTTAAATTTTTGAGGAGCTCAAACAATAAATTACAACAATCCTTTATTCTATAAACAGAAAAACCATCAAAACCACTGAGCTATGCACTTTATAAAACTTTTTTATGAACAAATTTAGCACTGTTTTGTATCATGTTAATGTTCTGTGTTTTCACTAATTGTAACGTCTGACTTTTCAATAAAGTTTGCTAAAAAGAATAATTAAAAAAAATCGATACTCGTGGCTGAAAAATGTTTATCGAGAAACAAAAAATATCGATAAAATCGCTCAGCTCTGGTGTTCAGGTTAGTTTTTAGTAAACATAGAAGAGAAAAAATTATTGAATGAAAACTATTGAATGAAAAGCTTTGTTTCCGAAGTCTAACACACATTCACCGGGTGAAACATGCAGAACTCGTCACTCAAATTTGAACGTGAATACATGATATATTATATTATATATATTATATATTATATATACATATAGATGAATACATGCGTTGCATTTTTGAGTTTGTTTCGATTTAATTTAGAGTTGCTTTAGAGGTGAAATCTAAAGTATCCTGAAGGTTCAGTGATGATGTACGTCAGTAAAAGTGAGTGAAATTAGCCCTGAAGAATGAAGGATGGGTCCCCTGATCACATGACTCCACTGTAGCCCCCCCCCCCCCATCATCTCTTTCTGTATCCCTCCATGAAGAGGGACTTCTGGCCATGGCTCTTATCTGCGACATATGTCTGCCTCCGCCACGCAGCAGGAAGCACCTTGGCAACGCCTCCCTGCGCTGCTGACGTCACTCGGTGACCAGGGACAGAAACACGACTCCCTGGATATTTGCCACTGCTTTCTGCAGGCTCCATCCATGTTTAAAATTGGAGGGTTGAGTTGTTTTAAGTAGAGAAAATATTCCCTCTAGTCTTGGCCTGCCTTTGAGTAGCTTTTAGCTTTAGCGTAGCTGACAGGAAATCTTCTTATTTACCAAACTGTGAGCACTCTGACTGTCTGCTGCAGGTAAGACGGCTCATAAGGACTTCACACAGTCCTAAAAACAGAATAAATATATTATATGCATCTTATGTACGACACTGAATTCCATCTGGAGCAGGTTTAGTGTCACATAACAGAATAAGAATAAAAAAACAGATGCAGAATGTGCAGTTTTCTGTATAAATGACATTTAACCTTCAGGTGGAGCCTTTCTGAACTGAAAGCTAAGTGCGGTGCTGTAAGCATTGTTCATGAATATTCCCCTGAAGTTGCACAGCTGCACCGACTCGCTTGGCAGCACCTTGTCTGCTGCTACCCGCCGGCTGCTTTCTGTGACCGTTTAGATCTTTGTCTTCCTCAGTCGAGACAGGTTACACAATATCTGTGCCGCTGCTTTTAAGATGCAGGACGCGGCAGTGGAGACGAGCGAGTTCAAAAAGCAGAGAAGCCAGACGGGCAGAAAATAAAAAAGAACTGCTCAGGTTTGGATAAGAGCTTCGGGCTCGTGTTCTCTCAAAGACAATCACAGTTTTGTTCATGTCTGGCTTACGTTTTGTTCACTAAAAGAGGATTTAATCTGTCAAACTGCGGAGCTGGAAGCCTGAAAGGCTGCTTTGAATTTCAGGTCATAACATCAAACTGGATGTATTATCATAGATAAAGTTGTTCCTTTGCAGCTGTTAGCCTAAATTCTTTCACATATCTTAATTTTTCTGTTATTAAATGTTAGTTTGAGCTCCTCTACGTGCCCAAATGTAGCCAAATATGCAATTAATTACTTGATTTGTTGTTGGTCAGCACTGAAGTGATTGTTCAGTTTTCTTTAACTACGGGTATTGATTTATTCGATGTTCGCACCCCAAGCACCTAGCTTGAATAAGCTCAAATCTTAACAAAAAGAATCCATCTTAGCATTTAGCCTTCCCAAGGACAGGAACCAGTTTATCACCTAATTTAATGTTGTCACTTTCAGAGAGATCAAGCTGTGCTTTCAGAGATGTTTATGAGCTCCATCACCTGGTTCTACACCTGACAGCATCCCATAAATCAATCAACTCAGAGGGTCAGATGAACGCCGTAAGCTAAAGAGGACATAAAGTCTGGTAGCTTCCATCCATACTCTGCTACGTTCCTACTAATGTGCAAATGTGGACTTTTCATCTAAATAAAACTCATTCAGCCTCATCCTCATTCAGCTAAAATTCAGAGCTTCTCTTACAAGATAAATAGAAACATGGAAGGAGTTTCTATTTATTAGCACACATTTTAAATATAGGACCATCATGTCCGTTTTAAATGTAAGAAAATTGAGATTAAAAATAAAATAATTTGATCAAATCCACTCCTGCATGCACACGCTCAAATTAGCGCTCCATATGCGGTCCACAGCTTGATATTTTCGTATATTAATACAGCTGAATTCCCTATTAAGCTGCTCTGAGTCGCATGTTATTCGTTTCCTTTTGTCAGACGACTAAACGCCTCAGAAACAACCCGGTTATGCACAACTTTTCTCAGTTACCACACACTCAGAACTCTTAATTGTTGCAGTTCAGTGAACTATCGCCACACAATGGGTGTCCTGAAAGCTACGAAACCTGAACAAACTCAGTCTAACACACTGAATCTAAGCTGTATGTCGTGTGGACCGAGCCTCGGCTGCATGAGGACCCAGGGCCATAGGAAACGATCAAATTATCCAGCCAAGCCCGGGACCTCAGTGGGTCGCAGAAGGAAGCGTTCATATTAATAATGCCTCCAGTAAATGGCATTTATTAATGATCTGAACTCCTTTCACCGGCTAATTGCTGATTCATTGTAACACAGACGAGCTTTTTTCTTCTAACGCATGTTTATCCTCTAATTTCTTGTGATGGATTCGCTCTCCCCGTCCTTAAGTTGGGTTGTTAGTGTGTAAATGAGCAGCAGCAGATATTAACAGCTGAGTGGCATCCTTCATTACCCTGGAGAAACCCTGCTGATGGCATAATCTCACAACGTTGACTCAAAACTGGATGGAGCTGACAGGGGAGACGTCTCTGAACCTGTATGAATTAAGGAAATTACTCTGAAGGCTTCTCATTGTTTCCCACTAAAAAGAAAATGCCTGAAGACTCAGTGCTGAAAGATCACGTTAGACTCGAAAGGTTAATCAAATTCTAATCAATTATACAGAGCTTTAACCGGAGTTTCTGTCCTTCACGTCAGAGTGTGATGAGTCATGATGAAGTTGAGCTGCTGACCAGAGACGAAATGGTCAAACTTATATATTCTCAGTTGGTTTTAACTCTTTAGTGCTGAGAGGTTTATCCCAGGAGTTCTTCTTCCAAGAAAGGTTGTTTAATGGAAAGTTATCATGCATTACTCAGATGTTTGATGCCGTTTGGACTTCTGTCCCATGGTGGCTTTTACGGTAACAATAATTTGAAGCTGAGGGCTGTTAAAATGCCCGTCCAGCGGTGGTAAAACACCTGCTTCAAGCTGCTGATTAGAACATCTTCCATGTCCTTTTGTTTCATCATTAGCTCAGTTATCTTATGTGTAAATGCATCAGATAAACAATTTGTTAACCTGAGACGTGGTGCTGGTGGAACTGTCCTTTTCAGGTAAGTAGATAATTATGATTTGAGATAATTTCTGCATTAATTTCATGATCTTAATTAATCTGCATTACAACAGGAAGGGGAACTGATACTCTGTTTATTTACTTATAAATATGAAATTAAGCCTGTCCACAGCCGTCTTTTTTTTCTTTATTAGTGTCCAAACATGTTTATTTAGTTTATGCCACATGTTGGCTTTAACATCGACACCTAAAGTGTGCCGTAGATCTTTCCGGATCAGCGTTGAGTCGTTTCCAGGCGTTAACATGTTGCTGTTGTCCTCTGACACCCAGAACACTGAAATGTCATCAGAGGAAAAGCCATTTTGAAAGGATTACAGTGTCTCTCTCTGTGGCTGAGCCTTGGTGGAGGTGGTTCATGCCCTGTAGATGGATCATTGCTGCTCAGCAGTTTAACCCTTTGTGTGTGTAAGAGTTCTGGTTCTGGACTACAGGAAGTGACACTAAAACCCAACTCAAGGTATCGGTGTCTATTCAAATTTCACATATTTAGGTTTTGTGCTTGTTTTTTGACAAAGTTCCCAATTTTACTTTTTACTTTTCAAGAATGTATTTCTTATCTTTCTTAACGATCTCCGCTGCAGTACGTTTCGTACCTGCTGTACGTTTCGTACGTTTCGTACGTTTCGTACCTGCAGTACGTGTCGTACCTGCTGTACGTGTCGTACCTGCTGTACTTTTCGTACCTGCTGTACGTTTCGTACCTGCTGTACGTTTCGTACCTGCTGTACGTTTCGTACCTGCTGTACTTTTCGTACCTGCCGTACGTGTCGTACCTGCTGTACGTTTCGTACCTGCTGTACGTGTCGTACCTGCTGTACGTTTCGTACCTGCTGTACGTTTCGTACCTGCTGTACGTTTCGTACCTGCTGTACGTTTCGTACCTGCTGTACGTTTCGTACCTGCTGTACGTTTCGTACCTGCTGTACGTTTCGTACGTTTCGTACGTTTCGTACCTGCTGTACTTTTCGTACCTGCTGTACGTTTCGTACCTGCTGTACGTGTCGTACCTGCTGTACGTTTCGTACCTGCTGTACGTTTCGTACCTGCTGTACGTTTCGTACCTGCTGTACGTTTCGTACCTGCTGTACGTTTCGTACCTGCTGTACGTTTCGTACCTGCTGTACGTTTCGTACGTTTCGTACGTTTCGTACCTGCTGTACTTTTCGTACCTGCCGTACGTGTCGTACCTGCTGTACGTTTCGTACCTGCTGTACGTGTCGTACCTGCTGTACGTTTCGTACCTGCTGTACGTTTCGTACCTGCTGTACGTTTCGTACCTGCTGTACGTTTCGTACCTGCTGTACGTTTCGTACCTGCTGTACGTTTCGTACCTGCTGTACGTTTCGTACCTGCTGTACGTGTCGTACCTGCTGTACGTTTCGTACCTGCTGTACGTTTCGTACCTGCAGTACGTGTCGTACCTGCTGTACGTGTCGTACCTGCTGTACTTTTCGTACCTGCCGTACGTGTCGTACCTGCTGTACGTTTCGTACCTGCCGTACGTGTCGTACCTGCTGTACGTTTCGTACCTGCTGTACGTTTCGTACCTGCTGTACGTTTCGTACCTGCTGTACGTTTCGTACCTGCTGTACGTTTCGTACCTGCTGTACGTTTCGTACCTGCTGTACGTTTCGTACCTGCTGTACGTGTCGTACCTGCTGTACGTTTCGTACCTGCTGTACGTTTCGTACCTGCAGTACGTGTCGTACCTGCTGTACGTGTCGTACCTGCTGTACTTTTCGTACCTGCCGTACGTGTCGTACCTGCCGTACGTTTCGTACCTGCCGTACGTGTCGTACCTGCCGTACGTTTCGTACCTGCAGTACGTTTCGTACCTGCTGTACGTTTCGTACCTGCTGTACGTTTCGTACCTGCTGTACGTTTCGTACCTGCTGTACGTGTCGTACCTGCTGTACGTGTCGTACCTGCTGTACGTTTCGTACGTGTCGTACCTGCTGTACTTTTCGTACCTGCTGTACGTTTCGTACCTGCTGTACGTGTCGTACCTGCTGTACGTGTCGTACCTGCTGTACGTGTCGTACCTGCAGTACGTGTCGTACCTGCTGTACGTTTCGTACCTGCTGTACGTTTCGTACGTTTCGTACCTGCTGTACGTTTCGTACCTGCAGTACGTGTCGTACCTGCTGTACGCGTCGTACCTGCTGTACGCGTCGTACCTGCTGTACGTTTCGTACCTGCTGTACGTGTCGTACCTGCTGTACGTGTCGTACCTGCTGTACGTTTCGTACCTGCTGTACGTTTCGTACCTGCTGTACGTGTCGTACCTGCTGTACGTGTCGTACCTGCTGTACGTGTCGTACCTGCTGTACGCGTCGTACCTGCTGTACGCGTCGTACCTGCTGTACGTTTCGTACCTGCTGTACGTGTCGTACCTGCTGTACGTGTCGTACCTGCTGTACGTTTCGTACGTTTCGTACCTGCTGTACGTTTCGTACGTTTCGTACCTGCTGTACGTTTCGTACCTGCTGTACGTGTCGTACCTGCAGTACGTGTCGTACCTGCTGTACGTTTCGTACCTGCTGTACGTGTCGTACCTGCTGTACGTTTCGTACCTGCTGTACGTTTCGTACCTGCTGTACGTGTCGTACCTGCTGTACGTTTCGTACCTGCTGTACGTGTCGTACCTGCTGTACGTGTCGTACCTGCTGTACTTTTCGTACCTGCCGTACGTGTCGTACCTGCTGTACGTTTCGTACCTGCTGTACGTGTCGTACCTGCTGTACGTGTCGTACCTGCTGTACGTTTCGTACCTGCTGTACGTGTCGTACCTGCTGTACGTTTCGTACCTGCTGTACGTGTCGTACCTGCTGTACGTGTCGTACCTGCTGTACGTGTCGTACGTTTCGTACCTGCTGTACGTGTCGTACCTGCTGTACGTTTCGTACCTGCTGTACGTGTCGTACCTGCTGTACGTTTCGTACCTGCTGTACGTGTCGTACCTGCTGTACGTGTCGTACCTGCTGTACGTGTCGTACGTTTCGTACCTGCTGTACGTTTCGTACGTTTCGTACCTGCTGTACGTTTCGTACCTGCTGTACGTGTCGTACCTGCAGTACGTGTCGTACCTGCTGTACGTTTCGTACCTGCTGTACGTGTCGTACCTGCTGTACGTTTCGTACCTGCTGTACGTTTCGTACCTGCTGTACGTGTCGTACCTGCTGTACGTTTCGTACCTGCTGTACGTTTCGTACCTGCAGTACGTGTCGTACCTGCTGTACGTGTCGTACCTGCTGTACTTTTCGTACCTGCCGTACGTGTCGTACCTGCTGTACGTTTCGTACCTGCTGTACGTGTCGTACCTGCTGTACGTGTCGTACCTGCTGTACGTGTCGTACCTGCTGTACGTTTCGTACCTGCTGTACGTTTCGTACCTGCTGTACGTTTCGTACCTGCAGTACGTTTCGTACCTGCAGTACGTTTCGTACCTGCTGTACGTGTCGTACCTGCTGTACGTTTCGTACCTGCTGTACGTGTCGTACCTGCTGTACGTTTCGTACCTGCTGTACGTTTCGTACCTGCTGTACGTTTCGTACCTGCTGTACGTTTCGTACCTGCTGTACGTGTCGTACCTGCTGTACGTTTTGTACCTGCTGTACGTTTCGTACCTGCTGTACGTTTCGTACGTTTCGTACCTGCAGTACGTTTCGTACCTGCAGTACGTTTCGTACCTGCAGTACGTTTCGTACCTGCTGTACGTTTCGTACGTTTCGTACCTGCAGTACGTTTCGTACCTGCTGTACGTGTCGTACCTGCTGTACGTGTCGTACCTGCTGTACGTTTCGTACCTGCTGTACGTTTCGTACCTGCTGTACGTTTCGTACGTTTCGTACCTGCAGTACGTTTCGTACCTGCAGTACGTTTCGTACCTGCTGTACGTGTCGTACCTGCTGTACGTTTCGTACCTGCTGTACGTGTCGTACCTGCTGTACGTTTCGTACCTGCTGTACGTTTCGTACCTGCTGTACGTTTCGTACCTGCTGTACGTTTCGTACCTGCTGTACGTTTCGTACCTGCTGTACGTTTCGTACCTGCTGTACGTGTCGTACGTTTCGTACCTGCTGTACGTGTCGTACCTGCTGTACCTGCTGTACGTGTCGTACGTATTGGATGTATTGGATGTGTTTGATGTATTGGATGTGTTAGATTTGTTGGCTCTGAATCGCCCCCTGGAGAAGCATGATTTGAGTTTCGCTTTGAGGATTCTAAATGCTGTGGATCCTGAAACCCAGAAGATAACATTTTAAAAGAATTGCAGTCCAGTAGTCCACCGGCCACCCGATATGCCCCCACTTATAAGCATAATGAGTGACTGTGGCTAAAAGCCCAAGCAGCAGTTCATTGGCTCCGTCCTTAACCCCGCCCCCTACTGACCTTATATGGCAGGACGACAGCAGAACCTCCACTGATGCCCACAATCGGAACAGCTGTCTGAGTAGAAATGAAGTCCAGGATCTGCGCGACGGCCTCGGAGCCCACGTTGTCCTCAAAAACCACTCCATGAACGCGGTTGGTCGAGAGAGTGTCGCAGATGCGGGTAAGCAGTGCCCGTGGGTTGGTGTTGTTGACCAGCACAGTGATGGGGTTCACTTCCAGAGGCAGGTCCATGAAGTTTTCCCGACTCAGACGCCCCTTAATCTCCGTTTGGTAGGCCGGGCCGCTGAACACCACCGCAACGTTCACAGAGGGCGTGGGAATCCCAAAGGGCCGGCCCGGACAGCAGGGAATGGTGCAGGAGAGCAGCAGCAGCAGCGGCCACCACAGGGAGTCGCTCCAGCAGCCTAGACGAACGCCCATCTCAGTCACCTACTGCCTGGAGGAGGGGTCAGAGTGGAGGGTTGACATATTAGACAGTGTTACGAGCTCATGTCCTCTATGAAATGTAGCGATAACACTCAGTAATCCCGTCCGGCTGACCAGCCAGGCAGAGTTTTTGGTAAGTGACCTTTAATCTTCAGGTCTGCGTGCCATCAGTGAGGCAGTATAAGAGCCCATTAACGTAGCACAGAGTGGTATTTTTAGTATGTTCACGTACAACATGGGACCGTGGCCAGGCTGCTGCGTCTTAGGGCGGCAGCTGCCACCCTGCTGTTGTTTACTCTGAGGTCCAACACAACAGATGGTGTCCAGTGTTTAATGCAACAAATGGAGAACAACGGGATTTAAAATTTCTCTCTCGTGACATTGCTTCTGATGCTGTTACTTAATATTGTCATCAGTCCAAGGCACTCAAACATAATCTGCCTTCATGCATACCGTTTCCGTGCTGTGAAACCGACATTTTAAAGGAAAAGCAGCTGTCCACGACGTCACTTACGGGCTGAATTTTAACCAGGTTTTCTACCCTCTTAAAGATAATGGAAGAACTCTTTGGTGCCACACGCTGTTAGTTTACTGTTCACATTGTAGCCAGACAGAGGTGTGTGTTGAGCTGTCAGACAGACTTAGGCTCTTTAGCTCGTTGTCAGATCTGTCACAGTCGTGTTGGTCGCCCTGAGGGAGTGCTGCACACTGGTCCCCTGTCACAGAGATCTGATCCAGCATGTGATGGAATCCCAGTGGGGTGAATATATTGTAATCCTTTGGTAATCCCTGCCAGGCGTCATGGCCCGCAGCTTGATTGTAGTGTATGAACTTATCAAGAGATTTGGCTGCTGCACAAGTGCAGCTGTGTGGTGCGGTTCTGTTTTACTGCCTATGTGGGCCTGAGCAGTTAACTCCTGGAAAACATTGCAGGCAGATGGTGAAGGAGCATGCATGCTTGTTTGGTGCGTCTCCAGCATGCTTATTAATGCATGTCACAGCTTCAAATGCAAATTAGAGGTGGGAGGCTGTTCATACTGTGTGTTTCAGCATGTAAATGCTGCCTTATTAGTCTTTATTTAAATGGATTAGTCCCGACATGTTACTGTTGCAGTGACAGAGTTTCGATTGAATGTTTTTGGAGGAAAAACAACATAATAAACATCGAATTGTTGAGACAAATACGATCAGCAAACAACTGCAGTTCAGAATTGATTCACTTTAGAAAGTGTTTAGAACCCGGGATGTGAGATAGTTGCTCCTGAAGTTAACTTTGAGAGTCAGAAGTTAAATTATATGAAGCAGCAAGACATTTAGAAGCTAATCAAACGCCCACTTTAAGTTTTACAGTGTTCAGGGGATGAAGGAGAAAACCAGGGCTCAGATCAGCCACCGTCTCTCAGAGTGACCGGTGCTCATTTCACCATGTCACCAAACGTCTGGATGGTCAGAGAAACTCGTCCATTACCAAAATATGTGCATTTACAAGGTTTTTAAGGTTGGAACCTTGTTTATAAGTGATGAGGGCAGAGTTTTTTCTACTGATATGTTTTTGCTCCGTGAACTAAGATCCACTTTACTCTGTTTTCAGGCTTTTTCAGAGATCTTCTTTGGCCCACATTGTACTTCATGATGGAGCTCAGATGCAGGCTGGCTTTTTAGATGTGTTGTGTTCTGACACAGCTCTTAGTCCTCAGACTTTACTCTGACGTTGAGCGTCTGGCATCACTGTCTGACATCGTCTGTTGGTTTTAGGGAAGGATACAGGTGCATCCTCCTGGGTTCATGACTCTGCTACAGTCCTGGTGATCCAGGAAGTGCTCCATCATTGTTTAATTATGTTAACACTCAATTAACACTCAGTTTAGCACTTCATGGGGATAAAGTAACAGAGCTGCTTTCTTTTTATGGAAACTCAATTCATCATTAGTTTATATGCTGCCTGCATAAAGGAAAAGAACCACCTTGTTTTAACTAAGCACATTTATAAAAGCTTCCCACTGGAAAAGCACTGCAGTGATTAATATGCTGAAGCTTTCAGTGAGTTATTTAACCCTGACTGATGCTGGGAGCAACGACCTGTGGTGGTGGAAGAGATGTCACTCTGTTTCAGAGGTTCTGCAATCTGTCTGCAAATTAGAAGAGTTTGAATATCATATCAAATGATTCGGAGAATCTGGAGACACATGGGCTGAAAGTTAATGTTTGATGGCCGTAATCTCAGGCCCTCAGTCAGCTCTGCATTAAAAACAGACCCGATTCTGTCCAGGAAATCACTGCATGGGCTCAGGAACACTTCCAGGAATCATTGTCTGTGAACACAGCTCACCGTGCCATGCAGGTTAAAGCTCCGTCATGCAGAGAAGAAGCCATATGTGAACATGATCCAGAAACTCTGCCGTCTTCTCTGGATCAAAGCTCGTTTAAAATGGACTGAGGCAAAGTGGGAAACTGTTCTGTGGTCAGATGGATAAAATGGACGCTGTGTCTAAAGAGGAGAAGGACCATCCGGCTTGTTATCAGCTCTCAGTTCAAAGCCTGCATCTCATTGTCAGTTTATGAGATCTGAAAACGTACCTGCTGTATCATTGTGTTTCATTGATTCAGGGACTTCACTTTCAGACTTTAACTCCATTGAGAATCTTTGGGAAATACCAGGGGAAAATAATGCAGCTGTCCAGCAAAATGACTTTTTTCTTCTGTAGTATAATATATAATATCAACCCAAAGATTATTTTAAACAACAACCTTTGTGGCTGTGTATCTAAAGAAAATAAACAGTCACTTGGTGATGTTTTCCTCATTTTCATGTAATATGACGATATTAAGACACAGAGAGGGAAACAGAAGCGCAGTCATAGTGTGAAACACTGTAGATGGTTTCCGCTTTACACTAACTTCACATTTCATCCATAAATATTGCACCTTGCACTGCGTAGAAATCTTCAAAAAGTACAGCCGCCAGGGCTGCTCTCCACGTTGGAGAGGAAAATGATGTGTGGATAATTCTGAGAATGTCATTATGACAGGCCCTGGGCACAGGGACATTAACCACAGACACATTTAACTGTTGCAGGGCATCAAAATGCACTTTTCAGTAGCTGACTGAAATGTGTCTCACTCCACCTGCTCAGCCAATTTACAGCTATTTACACATTATTATAATTTATTTCTTCATTTCAATGTTCCTCTAAAGACTTGAAACATGGCAAATATAAAAAAAGTTTCATTTCGAGGTTTATTTTTAGATATGTAGATTGGGAAATGAGCAGAAAGTGACAAAAACAAGATTAAAACTTAATGAAAATGAAGTAAATTAGAATTATTTGTCGATTTCACTATTTTGCAGATGACGTACAAATCAATTTTCCCCAGAAAAGCATCTGAATGATTTTAGGTCATGAATTAACTCAAAACAAGGGCTGAAAAGAATTCCTTAAGTGTTTTACTTCGATGCTTCAGTTGTTGACTTGTTTCATACGGACGGTTATTATCTGCGTTTGTAGCAGCTTGATTTCAAGGAGCATTTCAAAGAAAAGAAAAGCGAAAATACTGTACAGTTTGTCCATTGTAAAAGCTTGTTAGCTTAGCACGATAGCACAACGTCAATGCTACAGCATCTCCGCAGAAAGCAGCCGGTTCATATGTCGAGTCCACTGAGCGGAACAAACACGAGGGAACATTTCATGTTAGCATTTTAATCAAAATCAGTCGGCTTGTTTGCTGAGAAGGAAGCTAGCAGAGAACAGCAGGAAGCTAGCAGAGGACAGAAGGAAGCTAGCAGAGAACAGCAGGAAGCTAGCAGAGGACAGAAGGAAGCTAGCAGAGGACAGAAGGAAGCTAGCAGAGAACAGAAGGAAGCTAGCAGAGAACAGAAGGAAGCTAGCAGAGAACAGCAGGAAGCTAGCAGAGGACAGAAGGAAGCTAGCAGAGGACAGAAGGAAGCTAGCAGAGAACAGAAGGAAGCTAGCAGAGAACAGAAGGAAGCTAGCAGAGAACAGAAGGAAGCTAGCAGAGAACAGAAGGAAGCTAGCAGAGAACAGAAGGAAGCTAGCAGTGGAACAGAAGGAAGCTAGCGGAGGACAGAAGGAAGCTAGCAGAGAACAGAAGGAAACTGAGGCTACTTGTGTTCATCGTGTTGGACGAATTGTGGCTAATTTCTGTTGAAATGTCACCAGAACTACCCGCTGGCACGAGCACACCATCATATTGTCCTTAATGTGCCTCTGCCCATTAAAATAGTTATTATTGCAAAAGTATTTAAAAAAAATCTCAATTGTTGATTAATCAATGAAATACTTGATTGCCGACATAACTGTGTCCTGCAGCCCTAATAAAAGTAAGACTGAGGTTGTAGTCTTTGGAAATCCTGAACGTATTCGCACTCTCGGCCTGTTTGCTTGTAATATTCAGTCCTATGTGGAGCATAAAAGATGCTTTTAAACATTTGGACAGGGTGATCCGTGCCTTCATAACGTCTCGGCCGCATCACTGTAATTCTTTGGGCTTAGATCAGTCATCCATTCAATGCCTGCTGTCAGTTCAGAAAGCTGGAAAGGAAAAAAAGGGACCAAATTACACCTGTATGGCTCTCCCTCCACTTGCTTCCTATCCGGCTGAGCTCATCTGTTAAATGAACAAACTACAGCGATAAGCTAGCTCAATGTGCCTGGAACCAGGCTAACGAGAAAAGGTGGTCTGGTTTTTACCTCTTTATCATAGATTTGCTCTCACTGTTGAATAATTCAGACCCAGCATCTTCTTCTCAGACTTTCTTTTAATGTTGTATCTTTATTCTTTGGTCAGCCTCGGTTGTTTTTAAAGGTGATAAAGTGGAGGGTTGCTCCTTTATCTCAAGTGGAATTCACTTTACCCTGAAAATACAAAACGTGAATAGTTTTTAGGAGATATTTCCCCCTTTTTCCCCGTTTTTGATAGATTTATACAGGAATTTTGGCCTAAAGAACAGGTTGTCCCGGGGCGTGAGTTATGTGGGAGAGTTTGGAGGTGAATCTTCACATGAATAATACATTTTTAGCTTATTTCTTTACTTGTCAGAGATGTAAGAGACATAACAGGCCGTTTCATGTCGGTCATCCAGTTAAAATAAACAGAAAAACATCCTCAGTTTCTAACGAACTGTGTTCTGTCCTCAGTTAGTTAGAAACATTTAAGATGTGCTTATCCCCCTCTAGTGGGTGACATATGGTGGAAGCAGTTTCTTTACAGAAAAACCTGCCAGTCAAGCCATGCTTAGAGAGGACTGAGTCAGAATAGCTGCAGGGGCTTTATCACAAGTTATTTTCCTCTGTTTCTCCATGTTATCTGCTCTGATAAATTGAAAATGAATTGAATGCCGAGTCTGCACACTCATGACAACATGAGCACATTATAAGAGCATCTGATACTGAATATTGAGGATATTACAATCTCTCACCATTATAATTCATCTCAGGTTTGCTCATGTCTTCATACATACTTTTTTATTTAGAATGATATAAATGCACATTGTTTTTAGCTTTTTCCCATCAGTTATTGCTTCTGAGGCATCTTGGCTTGCTCAAAGCACACGTTTAGAGCTCAGATATTGACCATAAAGCCTGAAAGCCACAGAAGAAAAAATCAAAACCCTCTTCCATCTGTCAGACGGCTCCTGCTGAGGCGCCGGCGTCTCCACGCCTCCACGCCATCCCTGCAGCTCATTACCGTGAGCCTGCAGTGGCGAGTACATCTGGCTCAGAGGTGTGGCCTCATCTGCGCAGTGTTTAACCGCCGCCTTTATATTCTGGGCATGGCGCCTCTCCGCAGCTGGAGCACCTGTTCAATCGCCCGTCACATGATCAATACACCCGTCCACGGATCTGTGGTTCACAAACTCATCCTCTGTGGGACTATCAGTGAAACTCTTCCAGGACCCGAGCTGAGGGCAGCCCACATTTAAACCGTCCGTGACCTTTCATCCAAGTCAAGAGAACCACGAGAAGAGGCAGTTTTATTACCTGCTGTGTCACCTCGTGAGATTATTCCATAATAATACTTTATGATTGGCTTGGAAACTGAAGCGTTTTGCTTCTCTTCCACATTTCTCTGAAACCTCCAGATGCCGTCTCTTGTTATTTCCCCATAAAACTTAGTGAACATCAGTTTGATGTCTGTTTTGCTCTTCTTAGCACACATTTTCCTCTTTGAGCTGGTGATGAATGATTTTAAGATCTATAAACTGGATTTTTTTACACAGAACAAAGATACGAGGTAAAGACCAAATGTTCCACAGTGTCTAACACGGAAACTGGCATTTCTTTTTCTGTTTTAGCAGAGAAAAGGGGACCAGCTCGTTCTTATTTTGTGGCTGATGAAGCGCAGAAATGGCCTGAAGCAACGCTTCTTAAAGGTTTCTGTGGATGCTGACAGTCCTGTCGAGCTTCTTAGGTTTCTGAATGGGTTAAACCACAAAAAACTCGATTTAAAGTGAATGTTGGCCGATAATTTCCAAGCAAATGTTTGTGATTAGCACCTAAAGTGGTCACTATTAACCCTTTGAAGAGGTTTCATATTTGTACGGTCTTATAGATTTGATCTGATTATAACATACGGCCGTGCTAATCTCCTTAAATCCATTTAATTAATCTGCAGATTCATCATTATTATACTTATAGTGAGAGAAAAATAGAGTAGAAACACCTCGGTCTGAGACGGAGTAAAATAAAATGATAGTTTCTCTACCAGCTGTGACACACTTTAGGGTAAAGCATATGAACCGATCATTTTACAAAAACTGAATCAGATTAAGTCCACCAGACTTAAGCCAGATCATCATCTTCCATGTTGTCCTTGTCTGCACTTTGGACATTTAAGAAAGCAGATGGGTTAGGCTTGAAGATGGACTGAAACTACGTCCGATTCAGCTTCAGTTTAGAGCTTCAGAGCCGCTTTAGACCCTTTTAAGAACATTTATTATCTGTTGATTATGTGAAGTTTCCACCAGTCCCCGGCAAATATCCCAAAGTGTGTGAATTATTTTAAACACTGACCTATTAAACTGATGCTCTGCAGCAGCTAAACTGCTTATTTACAGATTTATTTTATGCTGATTAAAGTCCTCGAAGGTCAGATGCTGAAAAGAGAAATTTAGAGAGAAATAGTGACCAAAATAATCAAGATTACGATTTTAATTATCAACTAAAACATGGTTATTATTCGTTGTTAAATTAATTGAAACAATATAGTTTGATTAATCGACCAATAGAAACAAAGAATAAAGTAATTATCAGCCATTTCTCAGCCAACTGATGTCATCATATCACAAGTCTGGGTTCTAACAGCTGTTGTGAATAAGTGTTGGTGATAATTAAAGCCCACGGCAGGGTTTTTAAATGAATCTGCGAACATCTTCACAAACATGGTTGTCCCAGGAAATAAGAGGGGCTCCAGAACCCTGACCCAGTCCCTGCAGGTCCAAAACTGATGGACTAAACAGAAAGAAGTGGTTCCAAGTTGGGTGTTGGCCCCGAATCAGACACTGGAACCACGTTGGCAGGTGGGAATCCTCAGGAAACAAATACTGAAGGCTAAACCTCTGTGGGACAGCGGGGTGCTTAATCAACACCAACATTTGTGCCACAAAGTACCAGAACCGCTTCATTTTTGTTGGTTCTACTCGCAAAGCTTCACTCTGCACAGATCACCTGCCAAACAGACTGATGATCGTATTTTCCTGTCATTCTTATTTTATTCTCCTTTTTGAGCCTTTTTATTTGTGTTAAAAACAATGAAAAGTCTCTTTAAGTGTGACATCACTGATGCTGGAGGAGAAGAAGAAGAAGAAGAAGCAACAGGAAGTCAGATTAGCATAAAAATCTGTGGATTAGCTTAACCTGCCTGGCTTCTGTTTAATTAGTTTAAATTTGGCAAAGAATGAGTTTAGTTTCATGTTTCCATCATTTCCACATGATACACCTTTTTAAAAAATGCAACAAAGCTGGTGAATTATGAAGAAAATATCCTGAAAACAGACTAACATCTAATCTGTGGCATATTGTGAACTCGTTAATGCAACCGTTGCATGATAGCTGGGTAACTTTAGATATGCTCTGCTGTGTGAACATATGCTAATTATTATATTATTATAATTAAGCATGAAGCAGAGAGAAGTGTGAGGTTAAAAGGTTTTGAACTGAGGTGGCGGTGGGGCAAACCGCTCATCCAACACATCAGCTGAACCACACCAGACTCCCGGGTCTGTTTTCTGGGCTCAAGGTCAGGATTCAGCACTAAATTCCTGCAGTGAGTCCCTTTCTTTTGGCCGTCCCTAAGCCTGTCTGGTGATTTACGGCCCGGCTCTTCACGGAGCAGTTGTCTGTTGGATGGCCGTGTGATAAATGGCAGCCCGCCGTATGAAACGGCGTCCGACCCAGTCGGCGTCTTGGTGAGCTGCGCCTGACGTGGAACCACAGCGGAGGCTTTGCATTCCCAACCAGCCGTGATTTATCTGCCTCTTCTGACCCCTGAGGACAGAGGCTCATCAGGCAGACTCACTCAGATATAAGGTTCTGTTAGACGCTTCCTCTTCACTTCTGCTGCTGGCGCCGCAGACATATTTAAGACATGGACGCCGCTCCATGAGCTCCACACGCCCGGTGATTGATCTGCCGTTGGACGAGAACCTGTCCGTGTGAAATCTCAATAAATCCAGTGTGATCTTTACTGATGTCTCTGACTTAAGGCTGGATGGGACATATATGAGAGGAGATACCAGTGAAGGGAGCCTTTAAATTCCTCGTACATCCTCTTGTGCTGCACGAGGAATCAATCAAAGGCTTTGGATGGTGTCTCTGCGTTAAGGAATTTAAATATTCAGGAAGGAAGTGGAGCTGAATTGAGCAGCTGGATTTTCTGAGTCTATAATGTCAGAGGTTCACACGCCACAACAGATGGAAATTGTAACAGAGCACAACGAGATAGCTTTCCATCTTTTAAAATCCTATCAAGTGCTGAAGCAAAGCTTCCCCCATCAACATGTGTAGCATAACCTCAGGACCCTGACAATATACAAACAGGACCCTCCCCCGTGCTTCTCACTCAAGCCTGTCGTGACAGATGTTGGACATGCGTTTGCATCTATTTGTGCATATATTCGTCAGCTGGACCTGTGGTGAAATCGAACAGATTGTAGGTGTGAGGGTGCTGAAGATAACAGGTTGTTGCAGATGTAATCCACCTTTCACCTGAGTTCTCTGCATGGTTCTCTCATTAATATTCCCACTTTGACCCTGAGGTCCGACCTCACTGTAAAGCCATCATCGCAGATGACAAGGAGCCCTCCGGCCGTGTTTGGCGGGCCTTCCTCTCTGCCTCCGTATACAGATCAGTGTAAGACTCTGGTTAAGCTGAAACCACGGCTACCGGCGCAGCACCAGAACACCCCCGTCTAACCCTGCCGCCGATCCAGCTGTCACACACGCTCTAATCCACATATGAGCACACCACTTTGGTGATAATCTGCGCTGTGGACATGTTTGTGTGGTTGGTCTTTTGCTTTAAGTTGCACTGATGATGTTTTCTCCCTTTTCTACCAGATAAAACCATCTAAACTCTGTTCTCAGTCCTTATGAATCACATTTTCTCACATATTGGTGCAGAACTGGAAAGATTGTATCAATTTTGATGGATGTTTGGCTTCAGAGGGACACTTTGGTTGCTTTCTGACTTGTTAAATAGCATCTAACACTTGTCCAGGTCATAGTAATCATAAGAGCTTGAATAAGGGCAGCTGGACTTCTTCTTCTCTACCTCTCATCGAAAGACTTCTTTGGTTCTGAACTAGATGGTGGTATCAATTTATAACTGAGTGGGATTATCAGTTATTCAGCTCATGTAGACACCTTAATCTGACAAGAAACGGATCGGATCGGGCTACTTCTGATCGGATTAAGACCCGAGATAACTCGATCCAAACACACTTTTTCCTTTTTAGTAACCTTTGACTGTGAAAACAGGTGATGAGCAGCTCTGTTTAATGTTTCCGGTGCTAATTCAGCATCATATTTAAGTAGCTGGTGTGTGCAGCTTCCACCAGATATCTGCATTCCCCACTTTAATTACGCTATAAATTCACAATTTTCTGTTTTAACGTCGTTTGTCGACTTTCAGTGCGGTTTCATGAGCGCCATCGGATCGGATTAATGGCTAAATTACAATAAAACTGAGTTATTCAGCTCATGTAGACCTTAATCTGACAAAAATTGAATCGGATCGGGTTACTTGTGATCGAATTAAGACCCGAGATAACTCGATCCAAGCCGTTGTGCATCTCTGTTCCATAACCAGCTCATCACAGATGGAGAGGGACGCAGCTTCATCTCGCTCTGCGTTCGCCATCTTTCTGAATGCCTGAGTTTGTTGCTGTTGGTGGTGAAGACGTCAACAGGAAGTGGCTCTATTAGCGATAGCTGAAATGGGGACAGCGCCACCTATGGTACCGGGGTATGACATGCTTTGTGCCAGTGATTCCATTCATTCACCGCCATATATCCAAGGATAATTACCCTCAGATAAGGAGCAGAACCCAACTGTAGATATAATCCAGTTAATCTCAGCATGTAGACCACATATGTCAAACTCCGGTCCTCAAGGGCCGCTGTCCTGCAGGTTTTAGATGTTTCCCTGCTTCAACTCACCTGATTCAGATTAAATGGATCTCTTTAAAGATTGTTAAGTTCTGCACAAGTCTGCTAATGATGCATTGTGATCTGATTCAGGTGCGTTGAAGCAGTGAAACATCTAAAACCTGCAGGAGAGCAGCCCTCGAGGACCGGAGTTTGACATCCCTGATGTAGACCCACTGACTGACCCCCCCCCAAACCGACCAACATGCATGTCGTCAGAGTCATTATCACCTCTGAGTTGTTTGTTTCAGTCACAGGATCCAAGGTGTGAATGGTTGTGAAGCTGCCTGGGGAGGAGAGCCAATGCTGCACTGTAGGTGCTGGGAAGGTGACACCTGAGACCTCCTCTGTTCAAAGATGGCTTCCATGACTCCCCTCAAACCGTCTGTCTTCTCTGCCAGAAAGCAGCAAAGTGGTGGAACGATTATTTAGATGCTCGAGTGTTCTGTTGATTATTCCATCGATAACTCGAGTCCATCTCACCTAATAAGCCTGTTACTGTAAGCTAATTCTGTCTTACAGCAGACCCACTGCTCAGTGTTTTCACTTGTCTGAAATGGTCTCAGACTTTAGACATTTTGGTCTTTTTCTCTGATTGTGTTCGTCGGTGTTTCCTCCATCAGATCAAGTTCTCCTGCTAATGAGACCAACTGAGCTGTTCCCAATGAGGAGAAAGTGTCATTCAAAGCTCTCCGCCTCACGCTGATGTTACCTCACAGACTCCGGGGGCTTCATGGTCTCCCTGAACATTTTGCTCTGGACTCTGAAAGGAGTCCTACTGAAAACTGCCTCTGGTTTAGCCTAAAATAATCCTGGAACCGGACTTCACATCACTGTCTGTGATGTCATGCATCTTCCTGCCTGCATTCATTCAAGTCAGCTCTAATCTGACACCACAATTGGAGGAAATTATTGTTGAAAACTAAACCAATGAGGGATAATATCGCTGCTTTTAGGGTTTTCCTGCTGGATAACCGACTGATGGACAAGGTTTGACAGAATCTGTAAAACCTGAGAGTCAGAGGGCCCCGGCCCCCTCTAATTCCAGCTAAAACATTCAGGATCACTCTGTGGATGCTATCAGAGCACGTCATAAACATGTCTGCCTGCATAGTTTCCTCTGGAGATGATGTATTGATTTTTGCTGGGACAAAACAACAACATCCAGGGCAGTGAAGACGACTCCTCATCCTCTCGGGGGCTTGTTTGAATGACTTTTAGAAGCAGTCTCATGCAAAGAGTTTGTTTCCTTCTTTTTGCAACATCTTTCTGGCTCGGTTGAGCGTTTTGGCTGCTTTTTAGGTGACGATGGGGTGTGACAGGAGGGACGGAAAAAGGAGATAAAGGAGAAGTGTGACGGCAAAGCTGAAATAAACCTAAACTACGTCATGATCACGAGCTGCCCCCACCAGCTGGGCCACCAGAACACTGTGTGTCACATTTTGTTAGCCTGTAGCGCAGATAATTCAGCCTGATTTCTTCACATGAATCCTGCAAAGTCAAACTGCTGAAAGCCATCTCACGGGCCCCCGTCACTGTCCACGTTTTGCTTTTAAGGGTTATCTTTGTCATCATCCTTCATGGAGACGCTCCCCACCGTGTCCCCGCTCAGGGCTAATTGGGTAAAAATCAAGCTGCGCACACGCAAACGATGAAGACTAATCAATTTCCTGTGCTACAAGCTGCAGACGCACAGGTGCTCAGGCTGGTGTCAGTATCCACGAGAGGTAGAAGACTGACAGTGCCCTCACCCCACCCCCCTCTCCCAGCCTACGGCGTGTCAGTTTTCCTTCTCAACGGGAGCGGGACGGTGCAGGCGGCGCTGCAGCATGAATATAAATGGACTGGGAGTATCTGTTGTGTCGGTGCGAGCAGCCGTAAAAATTCTTCTCAGATCCGAAGGCCGCGACGAGGAGTGGCGTGCTGGGACCGAACGGTTGGCTGTCAGACCCCTGTAAACCGGTGAGGAATGGATCGTGTGGTGATGCAGCTGATCACCTGATTCTGAGTGAAATTTACTACTCCTCTCTCATGACCTTGAGTGGATTGCTCTGATATCCTGCCCCCCCCCTCTGCAGTAAATGTTTCACTCCTGTCCTGGATAAGTGCAACTGGCTGTCCGTCTGTATCTATTTGAAGCAGTTGTTTCCACACGTGTGCCCATTTGTTTTTGTTTTCCCTGAGGTGTGATATCTCAAACCTTTCAGTTCGTAGAGGAGCTGGACGCACTCACAGACTGGGTGTGGAGGCTGAAAACACGATAAGATGGTACATATCTCACCTGTAGCAGCAACAAAGCGAAGGAAGTGCATCCTCAAGCTGTGTTTCTTTTGGCTGCTTGGTTTTAATCTTGCATTGCATATTATTCAGCTGTGATTTCAAGTGTAGAGTTGAGCAATAAATGCTCAAAATGTCTTCAGAAAGATGAAAATGATTCAATTTACTAAATGATCTCAGAGCCAGTTGAGAACCTAAGTACAAATCGAGGTTTAAGCACAGGACCACTTCTTTAATTTACTGTCGTACAGCCTGAAGTCGACCTGATTGAATATAAAAACTGTAGAAACCAGAGCAGATGGAATCAATGCTGATGAACTAAGCTAATAAAGTCAGACCTAAGAGAGCACAACGTCTGCCCCCACCTGCAGCCACCTGCAGCCCCCTGCAGCCCCCTGCCCCCTGCAGCTACCTGCAGCCACCTGCCCCCTGCAGCCCCCTGCAGCCACCTGCCCCCTGCAGCCACCTGCCCTCTGCAGCCACCTGCCCCCTGCAGCCACCTGCCCTCTGCAGCCACCTGCCCCCTGCAGCCACCTGCCCCCTGCAGCCACCTGCCCCCTGCAGCCACCTGCCCTCTGCAGCCACCTGCAGCTACCTGCCCCCTGCAGCCACCTGCCCTCTGCAGCCACCTGCAGCTACCTGCCCCCTGCAGCCACCTGCCCTCTGCAGCCACCTGCAGCTACCTGCCCCCTGCAGCCACCTGCCCTCTGCCGCTACCTGCAGCTACCTGCCCTCTGCAGCCACCTGCCCCCTGCAGCCACCTGCCCTCTGCAGCCACCTGCCCCCTGCAGCCACCTGCCCTCTGCAGCCACCTGCCCTCTGCAGCCACCTGCCCCCTGCAGCCACCTGCCCTCTGCAGCCACCTGCCCCCTGCAGCCACCTGCCCTCTGCAGCTACCTGCCCTCTGCAGCTACCTGCCCTCTGCAGCCACCTGCCGCCACCTGCCCCCTGCAGCTACCTGCCCCCTGCAGCCACCTGCCCCCTGCAGCCACCTGCCCTCTGCAGCCACCTGCCCCCTGCAGCCACCTGCCCTCTGCAGCTACCTGCCCTCTGCAGCTACCTGCCCTCTGCAGCTACCTGCCGCCACCTGCCCCCTGCAGCCACCTGCCACCTGCAGCCCTCTGCAGCTACCTGCCCCCTGCAGCCACCTGCAGCCACCTGCCCCCCGCAGCCACCTGCCCTCTGCAGCTACCTGCCCCCCGCAGGGGGGCTACCAGGGCTAAGGCTACCAGTTGCTGCTGGGGGCAGCTCTCACTTGGCTCCGGATAATGAAATTGTAACGGGCATAATCAGGTTTACAGTTGTTCGTCTGCATCGTCTCGTTCTGACGAGAAGAAGAAGAAGCCACTGATGACGGCAGCAAAGGACAAATGTGATGTCACTGCGTCTGAGTCAAAGACCAGAACTCAGGACCAGTTTCAGATGTTTAGTTCTGTGATATGAATGCAGGTCTGTGAGAGGGATTAATACACCATGAGCTAGAAAAGGAAAACACAACAGCTTAATCGCTCCATGTATTGCTTGTTATTGATCAGCTTCTCCCTCAGCCTGACGGCCAGCAGCAGAACTTCCATCACGGCTGCTTTGGTGCTGTGAGATTTGTGAGATTGGGTCCAATGTGGCGCTGTTTTCTCGCAGCAAACACACACACATGCATGTGCATTTGCATGTTGGCATTACTCTCACATACATCCAATTACTGAACTCAGGATATGGTTGACATAGCATAATGAACAGCCATTTTTCACCTGCCTAACTGGGGCTGCAGTGCTTCTCACCCCTTTCTCCCATTTCATCTTCTCTGGTAAAACACACATTCTTTGACTCTTTGTCAGTCATTACCAAAGAAGGGTATTTAGTGACACCGGCTGGGAGTGTCTCTATTTAAAGGGTCCAAAGTTTGTGAAAGATGATCAGCAAAAATAATGGAAATAACCTCCATAAATGATTTGATTTAAACAGTTATGGAGCTCATATGTGCTTTCAGGAGAACCCGTAGCCTCTGGGAGGCAGTGACGTCTCAACAGGATTATAGATTTTTTCCTCCGGCGAGACCTCAGCATTGCCTGTCACTAAATATCTTTAATTATTTATCAGCTTGACATCTGGTTTACGGCCGTAATGAACCGGCCAAACACAGCTGTGGAGGCCAGAGAGGTGGCTGCATCGCAGCCCTCCTCCCCCAACCGCTCTACCTTTCTGTGACATGTGACCTTGGTGTCATTAAGGCCATTTTTATGTGTATACATCGATTAATCTAGTCCTACGAGCTTTTAACAGTTGCCACTGAGTTATGAACTGCTCTGTCATTCGTGTGCTGAGCTTCTTTTCTCTTTCCTGTGAGGAAACAAGTTGTTGATGAGCAGCTGCAATACATTTAGGTTAAAATGGTCCAGTGATCAGTGATGACTCATTGATTCTTTTGCCTTGGAAATAAACTGTTCTGTACTGTTCAGTAATGACAGTAACCTGGTTTTTCTGGGATCTTAAAGAGTCCCTCCTGGGCGGCGGGTCCATTTCCCCCGCAGCTGCACCTCGGGTCCGGCGGGCAGGTATCAAAGCCCCTCTCAGCTGCTCCGACTGTTTACAATGACGCATCGATCTACTCTGCTTAATCTTCCCAGCTGCTGGGTGAGTTAAAGCAACAGTTAAAGCCACCACACACACCTACAACAAGCATGAAAGCCCAGCACAGCGGCGCGCTGTCAGCCCCAGGACTCTGTTGGGTCCTGCTTCTGATCCGATCCTCTGCGCTCTGATAATTTCTGCTTTGACTGACAGAATAAAGACGATAAAGGGGACGCCACTTGAAGAACTAACAGACCTCTCTCAACACAGTGGGGGGAAAAACAAGCAGAACACATTTCGGTGCACTCAGTTTTTAAAGTGAGCAGATTTGAGGGGTTTTAAATCAAGTGATAGATGACACATAAGCAGCAGTAAGTGATAGATGAAGCTGATCTTTTACCTGTGTTGGCAATCCACATCCAGCCCTGGCTCGTCACCATTCATCCCGTGTCTACTCTTCCAGTTATTCTGCTTTTCTTCCTCCTTTCTCTTCCTTCTTTTTCTCCCCTTTGGCCCTTCTTCTCTTCCTCTCCCTCTCCCCTTCCTCTTCCTCTCGCTGCACTTGTTTGAGTCTATTTCAGTAGCAGCAACAGTGGAGCCCGCTGCGACGGTGGCATGGTTTCCAGCATTTTGGCAGAAGGTCACATTATCACTCGCTGGTAAAAAGGGAGGAGGGGAAAAAAAAGGAGGAAGAGGATGGAAGAAGTGATGGAGGTGAGCAGGTGCCAGAGGAGGAGGAACAAGACAAATGAACAAATGGTGGCTGTCCACAGTTGCACTTGTGCTCCTGGCTGAATGTTTCCAGCTGACGGCTACCTCAGAAGAAGGCTTTCAGGTGAGATGTCCCAGAATGCTTTGAGGAGAAACCCGTGAGCGAGCATCACTGTGCGTCTTCACCAGCTGCTCACCTCTGGAGAAGAGATAATTCCTCTGTTGAGTTGAACTTACACCGTGTTAAACGTGAGCTCAGAACACATCCTGAAGTTGTCCTTTTCCATCTCTGCCCAGTTCAGAAACACACACACGTACTCCATCGATCACGGATTCTGCAGGGTGACCCTTGCCTTCACTTCCCAGCCTTCCTCCTTTGCCCTCCTCTGGTTCAGGCAGCTCTCCTGAAGCCACTCCATCAAAATGAGGCTCTGAGGAACGATCCAGCTGCCCAGGACGAGGCTGTCAGCGGCCAGCGACAGATGGCTGGAGCAGGGTTGCAGATATGAGTCAGCTGCCACAGTTTGGAGATTCTTTGGTGGCCTCCTTCAAAGCACACCTTGTTTGCTTGTTCTTGTCTTCACTTTTTTGTAGAAATGTTCCCACCTGCACCCCTCCCACCACGGATAAGAGCTCTTCCTCTGGCTTTACTGGCCGGCTGTAATCCTGACTCCTACATTCCATGTCACAGGAAAGGCTTGTGAGCTCTAATCATTATGTAGTAAGGATTTATCCTCTCCCTCTCCCTCCCTCCTCTGTTTCCCTCCCTCCACCCCTCCCGTTTATTTCCCTCGCTCTGCCGCCGGAGCATCAGGCGTCCTACAACTCTCCACATATCTTACGGTCCCTTTTTCAGCCTCCAGTCTCGTGCTTCATCTCTTCTTTTATTGAATCTTCACGGCTTCCTCCGTGCACACACTCCGGCTCGTCTGCCTCGGTTGCAGCTCACGTCTCAACAGGTTTGTCCTTGAAAGAATCTGTGGGACAGACAGAGTCACTGCTCACCTTGTCCTTCCTGTGTTTAGGCTCATTTCATGAAGTTTCATGAGCTTTTAATGTACTGCTGTGTATGTTTCTGCTTTAAACAAGAACACAGCAGCGTCTGGCCCACTTTAATTCATCTGTTATCTGGGATATAGATATGACTGAAACTTGTGCTGCCATGGCAGAGTTTTTCCACCAGAGAGCACTAACATTGTCCTGCTCGGTGTGTTTTTGGGCTCCCTTTGGGCAGTAATCTGCTGAACCAGCCTCCAGTCCTCTGGTGTCTGGATTCGTCCATTCAGCCAGAGAAGTGTTGGTGAGGTCCAGCCCTGATCTTGCAGAAAAGTTCTCATGCAAGTCCATCCTGAGCAAGCTTGCTTTAAGCCTTGTTTTGCTTGTGGGTCGGACAGAAATGAGCTGAAAACCTCACTGTCGTACAAACATAAATCAAAAGCTGTAAAGTTTTTGTTATGGCAGCTTAAACCGCAGCTCCATCGTCTTTTATTTGACACGATAAGTCTCTTTGTTCTCTGAGACGAAGGGTAAAGGTGACGCGCTCTCGTTAATCCTCCATTAGTGTGCAGACTTCAGGGTTCAGGCTGTAAAAGACTAAAATATTAACATAACACCACTTGCATTTTGTCTAGTTGTATCCCTGCAAGTTCCCTAAAATAAATAAAAAACTCAGATGTGTACTTTCAAAACACTGGGCAGCAAACCAAGATTTGTGAAGGCAGCCAGTACTGTTTGTGCTGATATAATCTGATGCCATATGTGTCCCCGGTGAAGCTGAGCCACAGTTAGAAAGCGTGGCTTTATTGCACTTATTTCCACGATGGGGGTGACGATAACGCTGCTGTTGGCTTGCCAGAGGTCAGCGTCTTGTTTTGAACCGTGTAGGACGGCGTTGGCCGGCTCAAACGCAGGCGGCAGCACTTCTCGCCGCAGCTTTTTGTGGCGGCTGCCACCGACTTGCTGTCAGTTTTGTGCTTGGCTTGCTTGTAATATCACCGGCTGTTTGTACTCCAGTGGATATTAAACTCACTCAGTCAAGGAAAACAAGAGATTTCTTCTCCCCGAGTTGCGCTTCTGCCAAAAATAAAAAAAAGAAATGACTATTTGTGTACTTGGATTGGCTGGAAAGAGTCTTAAATGTACATTTCTGGGGTTATCTGTGGGTAATGCATGAAAGCATCGACAAACATACAGACACATGACTAAATCTAAATTGGAAGAAATGAAAAGCAGTGTTATCTCCTCCAGTGGATCGGTATCAGTGCCAGGACCTGTCAGCCCGGTCTGCCCTCATTAGTAATCAGAGCTTGCAGGGGTGCAGACTTTTCCTTCATGAGTAGAAACGAAGGAAAGCTTCAGCTGTGAACCGAGCCTCGTTTTCTCTCCTGACACACTCTCTGGACCAGTTCTCCTTTTAATGAGTTTACTGACGGTTCTCTGTGGGTCACTGGAAGATGGCAGAATGAATTACACCCACATTTATTTTGGTTGCTCAACCCAATTCTTTTTGCTCTACTTTCTGAAGCATTTTTTCAGTTTTTTTATCGTCATTATTTGAAATGGTTTAAAACTCAGTTTCCAACAACTCATGCAGATATTTATTGATCAAATGCATGAATCTTGTGTCCCACCTGGGTGGTCAGACAGCTGCTTTGTACAAAGTAGAAAACGATTGTCCTCTCCTAAATGCTTAGCTTGCTATTTTCCTCCATTTTAGTCGCATTTCTTCATTATGAAAGCTGACAGCAAGCTCGATTGCTCCCGGATGGAACTGCTTCGAATGGATCTTTCTGTACTTTCTACTCGGATGAGTCATTTCAGTTAAAAGTTTCCCCACAATCTAATGGGTCAAGTATAGGGAGGGTGTCAAATTGATGTATTTATATAAAATATGAGTGTTTGAAGTAGTTTGTAATGCATCTAATCCTAAACATGCTGCGTTGCTCAGCAGAAACAGGCAGCCGTTGCTCTCTTTTCTGATTAAAACAGCCGACGTTCTTCTCTGATCTGCATCTTTCTGACGTAAAGTCTCAGCACTGATGAAAATAACTAAAGGCCGAGGTGCTGAAACACTTTGAAAATGATAATTACGAGCACACAATGATCTCTGCTCAGCCAACTCACTGCTGCTAAATAAAGCGGCAGCTTTGATTGACCTTGACCATCATCCAGCACATGTTCTCCTGCCGGTTTATTTCAGACCACAGTGGCCCGGTGTTGTTGTTGCGTCTGCAGGATGTTTAACCCAGAAATCTTAGAAAGGTCAGGCTGGTTTTGAGGACACACTGAGACCAGCAGACTTTAATGGTGCTGGCTGTCTGCAGGTGACTCGCGCTTGTCTCCTTGCCACAGATTCACAGCCCTGAGCTGTCTCGGCTCCACTTTCTTCTTTGGATTGGGACGCTAGCCCCCCCTACAGTTTAGAAAGAAGACCTCAAATCTCTAATTCGCTTTGCTTTGTTTCTTAATGTGATATCATGCAGCCTGCACTTCTTTTTGTCCACTTCAGAGCCACAAAATCATCTTAGTCGTACCTTTTTTATCCACTTCCAGGTCACATTTGCATACGTTACCTTGGCTGCAGACGGTGTCTCTTACAAAGGTAACTGCCAACTGTTTTTGCACTCAGCAGCCAGTAATCTTCCATTTCTCCCCTAAGGATGAATCCCTTGAAAAACGAGTCCTTTCTCCCAGGCAGGGAGACATCAGTGGGATTTTATGAGCCTGTCAGGGCTGCACTGAGAGATGAGGCTGTGCCTCACAACCCTGTCGCACAATAAATGTCCACAAATCCCCTACTTGTGATCAAAAACCTGTAGAGATTTCCTGGCTTGATAAGGCGATAAAATGTTATTGGAATGTAAAAAGTTGTGCTGTTTTAGAACAAAACAGATTAAATCTCTGAGATATTAATAAAAGCAAAGAATGCAATGTGATGCAATGCTGATGTCACACAAGACCTAACCTGACTGACCATCATTGTGTTCATATGCTAATAAGCTAATAACAGGGTTTATAGTTTGATATAAACTGTTTCCAAGTTTCCGGGACTGTTTTGATCTCCAAATTAAACGAAGGTCCTGCCATGCATCGAATACCCAGCTGATGTTGACCTTCAATGTTGGCCACCCTCCTGTTTGGCAGTTGGGCTTCATTCTTTCTCTTTTGTGCTAATGTTGGACTCTGCAGAGAGAAATCAGTTCATAGGCAACCAGCAAAGTTGGAGAATGGCTCATTCAGTACTTTTGCATGACTTTTGAAAATAGTTTAATTGTTTAAAACTGCCTTTAAAACACATTTACAGATGTTGGTCCTGTTGGTCTATTGAATCTTTCATAGTTGGATTAAGACACTCAGATAAGGCAGTTGGTAGCAGAGCTTCAGCATTAAGTTCATGCTCCACAGTTCCAATCCTGGGCTGTGAGCACCTGAAGAAGTTGGTGAAAGAAGGCAGTCCTAAAAACATGTTTTATATGCGAGTCAAAGGACAGATTCTGGTCAAAAATAACTCCCAAGTTTCCTCACAGTAGGACTAGAAGCCAAGGAAATACCTTCTAGAGCAGGGATGTCAAACTCCGGTCCTCGAGGGCCGCTGTCCTGCAGGTTTTAGATGTTTCCCTGCTTCAACGCAGCTGATTCAGATCACTGCATCATTAGCAGGCTGCTGCAGAACTTAACAATCTTTCCAAGAGATCAATTTCATCTGAATCAGGTGCGTTGGAGCAGGGAAATATCTAAAACCTGCAGGACAGCGGCCCTCGAGGACTGGAGTTCGACATCCCTGATCTAGAGTAACTATATAACTAGACAGTTTCTCCCTGGGTACAAAAACAACTCCAGAAGCATCTAGGTCTTTAAGACATGTTTGTAGTCTGACCAGCATATTGGTTTAATCTGGTTTAATAGATATGTACAGTTGAGTATCAACAGCATGGCATTGGAAATGTATGCCAGGGTCCAAGTATAGGACCCTGTGGAACTCCACAAACTGTAATATATCAGGTAACTATGACTTAAACCAGCCTAATGCAGTTCCTTTAATCCAAATAACATGTTGAAGCCCTTGTAACAGAATGCTGTGATCTATCATATCAAATGCAGCTCTGAGCTCCAACAGAACAAGCTTAAAGTCGAGGCTAAGAGGCGATCATTCTTAACTTTCACCAGTGTGGTTTCTGTGCTCTGAATCCTGACTGAAACTCTTCAAACAGATTGTTTCTGTGTGAATTTATCACACAGTTGAGCTGCAGGGAGGAAACGTTTCATTTTTTGTCTTATTTATTGCAATATTTAAGAAAATGTAGCAGATTTATATGAAAACCACGAAAGAGTTCGGTTCACTAAAGTAATTTATGGTAAATTAGCAAAAGAAGCTCCAGGATCCTTCATTTGAACGCCATTCAAACCTTTTTTTGGACATAAAAGCATCTGATAAACACTGACAAGACCTCGTCTCTGCAGATGGACACATTGTGCACGCCGTTGCGGTCGGCCTGCGTTCACGTGACATTATAAGGCTTTGGCTGAGCAGGTGGGCTGAGCGAGGAGGAAGTAACACATGTCAGGGCGGCAGCAAAGGGGAAGGCAGGCATATGCTCTCTCTCTGTGGCCCGACCCTCCTGCTTCATCGGACAATATGGCAGAAAAGCACATCTGACCCAAAAACGATATCACAGACGGCAAAGCAAACGTCATCGCAGCCAACTGCTGGCATTCACAGCCACGCTCCCTCCCTTCCTGTCTGTCTGGGATTGCTTGGAGCTATTTTCAAGAGTATTTTCAAGAGAAAACAAGAAAGCAGAAAGGCCAAACTTGGCATTGTGTGTCCCAGGAGGGAGGCCAAATTTATCCCAGTCGACTCCAAGTATTGACCAGTGTCATCTCGGCTTACTCTCTGAAACCTGGGTTTCTCGATGGCAAACTGAGGCTCTTAGTGCCTCCAGCCTGCTTTAGTCCTGCCTCGCTGCTTCTGAAAGGAGCGTAAATCCTAAGAAACTACAACAGAGTAATGTTATGAAGCCCTGAACTGTTTTTAACAGAATCTGGCATCTCAGTTTGCTGTTATGAGACTCTCCAAGAGTCCACTGGGTGTCCTGGGGTTGTGTGGCGTTCCCATCCAGCTGCCAGCGGCATTTTAGTCATGGCCTGAGAACCTGGACACAACCTGTTAAGCCGTTAAGCATCTGTTTTCCAGAGCTGGTGCCAGCCTGAGACCTGTTGCCCGATGAATGATGCAGCCTCTGCAGACACCTCAATATCATCATTTCCCTGTTTACTGCCATATGTCACCAAGAATCAGGAAAACAGAATCGTACATCTCTTATCCTGACATACATGTACGTACCGTATCCCATGCAGCGGATTAGTTTGTCTGTAATCAGGCTGATGTATCTGTGCCTTAGAGTCTGTTACTGATAAACTCACAAACCCTGACAGCAGGCAGATGCTACTTTTATTCAGTAACTCACCGAATTACAAACCACAAGGGAGAGATGTTCGCAATCCAGACCCATTAGCCAAACTGTCACTGATATTAAGGAACAGTGTTTCTGGCCAGGCAATCAACCACAGCTGATGTAACTGATGGAAAATCTGAGGAGTCACAGTTACAGGACAGACTGACAAGCAATATGTGTCACATGTACAGTGAAAACTGGATTTGAACAGGCTGAGGGTTACGGTACAAAGCAAAATGTAAGACCAAAAAAGTGGAGCACATCAGTCCAGCTCTGAGGTCTTTCCACCGGCTGCCGGTCCATCAGAGGATAGACTTTAAAGTTCTGATGCTGGTCCATAAAGCTCTGAAGGGTCCAAAATGCATCAGTGACCTCCTGACCCACTATGAACCTCCCAGACCCCTCAGGTCATCTGGATCCGGTTCTTTATCAGTTCCCAGAGTCAGAACCAGACCTGGAGAAGCTGCATTCAGCTTCTATGCTCCACATGTCTGGAACAAACTCCCAGAAAGCCTCAGATCAGCTGAAACACTCGGTATTTAAGTCCAGGCTGAAGAAACATCTGTTTTCAGCTGCATTTGAATAAGCTTGAGTTTCAAAACGGAATCATACTTTAACTCCTGATTTTATCTCTCATATATATAATTTTTTCTGATTTTATCTATTGTTCTTATTTCCTTCTTTTGTTTAAATTTGAAATCATGCTTTTTATATCTTCTGTTTTAATGTCTCTGTGAAGCACTTTGAATCACCTTGTTGTTGAATTGTTCTGTACAAATAAACTTGCCTTGCCTTGCCAAAATGGCCCATTTCTGAGGTCTTATTGAGATGTTTGAAGAAAGCTTTGGACAAAATACCTGTTGGTTTAAGCACCTGTTGGTCTAAAATGCTCAAATTCTCCTTCCATCACGATCAAGGAGCGACTGAGCGACAAGGACACTTAGCTGCTAGCGGTTAGCATGAGTCACAATACTGGTCATTGTGCATGGCACTCATTTCTGTGGACTTGAACCAGGCTCATCCATCTCCCAGCCTGCCTAACGTTACTCAGTATGTCGCAGAATGCTGGTTTTATGTTATGAGGCCTACAACTTCACCTGTTTGTGACCCAGGTGAGAGAGCAGCTCCAGGCTCCTCGTGTCCAGCACAGATCAGCTGTGTGGGAGCACCTCGTCAACCTGAGCTGGAGGCTGGGGGGGGAACACATCCTGTGTGATTCAGGGGCCAAAGGTGCCACAGGCTGGTGGCGTTAATGTCACACCTGATGAAGACCTTGGAGCTTCCCAGCCTTGCATCGAGGTGGATGACTCTGGTACAGAACTGGGACAATTCACTGTTTTCAAATCACTTCCAATTAACTTCATGTCATTTAGACATCATGTGGAAATCTGCACAATCCCAGGAATACGCTGCGATTCTAAATTCCTCCGATTTTTAGCTCTTTATTTTCAGAGGATCCGCTACAGATCCCTTCCTGCTTTATGTAAACACTCCAGGAGCACTTTAAGGTAAATAACGGCAGCTTGGTGTCATGAGAGCTTGTGAGAGTTGAGATCTGGGACCGAGCGGCCTCTCCTGTCGTCCTGCGTTCAGTGACAGTCGGATCCTCTGCAGGCGGGCGTCACCTGTTAGCACCGACCTCGAGGTTTCACACACATGCAGCGGCTGAGAAGTGCATCTTCAGCACCCGTCAGGACAGCTGCTGTCATCGCCAGTGTGACAGCGCCCTCCAAAGGCAGTTTAAAACAATCAATACAACACAAACTGAGCACCATCTCCAGTTTGGTTGCTCCTCCAAAGATCCTTTATTGTCCAAAGCAATAAAAGAAGTGGAAGGTATCAACAGTTTCCTGCTATTTTCCACACATTCACAGCATCCATCTGCATGTGTCTCTCTTGGCTTTAGTTCCACAAGAGCTGCCCTGGCAACCTGTCATATAATCCACAGGGTGAATAGAAATGGATTTGGCTGGAGCAGACACACAGTAAGCTGCATGACTATCCACAACAGATTTTCTCCTGCTTTTTTACTGCTCCGAGTCGTCCTTTAGTTGAGTCTGCATGAAAATGTCTGAATACAAACAAAAAGCTAATTAGCAGCTTAGATGCTGCCTTTAAAAACGCCCTCCGGTGTCTACCTGGACTGAAAGTTGTGGAAGAGAAACGGTTGTGAGGGAGCGGTTTGATTCGGCGGTACGTGTTTGTGAGGAGTGGAAGCGGTCAAAGTGAGCGTTTCCTGGCACGACCTTCTCTCCTCTCGCCGTCTCCAGAGGCCTCTCACGACAGACGGGTCACAGCGAAGCCACGTTTTAAATCCGGTGTGCAGATGGACAGCAGTAGTGGTTCTAAATCCTGCACGCCTTGGCATGGCGCCGAGTGGATGGAGCGCGGTTACTCCAACGCATCATCGGGTCGATGTCCTACCATCGCGTAGCAACAATCCAGTCAGAGGGATGTTTTGGGGTGAAAAGAGCATGTTTAAGGCCTGACTGGTGCTTTAATATCCACTTTATTTATCAAATGGGTTGTTTTTTATCATGTTTTCATCATTTTGCGTCTATTTTAAACAGTTTTATGGGTCTCTGTGGTCCTCATATACGCCTTTTGTGATATTTTGGTCATTTTTTCCTTGTTTTTTTTTACTTTGTGGTGATTTTGTATCAGTTTCTAGGACCCATGATGCATTTCTAAAATTAGATCAGGGGTCCCCTGATCCTGTGTAATTACACGTCACAAAACACAAGATGAGCAGAAATATTGGGACTGTTTAACAGTGGAAGGCAGAGATGATCGAGGTCAAGGATTAAGAATGAAAGACCAAGACAGATTCTGTCTTTTAAGACTTAGATTCAGAATCTATATCTCTGTCTCAGATACTCCAAATTCTCCACATTTCTGTCTTTTCAGCTAATTTCAGCGCTGTTGTGCTAAAACTTGGCAGAAGAATCAATCATCCCCGGGGCTTATATTTCCTTCAGCCATAACAGAACGAGTCAATTTGGGTTGAGGGCAAAATAAATTGAACTCAGCAGGAAGTAAGTCCCAGGAAAGCCAGTTCTCTTTTTAGCCTCCTAATGAAGACGGCAAAGAATCCTTTGCTTTGTCCAAACGGCTCGATTCTGTGGCGCAGCGTTTCTTCTTTGTTTGATTTAAAAAATGTCCACATAATGAGACGAGCTCTTTCAGTGAGAGGAATTACCCAGCAGTGACTTTGGGTAGGCAGGTAGGTGCTTTAGCTGTTGAAACGGATTAGGCTCTGACTCCAAACCTGCCCAGAAACTGAAGAAATTTACTGTGTTATCGAGGCCTAAATGATGAAATGAAAGGTGTGGATCCACTCAAACATTTTAGGCACATTTAAATGTCTTTAATGGCCTGTTATCTTGGTGTATTTACATTTAATTGACAAAAGAAAGAAAATTAGAGTCGCCCAAAGCTGCTGAATCGTTTCTGTTCCTCAGCTCCTGCTTCTCAGAGTCTTTTCTCTTCGCGGGCCGTTGATTTGCAGCCTGGTGCCAACGCACCCTTCTCTCAGATCGCCCCATACACCGACTGACCTTGCATTACCCACAAAGATGCAGGTCATCAACATGCTCACCCAATCCCACAAATTGTAGCTGATGCTGCTGTTCTGTCGAGTCGAGCGCTTCTGTTTCCATTTATAGCTGCCTCTTTTCAGGGTCCTTATCATTATAAGTGTGGGAGCTGACTGAGTTACAGCCCAGCTCAATTGCTAATGACAGCACCTTCGCACTGTTGTAATGGGTATTAAACCACAATCATATTAAGCCACCCACGGTGGGCCGAGGCCCGTAGATCCTCTTCTTCCTGTGATGCAGCTGCTGGATAGGGGTGAACACAACCTAATGGAAGGTAGCATTCAGGGAAGACTGCGGCACTGGATGCACAATCAGTCATTTCTGAGTTTTAAAGTTTCAGTGTGAGACATTTAGAGAAATATCTGGGCAGAAGTGCAGGTTCCCTGTTCATATTAGTGGAAAATAATCCTATTGATTACCTTCCATCCAAAGATGCTGCAGGTCACCCTCTTGACCCATAACCACTGGACCTTTAATTGCTTTGCAAGCAGTCTAATTATCTGTGATTAAAATCTTAAAAATGAGCATTAATTATGTTTCTACTGTTAAAGGCAGAACCCATAAATTATAAATACTTATAATGCTGAAGAGGTTGTGATTAAGGTGGATGTGTGATGTCATCATTAACTTTCCCGTTTTTGTCTCGGCAGCATTTGGTCGTTTTACTTCTCCAGAAGCAGAAACGGCTCATTTTTTAAAGGGATTTAACCTTCCAGCTCTTTATTTAAAAGCTTTTTGGTTTTTCTAATGTTTTCCATTCCACCTCATCCAGCTGCATATTTTATAACCTCAGCCTTTCGATGTAATGGTGCTCGTTTGGTGCCATTTTACCCTAGATTTGGATGTGCTGTTGCAGAGCAGGAGCTGCGGTTTGGTCAAATCTGTGTGATTTGTAGTTGTTTGTCTCCCTCATCTGGTCGGACAGTTTAACTGCAGCCTGTGAAGATAGATCACTTAGAGTTGGACAGAAGGCACATTCAAGCTAAGAGCTGCATGAATAAGTGATGACTCCCAAATTTTAAGCTATGTTAGAAAAAATCTAACCTTTCAGTGTGTTGGATGATCGATGAGCTTTCAGCCTTTTATAATCCTCTCTGCAGCTGCTTTCTAAAATGACAAACAGGATCACCACTGTTTTATAAAGTAGCCCCCGTTCCGCTCCAGTCCAAAGTAAAACTTCTCTGAGCGTTTAAGGGAAGTTGGCTGCAGATGGCTCTTAGCTGGGCCGGGCGCTGCAGAGTTTGCAGCAGATGGTGGAGTGCTGAGCTGATGGATGCACTGTCGAAAAGTCCAGACAAGAAACCTGCTGCTCCCCCTCAGCCTAAAAAACTCAGAGGCTGAGGCTGAGGAGGATGAGCTTCTGCAGCTCTCCAACATCCAGCTGATAGGTGCTACCTTCGCTGATTTATTAGAGCCATAATGTGGGTTGTATTCTACCCTGTTGATACCTGTTATTGTGTGTGATGGGGGGGGATTTCAGCCTCATCTACTGGCCTGTTAAAGTGGAAATATTTTATATTTGATTCAGGTTAAAGTTCATAGACTCATAGGATTGTTCACATTAAAATAAGAAAAAGTAAAGGAGTAAGAGGGGGCCTGGATTCATTATAATAATTTCACTGTGTTTAATGGTGTTTTCTTTACTTATTATTTATTTATACATCATAGAGTGCCTGGTGGTGGGAAAACTTGTGACATTTGTAGGTACGGTGGCCCTGAAGGGTTAAGCTTCTCTCAAAAGGAAACAGTGCAAAGAATCCTCTGAAAATGACACATTGTGTATAAATATGATCATTTATTTAGTTTATTTTGTTATATATTATTTTAGGAGAACCTAAATAAAGCATCCACAAGGCTAACGGCTACATCTCTTCTTCGTATCCCGAACTGTTGGCTTTTTTTAATGATTTTATCGTACTGAACTGAACCTGATGTGCAAAAAAACAAAGACGTCACCAGATGGAGGAATTAAATGTAAAATGTCAATGTACTTTATTTATACAGCCCTTTACAACAATCCATTTCGGTACCAAAGTGCTTTACAGCAGATAATGAATAAAGAAAAGAATAAGTACAATATAATAAAATATATTTTATATATATTATTAAATATATTATATATTTTACAACAATAAAATAACAGTAAACGCAATAAAATACAGCAAAATTGAATAAGATAATATAAAAGTGTCACCATACTACTGGGTATTAAATCTCCAAATGCTTATTAAGTCCAGCACCCTGCTGGTCTGCTGCTGGCTAAGGTTTGTGTTGTCGTCCATCTTGTTTCAAAAAGACGGGACGCAGAGTTGTGATGAACGTCCTCCGAAAGTGACGAAGAAGTTCGTGAACTCCGTAGATTTGACCTTACAGACAAAAAACTGGTTTCCATCTGACTTAAGAAAGAAAGACATCAGATCTGTTAGCTTCTATGCTAACTAGCCTACTGATTCCCATTAAAATGCTAACGTGAAACGTTCTGAGCAGAACATGTTTGTGGTAATTAAACGAAGTATCAAAGCATTATTTTGTAATCGAGTTACTCGATGAATCATTTCAGCCCTAATTTATGTTTATATGTGCAGGTTTTTCTACTTAAAGTCCACATTTCTATCAGAAACATAAACAATATCCACAGAAAGGGAAATCTTTAAGGGAAAAGCTTTACTTTAGCTGTAAGACTGTTGAATTAAGCAGCTTTTAGACGCAGCAAATGTACAGAAATGTGTACACTGATGCAGATTCACAGCAAATATGCAGCCGGCTGAATTCATACCCGACTGTCTTGTCATCTTAGATTGATTATTGTGATATGAATACTGGAATAAACCGAGGCGTGATTGTGTTTTACAAGCTGTTCTGGATTCAGCCATCCTTCAGCTCATGAATCATCTTTGCTAATTGTATTTACCACCAGAGATGCACGAGGAAATCCTGGACCTACAAAATTGATGGTGCCTACAAATATTTAGGCCGTGTTTTTCCTTGACACCGACTGACTCATCGTTTTGTCAGCCGCTGTGTGTTCCCCTCTGCTGGATGTGCCGTGCCTTGATATATTGGGTCTTTTAGCCCCTACTTTGGCTCAAATCCAAGGCCCATTTGTACAGATGGGGTTTTACGTGGGCCATTTTACCAAAGCACCCTCCCCATAAAGCCAAAGTGTCTCATCACTTCATAATTGTGTGATTATGGTCAATTGCTGTGGTTGGGGTGACAGATTCTATTTGAGCCCAACAGATGCTTTTATCATATTTTAGATCCTCATTTGACCTTAATCAAGCGTTGCATGTATGAATAAAACAGTGATAACATCTCAGCGGTGAGGTGAGAAGGGCTGGTGGCTGTGAGGAAGGACGAAACCGGTGAGTTCACGCAAACAAGCAGCGGGCGAAGCTGACAAACCGCTGCTGCTGTATGGATTACTGCATCCAGCTGCTGAGGCCTCCATACATACGTGTAAGACTGATGAATGATGCCACCATGTGGGAGTTGGAATACATTACAGTCACAGTACGACAAGCTGGGACGGGAAATGTAAACATCAGCAGTCGCATACAAATCAACTAAGAGGCAGAAATCGAGCACTTAGCTAAAGTCCACCATGATGTTCAGTGAATGCTTACAAATAAATATTTATTTGATGGTAAAGTAAAGCCTTTGAGGCATTATTTTATTCAGTTAAGTTTGCTAAATGTTTCCACTTGTGAAACATTTGTTCTGGACATTTGTTTGTGAAACAAGCTCTAAACATTCGGGGTTTGGGAAAGACCGCATACATTCAACGATATTACCAGTTATGCACCAGTTATGCATCAGTTGTGGACCAGTTGTGCACCAATTATGGACCAGTTATGCACCAGTTGTGGACCAGTTATGGACCAGTGATGCATCAGTTATGCAACAGTTATGCACCAATTATGCACCAGTTATGCACCGGTTGTGGACCAGTTGTGGACCAATTATGCACCAGTTGTGGACCAATTGTGGACCAGTTATGCAACAGTTATGCACCAGTTGTGCATCAGTTATGCACCAATTATGGACCAGTTATGGACCAGTTATGCATCAGTTGTGGACCAGTTGTGCAACAGTTATGCACCAATTATGCATCAGTTGTGCATCAGTTATACACCAGTTATGCATCAGTTATGCACCAATTATGCACCAATTATGGACCAATTATGGACCAATTATGGACCAGTTGTGCACCAGTTATGGACCATTTATGGACCAGTTATGCACCAGTTATGGACCAATTATGGACCAATTATGCATCAGTTATGCACCAATTATGGACCAATTATGGACCAATTATGGACCAGTTGTGCACCAGTTATGGACCATTTATGGACCAGTTATGCACCAGTTATGGACCAATTATGGACCAGTTGTGCACCAGTTATGGACCAGTTGTGCACCAGTTATGGACCAGTTATGCACCAATTATGGACCAGTTGTGCACCAGTTATGGACCAGTTATGGACCAGTTATGCACCAATTATGCACCAGTTATGGACCAGTTATGCACCAATTATGCACCAATTATGGACCAATTATGGACCAGTTATGCACCAGTTATGGACCAATTATGGACCAATTATGGACCAATTATGCACCAGTTATGGACCAGTTATGCACCAGTTATGCACCAATTATGGACCAGTTATGCATCAGTTGTGGACCAGTTGTGCACCAATTGTGGACCAGTTGTGCACCAGTTGTGGACCAGTTGTGCAACAGTTATGCACCAATTATGCATCAGTTGTGCATCAGTTATGCACCAGTTATGCACCAATTATGCACCAATTATGGACCAGTTGTGCACCAGTTATGGACCATTTATGGACCAGTTGTGCACCAGTTATGGACCAATTATGGACCAGTTGTGCACCAGTTATGGACCAGTTATGCACCAATTATGCACCAATTATGGACCAATTATGGACCAGTTATGGACCAATTATGGACCAGTTGTGCACCAATTATGGACCAGTTATGCACCAGTTGTGGACCAGTTATGGACCAGTGATGCATCAGTTATGCAACAGTTATGCACCAATTATGCACCAGTTATGGACCAGTTATGCACCAATTATGGACCAGTTGTGCACCAGTTATGGACCAGTTATGGACCAGTTGTGCACCAGTTATGGACCAGTTGTGCACCAGTTATGAACCAGTTGTGCACCAGTTATGCACCAATTATGCACCAGTTATGGACCAGTTATGCACCAATTATGGACCAGTTGTGCACCAGTTATGGACCAGTTATGGACCAGTTGTGCACCAGTTATGGACCAGTTGTGCACCAATTATGGACCAGTTGTGCACCAGTTATGCACCAATTATGGACCAGTTATGGATACGATTTGGTCGTGTGGAACTGGAATCTGCTGGAAAGGTTTGTCGCTTCAGGAGTTTTCAGGAGTGATTCATGCTAAAATTGGGCCGAACATGCAGTGAAATGATATTTTAGTTGCTACTTTGATGTACATTTTGTGTGATTATCAGATTTCTTTTAATTGATTCTGCCACACGCTTAACAGACTGCGTTCAAATGGTCAGCTCCAATATTTACTCCCTCAGATCAGAGGTTGCTGGACCCGGAGGACAACCGGCCGCCTTATGGTCATATGCACCAATGCGAGATCTGCCCTCTCTGTGCTTCAAGCACAGAGGACTGAAAGTGTCTCAGAAAGTAATTAAGTTTAGTAGAAAAGCTTATTTTTCGCTTGGTGCTTCTGTGAAAAAAATGTGCTACGGGTCTGAAAAAAGCCTTAAAGTCACTAAATCTATTTGGCAACAGTGAAATCCAACTAGCCTTCCTGCTGTGTGAGATAGTTTATTGATCCGGTATGTGTATATTAAGAGGGGAGGAGCTGATGAAACGTCTGTGTGAGTGATAGGAAAGGGTGAGCACCTGAGTTGCAGCTCTGCAGTCGTACTTTGGATTGTAAAAATGTAATCTGTGTGAGTTGAATGCTAAATACACCCGGGCTGCCCCACCTTCCCATTGATACCGTGTTGGTTTTTCTATATTCTCTCATTTTTAAGACTATCTTTGTTTCAGTGTGAGTCTCAGAAGTCATTGCCGGCATGTACACTTAATTTCCACAGCAAGCAGAACCCCATGTTCACCAGATTCTGGTAGAACTGTCAGATCCCCCCCCCCCCTGTGGATGTTTGATCCTCTGCTGAGCAACACATACGATCTGCACTAACAGGTGATCTGCACCTCAACCCTCAGGCTGTCACAGCTTCGCCAGCCTAAAGACACAACAAGCTCCTGAGCTGTTAGCATAACGGTGTTTTTCAGTCACTTTTTAACGAATAGGTTGAAAATCGAATGCTTAGATTAGTGATATTATGTCTTGAAAGCAGCAGAACTATCAAGATACAAACATGACAATGCAGCTAGCCTCCAGTTTATGTAGTAAGTGGCATGATTGTGCCATTTGGTAAATGAGATTTAACTAGAACACAAATAGGGCCGGGACTCGATAAAAAAAATTAATCTAATTAATTAGAGGCTTTGTAATTAATTAATCGCATTTTTAATCGCATATAAATATTTGACCTGAAAACGGTGAGAAGCAACTTTTTTTCTCGTGGATTTTAGTTTATACCATTGAATAATGACAGAATACATAAACTTAAACAACAAAACATTGGTTTCTCTTATCTTCCATCTATCCGTCCATTTAAAGAGAGACAGAAAGCAGTGAGGGGGGGGGAATGACACGCAGTAAAAGGCCGTCCGACTGTAGCCTCTTTACACGGGACGCCTGCACAACCACAACTACGCTACCGACCATCCCATCCGTCTGTCCTTTAAAACATTTCCCTTCCACGGGGCCAACCAAAGCGGTCTCATCAGCTGCTTCTTCATTGTTCACCGTGGTTTGTTGTTGTCTGAGGTCATGAACGTTAGTTGGTGCTCCAGTATGTTATGTGTGGCCAGGTAATGGCACACCTGGAGTGTGTCTCCTTCCTCTTTGTCGTCCTCCACAGGCCAATAGCCAATCAGGTGGAGGATAAAGAGGGAGAGGAGGAAGGCAGCAGCTACATGGATGGTTTGCTTTCTTTTGATTTAATTGTTAACCCTTCTTTTCTTTCTTCTTATTATTCATCTGTCTTAGATGAGTGTTTGTTTTTCCTATTTTAGTTTGAGTTGGAGACTGTCGGTAGTCCTGTTTTGTCGTTTTTGTTTCAGGTTATTTGTTTTTTTTTTCAGTAATTGGGGAAAACGCAAGGTGTGGCTGGTCCTGTGTTTCCCCCTTTTGTTCCTTTTGGCCGGGGTCTCCATCTCTTTTTGGCTCATAACTTTATGGGTTAACCATTAACTTTTCTTTCCCCTTTTCAGTGACAACTTTTAATAAATATGGTCCCTTTTTGCAAACATTGTGTGGCGTCCTAATATGTTATTGAGCCTATGAATTATTTTTATATTGTGAGGCCGTAACACAGTATAATCGGTTTGCCTGAAACTCGTTCCGCGGTGCAAAGTGCGCTAATTTTCTTTAATGCAATTAATTAATCCTAATTAATGCGTGAAAGTCCCGACCCTAAACACAAATAATTACTTTTATATTGCGAGAATGATCCACAATAACATGAAAAAGTTTTCATCCACAGTCAAACTTTGGCTTAAAGTCCTGTGTGGATCCACAGGACCAGAGGAGCAATATTTCTGATTTTATGACAGGATGGAGGGTTGTATAGCTCCGGTTATTTCTCAGCCTCCGTAATTAATCTCTCCTCATCCATTTTACAAATACATTTCATGCAAGACAACTCTGATATAAAAGGAGGAAAGAGTCATTGTTGGAGGTTAACCGCCTCTTTGCACAAATAGATGGACGACAGTAAGAGTTCTTGGACCTAAAACTGGAAGAAGTGCCTGGAAAAAGCAGAGCGGCTCCACAGAGGAGGTTGACATGCACACAGGCTAAGTGGCAGTGATGCATGCCGATTAGAGACTCCTAGGCTCTGTCATGATATCAGTTCCTGTAAATGTAAGTAGACAGCACAATACGATCAGTGGATTTGTCTGAGAATGCACAAAGATGCAGAAATCAGCTGAGTCAGAGCCTGCCGATGAAACATTGTCCAGAACAACCTCTGAAGTGTTTTACTTTGCCAGGTAACTTAAAGGTAGTTTTAAATCAACTTAGAAAAGGAAGGAAGGGGATATATACTGTAAGTACCCAGGTTTTAGTAGTAGTGGATCTAAACTGTCCCCTGCCCTGGATAACTGAAAATTTCCACAACATTCTTCTGCAAAAAAAACACCACATTCTCAAATTTATCCCTCCAACTCGAGGTCTGACCGGGTCTGGTCCAAAACCGGCAACGCTGGCATCGGGTTCTGTGTTTGATGTCGTCCATAACGTGTTCTGAGGCCTCCATTCCTCAGTAAAGACGGCCTGTAACTGTACAAGTATGTAAAAAGTGCTGGAGGTAAGGTTAGCACCAGCTTGGCTAAGTCAGCCCCCGCTATGCTAACAGAGCAGCGCACAATCGGATGTAGCCAAAGAAAAACTTGGATGTGGCAAAAATAAATGACGACTTCTCTAACTCATGCTCCAGTCATTCATAATTAGTTTTGTTACATTGAAAGTTTCCTTTGATAAGGCATCATCTGGTGTTTCCTGCTGTAATTCCACCAGCTCTGATTATAGTTACCTCTGAGATCCTTTCAGGTAGAAAACACCAACATTCTCCAGTGTGACTCCATGTCAAGTTCCATGGATCGACCAATAAATGTCCTGGTTCAGTTAGAATTGGCATTTAAACAGTCCTCCTCATCATCTGTTCACATTTTGACGTCATGAGACCAAGACGACTCCTGACAACTGGCCACTGAGCTTAGTGTCATCAGCAGGTTGCAACAGAGTCACAGAAAGGCATAGAAGTGGCAACATCCCACACTGATGACCGCTTCATTGTGAACCGGGCGATGGATGCCACTCAACTCCAGGCACATTTAAGCAAGATGAGATCAGACCATTCGAAACCGTTTACTTGCGCGATGCCTTGAAAGGGTGCCTGACCACACCACCAGGCACAGGTCATCGTCTTGCATGGACCAGAGAGCATTTACGCTGGAGACGAGGGAGCAGGGCTGTTCTCTGATGAAAGTAGAGTCACGGCGAGTAGAAATGATGGCCGCCAGCGATGTTGGAGAGCGCTGTGTATCAGCCACTGTTGGTGGAGCCTTTGGTGGCGTCGCAGTGTGTCGTCGGTACAGAACTGCCCTCCACTTTGTGAATGGGACAGTGACTACCTGAATAACATCTTTGATCCAGTCCAGTGCCCCTGCATGAACAACACGGGCCTAATTTCACCTTCATGGACGAGAAAGCTCCAGCTGATGGAGGTCGCTTCATTAGGGAACGGCTGCTGGAGACTGGAGAACCTCAGATGGAGCGGCCTGCACCTGAATCCAAGAGAAAACCTCAATGACCTGAGGGCCGCCCTTCAAGAAGAGCGCCATGCCTCAGCAGACGGTAGGTGGACTTAGAACAGCGTGAGACGTCAAGCTGTAACCGAAGTTATTGAGACATTTACATTCTTTGTGGTGCTATACCCACCAAGAGATGAGGGAATCAGCACGGCATGCTTCCACTTCAATGCCCTACTTTCATGATATATCACTGTAGCGTGAACTCAGAAGCCAAATATCCCTAACTGTATTTCCCATAACATGTCCCAGTTAAAGCCCTCCTCTGAATATAAAAACCTTTCTCTTTCTGTCGTTTGATTCACTTCTCTGAGGTGGTGAAAACAGAATCTGTAATTATTAAGACAAACGGAGACATTATCGTAATACCAGACGCAACCTGTTCGCCCTGCTGCTCGTCTGGCCGGTGATGGAGAAGCCTCCCCTGCTGCTCCACCCGAGAGCTTTCTCTCCTCATGCTGTGAGCTCGCTGAAATCATCCTCCAGCGCAAAAGAAATAGTTTTCTCGTGATTACTTAGATATTTATTCAAACGTAACCTTTTATCACACGGCTGGAACACACACGGATGGCATTAAAACCTTTTGTTTTGTGCAATGACAAAACAAACCTTAAATATTGAGGCCTTGAGAAGATGCTAACCTTTAAAAAAGAAGTGCTCAAACGCCTTGTTGTGCAAATGTTGCTGTGGCACAAATAACATTTTCTGGATTTCCAATCTCTCGCCTTTTTTTTTTTTGTGTGTTGTTGTGACAAAAGAATCTCATCTCCTGATGTTTGTCGAGGCTCAAAGGATTAAACAAAGTCAACAGTGATGGAGAGCCACTGATCTCTGGAAGTATTTACATTTGTGTTGCTTCTCCACTCTCCCGGTCTTCAGAGTTTGTCTCTCTCTGGCCGGGTAAATGGCGGACAGGTGCTCTCCATCTTGTAGCCCCAGAGGGGGGGTTTGGCGTAAGACAAATGGGTCTTGGAGAGTAGCCCCGCCCCCGTTCCACTCGGCCTATCTCACGCCGTGTCGCAGTCCTGTTGTGTCGCGGGATTTGTGGCGGTCCCGGTCCACCCCGAGCACTCAGAAAAGCATCACTCACCACAAAACGGCACCGACACGCAGCAGCTGAAGTAGACAAGTTTATTAATGATAATAATGAGGATGATGAGGATGATAATATTAATAATTAGTCATAATTATAATAACGTTAATGTCATAATAAATAGAACTCTTCATCTGAAGCACGTAAAGAGAAGCATACAGAAAGAGAAAAACCAAAAACACAAAGTTTAGAGTACAGAGCCAGAGGAGGGGGCAGGGACTTCTAGAGACATTTTTTAACCTTTCAATATATCCATTTAATTTTTTAACATTTTTAAACTTTATTTAACTGGAACATTTACAAAAAAGAGAAAGAGATAGATTTTAAAAAATCCTTATAAATAAATTTTGTCATTATTAGAACAAAATACAAGATTTTGGGGGGAGTCAGAGGATGTTTTTTTTTTGTTGTTTTTTTTTTTTTTTCAACTTTTCTTTTGTTTTCTTCTTTTTTCCCCCTGAAAGGACAGCTGGGGGAGGAAAAGAGAGGTAATTAGGGGTGAGGAGTATTATGTACAGAACACCAGGAATACAAAAGGGGCCAGTCGACTCACATACTAGAAGGCTGGGGGGGTTGGTTGGTGTTATATGGGGGTATGTTGGAAGCGGGGGACTTTCGGAGGGGGCATCCTGCTAGTGTCACAGCTCAAGCAGTTGTGCTCAGGAAGATCAGGACTAGTTCGTTATACTGAAGGCATCTGAAGGAAGGAAGGGAGGGTCAGTGTAACCCCGCCCCCCCGCTCCATCCCGCTGCTACGGTGCAGGCTGGAGTTTTAGAGACCATTTCTTTTTCTTAAAGGCAGAACTCCTCTGGATGCAGACGCAGTTTGAGTTCAGACTGTGCGCCGGCCGGCAGAGACAAACAACCACAGTCGAAACAAAAGAGCTCCTACATACCAAAAACAGTATTTTTTTACTTTTAATCCATACTTGACCACTGCTGCTAGTGCAGCTACCAACACTAGTAACATCTAACTACTTCATTGAGAACATTTAAAATGTATTTAGTATTTTTCATATCAACAGTGGATAAAAAGACAGAAAATCCTAAGGCAATAAATTTTATCTTTTCAATTTTTTTTTTTTTTTTTACCCCCTCAGTGTTCAATTACAGCTCCCACGAGGCTTCGGGGGGGGCTAAGCACTATCAAAGGAAGTCGAGTTCATGGGAGCTGTAGTTGTTGAATGAAAAAGAATATGACAAAATACCATCATGCAGTAAAAGCTATAGAACAGGAGCTAACCCGTAAGCAGGATGGGACTCTTCATCACCACACACACGTCAAAAAGAGCTCTAATTTCTCTCTATTTTAACCTTTTTTTTGTCTTTTTCAGTTTCTAGGAAAACACACCTCTGACTTTAAAGTTAGCTGCAAAGCTGCATACACATTTAAAACAAGTATTATAGAGGAAGTGATGTACCTGTGATACATGTTCAGTGTCGTACATCGTTGTTTTAACTGTGATCTGCAGGTGAAAATGAGCCTCAGGCGAACTTTAGTACAATACTTAAAATGGTGACATTGCACGCAGCCCCTATTACTATTCCTACTACCAGGACAATAAAACTAGAAACAATGAAAAATAGTCTTTTGAACACTGTTCCGCAAATGTTGCGATTGTATGTGCATCCAAATTAACCAGACTTCCAGTTCAGAATTAGTCAACTATTTTCAATTTGCATAAACTAAAACAGAGGCAGTCTGATATCTGACATGCATTTCTGCATCACTGTCCCGTGGAAAATGCTACGTATTGACATTTGACATCAAACACAATAAAATGAGCAGAGATTGCGGCTCAAATCCCATGAAAAGACCAAAACCAAATGTAGCCATGAGTTGGATGCACTTTTGTATCAAAGAGCTCCATCTTTGTCCAAAGACTATTAAAAACGCGTCTGCAGGAGGTAACTTGTTCCTGCTGCCACAAATCCTCAAAAGAGCGTCTTATGTGGATTCATGCGCTGCTGAAAATAGTCCCAAGAAATGCACTTGAGCTTGAGTAATACTTGCTAAATACTACTTTTTTTTCCTTATTTTTCCCAGTATTTTAAAAACTTATACTTTTTTTTTTTTTTATACCAAGATAAACAATCAGGGTAACTAAGTCAGAATATTGAGAGACAAACACACATTTTTTTTTTGTTTGTTTTGTCTTTTTGTGAGATTTGTTGACAAAATTAAAACACATAATAATAATAATAATAGTACCAGCTTCATCCTGTCAGATTTGATCTGCTAATAGCTAACGAGAATAAGTAGATAACAGTGTTCTTTTTCCAAAAATGTGCCTATCACACATGACATCAAGTGTTTTTGTTGCAAAATGCATAGATAATTCAGTGGACAAATTCCAACCATGTGACAAAACTTTAAAGTTCGTAAAACTAAGACGAAAGAAAAAAAACTGTGGCTCTTTATCTCTGCCTCCCTGGAAGTTCCAATCAAGCTAAAACTCCAACCTGCTCCTGATGTGTTCCTGACCCACCGCAAGTCTGTAGTAGCGTAAGTAGGCCAGAAGAACCGTGTGACAAACCTACAGGTATGAAGATGCTAAATCTGCATGTGATAGGAGGACAAATGACCGACTTTTACCCCAATTAGACTTCACAACAGTTAGTTGCCATGATATAGATACTCTTTGTAATATATGAGAAGCTGTCTACAGATGAGCAGAGGTCGCGTGGGTAGGAGCCCTGATTCAGAACAAGTTTTCCTTTTTTTAAACCTGAAATAAGATGAAGTTAATCAAGAAGTGTGAGGTGAGATTTACTGTACAGGATATTAACAGTACACACTGTAGTTTGTACAGGAAGTCAGGAGCTTTACCTACTCTTACCCTCTTGGAATAACTCACACAGTAGTGCGTACCCTGAACTCTCAAACAAAGTTGTGCTTCACCCAAACCTGCTCGCCTCTGATCAAAAACAAGCAAACCAACGAAAAAAAGAAAAGAATGAGAAAGTTTCTCTTCAGGGCCAGCAGGTTATATCCAATATGCGATAAAGCCACCCGCCCGCCAGGGTCAGCGTGAGAACAGTGGTTCGTAAAGCCGCGAGCCGGTCTTCGTCGCCACGGCTCTTTGCATCGGCTGAAGAGCGAGCGCTTCCTCAGCGGCGATGAGCGAATAAAATCTGGGTCACGTCAATACACATCCGGGCTCCGCCGTCTTCACAGAGTCCCGCTGTCTGCTGATCAAAGAGCGCTGAGACCGTGTGTTCAAATCATACTTTGGTTCAAGTGAGAAACGAAAATCAATATTCATAAACTTTTCATCCAACACCTTATGCTAATTAGCAAGTCTTTGCAGCTCCGATGCAGGGCCAGAATTACTGCAGATGGGAGTATCTGTTGTGATGGTTTGCTCTGAATGGGGCGGCGATGTTTGGGGTCGTGTCTGTAATCCGGCGAGTGTCGTTTGTTTATGTGGAAAAGGTGGATTTCAGGGGAGATCAGTTCACACTATCACCATCACACTTTCAATCATATAACACATGATCACATGTTACAGTAAATATCAGGGACATATTTAGTTGGAGGGGGGTTATGATATCTATGCTCGGGGGCCAGAGGCTTTCCTGCCACCCCCTCTATTCCCTGACATCACCACAGCCCATATAATAGATATGTATATATATTTATATACAGAAAAAGAATACATACTTATTGGACACCCTAGACATTAAAGTACATTCAAAAACTGAACCAACATTCTTGATTAAACACGTTTACAGTGACTCTCCTGATATAAAGAATTAAGGTTCTGCTTCCACAAAATTAAAACATTTTTTCCTATTTCGAAAGTTTTCAGTGCTGCGAAAGAAAAGAAAAAAGAAAAACAAAAACACACAAATTTTCTCAGACTACATTGGAAAAAAACAAATCACATATTTCAGCCCTCGTTCCTTGATACCATTGGATGGGCACTACTGTATTTCTATAATGTTTTATCTAGCGACATAGTCTGTATGCCTCAGGCTTGTGTTTTGGTTATGCACCTGCTGATGTAGTACAATGGGATTATTCGATTATAATTCAATTTGTTACATGGACGTTGATGAGTTATACTCGTCAGATGGAAACGTGCATCCTTGGTAGTTGTACGCACCTTGTTATCGTGTTGGTCTGATAGTTCGTCCGTCGGTGCAGAGTGACACAAAGGCTTGGGCTCGGAGTCTGGCAGGTGAGTAAAGTCGGCGACTTCTGCGCCGTTTTCTCTAAATAGTCCTTTAGTCAGTGACCTCTGCTGGGGCGTGGAGAGGGGCAGACGGGGAGGCTCGGCTTTATACCGTCTCACCGTCCCGCCGTGGCTCATCCCCCCCACTCCCCAACGTTGTAAACCAGTGATGCTGCCCATTGGGGAGGGTGAGGATGCCCAATGGTGCTGCCAGGAGGAAGTGACATCACGACAGTATCCACGGGGGACGCTGCTAACAGTAGGCGCTGCAGGCCAGTGACAGCGCAACGAGGAGGAAGCTGTGTCATCACCGGCCAGAAAAGGAAGGAAGGAAGGAAGGAAGGTAGTAAGGAAGGAGGTTGGAAGGAAGAAGGCGGAGCAGTGAGACCAGGAAGCTGACCTTTGACTCCACCCACAGGAAGTACAGTGTAGAAAGTGCTTCTGCCTGGATGCCGAGCTTTCCCTGCCACCTTTCTGTTTTTTCTTTCTTTTTTCTCATTTTTTCTCATTTTTGATCCTTTTTACACGACCTCGGCGACAGAGCAGTGTGCCATAGAGAGAGGGGGAGGGGGGAGGGGTCCTCCCTCCTCCTTCCTGCATACCACAGAATCAGCATCAAGGGCCAACTGTTCATCTCCCTTACCAAAAAACATAAAAAGAGATTTGTACATATATACTGCTTTATACACACTTTTTTTTTTTTACCATTGTAAATCACAAAAGTATAGAAAAATAAAATGTTTTATAATAACGGGACACTTCTTTCTCTCTCTGTCTTTTTCTACCCGGCAAAAAGGTGGTCCCTGGTGGAAACTGGCTCACTCCATCTGTCAAGTTTGTGGCTGGTTTGACACCGCTGCCGCGGTGCCACTTTGTACGCCTCCCGTCTTCCTTCGCCAGCCTCAGTAGAGGGACTCCTTCTCGTCGTCTTCTTGTGTTATTTTCTTAAAGCTAGTTCTCCTCTCTTCGTTGTTTTCATCTGTGATGTCCATCAATACTGAGTACAGCTCTTCCTTTTGTATTTACTGGAAACAGGGGAGAGAAGCGGGGAGACTGGTAAATATGGAGAATGTTATGTGCTTTCTGATAGGTAAACATGATGAGATGAGCTCTAAAGAGTGACTTTCTTTCTGAAGAAGTTTTGGGGAACTTCTAGAAAGCATAGGCTAGAAATGGCTCTTTGAACAGAAAAAATGCAGGTGAATAAACAACAAAGATTTCCTTCATCACAGAGTTTCCCCCCATATATGGAATATGCATTTCTACAAGGAGAAAGGGTTCAGTGTCAGGTCAGAACACAGAGTCGTAACACCCGAATGGAGTCGCTTTAACCTCAACTGCAAAGAGTTTGGAAGCCGAGAGACAGCGGCTTGGTTCAGTTTTCATCCCGCTGTTGTAATGTGGCATAAAAGACGAGGCCTGCCAAAGCTGCCGCTCTCCCCAGAATAAAGATCAGAGCGAGCTGTAATCACACCAGTTGGAGATCGGCAGAAAGTCTCAGCATAATGGGGCTGGATGGAAGCAGAGGAAGAATGGGTGTGGTGGGAGGGTGTCGGGGTGGGGGGGCAGGCAAGCATGCGTCCCAGGACCCTCGTCATGACAGACGCTCGCTAATTCGGGGTGATCTTCAGCAGCTCTGTGGAGCTTCTGATGAAAAAATAACGAAATGAAAGAAGATGAGGCTTTAATTTCCAAACGGCTTTGTAGTTCATTACTCCCCCCCCCCCCCCCCCCCCCCCCCCAACCCAGAGAGACAAACAGTCAAACAAGTGGCGCGCTCAATCAGCATCCACCGGCTCCCTCTCCCTGCATTCAGCTCTTATTATAGAGGAAGTGGCCCTCCATCTATTCTGCACCTCAGATTTACTGCCTGCTCGCTTGGGACCTGCCATACAAAAATATCCACATGCAGCCTTACAGCTCAGCAGGGAGGGAGCACAATAGCGCCGCAGCTACATATAGTCCTTCGCTGACAGGCAGCCTAGAAATGGAGAGACCGCGGACACAAATATTAATCACCCGCGGACGTGAAGGATTCAGGAGAGGCATTAGAGCTTCTCTGTGAAGTCTGCTTAAACCATCCAGATAGTTTTAGCTTTATGTTTCTGAGACAAACAATCCCAGAGAGCTGGAGCCTTCCAATCGAATTCCTCTTTTTGTACGTTTTACTTCAACCTGCAGCCCAGCACTTCCTTTCCTAAGACGCTTCGGCGGCTCTAATATCTGCTTTGAAAGTATGTGAGGTCGAGAAAGATGATCGATTCTTCGCGTTGGAGCCGTAAGCATCGACGCATAACTTCAAACTGCTGTCGAGTGGAGCTGAAAACAGAACGTTTCGTCGTGTTAATCGTGTCTCATCTTGGATGGCACAGCGGGAGCCGATACCTGGACATTTAATCCCTGCTCTGCTGGGTTAGACAATGTGCTGCTTCTGGACTTTAGGAAGGTGGAGCAGAGCGGGGATGTGATGAGATTACTTTTAATCAGGCTGTTCTGTAGACGTTCGCCGTGTCTCAGGATTGGAAACGGGGAGAAAACTAAACTGACAGATTCAAAGATTAGAGGGAATTTCTCCTCACTGGAATATGTATCAAACATGCAGCTCCTTAAACACGATAATGATGTTACAACATGCTGAAAAAGTGGCAGATTTCCTACAAAACTGCAACATATCTCAGTAGAAGTGTCATCTGAAAGGCTCAATGCAATTAAACACAATCTGGATGAGTTTTCCAGGTCTTCCACATGCTTTTAGATCAACTATCTGAGTGGCCAGACACCAGCAGGAGTAAATAGTGCACATACATGAAGTAAAAAAAGAGAGAAAGAGGGAGAGAATGGTGAAAAAGCAACAACATCCATGTGTGAAAGCAGACATGATGTTCTTATAACTGCTTTATTCTGACACTCAGAAAACAATCAGAGGTTACTTATATGTCACAACAAAAATAGTTCAAGATAAAGAAAAGCCTTATAATAGTATACTTTTACCTATGAAATGAACCCAAAAGAAAATGATTTTACACCTTTCAGACAATATATTCTCATTATAGAAATTACATAGAATTCAAGAACAAGTTCAGCTGAATTGAAAATACACAGATAACCCCACTTCATATAGGAATACATATAAAACAGTTACTCAGAGAATCGTGATATAGTTTGTGTATATATACATTTAAATGTATTTACAGGTGCTGTAACTTTTTTGCTCGGTTTCCTTTTGTACAAATATTTTAGGTGGATTGATAAACTCACCTGCCAGCTTATCAGGGCTTAGTGAATACTCGTAGATATAAATGATGCATAAAGTGTATTTTTCTTTTCATGTGTAAACATATCTCAGGACTACTATTCATAAGTGTAAACAGATGGATCAAATAGAGGACTGGTTGCATATTAAGCTGGTCGTGGGATACAACGAAAGCAAACAAACCTAAAAATTCAAAGGTGTCTGGACTATAAATTCACATTTGACTTAGTGAAAGCTTTAGTGTACAATACTGACTGCTAGTTAGTAATAATCTTTAACATTTAAGCCTTGATAAGCTGACACTGAAACAGTTAAACAACGCTAATTTGAACTTTTTCTGTAAACTGTTGACAAACCCGTGCAGACTGTTAGGAGTCGATGACGATGCTCAAACTGGTCCCAGTAATAACATGACATCGGGGATGGGAAACAAAGGAAGTCTCCCTCTGGGTGAAGATGTTTGTTGGGATAACTTTTACACTCACAAACAGATGGCTTTTATGCTAATGCGCTAACATTCGGCGTAATTACCAAAAGCAAATTAATGTTTCACCACACTCTGATGACCACGATGGATTAAAAAGTCCATTTCAGCAGTGCGCACAAACTATTATTAAAGCCGTAATTGATTTAGTCAGTTTTTATGAGAACAAAACCTCCAAACTAAGTATTAAAGTTGATTTTTTACACCATCGGAATTCACTCTGCAGATTTACATCTAATAATTTCAACATGAGCTCTGAATTAATATGTAGAAGTAGCCATAAAATAACCCTTAATCATATTTCTCATTCGATGTTACATGCGCTTAATAATTCAACAGCAATTAATAATTAATAGTAGATTTGTACTTTCAAAATTAGCTTGTGAATGCTTGATGGATGACTGGAAGGATTTACAGCCGTCGCTGTGATAAATGAAGCCGAGTTTGTGGTGATCTACGCGTCTTTTTAACCACCTGGCGGGCGCTTTGGTAACTAGAATCTGTCACTTTGTGTCACTTTGTTCAACGTTTGCAGCTGAAAAGAGATTAAACACATATGTGTGGGTTTATTAGGGGTTGGAGAGCGGCTCTTTTGCTATAAATGCTCTGCAGGAGCTGCGTTTGAAGGCCTCCTGCACGCTCCACCCAACCCAACCATGACTGGAAGTCAATGGAAACTACTTCATGTACATAAAGAAATGGTAGGAAAGTCTAAAAACACAACTGGACCGGACAGGGTATGAATATGTCTCCTGTAAGTGCATAAATCGGACGCTTTGGGGCTCAGATGGTAAGAAATGTGAAAGTTATGTGGCATGAGCAGTTTGAATGAAACGGATGCTTTGTGCTGTGTTGTGATGTTATTACAGGGACTCGGAGTAAAGTCACACCGAACTGTTAGCTTCCCCCTTCACACAGTCTAATGCATATTTATATATATATTTTTTTATATGTATGTATATAGCACATAGGCACACACATTCAGATCAGAAAAACAAACAGAAAAGGTCTATTTCACTCCCGTCTGGCTGACTAACGGCGGCCACTAACCGAACATTAAGTTCCTCTGACAAACTCTCCTCTTAGCAAGTGATCAAAAATAAGATTCAAAGTCTGTTTGGCTCCTTATAAAAACCCCAAAACGTAGCGGCGCATACGTACTAGCATAGAAAAGGAAGAACATTGTTTTGTTTTGTTTTTTTCTCCCCCTCCCTCCCTCCCTCCCCCCCACATAGATTTTTTTAACTCATGAGATAATGGTTTAACCCTCTTTTTTTGTCTTTTGATATACAACATTACTTTATATCATTTTAACATCTCGACTAAACATAACTAGCTGTATGTGAGATTTTTTTTTCTACAAATATGTTACATCTCAGAAAGTATTGAAAAAAAGAACAAATAAAGTGCAACAAACATTTTTTTTTTGTTTTTTTTGAGACCACAAACACTTCTGTGAGCACATGGAAATGAAATGTTATTGGCAACAGCTTTAGTTTCCATAGCTGCACTGAAATCTTGACAGCTAACGTAGCTACACAGAGATTTTCTTTTAAATCCACCTCACGTAGCACAAATAGAAGCCAATGCAGTGACTGAATGTCGGCTAAGAGACGAGCATTTCTGCTCTCTACACACCTACATTGCATCTCCTAACGCCCGGCTGCTTTTATATAATATCTGTCTGTACTTCAGGGTGTATACAGTGTAAAATGTGTTATACAGTATATGTCTATATATATATATTTATATATATAATACAGTAGTTTTAGTAAAGAACAGTACAGTCTTATTTTATCATCCTCTCTTGGGTCTCCACTTAAAGAAAAATAATAAATCAGCTCTTCCTCGAGCTGAAGGAGGACAAACCTGCTGGTTGTGTTAGAAACAAAACTGTCCTGCCTGCTGAGACGTGAGCAGCACTGTATCCTAGTTTGTGAAGTTCAGTTAGTTCATCCTGAGGTAAAACATCTTGTGCAATGTTAAGGAAAAGATACCAGAAGAAGAGCCCCTCTGCTGGGTTCATCCACCTCAGTGCTGTGTCATTACTGTGTGAGTTGATGTGGAAAATGTTTGGTGTTAAACTACAGATTATCTGCCACTGTGTATTAGTGAGAATACGCCACCGTGTCTTCTGCAAATTCGGTTCATATGCGACTATTTTGCACTCAACAAGGCTGTTTTGGGGGAACTGCACACACACAAATCCCTGCGTACTGTAATGCTAATGTGATTAGCCAGTTGACTCATTTAGTCAGTGAAGTGTGAAAAGAAATAGTTGAGAATGCTTATCGTGAGTTCCCAGAGTGAAAGGTGACGTCTTCAGACTGCCTGTTTCCAGAAGCAGAGAGGTTCTCCACAGCAGCAAAGTCTCACTTTCCAAAGCTGGGACCAGCCTGTCAATGGACTAATTTAATTGCACTAATCTTTTACAGCAGTCTTGTAATAAATCTTATTTACGTGCTGCAGTCTCTGCTGAATTTTAATTTTTAAAATAGCTTTCCTCATTGCTGTGGAAATACTGTTTTTTTTCTCCAGACCCAGTGCCACAGAAGGATGGTCTTATAACGATCTTCTCCTCTAATCTTTTAGAACAGACCGTAAGTTCTGTTTGCATATCATCGGGAGAACTATTCAAAACGCTTGTATAATGTCTTCAGTGGGTTTTTTGGAGCATTATGGAGGACTGTAAAGAGCTGATTTCTTCACGAGCTTAAAGAAAAGACATTTACCAACTAGATGAAATAAAAAACTGGCAACCCTTAGAGCTTAAGGCAGCTTAAAGCACATGCTTCATTTGCTTCGTGTTCACTTCCAATTGGTCCTATAAAATATTAAAAATACCACTGAGCATGAGATGAGATGTGAACCCAGGCTGCCGGTGGGAAAAGCTAATGCTCATCCCAGATATTTACCTTTGGCTGTCGTCCCTGAACACAACCCAGCCGGCAACACACTTCCCCCAAAACAAAAAGCGCCTCTGCAGAATAGCTGTATATGCGCTAATTTGCAGGAGGCTCGAGTCGCCTGGTGAGCATCGCGAGTCCAAGACAGAATTCTGACCTTCACGACCCTTTACTCTGCATGCTGTCATACCACATTGTACAGCTTGTAAGGCTCCACTGCCAGTGCACAACAGTAGGACACTCCAAGGTTTAAAAAAGGAAAAGAAAAAGCAGTCGGAGCAGTGCTGTCTTTGAGCTAAGAAATACCAGGCATGTCAGTCAGTGTTGGAGGGGAGGGGCTTTATTTCTGCACGTTACAGGGAGGATTAATGCCAGAAAAGGAGCTAAATGGGCTGTTAATCAACCGTGTTTCTGTTTGATGGAGATGTCCCAGTATGTTCTTAGTCAGACGACAGCAGCTGCATACACACACCTCTGAGCATGCATCATGCGTGCTGCAGTAGGCTCACATTGGTTATGGTGACACAGCACCCATATACAGCAATCAAGATAATGCACATGTGCATAAAACTTTCCAAAAGAAAACCAGAAGCACAAAATGAATACAAAACAAGAGCAGACCAATGATGACATCAAAGAGGTTGTTGTAGAAATATCTGCTTGGGAGGGGCTCAGCATGTGGACCTGGAAGCTTTTTGTTTGATTTAGCTCTCCACCAAGGATCGGGTGTTCGCTCGTTTTGTGTTTTTTTTTTGGAGATAGTTTTTTTTTTGTTGTTTTTTTTTGTTTGGGGTAATGTCTCTCTGTCTTTTCTCGCTTTTTTTCTTTCTTTTAGTAGGGAGTGAAGCGACTGTACCCTCCTCTGTATAGGCTAGCCTGCAACATCAAAGATGAAAAAGTACCAATCAGTATTCAGGTGACAGCTTTAGTTGGTTTCTCTTTCTCTACAAATTTCCTTCCTTTAAAGTTATTGACTTTTCGTGTTGGAGTAACTTTCCATGTGAGGCAGATTGATAGTTTGATATATTTAAGCCAATAATTGGTTTTGCTGAATGAATTGCCTGACTGCATATACTCTGGGTGTGTGTTAGGAACAGGGTCACCAGGAGTTGAAGTGGATTGGTGGATTTGGAGCTCAGCTGCTGCAATTTATAATCCGTAGTAGCAAAGCAAAGAAAAAGGAAGAAAAAAAAAGGCAAAAAAAGCAGCAATTTATTGGATGACGATCCCAGAAACACTGGTCCTGGATCTGAATGTTTTTAATTAATTACAAAAAGAATTGAATGGAGGAAGAATATATTGTTTTCCTTAAATAAAATCATTCCTTGCAGGGCCATGACAATATCAGACATCCAACAGAAGCAGAATAAGTTCAGAGAGGTTTAATCACAGCTCCTTTTCATGTCTGGCAGAGGTGCCTGCACCTCTCTGAAGGGCCAAACCACCACAGGATATTAGCCCTTAGATTTAGCACCATGCTCAAAATATCTAGGGCAGACTCACATAAAGCATGCAAGAGGGCCTATGCATGCACACCTGCACATGCACACACACACACACACACACACTCCTCTCATCTCTATGTGGCTCTGTTGCAATTAGTATTTCAGACTAACTCCAAAGGCTACTGAATGTCTTCAAAGGCTAATTTTGCCTAATTTCAGGGAGTCCTCTTGCTTGAACAAAACTTTTATCCATATGAGATGCCTCTGTAAGCTGGAAATGAGTAAAGAGAATTTCCAACCTCAGAGGAACTAATTATTGTATAGCTTTTAAATGCAAAAATGACTGCGCTCGGCTGGAGGAGCATTAATCAAATCTGATTAAAAGAATTAGGAACCAAACTGGTCTTTTCTCTTTGGCTCAGGAGTTTATTAGTGGTTGGCCTCGGCACAGAGTCTCCCAGTAGCCTCGCTGTTTGTTCAACACCACGCACACACCCTCTCGAGGCTGTGTTAGCTCCCCGAGCTCCCAACACACACAGCATTAGCTCAGATGTTTTAAGGGGCCGGATCCCATCTTTTACGTTCACTGAGAGGACGATTTAAGTGTGAGAGAAATGGAAGGAAATTTGGAGGGAAAAGAATAAAAACATTCAAGCACATTTTTTAATTAAGTAAATGAAGAGGGAGAAAGAAATGTCTTAATTAATGAAAGCTTTTAGCTAGCAGCTGCACCGGGGAACTGAACACTGTTTTTTTTTTTATTTATTGCTGTTGAAAAATCGCATGCATGCCGGAACGGTAAATTTGAGTCATTTCTCAAGCCTCTGATCAAGCTTGTGGGCAGAAGAGGAGGGCGAGACAACTCCCTCCCTCCGTCTCGCTCTCATTTATGTCCCACGGCACACTGCTGCATGCGTTTGATGCTCCTTAATCTCTAGGTTTGGTCTGTGAGCCCGGTCCCTTCCCCTCATCGCCATAAAAACAAAACCAAAGAGAAACTCTCAGTTTCAAAAAAAAAAAAAAGATGCTCTTTTTATCAAATAACACTTTTCATCTTTGATGTTACAGTAGCTGCAAAAGCTAGCTAAAAACAGACATTAACAATTCAACTTCATCCCTTTAAGTTTGTCTGAATGGGGGGGAAAAAAAAAAAAGAGATGATCCAACTCGCTCCACAGCAAGTCCGAATGATGTAAAACGAAAAGAAAGCTTGAAAATGCAAAGTCTGTGTTGAAATGAGATAAAACTGCAGTGATAGAAACAATATGTTTATTGCACTAAATGTCTGAGCCAACTTCCACATGCCGGGTTTCACAGTACTGCTCAGCTCCACTGGGGTGTGCCAGATTGCATGACAAAAACTAAACAAATTCATGAGAAAATACGTGAATAAAGGCCAGCGACCGCCGCGGCCCCCGGCCTTTATTTGGGAGTGTGTGCTAGCTAGTGTCGTGATGTTGGAGACGGTGCAGACAGGAACAGGCGGGCTTCTCAGAGACTTACCATGGTCCCCACACTGTATGTGGCGGCAGGGCCAATCGTGTGGTGATAGGGGTCTGCTGTTGCATAGACTCTGCCATAGCTGCACGACAGGAGGCACAGAGAACACGGTCATTGATCTATCATTGACGAGGGGAGCGGAACATTTATGCATGCTTGTTTAATGCTCAACCCCTCAAGTCAACTCTTTCAAGTCTCTAACACAATCAATTATTTCCCTCCTCGGCCTCCTGGGCTCGCTGCATTATACAAGGTGGTTCAAAAAGGCTAGTTCAAAGGTTGGTGAATTATACTTGTCTTTTCGTTGTCATCTTGATTAGGTGGATGGAATAGGTAATGAGCAGGGAGAGACAGCGGGAGAAAGATGCAAAGGGAGAAGACAGTTGGCGCCGGAGGGCTTGGTCTCTCACCCTGTGCTTGTTTACCCAGGCTGCACACTGGGCTCACGCCCCTGTCTTTTCATTGTTGCTGGTTTGGAACTAATCCTTCCAATTTTCTTCTAAGACAGGACAAGATGTGTCTGCCTTATTTATTTATTTATTTATTCGTCTTCACATATTCCTCTATTTACTTTCCCTTCTTTTTTTTTCTTCTTCTCCCCAATGCTTGCTTGCAAATGAGGGTCTGCACAGAGCAGATAAGGCACACCCAGCCAAGGACTGAGGGCACCAAATCAACCAGGAATAAGAAAGTGGAGAGAGGAAGAAATTATCCCAAAGGAAACAACAAGACATGCAGCATTCATGCCTTTCGCATGAGCTACGTTGAGTTACATAAGATCTAAAAATGGCTCGGCCCATTTAAGTCCGGCAGCACCCAAGGTCAGAAAGGCTGTCTGGGCTTCCTGGGGAGGAGGCTGGTGCCATGAGATGGTCAGGGGAGGTCTCCGTGGCCCTCTTATCTTCAGCGAGCACTAAACCCCACAGGCCCTCTAATTCTAATATGTCGACAAAATGACTCTCACCAGAGTGGCGCTGCTGACGGCTGGCAGGTCAAAGCACTCCGTCCAATGTCACAGAGCCTCAGCAGAGCTAACTGGAAGCTAGCGGGCTCCGATATAAACTCTGTTTAGTTACTTAAAGGGCTTTGGTGACGCTGCCTGTGATCACTGTCGGCTTTTCACACGCCCGGTGACCTCTTTTTTTATGATTGTTCGACAGCTCCACGGTAAGTCCGATAAGGTATTGCTGAGACAATACAGACAAACCCCTATTGATCCATTGGGCACGGCCGCTTATTCAAAAGGAAACAAAGAGACAAAGCAAAACAAACAACTCAAAGGCGAATTATATTAACTCTCAGGAAAAGTATGAGCAAGAGAAACAGGAATTAAATCACTCAGAGGAGGGGGGGGGGGTTGAGCTGCTGTCCAATTTCTGCTTTCGCCGAGCACGGCTGCTCATAATTCGAGCTGCGGCGAGGCCTGATAAATCTTACATTATCGATATGATCTTCTGGCTCTTGGGCAGGGTGTACGTTATCACAAGTGACACGCTCAATCCTTCCCAGATTAGATTCCCAAACCAGCCCACATCCCGGCTGACAACAGCTTTCAGGGGCCGAAATGAATCAGCGACGCCTCCTCAAACAGAGCGCACCTGAACCGGAGTGACATCACTCAGAGGTGATGGAGCTCCTTCTGGTCCATCGTCTCCCAGCCTCCCCTCCGCAGACCTGAGGCCATTCATAAATACCGCAGTGATGTACCCAGAGTCATGACATAGATCACTGCTTTCCTCATAGAGTCCAACAAGGTTAGTCTTTTTTGTCTGCATGTTCTTTCGCTGCGAGCTAAAAAGAATACGGCGGCGTGCCTAATGGATAAGATAAAATGGGAGTAAGAAAACCTCAGGAAACCCCTAAATAACCTTCGCAGAATAAATAGTAAAACGCTGATGAAGCAGCCACCATTCATCACCGATACGTTCGGCCTGTAGATGTCTTCCTTATTGTTAGGAAAACACTAATTATGGAAAGTAAAAAATATCCCTGGCAACTATTTCTGCTTCAGTCAGTGAAGTTCTCATTAGCAACGATAGCTTGTCGAACACCGTATAGATGTTTCTATCATTTTAGCACCAAATTTAACGCGTCAGTATCACACTTTGTTTCTCACGCCTGATGCAGCCTCAGCAAGCTCTGTGACTCTATGATTTTTGTGTTTTTTCTTCAGCATGTCTGCAAAACAGGGGCTTAACGCGGGTGCTGATGATTGTTTGATTGGGTAATCCGTCTCGTCTCTGCAGTTGCATGGAAAGCTCAATAGACCCAGAGTACATGCATCATTATGGTGGTCTTTGCTTAGCTTTGAGATCTAAGGCAAGCAATTTCATTAAGTGTTTTGACTGAATGAGAGGGCTTCTCACCTGTCACTGTAAGCAGCGGTGGTGGTGGGCTGGGCAAATCTGTATGCTGCATAGCCTCCCTGTTAAGATACCAGAGTATTAATTAAGCTCAACCTGCTGGAGAAAGGTTAGAATTCAGATACTCAAGAAAACAACAATACAGACACAGATTTAAATTGCCTTAATAGTTAAATGTCACTGCACAGTATTTTTTGGTCATTAGCCCACACTGCAGGCTCCCTTGGAGACACCAGAGGGTGCTGTTTGATGTATGGTGTGTTCGGCAGGAGGTGGCAATAGGGGGATGAATGATGTTCTGAGAAGCAGCACATTTGGGGAGCGACCCATTGTCACACATTCAAGTAGCTGCAGCATCACAGAGGCCACATGAGCCAAGTCCCCAAATCCAGCCCATTTGTAGACTGAGGAGTCTCTGCTGCTACATTATTGAACATCCCCTTTTTCCTTTACACGACCCCCCTGGCTCGCAGGCGGAGGAGGAAGGTAGAGGAAGGTTCAACCATTGGGGAGTCAGGACTGCTGTATTCATTTGCCAGAGTGGGGAAGGAATTAAAGACCTCATTGTGGAGTGCTGCTATTACTCTCTTTGAAAAATGAAGCTGTTCTCCCACTGTTTTTCTATTAGTGCTACTGGAGTGCGTGCCCATCTGTGTCCATACGGCGGATAGGTGGCTTTTAATAATGCATGTTTTCATTCATTTTTAAACTCGAGGGGGAAGTCGTCCGATCGGAAGCTCTGCCGAGAGGCAACGGTGGCATCTGCAGCTTCACGTGAAATCAAGGCGGGGGTCACGCCGATTGAATCCCACTCCCCCACTTCCCTCTCTCTCTCGCTCATCAGGGTTTTCCGGGGGGACAGGAAGTCGCAGCGCTTGAGGCAGATGACTTCCTGTGGGACGGGCATGCCTTGGGACTGTGCTGATTACAGCAACAGCCCGAACAAACACGAGCCAATAAATCACTCCACCACATTGTCAAATCCTGCACACAGCAGTGCAGCACATTTGTTATTTTGTCACGGAGACTGTGTGTTAGTGCAGTCATGTATGTGTTTCTGCATGGAGGTGCATGCATATGGATTGCATGTTTATGTGCACACACTTTTTCAGATATTAGCAGGGCTGGTTTTGACAGCACTCTGGTGTCCCCTGAATGATTGTACGGGACACTGAGGGCTATGGGACAGCTTCCTCCTGGTCAGCCGTCTGCAGCGGTGGCCATTGCCAAAACTAATGGCAGTGAAGCCCCAGAGGCTGCACTGACTGGGTGAGTGATTGATCAACCTGGCCGGGCCTCGGTCAGGGGACGGTGGTGTACAGGACTTGGCTGGAGGTGCCTGAACAAGTGTGAGAGACAAACAACATCACTCAAGAGCACAGCCTGGGTCTCGGCTATGATGGTGGGTGTCTCTGCAATAAAAAACAGTGAAATACCGTCCTATCATGTGGGCTGGTGTGAAGGCCGTATATCACTTGGTTTAGCATTTCATTCCCAGACACCGGCAGGGTGAAAGTGAGAGGCAACTGTCACTGCCGCTGTGCCTACTGTCATTTCGCTATCTCAGCAGACGGCGGCGCAGAAAAAAAGCAGCGAAATCAAAGGGACAAATTACAAACGTTTGGACTGATGTCAAAGGGGGGCAGCGTGGTAATTTCGGCATTATCTCCCCAGTGCTCATGCTCCTCTTTGTCAAGGGCGACGTGGAGCAGGGCCAGCCTCTGATGTGACCCTGCCTACACGGACAGCTCCAGAGGGAGAGCAAATCCCTTTATCTGCTGCTCCTCTTATCTCCCTCATGGCGATGGCTGGGAGGAACCGGCTCCACTCAGGCCTGCGCAGACCCCCCCGAGGCAGGCAGGGATATCCCAGCCAAGCCCTCTGAGTGAACACAAAACAGAAAGGAGGAAGGCGGGGGCCCAAGAACCCAGACAAATCTAAAGGAGTAAATGACCTAACTTGACATGGGACACTGAGTCAGGGCCCGCCTTTTTGCCAAAGTCTGAGATCATAAGAAGAGTGGGAGGAGGGAGGAGCTGAGGGGGTTTTAAATTTTGTTGTTGGGCTTCTTGGCACAGTAGACAGAGGCCTAATCGACGCCGGCTTGGCAGCAAGGCTTGCTGAAAGCTGGGGGCTGAGGAGATCACGTTTTTGTCTCCAGGGCTGAACCCCTTGTCTGCATTACTTCTGTTTCATCTAAGCAGGCAGGAAGAAAAGCCGACTGTACTTACATAGATCTCTGCACCATAGAAGCCATCTTGGTACACCACCCTGTGAAATTGTAGAACAGGAAAGGAGGATTAGTTGATATGGTCTACGCTGCCCTGGCCATTCTTACTATTTTGACTGTTTGTGTGTCTATAGGGTCAGCTTTTGGCAGCGTTAGCGCACTGTACCACAAATAATGAATGACACATTAAACTGAAAGGTGGAACCTTTTCAGATCCCTGTCCAATTTTCTGCTCTGCTAAAGTTGTTTGTCTTTCCAGTTGCTGCAGTTGTTGTCAGGAGGGCTGGTGGTGTTGGAGACAATCGAAAGCAGTGAAGGCAGCTTTGTCACATGACTCGGCTATATAAATCAACCGGCTGCCATCAGTAGCAAAGGGCCCCAGAGTGGGAGGGAGGGGAACGTGGGATTTCTAGTCCTGGTTTCAGCAGCGAGTCCCTGTGCAGTAAGACGGATCCTGATCTAATCACAGATAGACAGCTATACTGGGCCCTCAGCCGGCCTCCGTCAGACCTCTCCCACGGCCACACAGACCACTGCTGATAAGAGTGAGGCAGGGCTGCACAAAGCCAGGAGCTCAGCGTAGGCCCTGGTCATAGCCCAGTGAGATCTGCCCAGTAATACACTATCTCAGCCCGCTACAACTCTCGCCTTGCCTTTGTAGGTTGCTCGCTTGTCAACAAAAAACATGCTTATAAGGATGTTCAGGGTTAGGATTTAGGTGCTAAAACACAGAAATGGACCATAATGCTTTAGTGATTACTCTCAGATTCATAAAACTACTCGATTTTGACTCCCACGCCAACATTTACAGTTAAATGTTTATGCATTTAGCAGACGGTTTTATCCAAAGCGACTTACAGGTAGGCATATAGAGTAAGGGGGTCTTGCCTAAGGACCCCTACTGGAAGTAGTACCTTTCATGGAGGGATTTGAACTCAGGTCTCCCACATGAAAGGTGCCAATCATACCACTACACTATCCAGTCCACTATATCCACTATAAATCCACGTGTCTAGACAGAGGTTAGAGACTCGATACTCACGCTCCGTAAGCAGGGATTGGTGGAGGTGGTGGAGCTGTGCGGAACGTGTTGTACACAGCCCGTCCCCGTCCTCGCAAGTGGGCGCCCCTATAGGCCACCGTAGCACCTGTGGCAGGGTAGGGGAACCCTGTTACTGTGGAACAAACACACAAGACAAGAGAAAATGACTTTCAGAGAGCATCCTCGACTTGGCATTGCTTACCTTATGACAGAATACATTAGAGAGAGACGCGTGGCACTGCTTTCCCTATGACAGAATGCATTATGTGGAAGACAAGGAAACAATAGATTTAATCTTTTCTAGGTGCGCCTCATCGAGCACTCTTCCTTTTCCCAGCTCGCTGCTTTGTGCCATACTCAGCAAGGATCCACATTTGCTGTACGCATCCTTCCCTGATGCCTGGCGAGGGGCAGCCTTGAAGCCCAAGCAGGTAATGGATGCAATACCACTAGTTTCGCACCACGGCTTTTGCATAGTTTAGACACAATGGGCTAGCAGCGAAGAGGAGAGTGGGAGGGTGGACAGAGTAGAGGTAGAGGGCGATTCTTCAGGTTGGATAAAGACAAATGGGAACCAGAGGTTGTTGAATAACCCAACTAGATGCTTAGAACATAGTCACAGCAAATGTCTAGCTACATGTGTCCCCTGCAGATGGTGTCAGTGGATGAAATGGGGTGAGTTGGGGTGAATAGCAAAGGTTGGTGATGGTTACAGTTAGATTAGAGGACATGTCAGGTCTGGATTTAACCTTCAATCAGTCCGCTGGCTGTCTGATTATAGGCTGCAGACGTGCATACAAACACACTGATCTCTCGCCATGATTAAGTCAGTCTCCACTATTCCTGCAATTGTAATTCCTTCACAGCCCCCTTCCCCAACACAGAGTCCATCAAAAAACAGTCAGCCCCATTTTTCTTCATCTCCAGCAAACGCCCCTTTGTCACCCTCCCCTCACCTTACTCCTTTTTTACCCATTTCCATGACATGCTGCTTAGTTTTCTACAAGCGGAGTTCACTCTATGATAGCGACTTGTCTCATCTCATTGGGTGGGTTGAGACGGGGCCCCGGTTGGGGTGAATAGCGCAGGTTAATAACATGTATCCAATGTGAACCTGCAGAGTTCGACGCAGTCTCAGAGAAAGTAGACCGCAATGAAGATCCAGGATAGCTGTGAAAGCTTCTGCCGGGTGTTACTGGGCGCAGTGTTAACCTTGCAGTTGGTTGCGACCACTGAGCACCATAATGAACAGTCCACACTCCAGCCCCGCTGCTTCAATAAAGCTGACAGGGAGACAGATTAGTGGTGCTTTTAAAAACAGAGAGAGCCAGGTTTAATGTCTTCTGCCATTAACATCACGCTCCATTAGTGGGTCCACACACATATTCAAACTTTGCGTCTCATTTGGCCAGGTGACGCCCACGTCCCCCGCTGCACCCACCCACCAACACGCAGGGCCCTTTGTTTACTGCCAGTGTACCAACACAGTGGCCTGGACTTGCAGGGTCCCCCCCCCCCACCTCCGGGGAGATTTATAATGCTGACCTTGACATTTAAATTAGTCTCTTTTTTTGGAGCGGTGGACATCTGAGAGTGCAGTTGCTAAAGGGCAAAAAACAATCCTCCTTGATAGGTTCAGAGGTATTTTTTCCTCCTTCCTCTTTACAAATCTCTGCTGTTGTTTGCCCCCCCCCCTCCAAAAAAAAAAAAAAAAAAAAAGCCTCTTCCTTTTCTTTTGAAAATTTGTATGCGATATGCATGCAGTGATGTATGTGAATGTAAACTCATAATGAGTTGGCGATAGGCTACACTGCTTCAATAATAACCCATAAATCAAAGGCTCTGTCACACCTTGGTAAGCGCGTGAAAAGCAACAACAGCCACGGTGTACGAGAGCACAAACCTGGTCTAGCCACCAAAGTCAAACACCTTTTCCGGGAGGGGGGCTGGAGAAAATATGAGTTATGTGCTGGAGGGCGGCAGGGTCACACTGCACCTCATATGTCATATGTGTCAACTTGAGAGAAGCTCAATACCTGCAGAGCCAGTTGGACCTGGGGTAATCCAGCTCTGTGCCAATGATGGGGTCATAACCGGCTCCCATAAAGAAAGATCTGATTTTCCACAAGGTTGATCTCTCTAATACTTCCTGCTCAAATACATCGGGCAATGAGCACCTAATCCACGCACTGGGGACCAAAAACAGCTTAATCTAATCAAGAGTCTGGAGCTTAATTATCCCCCTAAAGTACACTCCAACAATGAGAGGATCTGTCTACATATATTAAGACGGCAATTAGCCTTTCTTTTCTGTCATTTACACAGCTGGCAGCTTTTCACGAGTCCTCAAGAAAACTCCACCTTAGTGACGGAAAATGTGAACCGGTGAGTGAAAAGCTACTCATCTCCTGCCTCCCTCAGAATTAGCTGCAGAGGAGAGTCTGAGTGGTAGCCTGAGGGGGGTGGCCATATGACGCCATTTCTAAGTGACAGCTGTCCGTGGCGCTGAAAACCTCCAACAAGCGTAATGAAGAAAAGTTTGCCAATTATATAGAGGAGCAAAACGGTGCAGATCTGCCTTGGAGGGGTTTTCTTCAGGTTTTGATTTAATATTAATGACTGCAACCATTTTAAATTTAGGAATAACATAACTAGGCTAAAACTTTATGGAATTAATGTTATCCATATGTAAAACCAAGCAACGAATTGTAGAGTTTCTGAAACCAGCTGCCTTCAGCAGGGTTCTGCTGACGGCGTTATCTGGACCCAGGGCTGGTGCCGCAGACCCTACCAGGTACTCCCCATTCCCCTCCTCCATCAAGAGGTGGAGCCAATCTACCCTGGAAGAGGTTAAGAGCGGGGAGCCGGCGTGAGGCTCTCATCCGTCATTCTCCTGAATGGGTTTTGAGGACAATAAACCTGTAGCGCCAGGACGAATGGAGACGAAGTGTGCTGTCACCGAGCCAGGATTTATGGCTCCCAATTTCACTGATCTCCTGCACAGAAATGAGGACTGATAAACAGTGATTAATCGCCTTTATATCCCATTTTACTCCCACCAAAAGTGTATTAACTATAGCTATGATGATATTTGGAATATGTCTTGAATTCTGCAACAATTCTTTTTTTTTTTTTTTTATGAAGAAGGGGGGAACAGAACCGGTTGAAATCCTGGTCGAGGTATTTTTTCCTTTCTTTCCCTGCGACTTAAAGCAGCCTTTTTGCTGCTCATTAGAGAGGTTTTGTTTCAAAAAATGTATCTCTTATTTATGTTTCCCATCTTCCCAGCTGGCAAGCATATGTTGTCGTTTAGGCTTGGCAAACTCCAGCGCCATGTCAAGACGACTTGAAAAATTAGCAGCCAATAAATCACCCAACCCCTCCTGCTTCCCCTGCCTGGAGTGGTGGACCACACTCCCTCTGATTTATGAGATGATTTGGGAAACGTGTGTGTGTGTGTGTGTCTGTGCGAGTGTAAAATGGAGAAAGCGTGCATGGAAGAGGGAACATGTATTAGTGTCTGTGTTCTACTTTGGTTATCTATTTCTGTATGCTGGTATTCTTTGGTCTGAGAGGAAGAAGCAGCAGGTGAAAGTGTCCCGAGAGCACATATAGGTCCCAAAAAGGACTGAGAGAAAAGTCCATCTCAACTTGTCCCGATGTGTACGTCCTGACACGTGCGCATGTTTGTGTGTGTAAATAATTATCAGGGGAAGATGTTGAAACCAAAGGAGTGTTGGGGGGAGGAGGAGGAGGTGAGTGGGAGGCGGGGGAGGAGGGGGTGAGGGGTTGAGGATGAAATAAAAATGATAGATGACTGCTTTCTGTCATGGACAGTTATTTAGAGGTTCGCCGTAAAGCTGTCCGGGGAATGAACAGATTTTAGTCTAATGAGCAGAAAGGAAAGCCGTTAAAGTGGCGCGATGTGCTCAGCACTTCTTCCAAATGAAATAGTACCATTTCCCCCTCATTAAAATGCAAAGGGTTCATATAACATACAGCAATAAAGCTGGCATGTCGAAGCAGAGAGAGATAGGGAAAACCCCACTGAGCTCATCTCATTCCTCCATTACTGAGACCAGAAGGAATAGCGGCCTTCGACAGGGTGGGTGCCAACAATATCGCTCACTCAATCTCCCTTATTCGGTTAGCTCTGTAAAAGTCAATCTGGCGCACTTGGCAAATCCATCCACAGCAGCAGCCTCCACAATCTGATAACAGTTGCAGGGGCGCTTGCTCTTGAAATCATTTTTTTTTTTTTTTTCCAGCTTTACAGTTGCACACCGAGCAAACAATGGCTCAGGCTCCCTCAGTCACTCACAGAAGCTTGGATCATCCACTGCTTATCTGAGCTGCTCTCAGATTCACTTTGATTTAAGGGGAATTTCATGTTCAGTAGGTTCAGGATGAACCTGATTGTGGAAATTCAGGGGTTAGATTGGGATTGGCTGCGGCTGATAGTGGCCTCAGGTACAGCACAGTGCAAGTGGTGGAAGGTGGGGAGAGAAAGAAAGACAGAAAGCATTCTTCTAGCTCTTACCGGCATACAGTTCAGGACCATAGACAGCTCCTACTACTGGATTCAGCTTCCAGCCTGTGAACAAAGAAAAGCTCAACTCACCGCGGAAACTTAATGGAAACAGTGTCTCCTCTGAAAAGACTTTACAAAGTAAGTTTGGCACGTACCATTTGTGTAGGGGTTGGCCACTTTTTTGTTTGTCATCACCCGTGCTGTTGCATTGTTCACCTGTTTGGAGCAGTAAAACACACCCTGTGATCTCACACACCTTTACAGCACGATGCAAACATCCAGGAGGGGCCACAAGCAAGCAGCGAACCAAGAGAAACATTCCTTAATTCATCAAATAATAAACAAATGACAATGTAAATGTTTTTGATTCGTTTTGTCATGACTTTTAGGGATTTTTTTACAGAGAGAACATGCAGCAGGTATGAATAAATAAAAACATCCTTCAGTTTCAGTAATTGGTTGGATAAACAAATGGATTCCAAAAGAAAAACACAGACAGTGCTTTGATTTTCTTCTGCGGACCTGATGAGAATGACCGGAGGGGAGGCTTGGTTTGTCGTAAACAAAAACAGAATTAGAGCAGGCAACGTTAAACGATGGCGAAGGGGGGGGGGGGGGTGCTGGTCTTCTCAGACTCGATAAGAGCCCAGAGGATGATGGCATGCACTCATTCTGCTTTGTCAGGTAACGTCCAGGTTGACATGTATGGATTCTGCATTCGACTGAGAGCGAGTTACACGCACCATTATGCATGCATGCATCCAGGCGCACACACACACACACACACACACACACACACACACACACACACACACACACACAGCATGCTTATGCGTGGGTTTAAAGGTAAGTTGAGAAGGCAGCAGGCAAGAAGGAGAAAATGTGGGAAAAGGGAAAAAATGAAAGCACCTCTATTTTGCGTCCCTCTACGATTGTACCGTTTAGTTTCTCCCGTGCACGATCGGCATCTGTGCTCGTTTCAAAAGTTACAAACCCAAAGCCCTGAGAGAGCGCCACGTTAGCCACAGGTAGAGAAGAAAGGAGAAGATGGACACACACAGCGGAAAAAGAAAGGGGAAGGGAGGAGAAAGGGAAGAAAGAGGTGAGAAAACTGGAGTAGGTGAGCAGCAGTGGCGGCAGAGTCGAGTTGTAAGCAGCCAGATTAATTAGAGGCAGTTAGTGAGGTGTCAGGAAACGGCAAACAGAGAGATCCAAGGAGGAGGGGATACCGGCGACATGACCTCACACAGCAACACCAACAAACCTGCCCGCTTTACCCAATTAAACGGCACAGCTGTGGTGGCATCGGTGAATGTGGGGAAGCTGCGAATGCAGAACACCGTCGGCTGCCACCATCGCGCTGTAATTATCTGCACAACTACACAACGGGCTCCACTCCCTTTGAAGATATGGGCACTGGGAACGGGAGTGAGGATGGATTCTCTTCAGAGGGATGTTAACTTGATCTCTGGCTGGTTTTAATTCACTGCACTAATAGGTTGGACAAAAAAAAGTGAGTGGTGTCGCTGCAAATAGAGTCCTCTGTGATAGAGAAGAGCTCTGATATTGACTCTAGACCCTGACCAACATATAGCCAACCTCTCATTTCCATCCCCCAAACTCTCCCTGCCATGCTTCCCTGGGGGGGGGGTTTGTCACTTCTTGAGTTATGTGGACTGGGATGCTGGACCTGAGCTCTATAGTGGAGGCATTAAGATATTCTGGCCAAACAAGTCCCATTCCTTTAGTTTCTATAAATAAATATATATATATACTTATAGAAAGGTATGTGTGGGGAACAGGGAGCGTGGCCGGCACTGCCTGATAATTGCTTGAGGATGTAATACATGTGAGAGATGGTGAGCAGTGTGATCTTGCATGCATACACAGGATCCCCGGGCTGCTATTTCTAGCATAAATAACATGGGACCTGTCCTTGGGGAAAGAGAGATAAAGAAATAAATTCAAAAAAGGAATTGAGGGCAAAATTAATCCTTTGGACATTCACCCGACTGTGGTAACCCCCTCTATCTTTTTTTTTTTTTTTTCTTTATCATGCACAAATAATTAGCTTACAAGAAGAGAGAGTGGAGCCACCATTTTTCAAAGGAGACAAACATATTGAATGCAAATTGCCAAAGCTTCATAGGAAATAGATTATTTATTAATGGGCTGATAGGTTCATTATATAGCACAGAGAGTGTGAGAGGCAGAGAGGCATCATGGGTAATGGCTTTGTGGGGCACAAACAATAAATGCTTGTTACGGCGGAGGAGGCAGGTTTATCCGGTGCTCAATCTTGTCTGGCAGAGGGGCCTGAGTGCTGCAGCAGCATCGCCTGGTTCCAGGTTTCTCTGCATGCCGGTGAACCAGCCCAAAAGCACTCCCAGGTATGAATGGGAATCGATAGTATTCATGGCTCAACACCCAGCCAGGGAGCCTGTCGCCTTTATGAATGGAAATATGTGAAGCTTAGTACACTCTATTAAATGAACAGCTGGATGAGAAGCACTCGGCTGTTCACGCCGCCGCAGGCTTCACCTGTCCCGCTACGTGGTTTGGAGACTGATACTGCAGCCTCTTTCTCATGGCTGCCTGGTGCTCCTGGTTTGGGGTTCAGATGATTTATCTTGTCTTAAGTTTTCAGATTATATGGATAAAGTTTGAACTCACACCGTTGTTAATTTGGACTCTGGGAAGTCGTGCATTAATCTGCTGAAAATAGCACCCAACAGTTGCACTTTTGCTTCCTGCTTAACCGTAGTTTACATAAAACAACAGCGTCCTGATGTTTCCTGAAAAATGCTGAGCTTTGTTTATTTAAATAAATCTGCATATTTGTGACCTTTTTATAAAGACTAACAACCTCGGTGGGAACTGGCGAGCTTGAGGCCGAGAGCCGCATAAGTGGGGAAGTCAGAAAGTGCTGAGGGAGGGAGTAGCACATTGTTAGTTTTGGTCTTATCATTGGATTTTTGATGACAACGAGAACAAACGCAGAGGAAGGCCAAGCTCATCCTTCAATTGGCTGCTTGGAAATTAATATATGCAAACATACCATGTCCTGTTTGCAGTGTGAGGTAAAAGCAGTATCCGCCTGTAGATTTATAACTAAATGTATTCACTGAGTTATCTGATAAATCTGACTAATGTGGGAGCGCTTCAGTCAATGCTCGGGCTTCAAAGAGGTCCAGGTCCCTAAACAACTAGTTCTCAGTTCCATATGCTGGAGGACCTGCAGCCTGCTGGTGGATTAAGTGAATTTGAAACAGCTCAATAATAAATTGATTGACAGGGCTAATGATTCACAACTTGGGTGAGAGCTGCAACAAACAACAAAAACAATGGGGAGAGAGGGAGAACGAGAACGAGAGGCTGGGCGGATGCAGCTCTCCAGGACCAGGCTTAGAGACCACTACTCTCAGCCAATGTACACACCACACTAATGCCATCATTAGGAAACAGAAGAAGTACATGGTAATGAAGCAGCTGGCGTTCTAGTTCACTTACCTTGGATCCTCGCTCATTAAAGATAATCTCCACATCTAAAATCTTTCCAAATTGCTGCAGAGAGAAAAGAAAGAGAGAAGAGCAGGGATGGCGTTAGAAAGCCTCACTGGCTATGAATTCATGAGAAGGAAGACTGGAGAAAGAAAAACCATTAAGGCATTATGGAAATGTTACTTTTGTGAGGAAATGCTGGTCAATTTGCATTTGTTAGCTCAGCAAACAGTTGTTGAAGGTTGCTGGCATGGTTTGAAAAGAGAGCTCATTGCTGCTGCTTTAATGCCTCTTTGTATCTGTGTCAAAACTGTGAAATGAGACCAAAAAAATCCGAGATTACGTCACAGAATTTCTGATATTTGCCTTCTTTTAAAGAAACTTGGGCGGATAAGCAGTGACGTCATGGTGTTTTGATGTCGCCTGGACTTGAGGAAAGTTCAGTGCTACCTCTCTATCCGTTCTTTATTCTCTCTTTGTTTGTGCGCTGGCATAGTCAACAGGACCTAAGGGCCGGTCCCCAGGGCTTAACATGCTCCAGCCTTTCGATTTAACAGGCCTGCCTTTGGATCATTAGAAAACAGAGGAATGAAAGTAAACTGTAAGTTCCTCTAATGAGTGGAGCGAGTGCGACTTTTAATTGCTGTCTACAATGGCCGTATTATTTCATTAAAAGTAATTACCCTGTCAAGCGGTCCGCGTCGCCTTCATTTCAGCACAACAGGGAAGAAATGGGCCTTCCATGTGGTCGACGCTCAATGGGAATGGATGGATCGTTTGACTGAGCCACTAATAGGGGTTAGGAGGAGTTGGCTATTATCTGGCTGGAGTGAGTGGAGTGGAGTGGGTTTGAGGAGCAGAGGGTTAGAGGAAAAACTTCTGTTTGCTCATGCTTTCACGGGTAATGCAGCAACAAAAAAAATGCCATCTTCTGCCTCCTCGTTACATATCTGTTCCTCCATAGATCCTATCCACACATGTGCCTCCTATGGCGCTCAGCTCCACTGATTTGAACGGGGAACGCGGGCATTTATATCCCAGCGTGATGCCCCTTTCTCGCCTGAGAAGACAATGCTTCCCCCACGCAACGTGCAGATGCTAATTGTTTTAACCGAGTGTAATGGGCTTGTGGCGTCGATTAATTAGTTTCAGAGGAAGTCGTCTTTGTGGATTTCCACATGGCGCTGGGGACTGCTCGCTGCTCTCCACTGATCTCATGCACTTCTGTCCCCACCCACCTACTCCCTCAATCACACACACACACTCAGACACAGAAACAGCTGCATCAGCAGCACTGATAAACAATAGCTTCAATGGGAGGAGTCTCCAGAGGGAGGACAAGGGAGACTGATGTCATCTCCACTAAGAGGCTGCAGCTACATCCATCCACAGAGCACAAAAACAGACCCAAGTATCTTTAAGTTGGCTGACCAGCTCAGTGGCTTCAGTGCTTCTTAACGTGCAATTATACATTTAAGACATTTCAGTCCCGCTTCTATTAGATAATCATTTTTCAGGCAACAATGAGCAGCACTCCTGAAATGATTTAATGTGCACTTAAGATATATTTCCGAAGCTGACTGCCTGGAAATCTCAAACAACTGTACAGCACAAAGTTAGCAGCTTTAATCTGCAGCGAAGGAGCTAAAAGTTGTAAACACAGCTATATTTTTGGACTTGGAGGCTTTCTGTGAATAAAATTAAAGGCGGGCTGTGTTTATTTGGCCGTGAGCTTCTGAGTGTGGAAGCAACAAACAAGACGGAGGTCCTCCTGCCTCCACCTTTGATTAGCCTGAGTATCTTTAAGCCCTTCAGAAACCTATAATTACGCTGCTGTGGCCTGTGTGTGGAGCATGCTGGAGCACAGCAGCCAGTGTGACGGCGGGGTGGGGGAGGGGGGCCCTGATTGCTCTGGGGAACGCTGTGAGAGCCCTTACATGCGCTGAGAGAGGCACTGCTGAGGAATCCAGTCGCACAAATGAGAGCACCCTCCAGCAGCGCAGCGTGGCTCCTCCGCACAGAGCTCACTCGCGCTTGGAGTGTTTTCATTTCCTGCGCACTTACTAGCTCTCCGAGATCACAGTTTCTAATTACTGATTAACGTCCGCTGTGGATGCCCTAATGAGACCTTCATTCAGTGCCTCGTTAGGAGCTCACAGGTCGACTTTGCAGGGTGCGTCTCGGGCCCTCCCTCGTTGTTTTCTGCCGCGGTTGAAACGTTTGCCGCCGGTTTCTCTGGGAGCAGATGGAGCTCCTGGCGGGGCTTTGCAGCACCTCCACTCTCTTTCTCCTCTGTCTTCCAGCCCGCACGTCTGTGGGTTTCACTCAGGCGTAACAGTAATGGCGTATTGAGCCGGTGGCGCTCCAGAAGCCATTAGAGCTGGAGGGATGAGGCTTTGCACACGCTGATCACACAAAGGCCCATTGTGGAGGCCATGTCAGAGGGTGGAGCAGACCAGCTATCTCCTTGCCAAGCTCTAACCAAGACAATCAATCCCACAATCCTTCACTATGCCAACCACCGGGAGTGAAAAGGAGGGTAACGGGAAGGAACAGGCAACACGTGAGCGAGGAGGATGATTGAGGGAGACTGGGTGGGCTGCAATCAATTTTCTATCATATATCTGCATGCAGCGGCCGGGCACACAAAGCCTCCAAGCTAATTACGGAGGTGATTTGGATTCCACACGACCTGCACCAGAGCTGGGAACAATAAAGCCAACAATCAGAGAGAGAAAGCAGCCATGTTGTCTGCAATTTATAAAGCCACAGGTAGGGCTCACGAGTAATTAATATCATCAGCTGGATGTTGTCCTCATAATGACGGGAATTAACGCCTTTGGCTTCTAATGGTCCAATTAGTGCTTAACATTTTGAAGAACATTTTTGGCAATCGTCTCAATTCACATCCATTATGGTTATTGAATTTGGTTCCGTTCTTATTGAGGCTTTTGTGAGACACGAGGGCGAGCTGTTGCCTCGTTAATTGGCCAGGAGACGAGGACCCCTGGTTTCCTGATATGTAAACTCGTTAGTCTGCAGCTGACCATCCTGCAAGTGAAACCTGTGAAAAACGATTCAAACTGACAACTTAATCTCTTTGAAAGCTGCGTGAAAACAAAGAACAAAAGCTGTTAACAAATCTTTTTGATGGAGAAGTCAAAGATGGCGCGCACCAGGTTTCACTGCTCAGCTAACTCCTCCCTCGGGTTCACAACCTGATTGTGACGGATTGAGCTGTTTATCACCTGCAAAAACTCTGAAGCCGCTCTTCCCTTCCCAGACAACGGCACTAATCAATGCATTAACGAGATGACAGCGGTGCTTTCACACATTAAAAAAGCAGCTTTAGTTATGTGATGTTTTCCTTGAAGCCAAATGCTCCATTTCATAAAGCTGTAATAATTTCCTCTGACATTAGGGGAGGTGCAGCCCTGGATGTGAAACACTGCAGCAGTGGATTAATACCATTAAATAGAAAGTGGTTTAGATCATTTTGGAGAATCTGTAAAGCAACATTCAGGTCAGCGTTTTCACTGTGTGTCTGAAGCTGATGGAGGAATCCACTAAAGTAATTTGTCACTTTACTTTTATACCTACCCCAAACATTTGCCTTAAGTCAGGGTCCCGGAAACGGAAGGGAATGTTGGAGACATGTAACCTTTTGGGCTGCTGCTTCTCTGAAGAGTCTGAGTGCTGGAGCTGGAGCTGCTGAGAGCCCTCTGTTTGCGTCACATCATCTGTCTGCCGGGGGGAAACAAACACAGAAAAGACACAGGTTACTCATTAGCTGCTACAGCGTACTGTACCTCCTGGTCCTGCGGTATGAGAGCAGAGGGGGGGGGGATGTGAGGCCTGACTGACTAACTTACTCAGCTTCTGCCATTTTTCAATCTGCCGAGAAAGCCAAAGCGATAAACAGCCGATGACTTATGGTGTCAAACCTGAGGTTGTGCATTACAAATCCACTTATTAATCTCTTGCACTTAGCTCTTGAGCAACAGGGAAGATTGAAGGTGCTGACAAAAAGGCGTGGATATAGATCCCACGGAGCCCTGACATGTCTAGACTAAAGACACATTATTGGTGACGTTTGCACACAGCCATCAGAGTGCGAGGCCCAGAGCCCTCAGCGTTGTTGTTTCCATCATTATGCGAATGCGATGCTGACATTTCTATATAAATGACGTGTCTGATGTCAATGACAAATTCCACTTGTTTCTCTGTGTGACACCGATGATGGATTTCGCCCAGCGTTCTGGTTGCTTGTCTGTTTAGATGGACCTTGTTTTTGAGGCACTTTTATTTTCTGTGGGCAAAACGCACGTTTTATTTGCATTTTTAACAACCTGCCTTCTCTCTGCGGTTTAAAGTTTAAGTTTTGAGCTCCAGCAGCTAAACCTGAAAGTTTACTGTAGTTCAGAAGCAAATTACAAGCATCCAGAAATGAGCATTACGACGATTAGCTTCCTATAAAAACTGAATCAGGTAGAAAAACAGCAACGGAGAGTTCATGTGTACAAATTTAAGGACTGAAGTAGAATTTTGAGACATTTCTAACGAGTTTTTTAGCATTTTTTGCTGTTTTTACTCTAATTACATGTATTTGACAGTTTTAAAGACATGATTTTTTTGGGCCTCTTTTACATGTTTTACAGCTCGATGAAATTGTGATTTTCTTGCACATTATTTAGCTCAAGAACCTTCAGATTTATCCGGTGTTTTGTATTATAAACTTGTATTTGAAGTGTTTCCCACACCAGCAGCAACGTGATTAAAATATCAATCAAAAAGGGTCGAAAAACGGCCAATTCTTGTCATTTTTTCCTTAAAAAGTGGCTCTTTTAGTCTTTTAGATCTGAATGTAGCCTCCTTCACTCTGTTTATTTTAATCTGTACAGATTACTGTTTTTTTTAATAATTTTGTCCTACTTTTTGGTCCCCATTGTACCAGAAACTGTTCCTCTGATGCTGGGGATACTGTTCAGAGCAGAGTTTCAGCACAACAAAGCTGCAAAGAGGCTCTTAATGCTGAAGTTATGAGCAATTTTCTGTGGGCAGAAGCTCGTTGGTCAAACGCACGTTTTATTTGCATTTTTAACAACCTGCCTTCTCTCTGCGGTTTAAAGTTTAAGTTTTAAGCTCCAGCAGCTAAACCTGAAAGTTTACTGTAGTTCAGAAGCAAATTACAAGCATCCAGAAATGAGCATTACGACGATTAGCTTCCTATAAAAACTGAATCAGGTAGAAAAACAGCAACGGAGAGTTCATGTGTACAAATTTAAGGACTGAAGTAGAATTTTGAGACATTTCTAACGAGTTTTTTAGCATTTTTTGCTGTTTTTACTCTAATTACATGTATTTGACAGTTTTAAAGACATGATTTTTTTTGGCCTCTTTTACATGTTTTACAGCTCGATGAAATTGTGATTTTCTTGCACATTATTTAGCTCAAGAACCTTCAGATTTATCCGGTGTTTTGTATTATAAACTTGTATTTGAAGTGTTTCCCACACCAGCAGCAACGTGATTAAAATATCAATCAAAAAGGGTCGAAAAACGGCCAATTCTTGTCATTTTTTCCTTAAAAAGTGGCTCTTTTAGTCTTTTAGATCTGAATGTAGCCTCCTTCACTCTGTTTATTTTAATCTGTACAGATTACTGTTTTTTTTAATAATTTTGTCCTACTTTTTGGTCCCCATTGTACCAGAAACTGTTCCTGGAGTTTCAGCACAACAAAGCTGCAAAGAGGCTCTTAATGCTGAAGTTATGAGCAATTTTCTGTGGGCAAAACGCACGTTTTATTTGCATTTTTAACAACCTGCCTTCTCTCTGCGGTTTAAAGTTTAAGTTTTGAGCTCCAGCAGCTAAACCTGAAAGTTTACTGTAGTTCAGAAGCAAATTACAAGCATCCAGAAATGAGCATTACGACGATTAACTTCCTATAAAAACTGAATCAGGTAGAAAAACAGCAACGGAGAGTTCATGTGTACAAATTTAAGGACTGAAGTAGAATTTTGAGACATTTCTAACGAGTTTTTTAGCATTTTTTGCTGTTTTCACTCTAATTACATGTATTTGACAGTTTTAAAGACATGATTTTTTTGGGCCTCTTTTACATGTTTTACAGCTCGATGAAATTGTGATTTTCTTGCACATTATTTAGCTGAAGAACCTTCAGATTTATCTGGTGTTTTGTATTATAAACTTGTAAATGAAGTGTTTCCCACACCAGCAGCAACGTGATTAAAATATCAACCAAAAAGGGTCGAAAAATGGGCAATTCTTGTCATTTTTTCCTTAAAAAAGTGGCTCTCTTAGTCTTACTTTTACTTAGTGTAAGGGTCTGAATGTAGCCTCCTTCACTCTGTTTATTTTAATCTGTACAGATTGCTGTTTTTTAATCATTTTGTCCTACTTTTTGGTCCCCATTGTACCAGAAACTGTTCCTCTGATGCTGGGGATACTGTTCAGAGCAGAGAGTTTCAGCACAACAAAGAGGCTCTTAATGCTGAAGTTATGAGCAAGTAAACAACACAGAAGTGTTGGAAAATGTATATTTGAACAATTGAAGAAAGAAATCACTGCTCATAGTAATTACCTTTATGACCACAAGAGGTCACTCATCAGGAAAAGATAAAGTTTGTTTTGGGCCTTTGAACAAGCAGTAAATGCTGTGGTTTTTCTGACAGTTTTCCTTTCACATTAGCAAACAAATTAATAAAAGGAACCAAAAATGGATCCTGATTTCGTGCCGGCGACTCTGGAAGACGACTAAATAAAGAAAGAGAGAGCGGCGGGAGGGGGGGATGAGAAATGAGAGAGTGGAAGTGGCAGATATTGAGCACAAAAGCTGTTTGAATGTGATATGTAAACTGCAAGGTCTCCTGGGAAGTGCTCCGAGCACAGAACACACACTCTGCGCCGGCTGGGGAAGCAGACACAGACACAATCTTGTACTGATACAGGCGTGGAAGGAGAGGAGGCTCAGATGACGCACACACTCTCACACTCGGATAACCCTCGCCCTGCTCCGAGGCTGTCGGATGGCTGCAGGCCGCTCGCTTTGTGATGCATTTCCCACCATTTAGGAAATGGGCTAAGGATTTATTCATTATAATTCATCATCACGGTATTATCATTATCATCATGATCATAATGATGATCGCCTTTATTATTCTCATTATCATAATCACAATCTCCACTGTAATGGCCGTCATTTATTTGGTTTTTATGGCCCATTCGGAGACGGTGACATACATTGTTAGCAGTGACAGTTGTTTGATTCAAGGTCCCACTTTGTCTCCCCTGCAGCCATCCAGGTATGCAGCAGCTTCCCCGAGTCCCACCTGGGCTTGACTGTGTCCAGCCCCGAGGTTAACAAGCACTAAAGGACACGAGAGCAGGAAAAGTCTCTGAGCCACGAGTGAGGAGTGGATTTGTGACGGAGGGAGACGGGTGGAGGGGTCCTAACTCTGGCGTGTCCTCTTGCGCTGGAGGTTAATAGCCTGAGTAGCCATGTTGGGCCCCGGGGGCGACACATTGCAGACAGATGCTGGGACTGTGGAGGGTGACAAGGTACCAGAGCCCCACGGGTCAATCTGTTTCATCGGTCACACATGACACTTATCGACCTTTAGCATATGTTGCCAGACTACTGAGCACCGCTGTCCTCCAGCCCTGTCTGTGTGGCGTTTTATCACGGCAGTCGCGTGTTTGCAGACATCCCGATTAACTTTCACTGGGTGCTCAGACAGGCCAGCAGCCCGCTGACATCAGGGGCAAACACACATACGGAGAACACAAATGCTGAATCGCTGACTCCAAGCACCCCAGACTGCATACTACTAACTCAATAACTTCGAGTGTCACCGAGATCCAGGACGCCTGCCTCTGCGCTCTGCTCCTGAGGCTCCAACCTGCCTGCCTGGTTGTGAAATGGTGCTGTAGCAGTGGAAAATAATTACCTCCGTATTACCATAGGAGGCCACCTTCAGTGGCACTTTACTGTCCCGACAGCTGCTGTCAAAGGGAGGAGGAGGTGGGATGCAAAACACAGCACCACCGCCAAAGCCAGCAAAGCTAAGAGTGAGAGAGCTGTCAACTCCAGCAAGTCTCCGGCTTCCTGTTCAGTCATTTCTCTAAAAGACTCCCTTGCTGTTATTTGCAAATCGCCTGCAAAGTGCTCTGCTCAGCACTTTCCCCCCTCCTTGCAGAGTGGCATTACAAGAGCATAATTGAAACTATCTGATTGGAATGCTGCCAAGCAGGTAGATTACATCCGATTAAATAGGAGTTGGGGTGGGTGGGGTGGGGGGGGGGGGGGTTTAGAGTCTTCGCTCACAAGAATTATAATGCCTGAGCTTTAATTCATTACTTTCCTCTTCCGGTGCTCCACTGTTTGTTTTCTTTTTCTAAAGAAGCAGCAAATATATCCTCTCCATCACCAGAGAGAGCAGGGAGTGAGTGAGAAGAGGGTCTGAGCTCATCTGCCTGATTTGTGTAAAGCATCCTGGCATTCAGAGGCACTTAGGGAAGAGTAGGCCCATGGACACGAGTCCCACCTCCATGAATCATCTCTGCAACACCTGAGCTGCTCCTTTAAACCCTTTTACACCAAAAATCGGTGCATTTATGCAGGTTTTTTATGACTCAGCAGATAACAGGAAGTGGTGGCATCTGACCGACCAGTTTCTGATATTTAAGACTTTTTCGTAAGATGCATGGTGTTCCTGTGAGTTTCTAAGTTCAGGTTTACATCTGCTGACTGGAGCAGGAGGAGATAATCTCACATGGCTGCAACATGCGAATGGTTATCTGTTCCTCTGGAAACCAAGATGTCATCAGGTGTTAACTGTGTTTTACTTGTAAAAGACTGGAAGTTTAGGTTAAAAGCATCACATCTGGCTCATTTTGAGATGAACTGACAGACATGCTTCAGAGCTTTGGTTCAGCTCTGCTCAGTTAACACTCACCTTCCGTATCTTAAATCTACTGAGATAAATGTCTTTTCTCACTGTCAGCGAATTCCATCCTTTGACCAAACAAGCAAAGTAATCTTCCAGCTCCGCTGGGGTCCAGAGAGCTCCGGTGACACCCCCGTGAACCACGCTGTTGCACCAGCTTTCCTCATCATTTCTAACCCTGCAGCTGGAAATATTCACCCTGAATCCTAATCCAAAACAAACCACAACTGTATCCCTTAAAGAGGGTATCTTTGAAAAGGGAATTTACAGGAAAGAAACCCAGCGACTCCTCCCACTTCCAGATAACGCAGTCGTCTTCTTTTACATGCTGCCATCAGCACTGCCTCTGAAAGCTACACCCGATGGTGTCTCCATCCCATAAACACAGTTCGCGAGGGCGCGGGTGAATGTTTGCATGTGCTCGGCCATGTTTTCTGCGTACTCTCCTGTGTGTGCGTCTATGTTATCACAGTCGCCCAGAATACCCTTTGGAAAGTCTGTGAAAAATCTGGAAATGAGTGCTGCCCTAATGCCACTGCCTTAATTTGTTATCTGAAAAGAGAATGATTACTCATGAAATTCAACCAAACCTCAGACTATTTGAACTGAGCCAGATAACGAGCTCGGTTTTTTTTCCGCAGCAGAGCTCCCTGGCAGCCCTCTGCTACCCTCATCTCTAAGGATTTGGAGAAAAGTTGGGGGCTGCCTCTCTTCCTCAAGTCGCTTGCTTTCAAGTCAGCTTGTTTGAACACAGCACAGAGAGAGGTCCCAGAGATCTGGCTCTGGACAATGCCACCTTCCCAGTATAGACTGGTGACTGTTAGACGAGAGCAGGACTCCCGGCGCCTCATTAAAACATGCACACTCTCCTCTCTCTGCAGGGAATTGACACAGAATCCATACGTTTCAGTGAATTTTCACTCACTTGACTCTTTTTAAGTCTTTAAGTCAAGAAGATGTGCCGAGCAAAGCGCCGTCGTGGGGTGGAGGAGCTGAGCGCAGCAGAGTCGAGCCGGGGGGGGGGGGAGGGGGATTTGCAGCAAGCTGATCTGTTCGCTCAATCTGTGTTTCTGCAGGGTGCCCTAATCAAAGGCTCCCGGGCCGTCTGTGGCACCCAGTGCAAACAGGCTGGGTCTGTCATTAAAGCCGGGGAACACAGCGGTGGGCGACACTACACCAGCGGCCCCCGAGGATTAGACTTTCTGTTTACACCCCACTAATCTCATCCCTCTGTCCTCCCCGAGAAGAGATGGCTGGATGTGGGGGAGAGCATGGATGCAGGGAGAGGAGATGGAGGGAAGCAAGGCGAGCTCTCATCTCTCCACGGCCACCATCTCTGGGCTTTTTCTCACAGCGGGCGAACACATGAAATGAAATCAAATGCGAAAGGGAGACAAGGAGTGGGGGGGGGGAGGCAGAGAGAGTGGTGTACAGTGTCGGGAGGGGGAGGAGGAGGAGGCTGAACCTCCTGCCAAGTCCCTCCTCACTTTAAACTCTCCTGCGTGTCAGCCATTACTGTAAGTGCAGGATATAACCGTGGAGCAGTTGGAGAGCGTCACACAAATCTTCAAATCAAACATTGCTACATTACAGGCCCATGATAATGCTGCATAAGCACTTTCCTGCTGCCAAATATTCATGGCTGCGCCGTAATTATGAGGCCGGGAAAATGGAGGTATTAGCGGTGTTCTTTATGAGTGACCCAGATCCCTCTCAGGAGGGCTGTGGCCTCTCTGTGACCCCCCCACAGCAGGTGTGTTCATGCTACAGGAGAAAAGACGGTCTGAAGGTCTCCTTTTTCCATCTCTGACAGCATTATCCCCCTTTTCAGATGCTTTTTTTTAAACTTGGGAGCTGATTCGTTCTCCCTTTTATCTCCATCTTGTGATATAAATTCCAGGTCAAGGCGTTTTATGTAAGATCAGCACAAAAGAATTAAATGTATAATTTATAAATGGAGAATTCCACTTACAAGCCTTGATTTCTGCTCTACATTTCTACGCCGTGAACACCGGCGCTCCCTGGATGAGGTGAAAGCGAGTTAAAAGGGGGGGTTTTGACGTCCTGGGACGGCCCATCCTGGCTTCTGTTTGCTGTGGAGCCGCAGATAATTAACTGCTGGAGGAAAATGCTCTTTAACGGGGTCCAAAAAGGGTGAAGGGCGTGTCCGCCTCTCAGGGAGCCTGAATCATTCATGTCTACAGCATGTCAGCTCTCCCTCATGCAAGTAAATAAAACAACTCGTGTTTGAGGGAGCCCCAAATGAACGTTTACAGCCGAGCTCACCTCCATCGTTAAGCACCGAGCTGCGCCTGGACATCAAAGTCTGCAGCTCCTCGTGCTGCACTCCCACTGTTAACCCTCACCTGTTACAGGGAACTATCGGTACAGTTTGTTCCTCCACTACCCGAGGAGGAGCAGGATGATTGGCATTTGCTTGCAAGATTGCTCAAAAACTGAATTTCATGATAATTGGAGCACGGGGGAAGGAAAGGACACGCCGCACGGGCCTCGATGGAGGGCAGGAAAAGGTCTGAATTAAAGGTTGGAAGGGAAAGAGTAAAACTTGAGTTATACATATACATATGTATATATATATATATATATATATATATATATACATACATAATAAAGTAACTGTATAGTAGGCAGTAAAGATGGGGCAGAAAACAGTCTGTTTACACACTTTGTTTAAAATCACGTTAAATATCCTGATTTAAGACGTTTAATTAAAGGTAATTTATTAAATATTAAGTATTTCTGTCCACCACAGAGAAAAGGCAGGCTTTGGGTTCCCAAACAGGGGAAATCTGGGAGCTCATCGCTGCAGTTTAATGCATCTGGGAGCAATATTTCTCCTGTTGGGGTTAATAAACATCAGAGGAACAAACCTCCGGTGAGCGCAGCTCGTTCTCTTTATGACACACAAGCAAAGTCATTACAGATGAAATAGTTTTAAAAGAAAAAAAAGAGAGAATAAAAGAATATATTTTACTTGCTGACAGCGTGTTGAGAACAGTGTTTGCAGGTGATGGAGGACACTGACCGGTGCGGTCGTGGTGGCGGTGATGGCGGGCGTGCTGTTGTCAGTGCCGGCCGGCTCGCTGTGCGTCTGTGTGGGCGTGTACAGGGTCATGGCGTGCTCGGGAACCCGGCTCTGCCCGGTGTAGTCCTGCGTGGGAAGCGGGTGCGGCGCCGCAAACTCTGCCGGGATGCCATTCTGTGGGGGAGGCGGGTACTGGGCTGGGGTGTACGGCTGGGCCATCGCTTCTGGGGGGTTGGTGGCCTCTTGGTTACCCTGCGAGAAGCACAAAGAGGCAGGTTTTACATTTAGAGCAGGAATAAAAGTTGGACTTGAACAAGCTCCCTCCTGAGACTTAGGAGGCAGGAGAGTTGTCCTCCAAAGCCCGAAGTCGGGGGGAAACAGTCATCATAGCACGTCTCAGCTCACATTAGAGAAATCCTTGATCATTGCTAATGAACACAGTTTATGTGGTAGAGCATGGCTTGCAGTCGGAGGGGCAAGAGTCAGGGGGAATCTCAATTGCACTCGTGGCAAAGCACAAGAGGAAAGATCAATTAATTGATAAAATTTTGATTAAGGTCTTTGATTTCAGTGACAGGTCGGTTAAATTAGCAGCCGCTCCCTCGCCCGGCTCCACTTTCGTACTTCCAGCAGCATCCCGCGCCGCGCTCCACGAGCAAATGTGTAAAATTAGACCAACATTTGAGTCCTTTGTGGACAAAAAAGTCGTTTTTTTACTCATTGGAGCCCCTTAAAAGCCGTTGGAGCCTCACTCTTACTGCCTCTCCATATGCTGCCACATCTCCCAGTATGTGGTATGTGCAGCACATATGTTTTTTAGTCTCTGCTTCTGACTTAAGTGATAGATGAGCCCTTTGCAATGAAGCAGTTTCACAGACCCTTTGTCTCGTGTGGATGCTCGGGATGATGAGCTGCAGAAATAATGGACTTTTCTGGCTGGTGCACATTGTTAAACTTGGTAATGGCTGGACTACAGAAGTGCATGTCTTATTGTTGCGAAGCACTAGTCTCTGTGAATCCAGCCTAATGAGCAGAACAGTGAGATCAGTGCTGCTGGAGCGGATATCCATCCCAACATTAAAAAACACACAGGGAAAAGGTGAGACAATAACACCGCAATCCAATAACACCCCCTGCAAGTACCCTCAATCAAATTTAAAGATACAGATCATGCGAGCTAGACGCATAACTCTTTGGATAAGATAAGAGGAGGAAAAAAGCACCCAATAGCAGCCAGAAGTAAAGGTTTATGAGTGGAGAAAAACAATAACAGTAAACAGATAGAGAAGTTTCTGTCTCTTCCTTTACAAGCTGGCTGGGCTTGGTGAGATAGTAGATAAATGTCTTTTATTCCTCTTTTTTTTTATTCTGCTGCAGTGGTGTTTGGCCTCCTCCTGCAGATTTCCACAGAAAGCCGGGTCTGGGCAAGAGGAGGCTGTGGTTTTAATGAGAGGGAGCTGAGCAACACTATGCTGTAAATGTAGTGGAAATAATTCTGCTCTGACGTGTTGGCAAACAAACCGCCGCCTAAACTGTACGCCGCCAATTAACCAAATGCTCCATTATCTAAATGAAAAAAGAGAGGAGAAGAGCTGACCAGCCTCCTGCTGCCTGCCAGGCCTACCGGAGGACTGAACCTCACTCCCACCTGACCTAATCCCCCCCTTCTAGTTTTCATTATACTGTATTTCTGTCTCCTCCATCTTTCCCTCAATCCTCCTCCCCCTCCTTCCCTTTTATGCTCATCTCTGCCTCCCTCCTCTCTTTTTATGCAGAAAGTTTTTTAATCTCTACCCCTGTGCTCTACTTTTTCTCTCCCTCCAGTCACGGCATTATATAACACACTTGCATTGCGGGGCATCCTAATTCAAGGAAGCTCTTGATGTTGGCAATTTTCAACTTCTAAGCGCACATTTTAAAAGAAGAATTGGGTTTGTTACCTAAAAAAAGATGCACCTCCCGGTACGACAGCTTAAAGTGCCACCGGATCCCGTGTCCTGCTTTAAACTGGCCTTCGACAGTCCAGCAGAGAGCTCAGCGGCCCGGAAACAAGAAGGTGCTGCCTTTCTACATCAAACTGAGCTCAAAGCTTCAGCTTTGTCCTTTATCCAGAAACACTTTCATGGAAAGATAAAATCCAGGTTTCAGACGAACCGTTTTGGGACGCCTGACGACACCAGTTGGGTGAAGCTGATTTAATCCCGGTTACGGTCGCACCTTAGACTCCTCATTAGTCTTTCCATGAGCTCCCTGCACTGGCACAGGAGGCATCACGATGCAGAAGGCTGCAGCAATATGCAGGGTCATGCGGCAGAAAGGTTTTGCCACAATGCATCCTGCAAAGCCCCGCTGCAGCGGAGGAAATATGTATGCGTATGTTCCCATGATGCATCGTGTTCATCTTCTCACTGATGCTACTTTGAAAAGGTGAACTCTGAACCTACCTACCTAAAAATAGAATGATCTACATGCTGAAAAGAAAGAAATATTATCTCGTCTTCCATTAAGTCCACTCAGCTTAAACCGTTGAGGTAACCGAGTTGGAATCAGAGAGACTTGAGCTCTTCAGGTACATGCCTGGGCGGCACGATGCTGGAGTCATGCACACAGGAGGCTTAGAAACACAAGGAAACCAACACAATGCAGGCGTTTGATTAAGATTTGTCAGGGAATCCTTCCAGCTTTGCGTCTCGGCTATTTGTTCCTAAGTTTAGGAGGTCTGTGATGTGCTTCACTGTTCCTCTTTAAACTCGTTAAACAATCATTTGCCTTGGAGTGTCGGGTCAGAATCCGACTCGCCGCACTCAGCGGCCTCACTGGTTAGTGTTTCTGTGTCAGGTTTGAGCCTCAAACGAGTGCAAAGGACTGAGACCGAGCGGAGTGACACACAAACAGGATCACAGCCCGGAGCTTGGTATCAGAGAAAGAGAACTACTAAAGTGCTGTAGCACCATGTCGCTGCTGTTTCAAAGGGCAGCAAGGCAAAAGCAAGGAGGCGGAGAGTACAGGCCTCATTAGTGAAACACAAAGTAACACTGGCTCTCGTATGATCTTCGCCTTCCTCTGATGTATGTGACAAACGAGTTATTCAACTGGAAATGAACTGGGAAAAGAATAAAGGCCCATGCAAATCAGGCGAGCTGAGCTCGTCCCAGTGAGACCAGGCGCCCTTTACGCAGGGCAGAATCAGGCCCCTGCAAACACCCGTGGAGCCTAATGAAAAGCCCTCCATGACAAACCAGTCAGGTACGCACCGCCTCTCCTTCCTGAGCCGTGGCGATACGTTCCTCTACCTGCAGAGCTGTTTATGAGAGGAGAGCAACGCTTTAATGTCCTCCTAACATGGCCTGCAGCCACCAGCCGCACAGACCTCATCTCCACGGGCACCATGACGAAGAGTAAAGGCAACCAGAGAGAGCAGCCCGTATCGATCTCCCATCCCCTCCTTCCCTCAATCTCTCCCTTCACCCCTTCTGCTTCTATTACTGAAGAGCACAATAAAAACACTATCTCTAATCTTAAGCACTCTCCTCGTGTAAAATTGGATTGGAAACCCTTACTTAAGGAGATCACTTCTGAAGTGGAGTTTTTGTTTTTACAGTCTGTGGCAGGAGCCAAAGAGGTCAGGCAGGTCTGGTGATGATGCCCACTGCTGATGCCGCCAGTCCCGGAGACACTCAGACACTTTCACTGGTGTTAACCCCCGGGTGGATGGTGGAGGCTGCTCTCCATCTCAGCAGGTACAATGTCTTGGCCGCTCGCCAGCCATTCCTGATCCTTTTTAGTGGAGCTTTGGGGCTAACGGCGTTGAGAGGCCAAAAGGAGACGGAGCTGCGCAAATACAGGAGGAGCTCATAACGGCAGAGTGCTGCACTGACTCAGATGTGCGATGGAGGGTCAAAGAGCATCACAAAGGCAAAATACGGCCGGCGACTAATTGCCTCGCATTGAATCCAGAGGGAAATCACTCAAATGGGAGCGAGCTGATCAATCTCAGCGATAGGAGCCGTGATGGAGTGGGCAGCTTTATAGCTGGGGCTCACTCGCACGCAGCTTGGATCATTTTTCAGCAAAGGCCTTTCTGCCTTACATGCTTCCTGCTGTACAGAACTAAATACACATAAAGCAATACTGCGGTGTTTGTGCATAATCCAGACGACATGAAACTCAACACGCAGCCTCGCTGTCTCGTTCATTCATGGAAAACACACACGGGCAACTTGCTTTGTCAAATTACACATGACACAACATTTTCCAGAGGGAACCTTGAGCTCCTCAGTGCTTGGAAATGGTTGTGGTCTCATCCAAAGGCTCCTCTAGAACAACACTCATTTGGTTTTAATGACCCACTGACAGCGACGGTGGCAAACTTGGGACAAATCCCGCGGGGGGGCCACCGCAGCACCGACCCAGGCAGGGTTTATTGTGAGTGAGGCCAGCGCATGGCAGTCAGTTGATGCAACACAAACGAAACACTGGGTGGTTTTCTGCCAGCTACATGAAAGCGTCTTGTTGTCCTCGGCCGTGGTGCTGATGCTCGGTTAATTGTAGCCCCGCACAAAGACAGCCTGAGATTATTTCCACAGGCAACTGGCATTCATTTTGTCTTGAAGGTGCATAAATAAAAGCCGTCTAGCTGGGTCCATTTTAATTAGGACAGCCACATGATCTCAGTCTGAGTCTCTCTGTTAACACTCACCAGAGGCTGCAGCGTGTGTTAATTACAACCACATGTCACACGGTGAGTCCAAGGTGCGCCAGAGAAGAAGACTAAGAAGAGGTAAACAACAACAAAACACCTTCAGCAGAGCTTCACATGATGAGCCACATATTTGGTGCAGTGGCTATTCCCCTCCCCCAAGTCAACCAATTACAGCGAGCGAGTGAGAGCGATGCGGAGAAGCAGCCCAATTTAATGCAGATTCACCCCCACCGCCACGAAATCCCGCTCTTCCTCTCCATCACTGTGGGTTTATGATTTCAAATAGGCTGGGGAGCGGGTTATTGTTTTGTCTCACATTTCCTCCCCTGCAAACTCTCGTCTTTCCATTTTTCCATCTCATTTATGCAGAAATCAATTCATGAAAATAAACACTGAGTGTCTTCCTTCTGCGTCCGAGTCAATTTCGACGTTGTGCATGTTTCGCTCTTTTCTGAGAGGCTTAATCGTTTTCACGTGTCACATATGTTTCAGCCGCTCTAACTTGATTTTTCCTCGTTATTGGGAGCACTTATTTGCTCCACGGCCTCGGATGGAGAGGTATTAGAAAGGGACTTCATTTTGCTCAATCCCTTGCTGATTTCTTCATTACTCTGCAGCCGAGTCGCCTCACACGGAGCCTCGTACCGAGATGGGAGCGCTCTTAGCGGCGCGGCTACGAGTGTTCCTATACCTTAGAGACGCTGCAGCGCCTCTTAATAAACAGAGTAGACAGAGGATCACTTTGAACTCCGGTGACATGTAATGAACCTGTCTGTCTCAGCCACGGCGATGTCTGGGTTGTGGCGCCGCGCGGCGAAAATGCAGATAAACAAACAAAAACACCGGCAAATAAGCCTGGAGGGCCTGTGAAAAAGCCATCAGTTACACATGGTTAGACCCACAACGTTTTGCCAACACCATAAGAGGAGATAATTGTCGGTTTCAGTGCCGCTGCCTCTTTTGTTGCATAACACATATTTACATCTGGGACTAATTACTCCACACTGGGTGTCAAAATTTGGATTAACTTGTGGAATGCATCCAGTTGGGTGTAGAGACTCGTTTGCTCCTCTGACCTCGTCAAAAACACACGCCTCGTCTTTTTCTTCTTCTTCTGAAGTCGTCGGAACAAAGTGATATTGACGCGCGTTCTATTAAAAATCCTCCCAAACTGAACGACTTCTTTGAGATTGGTATTGATCACTAAGATAAAGAGCGGAATAGAATAAAAGCTGAGAACCGTGGTCATATAAACCTGTGAGGCCTACAGATGAGTCCTGCACGCCATGAAAATGACAACATTTGTTTTGGAATCAGCTGATTGTCGGGTCACTTGTGCATGTGAGGGTTATGATACCCGGGCCAGAGTTCCTCCTGGGGATGAAATGTCATTACTTAAGCATGCAGGAATCTCAACATGACATTCCTTGACCGCTGTGACAAAGGCAAACATATGCAAATGTGGGAGAGTGCCACTCTCATTATGACCCTGTCACGGAGAGTTTGACACCTCCCACTGGACCCCGAGCATGTTAGGAAACGGAGAAAAGTGAAAGGGGGAGATGAACGGAGAAGAAGGCCCGATAATGACTGAATTCTGGGAGGAGAACAGGTGTAACGCTGCATTATCTCTTCATTCTCTCCCAAGACTCCCTTTGTGTTTGCATCTATCTCTCTGGCTTCCGTTGGCCTATTTGCCTCATTGGATCTTTCTTTCTTCTTCTTCTTTTTTTGCCTTTGCTCTGCACTGGAAGGAGGGACAGGTTTACATGGGCAGGATTCTTTGAAGTAATAAAGCCGACTACTCCCCACCGTAGCAAAGCTCATCTAATCAGGGGCTAATTCCAGTTATTAAGATTTGAGAGATAAGTTTGATTCATCACAGTCCATCTACCCCGATCGGTTAATCACTGTCACGCTAAGCTCTTTTTTAGTCATCCTTTTGTTTCCACTCCCTCTGGCACGCAGAGAAGGGGAATAAGAGAGATAGAAGAGAAGGAAAGGGAGAAGATATTAACAATATTAATGACCCGTGATTCTCGTCTCCTTAATGAGAAGGGTTATTAACTGTGATTATCCATGATGAAATGGTGGTAATTCTCCAAAGCTTGAGAAAACTTGTACAATCACTTGTCTGCTGATTTGCTCCTGTGATGTTTAAAGAAGAAGAAGAAGGTGAGCGTTGTGAGGATAAAGCAGCAGGCATGGTGCTGAAATCTGCCTCTTTGCCTGGTGTTTCTCCCTCTGGAAGCCCACTGTGCTGCATCACCTCTCGTCTCCCTTGGTGGCTAACGAGTGGCCCACGCCGGCACCCAGGCACCCATCTGCTGAGTGGCTGTTTGAGCACCTCTCACCGGATCCCTGATGCAGCATTTCTCCGGCTCGCCCTTTTTTTCATTCCAATTATAGGGAGTTGCATGCTTGTGGAGTCCCTGTCGGCTCCGTATGATTCCCTCAACGAAGAAGAAGAAGAAGAGGAGGAGGAGGAAGGGCGCTTCTGTCTGGTGAATCATTGATGTGCAGTCATACTGTTTCATTGCAGATCTGTGTGTGAGTGTGTATGGGCGGAAAGAAAGGGGTTAGCAGCAGACAGATAACAATCCTGAATTATGCATGTCCGTCCCTTGTGAGGAGTTGAGGGGGGGGGGGCGGCGACAGGAATGAGCCTCACTCTCTTATCCCCGGGGAGAAATTTGGATAGAAAAGAGCCGGGTGTAGAAAAGTGGAGCCCACCCTGAGCGTTACCTGACCGCCTCAGATGCCTCTCTTTAGCTGGATGAACTCCTCAAACTGTGACGGCTGCCTCCTCGTGCACACGCCTGCGGCTCGTGCACACGCCTGTGGCTCATCCACTTGCTGATGCAGGAAATTCAGAAAACGGCTCCGGTCTCTGGCAATAATGCTAACGCGCCACTGGGGCAGGTTTATCAACTTATTAGTTAGAAAGTCCGCTTTAAAAGCATCTCTGGGAGTTTAAAGCCGGGCCGTGTGAAACACTATCACTCTCCTAAAATTACGGCGTATCACTGAAACACCTGCTGGGCCAATTTTAGATAATAATCCCATTTCTACATGCCAGCATGGCTCTCAGACTGGAGAAATTGGATTGTTTGCATTACTGACCTGTGGAGCAGGGCGGTGTGGGAAAAGCAACAACCTCCAGGCTTTATTAGATTCAATCATTCTTTCATAAACAAAAGCTAACTTTTCAAAAGAGGTGAAATCTTCTGAATGCAGGGAAGGCAGCACTTGGTGGACACACTCCATTTATTCTCCCCAATTAAATCTCTTTAATTGGATTGAGGGCTGGCACCTGGTTTACACTCTGTCAACCACGCAATCCACAATAATTGATGCCAGCGCCAGTGTGTGTGTGCGGGGGGGATGTGTGGCGATGGGGGAGGGATTTAGAGCATGTCTCACTACTCCACAATTTCACTCTGATCAATTTATCAATGACCCGCCTCGCTGTCCAGCAGCATCCACTCCACTGAGATGGGAAATACCTCCGAAGGCCGGTGAGCCGCCTCCCACAGGATGAAGCAGAAGATGCAGAAAAAGCATCATCTACACTCAAATAACCCGAGTAACTCACTGCTTTGGGTGTCTTATTATTCTCTTTATGTTACCGAGACACTATCTAATGATCCTAAAAACAGCTGCATAGTTAAATCCACAGTTTATGTCACCAGCTGATGAAATGTTTGTCTCTTAATATCTTATTAGTTCTGATTTTATATATATATATATAAAGAAAAGCAGCGAACACTCACTGCATTACACAGAGCTTTAAAAAGCATGCAACATGGAATCAAAGCACATTTAATATCGCTTTTTAAGAAATTCTCTTTTTAGCATTTGGCTAATATGAGCCTGCATCAACAGAGAAGTTAATAAGAGCAGCTGGGAGAAAAAAAAGCAATATTTTCCTCTGAAATGTTGTGGATCTGAAGGGTTCGGATGCATAAATTGGTGATATACCAGTAAAACTATGCTAAAATAGCCCCCCAAGCCCATTACCAAAATATACTCGGTTACTTTCCAGCACAGCACACACTCGTAGAGGCACATGCTAGATTTCAAACACATGCTAATGCAGCAGATTTGCATCCACAGCCGTGAGCTCGGCACATATGTGAATATGCACACCTAAAGAACTGGGATCCACTCCTGAATGCAAATGCCGGCGCGGAATACAAATGGTGTGCGCCCACATGTGGAAACACGCAGAGATACAAATCTGAGAGATGCATCAAGGCGCTCTGACAGCACCTTTAAGACACTTTGAGAAACGCCCGGCTGCTGAATACCGAGCGCCGCCGCCGCCGCCGTACAAATGGAGAGAGGCAGAGACAGAGCGAGAGGGAGGCCAAGGGAGACCCGACACAGTAAATAAAAATACAATTTCCTCCAGTGACATGCCCATTCTGTTGGAAGCCTGACTCTAATTATTCTAAGCACTTTGAGGGATGGCTTTCCACTGCATTAATCTACACATCCCACCAGCCGATGCACTTTTAACTACCGAAGGACGCCCTGAAACTCCACCTAAAAACCTCGGGAGGAGGAGATTGACTTTGTACAGTTATCGGGTAAAGTGCTCCGCCTGAGTGAAATCTTTCTCCAAATCTCACAGCACACAACACCGTGCAACAATTTTCATTTTCAATTTCAAACAGTACATCTCTCCCCTGGAAAAAAAGAAGGGTTGGGGGGGGGGGGGGGGGGGGGGTGGTTACGCGTTGCCGTGCAGCTCAAAATAAGTCGGTGAATTCTCATTACAGGGCTCGTGTGGATGTGTGCGTGTTTTCCTCGGGGCAGGAAAGCACTCGAAGCTCATTTGGAGCCGAGGCGGATCGATAAATCACAAGGGACCATCAATCAATCAATGAGCTTATTGATACTTTCTGGATGAGGCTCCTCCCACCGCGAGAGGAGGCCATCTTTGGTAAGAACATGTCGGGCAAATGGGCTTTTAACATAATAGCTCTGTCCACTTGCGCTGAGTGCAAGATTGATGCTGCGCAATGTTTACATGTTGACACAAGCTGTAATAGTGATCCACAGCAGGTCCTGTTTACACGTGAAATAATCAGCACGCACGCACACACGGATGATATGAAAGGCCGCTCGCATTCTGGTCATGTTTATCTAAATCTAAACAAGATCAAACCATCTTTGAAAGAGCTCTGCTGCTGCTCTTCAGCTCTTTATAAACACACGGCCCCTTGGCGGCTGGGGGTGGGCTCACAGAAACAGAGAGACGGAAGCAGAGATCCATCTTTCCTAATTAATCATCACTTGGTTTTTTAAGTAGAAAGTTTGGTGGAACAGGGATTCCAAGCTAGCGTTTTCCCCTTGAACATATATAACGGAAAAGGCACTTTTTTCTGTGCTTTCGGGCGTCTGAAGTCACAACCAAGTAAAAAAAACTCTGCTTTGAGCCCCGGATGTCCTAAAATGCGTCATTCAGTGAGCTGTTCAGACTTGCACGGTAAAGTTTAGTCACTTCAAACGGTTATACAGCCTCCTCGGCCGACTCCATCATCAGATGATGCCGCATTAACATCAGACCTCATCATTAGTCATTTCATTAATTAAAGAAATAAACGGGCTAATGTTCCAGCTCGTGGTTTAATATGTCTCCCCAGTGAGAAGATCTGACTTCTAATTGGTCTTCTTTAATGTTTTTTTATCAGTCGGAAGGTAGAAATTCTGATTTTCCATCCGTCAGTGAACGCACCGTTTGTACAACGCCAGTAAAGACTGTTAGAAAAACAAACACTGGTGAAATATTGCTCATATAAGCAACAGCTCCTAATGTTAGAGGCTAAAAGGAGTTAATGGAGCTGATGCGTGTTTTCAGCGACGTGCGAACCGGCTGCAGGGCGTTTATTAACAACACGACTTCCTCCGAGGGATCAGCCGCCCACCAGCTGTCCACCATCCAGGTATGTCGAATATTTCTCTCGTGCTTCAAGGCTTATCAAGTACTACAGATGTCAAAAGAAGAAGATAACGAGTCTGTTGAGTCGCTGAAATGAGCCACGTGACTAGATTTGTAAATGATTGGGTGAAAAAAAGAGCTTCTGTGTTGTTTTGACCACATTATGTCACAGATTTAGTCAAATATGTCCGGTTTGATGCTCTTTTATTTCTCTCACTGTGAATTGATCCTACAAACGTCTCATAGTGTTTATAAGACACTGGCTGAGATGGTCATTCACTCTAACATCTGCTGTCCTGCTGCAGGGAACAGCAGAAGTTTTAGGAGCCACGAGGCTGAAAGAAGAGGCCAAGAAAGCCGGTTTGAATAGATCCAAGCCTCATGTGACACCTCATTCAAAACCTTTCACAACAGAATGACTTAAAATCTAGCTTTCACTGAGAGGGGCACACATTTGTTATCAGTGGCAGCAGAAAGCTGAAACTTCGAGACATTTCAGCTGCTGAATATAATTCCTCACAGAGTGTTGGCAGGTAAATTAACTTCCACCATCTCCAGCCCACGTGCCCTTCAGCTAAGCACTTCTCCCCCTAACTAACCGAGCTCCTTGGTGGCCGCTGGCGTTAAAGCGAGGCTGCAGCGAGCGTTAACATGCAAGACCGTGTGAGAGCACTGTGGGGCGATGCCTGGAAAAGAGGTTGCACACTCAGCAAAACGCGCATCCAAAAGGAAGAAAAAAAGAAGTAATGAATGAATAAACAAGCAGCCAAAGAAGTAAAGAAATAAATAAAGTTGTCATGTTTTTATTCAGAGGGAAATTACTACAGTTGAGGACAGAGTGCAGAGAATTTGTTTCTAAAACCAGTGGCTTGAAAACATTGATTTGCATTATTGGAAAAGAAGCAGCTGCAGTCTTTTTTTTTTGTTCAGGCACATAATCGAGGAAATGAGAAAAGGAAGCTGGCTGTGAAGGGTCCGTTATTGTGTTCAGGTTAGATGTGCCGGTGCTGCTGGGGACACGAGATGCTGCACGTCTGTGTGAGTCCGTGGCTGCTCTTTTACTTTGGATACCCGGAAACAAAAACTCTGATCAGTTTCTTTCTTTCCGAGCGGATTTTTACGGCTCGGATTTAATTTTGAGACATAATTAGATGTGTTGATTGGACGGTCAAACAGTGGGAAAACAATTCATGATGCAAAGCGGAAGAGCAGAGAGGAAATGTAATAATCTGCTTCCCAGAGCTCGTTATGACCGAAAACTATGCAAAACAAACCCCAAGAAACAGGCTTTGCTCCGGAAAGCAAGGTAACAACATTTAAAATGTAGATTAAGTACATCTCAGAGCTGGAATCCTTCCTTACATTCCCGTGAAATATGTCAGAATGTCTGTTCTGGGTGAGATGCAGTTCATATTAAAAGGCAGCTGGAGCTTTTAGAGCTCCGGATCAGGCAGGAGATGCTGCCACCTGGTCCGGATGTAAAAGTTCTGACTCTAAATCCGTTTTTAAGCTAATCAACAGAAGCCATGGGGCAGGATTTATTTATCATGGAATTAATAAGAATATTAAAGAGGTGTACGTTAGTTACAACCTGCAGCCACACCAGAGCCTGTCAGAGATCCAGGAACAAGGGTGGAGCACAAAGCATCTGGATCCATGCAAGTTTTAACGTGCTTCAGGACCAGAACCGCCAAACTGAGCCAAACTCAAAGCTCATGATGCCGCTTTAACGCCATCAGCCTGTCTGGTGACATCCAGCAGGTATTTAAAGACCAGAATCAGCAAGATATATTGGTGCAACCTGAGCACACAGACGTGCGTGCACGTGCACGTGTGTGTCAGGGCGCTGCTATGTGGCAGCTGACACAATGGAAACAGATTGCTGCGCAGCTCTCCATCACATCTCAGCAGAACAAGGGAATGTGAGGCCTTAGGGTCAGAGCGGCGACTGCCTGCAGACACGAGGCACCAGGCCCAGCCATTACTGCTCGCTAATTGGAGTTTTCCTCGGGGTCAGGCTGGCCATCTGCAGTGCCTTTACCAGCAAAGACCCCCACTCAAACAGCCCGCATTGTTTTTAACAGCGTGTCACTGCGACTCCCTTTCTCTCTCCACCTTTAAGGACAGAGAGATGGGGGGGCTGGTTAATAGGAAAAGTCTCTGTCTCCTCTGTGCGCCATTCATCATGTCAAATGTTAATATCTTTAAAGGTCGCTGGGAGTCATAAAGAAAAAAGAGCCTTGGCTAAACTTTCCCCGGGATTTCCGGAGGTCTAATCACCAATCTCCAAATCTGAAGTGTCTCTTTTGATTGGCTTTTGATGGCCTCATTTCACAGCGATTCATAACACAGAAAGAGACGTTAAGAAGAAAACAAGCAGGTCATTTTACCGTAATACGAAGGGGATTTTTTGGATGGAATTAACCAACTCGAAAAAAGGAGCGAGGAGGGGGGGGGGGGGATAGAGGCTGGAGGAAACGGGAAGAAACCCTGCAGTGGGATGATTTATCCAGCTGACTTCAAGCTGAAAAGCAGCAGGCTGCACAAAAAAGGAGCGTAAAAGCCAGATAAAGTAGAGGAAGAAAAGGTTGTGGGGAATAAAAAGAGAGGCAGAGAAGCTAAAGACTGCTACTGTCTGACAAGTGTCACACTTGCGCTTCGATCCAGCCTTCCTCCTGCGCTAATGACTGTCAACACGACAAGCTGAAGGGGGAGAAAATTACTCGCTGAAAAGCAATTGACTGACCCCCATCATTTCTCAGGGAACCAGTGACCTGTGAATATTTCATTATGGGGAAAGTCGTGAGGCCCATAGAAATGGGGGGTGGGGGCTGTGGATCCGGCAGGCTGTGCCTTCCCCAGCCGGAGAGGGAAACCGGGGGCAGTCCTGCCTTTTCTCACAGCTGCAGATCGCACTGGAAGCTAGATGGTCGTGTTACCAAAGTCAAGAGGCTTTGAAGAAGACATATATATATATATATATATATATAAAGATGTGGGTCAAAGCGCGCCATTCTTCTACCCTCTGTGCGACATTCGTCTTACACCGAGAAACAGCGGAGGCCTCGGATTCAAGAGGGGCAAGAAGAGAAAGAGAAGACGAGAAAGATGAAAGAAAATCAATCCCTCGCCAAGCCTGATTGATCGGTGGAGTTTTGGACAATTTCATCAGGAGACTCCACTAACCAGGGATGACACGACCCATATTGGAGGGAGAACGCGTTGTGGAGATTGATACCCGCATTAGAGGCATCAGGTCGGATAAACGTGGGCTCTGGCAGTAAATACACTGGGCCTGCGTGCCCCCTCAATGACGACTTAATGCCAGAAAAATCCTCACAGCCCACACTTTACTTTTCAAACTTTGGCTGGACAGGATAATTGAGTCAATTAGGAGCACCGTAATCCATGGAAGGGATCTTCAAAAGAAAAATATACAGTCAAGGTTTGGGTTTGGTCTTAAGGATATAAATAAAGAGAGCTTGGAGATTGTCTGTGTTTATCCAACGATGGAGGGAAAGAGCAGAAGGATTATATCTGATCTCATCCAGGAACTTCATGTTACATATTAAGTTCTCCTCCACTGTTTCAGTAAAACTTTAATTCACCACCTTTGGTGGAAAATACACTATTTTATAAAGACTGTGTGACAGTTAAGTATTTGTCAACATTAAAGAAACTGTTCGGCGAAAACGTGGAGAATTCATTTACTTAGATAAAGAGCACTGGAATTAAGGATAATATAGTTTTCTGGTCAATCTGACATTTCTCTCTATTCCCATTACTCTAAGACAAGCTTCAAAGATGGGAGGCGAAGGAAAGTCAATACGCGCATCATGATCCAAACTTCCAGTGAATCCACCTCAGTGAGAAGCAACTTCTCTGCTCTTTGCCGTGTGTCAAACCAATGGAGGGAGGAAATGGACGGGCAGAACGGGGGGGGGGGGGGAGGTGCAGAGGGAATACTGCTGATCGAGCAGATCAGCCGAGAAAGCATGAAATACTACATTACAGAGAGAAAAGGACGAAAGCAGCCACCAGGGCCTGATGGCGTTGGCCTGGCAGGGAGGCGGGGGGGTGGAAGTGATCGCTGCTCATGACCGATCGGGCAAAGTGGCATTTTTTGTGGATGGTAAACCAACAGCTTCCACTTTTCATTCTTTGAGAACATGTGTGATCCATCTCTAACCGGGGGCTCGCACCAAAAGCATCGTGAGCGGCCAGCTGCCGTTCATTTTCAATGTAAGCTGGCGTCGATGAGCGGCCGGCGTTGTGAGCTTCAAGAGCTTCAAGAGTTGAGAAAGGCTCAACTTTATGCAAATGAGCAGTGATGCGACGCGACGACAGCCAATTAGGGCCGATCTGGATTCCGAAGGCGGAAAAAAGGCGGAAAAAAAAGGCGAAAAAAAGCAGAAAACGGCAGAGCAAACACAAAGAAACACAAAGAAGGCCAAGAGTACGATCCATCCATCTCTAAGCGGGCGCTCACACCAAAAGCTCACAACCCGCCGCCTCTGCTGCCGAAAGGGGCCGAAAGGGGCGGGGCTTTCAAATAGCAGCCATATTTAATAATCTTTTTCTTTGTGTTTGTGCTCTGCCGTTTTCCGCCCTTTTCTGCTTTTTTCCGCCTTTTTTCAGCCTTCGGAATCCAGATCGGCCCTAATTGGCTGTCGTTGCGTAGCGTCGCTGCTCATTTGCATAAAGTTGAGCCTTTCTCAACTCTTGAAGCTCTTGAAGCTCACAACGCCGGCCGCTCATCGACGCCAGCTTACATTGAAAATGAACGGCAGCTGGCCGCTCACGATGCTTTTGGTGTGAGCCCCCGGTTAGAGATGGATCACACATGTTCTCAAAGAATCTGTTGGTTTCCATCAGTCAGACATGTTAAACATTTGCTAATTTTGTTCCATCTTGACGGTTGCTGCGTAGTTTGTTCAAGAGAAACAAAAGAAGACCCACTAAAGCTCACCTGTTTCTTCTGCTTAAGTCGTTTATATCTTCATTTTCAAATTAACTCAAAGTTTGTGGCTTAAAATTGAATTGATAAGTGGTCGAGTCTCTTTGTATGTTTCTCTTGATCATATTTAAAGTCAAAAAAGGGTTTATACTGCGTAAAATGTAAAGAAAAAGAATTAAACCACTTGTTTAATATGCAGTAGAACGTTAGGAAACATATCAAATGTTGAAAGTGACACAGATCATGGCTGAAAATGAGTGCCCTGCGGTGGTAATTCTGCATTTATACTATTCATATATGAGACTGAAAACATTGGGGTCCTTTACCAGAGACCTGGGAGCCTAAAGTTCTCCTCAGTATCTGAGCTGCTCCTGGATCTGCTGGAGCCACTCTCCCAGTTCGGGGCTCCGAGGGCTCCAGCTACCACCGATTCCACTGCTGCCTTCAATTCCCACATCTTTTCAACTTCCTCCTTCAGCCCTCGGTGTTTTTAAAGATTCTCATGCTCCTTCTTCTTGTTTCTAGTATCGAGGTTGCTGGAGGCGAACCCTGGCTGGGAATCGAACTGATCTTCTGTTCCAAGGGTGAAGATTTCTCACACATGTGTGCGTGTAATGAAATAGTAAAACACTTTACTTTCAACATTTGATATATTTTCTGTGGTAAATAAAATATGAGATTTAGAACTAATTTTATTCATGTTTTTTTATCTTAACACCATGTCCCGACACTTTTTGGATTTGGGGTTTTAGTTGTTTGATCTATGAAGTAACAGGGTCTTGGATGTGTTAGTTTGTCTGTTGGATGGATGATGATACTTCGGGTTGGTTGGAATTAATGCTGTAAAGGGTGTGAGAGCCAATAGGAATCAAAGAAATGATAAAAAATAGCCTATTATGGCTTAAAAACTCTCCTGCCAACTACTGTTTTTACACAGATGTTTTAGACCACTTGAAAGGGTTGAAATAATCTAACTATAGATTAAACGTATAGCTACAGTTCATACAAACAGCCACCAGGGGGCATTTGTTAGTGATCGGTACAAAATAGTGACGTTGGCTTATCAAAAAAAGCTTGACAAGTTAATCTAATTTTATTAGACGTTGATTGTTCTTTTAAAGTAGTTATTAAATTAGCCTATTATGGCTTAAAAACTCTCCTGCCAACTAGTGTTTTTACGCAGATGTTGTAGGACCCTTAAAAGGGTTGAAATAATCTAATTATAGATTCAACATGTAGCTGCAGTTCATACAAACAGCCACCAGGGGGCATTTGTTAGTGATCGGTACAAAATAGTGACAAAAAAATCTGAGTTAATCTCATTTTGCCAGTTCTTTTAAAGTAGTTATTAAATCATGTGATAGAACTAAAACTAACAGGCTGTGTGCTAACGGAGAGGTGATTTAGATCAGAATCATCCTGAAGTGTGACAGCTAAACACTGTAACCTGATACAGACTTTTAGCCACTGCAGATGATATTATTTTACGTCTGGCTGCATGTTTTAGGTGTTTTAACTCAAATTCCTGCAGTATTTGGGTCACAGAATCACATTCTTCACACAAAACGCTACAGACCACATGAATTTACATTAGATTAACTTTACATTCATCATGCTTCAACTCACTCACATACGAAAATATGTAACTTTTAAAGATTTACGTCCAAATATTGTCCCGATATCGAGAAATAAATGAATTGTTCAGGTCCAAGGTGGCGTGTAAGGTTGAGTATTTTTAGACTTTCATCCGTATATTTGATTTTACGGTGCTCACAACAGAGCAGGTCACTGTCATGGCTCAAGTCTAATTTTCTTATAGCTGCAGGGAAGGGTTGCCTTTAGAAAAGGGATAAAATTGAAGTCGGTGGCCATGAGCAGGTGGGGGCATGACCACAGCTGTTACACCGACACATGATTCACACACTTTCAGTGCCTGTGTCACAGCTAAAAGTAGAGCCTTGAAGGAGATGCCAGATACTGTGTCTCTGTGTGTTGCTGATGAGGAGAGGGAGAAAAAAAAGTCAAATCTGAACCCCCCCCCCCTCAAATAAAAGTAAAGAAAAATCTGCCAAGCTTCCAGCTCATCAGACTGGCATCCCTCCAGCAGGGAACTGGAGAGTCTTGCAGATACACAACACCAGTGCCAGTGTGACAGTGCACATGGATCTCATCCATGTATCGCTGGCTGAACATCACTTGCAGCAGCTCCTGGCGACACATCCAACTCAGACCCTTTGTTGAGTCCCCAGACCGCCTCTGTTCGCTTTGTCCGTCAGCACAGGTAGCTCAGTCAAAACGTCGAGACACAAAGCCTGGGCCCGGTCCAGAGGCTTCCTGCAGCCCGTCTCCTGCAAACCTGGCAGCTCATGTCAGAAGCTGCTGAGTGGGGTTGGAAAAATGATGTTCCCCCTTTTCCCCCTATCTGTAATAAGGCAGCGAAAGGGGGGGTGGTGGTGGTGGAGGAGGGGTGGGACAGGGCTTGTTATGGTGTTAGTCAGAATTGGCCTCTCATCCTCTGTTTTACATTACTGCATGTCTGCAGGAAAGTTGATTAAAGCCTGAGTGGAGCTGTGAACTCCTCACCTGCCCTGCCTTTCATCACTGCTGGGGTGGGGGAGGTTAGGGTGGTGCTTCCTGCTTTGCTACGCTGTGCTGTGTGTGCAGACTGCCGCCACGAAGGCTGCGTTACAGCGCCCTCAAAGGGTAATCAGAAGCTCGGGCTGGGTGGGGACAGGGTGGCCTGGATGTGGGTTGCAAAGAACTGGATGGTGGGTTCTCATTTATCAAACACCTCCAGGATAACCTCCCTCCTCCTCCTTTCTCCTCTATCAAAAATGTGCCATGCATGATAAAAAAAAGCCTCTCAACCAGCTTTACTTTGAGCTTGGACCTGTTCTCGTCCTCGTGGCAAATCAGCAGTGATAATGAGCCAATGCCACCATTAAAAAGCACTCTCAGGTCCTGGGTAGACCCAGTGACGAGAGCATTGGTGTGTTAAAGCAATGAAATGCATACCCTAGACCTCGAGCTTGTACCAGCTGAACTTTTGACCCCCCCCCCCCCCCCCCCCCCCCCTTACCCCCGCTCACTCTGGTCTCCTCTGACATGGTTCCTCAGAGCCATGTTTCCTGATCCCATTCACCCATTTACCCATTTTGAAACAATGAAATGGTCACAATGACTCCTTGGACCGGACTCAATAGGTACTTGAAGAAAAGCGAAACCTGCTGGGATTGGCTTAAATGATGAAAACTATTGTGCTCCGAAAGAATCAATTGGTGCTTTTCAGCGTAATTCGATTCTTTTCACAAAGGGACTTGGGAGGCAATCTTAAAATGGAAATGCCACTTTGCTCGGAGTGGTTGGGGAAGAGATGGAGAGAAAGAGGGATAGTTTGCATGGTAAGATCTCCTGCAGACCGTACACCTTTCAGTCATGTCGCTATGTGAATATGTGCTGAGCGCCACAAAACTCCACTAAACTGGGTTATTGTTTCCATCCAAATAATTACAGTGATGTGGGCAGGATGCACCACGCCTCTTCTCTTACATCCACCACAAAGCAGCCCCTCGGTAGCTGAAATTTTAAATTGGTCTCCGTTTACATTTCCTCAAACCGCAGTCCTTTAAAGGTGCAATATTGGAGTAATTCAAGACTCTTGGAAGTTTAGTGGGGGCTGCGGATCGGTTCCCCGAGCACCAACAAGGAGCTTTATCTGTTTTCTGAAGCAACATGCGAGTTCAGGTAGTCATTTGCAGCCAGAAAGCCTTTAAGGTGTTCACTGCTGGGGACTGTGTTTCATATGGTTGCATAAGATTAGGAGTGTGATACCCTCAGAATAACAGCATCTTGTTATCTAATAAAGGCAGAGCTACAAATTGGTCCATTTATCTGCTTTGATAAAGGAAGGCCATGGGGCAATGATGGCACAACATTCACAGAGCATCAGTGGCTGATTTGAATCAATTTGGGACCTTTTTCCTGCATTATAGATGTTTGCCTGCGTCTTGAGTCAAGCTGGTGGAAAAGCTACATCAGGTAAAAACAACCTGACAATTTGATCCTGCTGAAGTGGAGCTTTGAAGCGTGAGAGAAGAAATGAATGGCGATGCAGAAAGGAAGCGCAAGAAGGCCAGCTTCCCTCTCAAGCCCCAATCCAGCAGGATGTCGCTTATCTCTTTGGCTGGCAAAGTGCGGTTGAGGCTCCGGTCAGCATCCTTAACCGCTATCTGTCACTCTTCCTCCTTCCATTTCATCCTCACCTGCCTGCCTCCCCCTGAGCTGCTCTGGGACCGGCTCAGTTTCAGCCTGACTGTGGCTGGAAACTAACAGGATGAGCTAGACGGGGAGTTGGACCGAGTCTGCAGGCAGGGCGGTGGGGATGGGGAGGTGGTGGGGTTTATTAGAGACTAACCCATGGGGCTGTTCAGTTCAGGGGCCCTTCTCCTCTCCCTCTGTCTGTCTTGGCAAGAGAAGAGGTAGTGTCTGCTGCATCATTAATGAAGGCGGTCGACGCCCTGTGCAGCAGTGCCCAGCAGCCAGAGTCTTTCCTGCCTGCCACTGGCCTGGGAGCTTGAAAGAGAAGTGATGTAGTGTATATCCACACTATGGTAATGACAGAGGTAAAGCCAGGCCTCACTCTGCTTTGGCAGGTCATGCTGTATAATCAGCCATGACGGATAGAACACCTCGGGAGATGGAGCGATCCGCTAACTTTGGGCCGGTGGACTCTATTGGGAAGTTTATGAGTAATAAAGAGGCATATTCAACCAGCAGCCGTCACAGGAAACTTCTGCACATGAAAGCTGCCGTCTGTGTCTGAAATTTAATCTTAACTGAGTGCAAAAAAACAATGAACTAATTAAGAGACTTTTTCCCTTCCAAATTCGACTTTGATTGAATCCTGGATGACTCGCATTTCAAAGGGAGATGGAGTTTCTGTCAGAGATTGTTTACGGTAAAATGCATAATGGAGACAGACAGACAGCAGGAAAAAGAGGAGAAAAATCTCCTTTCATCTCCAGTGAAGACAACCATGTCACGATTGTTGCCTCCTCAGATTTCCTGATCAAAGTGCCTTAAGTTCAGTTCCAAGCCTTCAAATCACATCCACACTTTATTTTGGGAGTTGAACCCTTGCGTCGGAGACAATCGATACCGCTTTTTTGATTTCACCTGAAAAATTGCCACTTCTGGGAAAATCTCAGCGAGCAGACGACAACAACATATAAAGTGTATTTAGAGGCCCAACCTGTAATTCAGAGATAAACACAGGGTAGCCCCACTGAAGCGTCGGGAGCGAGGGACAGGAGGCTATAAATCTGCGGCTGCATATGAAACATCCTGGTGACAAAAAGCAGGACTACAAGGTCTGACTGTTAAGCTGCAGTTTGTCAACACGGACTAAATTAGTTTTGTTCCTGACGGCCGACAGCACTGAAAGTTACAGCTAACTGAATCTTCATGCAAATGGAGGGACGCAAAACCAGCATGAAATTCTTAGTCGCTCCAACATGTGGAATCTTATTTTTAGAGCTTCTTCTTTAATAGCTTAGAGCCTCACCAATTTATGTGATTTCATGCATGGAAAAGCTTTATTTCATGTAAAAACCTCACAAACTATCAGGAACAGACGTGAATCTGCAGGATCTGAAACGCTTTAATGCAGCAACAACAGCTTCTTATTCATCATGATTCAGGGGTTATTAATCCTGTTTAGGTCTGCAGTTTATGGAATCATGAAAACGCCGAGCGGCGAGTGTGGATTCGGAATATTTCAACGCGATTTGGTCTAAAGAAGAAGAAAAAAACGGCTTCACGATTTAAAAAATACAGAATAAAATGGGACTATTTACTTTTAAAAAAAGCAGATATTAAGAGGGTTAGTGGATTATAGATTTAATGCTGCAATTAAAAGGTTAAAACCCACGACTCACACCTCAGAGTCATTGATTATTTATTGTTATTAAAGAGGGAACGCTTCAGCTTCACTGTTCTGTTAGTCTGAGGCGTCATATTTCCATCTTTCTCCACCTCTCAGGTACAGTGAACCTTTCTTTCTGTTGCTGAATCACCTGAAACCAGGGAATTAAATCCACAAATTCATCACAGACTTTGGACTTTGTTAGACAGACATTAGTTGATCAATTAAATCGGCTTTATCTATGTCCTGTGTGGTCATATTTTATTATCAGAGAGTTCAACATGCAGCTGAAAGATGTGACTGAATAGCTAATAAAGGCTGTGAGAATCCACATCCACTGCTCAGTTTTAGCTCATTCTGCAGATTTAACCGTGAAGAAGAAGAAGACGAACAGGAATTAAAAACTCATGAATCATGACGACTAAAAAACAAATTCATTAATTGTGTTGTTTTTGCTAAAGCGTTTGAGATACCGTCTATTCGTGAAGTTTTACACGACATAATTAAAGCCTCCTCATGCACGCAGTCGTAAGTGAATTTATGAGACTGATGCACCCTCAGTGTAAAGAGTTACCCATTCATGGGCTCATCTAAGTGTAATTCTGTCACCTGTAGCATCTGTGAGGGGTTAGCGTTAGCTTAAACTGTGTTTAGCAGCCGCTGTGGTTGCCGTTTGTCCACTTCTTCTCTGATTTTCAGTTAAATGATTTAAAAACAACCAAAAAAAGAAGGAGGTCAAGGAAACAAGCGGGTTGATTTCGGCTGCAAATGATTCCCTTTCCATCTGTGCTCTGAGACACAAAGCTTGTCTCACACTTGCGGATGCAGCATTTTTGCACATGAAAGGTAATTAATAATAAAACCAGTAAACCCTGCTTCAAAGCCTTCATTGTTGATGTTCCTGAACAAGCTTAAAGGGCTTCACTCGGCCACTTTACCAACACATGCATTATCATGTTGTGCAGCTGGGTGAGGCTGTGGGATGTGTTTACTTGTGTGGCATATGGACCGGGCTGCACAGGATGCTAAACGCCGTGTGTAGATTCAGAAAATGCTGTTAAATATTTTATTCCACACCACCTGTTTTAGAGAGTGTTGCCCAGAATCTCGGACGTCCGCCCGCGTTGTCGGCTGGGCCGACTGCGGAGAGTTTAAAAGACTGAGGAAGTAAGTGGAAAAGAATGAAGATTTCCTTCTGGAAGCTGCATCTCAGAAACAGGAGAACATTTGTGTAAAATACTGATTATATTTAAAAAAAACTCTCTGAGCAGACAGACTCGTCAGTTCCAGTGAAACGCGAGCTTTTATAAAATGGACTCAATGCTAATCGACATATGAATGAAGCAGGGAGGCAGGATTATTCAGGAAGTGTACCGCAGCAGCCCTCCACTCCCAGAATAGCCTGCAGCTTTACTGGATCTTGGGCTCTTTGTTAGCACTTCGCCTCTAGCCTCAGCCTGCTGCATTTGTGCACAGGCGACAACAAAACACTTGTTTTTAGAGGGAAGAGCCCGAATCTGATTCAACTTCAGAGGATTAGAGCAACAATGGAGAGCTCACGCACTCCTACGTGCGCTCACACACACCGACTCTCACACACATGCAACAGCAGCAGCTTCCGCCCAAGTGGGAATGAACTGCTCCAGAAAGGCCAAGGCCTTGGCAAGGTAATTAACTGAGGGCGCTTGTTTCACATGGCAGAGTCCATTAAGTGCCATGTCACACTGATGTCAGGGTAGAGACAGCACGCACACACTCACACACTCGCACTTTTCTTCTTTTTTTAAATGGGGGCAAGAGTGTCCGAGGTGAAGAGACAGTGAAGTGAGAATGACTGAGGAAAATGAACAGGGAGAAGTGGCTGTGGCTTCTCTGGGGCTCTCCAACTGATCCCTCCCTAATCAGCAAGCTCACTCCCCGTCCTGGTCCAGCCATCGATCGGCAGCTCTACCACCCCAGAGCTGTGATGAGGAGGCAGGGGGAGAAGTGGATGTGATACCCCTCCATATACCCTCTAATTGCCCTGCCTGTGTTACCACCACCCAGCTATCCCAGCAAAATGGCCCCCACAGTAACCGATGGAGCAACAATTCTGCTGGCAAAGCTTGAAAACGGGCCTCACTGTAAGCCCATTAGGCATGGATGACCACACCAGATGCTCCGGGAGTGAAATGAGTGGGAGGGGCTGAATTAGCTGAGGGAGGAAGTGGGTACACTAAAATGCAACGATGAACAAAGCGCAAGTTTATATTCCTGCTTGCAAGTTTAAACACACGCTGGAGCGCATAGCTCCGACCGCTGCTTCGTCTCATGTAACCGTGCCCCCACTGAAGAGACTTCCACACAAGCTAACTGTGGTTTATCTCCCACTTAACAGATGAGCCAGAGAAACAAGAGAGTCACTCGGGGACTGAAGGAAGAGAGTCGAGGAGGGGGACAAAGAAGAGGTAGGAACCCAGAGAGGAAAAGCAAGCAAAACAACTGTCAGAACAATAAAGAGGAAGGAGTCCATTCAAAATGGAACATCTGTGTCAGCTTGTGGTGAAACCACTGACAGGGAGTATGCAGACAAGTTTCTCTGATTGCTTTTAGAATGATGATCACACCGAGCGTCGCCTTAAACTCGATTACATGCATGTGTGTGTGTGTGAGAGCAGTCAAGCCTGGTGGAGCGCGTTGACGGATGGATGTGCAGCCGCAGCCCCGCGAGCTGCCGTTACGCTGCCCAGAGCAGCGCCGCAATTAAACGAGCACAGGCCTGGATGCTTAAACCGGGGGAGAAGGAGCCGGAGAATCTTTGGACGGCCAGAACTGAACACTGTGCTGATTTGTGCACCGACTGTCCTCGAGAATAGGGCCATGTATTTTTAATCAATGTCAAAGTGATGAAGTGTGTGTTTGCCACGAAAAATCCCCTGACAAACACAAATAGAGAAAGACAAACTCCCCGAGGGGCCCCTTTGTGCACGTACACACCGAGAGATATGGAGCGCCACGGTGCAGAGACCTCCTTTGTACGCTGCTCCACACAAAAACCTCACTTCTTCATCGTTATAGCATGCAACCAACATGAAAAGCAGCCTCATTTGCAATGCAATCAAGATTTTTAATAACAATAAATACAGTTCAGATAAGTGGTCGGCTGCCCGATAATTAGAAATTGGCGGATCATGGCCATCCCTCAAGACAGACACATGCTGACGTTACTGCAGGTTATCTGGTATTGGGAATCATTCCTGAAGCATAAACAAGCCAGGGAGATAGGCTGGCTGCCCTCCAACAGCCTGTCTCCTCAATTTTACAGGCCTCTTTTCCCCTTTCAGCCAATTCAGCCCCAAATATCGATCAGCAGAGGGAGGGAGGGGGCAGAGGGAGGGAGAAATTGAAAGAAAGAGATGGGAGGAAAAAAAACAGAGAAACGGGGGGATTGGAGAGATGGGATGGCGAGAGAGAGGGAAAGCGGAAATGGAGGCCAAAGAGGTGAGGTATGTGGGTAAGTTACAGAAAAGTTTTTTAGTGGATTTCACACACAGACATGTGAGGAGGGGGGGGGGGTGAAAGCAATAAAAACAGAGGTGTGAAAAGGACGGGGGATCAGGTTGTGTCTCAATCCCTCGCAAACAGACATCTGATACCGAAGGCTGTGGCGCCGCACTTAGATCATTAACCCAAAGACCACTGACCCAGGAACAGTGCTCTGTGATCCCCGACCCAAACGCAGGGCATTAGGACGGCTTCTGGAGGAATTATGGCCCCGCCGAACGTGAGCCGGCGGGCACAGATGAAGCCACAACCACGGTTCTGTGATGCATTATTCTCATAAGTTCTCTCTGATTTTATTGAACTCTTTACAGTCCTGCCGCCGCCCATTTGGACTCGGCTGCACTGCATGTAATCTGACAAGGGACTCCTAGGGCTTGATTCGATTACATTAAATGAAATTACGACACATTCAATGCACCAAAGCACTCCGCCTTATCAAAAGATCCAATTGGACTGCTACTTAAGAGCAGCCATGCTATGTGGTGGAAGACGCAGGATGGCCTTTGACCCTTTGGAAGAGACAATCAGCATCCCAGGGCCTCCAGCAGCTCCAAGGGGTGGAGCGGCGAAAAAAGGGGCCAGTCAAAAGGGAGGCTGTACATAGTTTTACACACTATAAAATATTCATTTGCTAAGTGGTACAGCATTTTGCCCTTTGAGAGGTTCATGCATTGTTTAGGCAGCGGAGCAGAGGAGAAGGAGGCCGGATGGTGGCGGAGGAAGTGCTCGGTAATGGGGCCAAACTGGAGTGCTGATTTATGTGCACAGTCACCTAGGTAAAAGCGAAAAAGAGGGGCAGCAAAAAGGCGGAAAAGAAATGTTCTCACCAATGCTCTATCTTCAGAAAACACTTCACCTCATCTGCACTGTGCTGTGTTCGGCCCTGCTGTCAGTAGCCCAAAAGAAAAGTGTTCGTGACACGCTGAGAGCTTCTGTCATGCCATGGTTAAACTTTTCCTAAATTGCATCTGCTGCATTTTTAATTTTGAGTGTCGGCTGGGTCGAAGATTAAAAGTGGCCTGAGGGACTGCTCCTTTTTGGTCGCACCACCTTGCAGCTCTGACCCATCTCGTGGCGTGTGATGCCGACAGCTTCCGTGTCGGCTGCCCAACACGAGCCCTGCGCTGCTGCCATGAGGGCATTATGAAACAAATGGTCTGCCCACTCCTTCACACCCTTCTGCCTTATTTACACCAGTGTTACAGCAGGGATTAGCCAACATAAAACCAAAGAAGCAGGCCAAAACGACACAGTTGGTGAGCCGAGATATTGTCAGCAGGGTTCAAGTTGTCTGTACCCCCCCCCCCTCCAAGGCCTCCTGTCCTGTACTGCAGTGGCCCCTCCCTGAAATCCACATTCACAACAATAGCAAACACTAATGCTCGGGCCAGAAGTGGTCGCCACATTCCCGGCAAACATAACCCAATCTTTAACCTCTTTACAGTGCGCATGATATACTTTGCAAGCAGGGGCCAAGGGTTTATCCATTATGAATGAGACCCATATTACTCCAGGCATTAGCAATGTATGAGCTGGGCTTTAGAAACACAAGGTCTGGGGTTTTTCTGCCTGCCTCCCTGCCACTCCTTCCTCGCCTCCTCTCCTTCCTCGCCGTTTTCTTCCCCTCCTGTCCACGTGCGGCCGCTCTCACACAGCCTCCCGTCGATGCTCTGACTTCTGCCTGACAGCTCATCTGGCCGAGCCCCACCTGTCCGATCGGCAGCTCCACCAACGCAGGGAGTCTGAAGGGGCAGGACTGCGCCTGGGGCTAAAGCCCTCCACTGATCTCAGCTTTGCTTACTCTCCAGCTCAGCACTGGTAACCCGGGTGACCCTTGACTCAGCAGTGTCGCTCGCAGTTCCCCGTCCTCCCCAGTCTTATCTGAGTGTATCTACTGTCTTTGTGATGGTATCTGATCTCCCAGAGCCAGTCAACTGAAACTTTAATGAAATGCAAGCTAGAAGACAAAAGTACAACAGGCAGAACATACCACTGTGCTATTCCTACCAGCCACATAGCTCGTAGCTTTTGATACATTTTTCATATTTCTCACCATTCACATTGGCTGAATATGGATTGTTTTGTTTGTTTACAAGCAAATGTAATGTTTGGAAACATTTCAGACCCCAGTATGTGTGTCACAAGATCATCACACATACCAGAAAGAAAGGACAACTCAATTTCATCAGGCACAATCCCTTTCTCTTTGGATCTAACAAACAAATCAATGAGGGCAGAGCCCGGGAGGGGGGATTGTGATGACTTGTGCACCTTTACTGCTTACTTGTAGAATTTTGGCAGCACAGAGTTAGTTGGGAAGATGGTGCAGAATGTTCCAAGCAGGGCCTGGAGCTTCTCAGGGCTGCAGCCCTCATTTCCACCTCCTCCCTGCATCCCCTACTGTGGGACAACAAGATTACAAAAGCCCCCGGGGAGAAGCCAGCTCCCGGCAGGCGCCGCGGTCTCCTGCTGGCTGCCTGAGAAGGACAGCGCACTTCAGCATCCTTCTCTGCCTTTTTGCACGGGTTAGTCTGATAAAGATTCTCATTTTTTAATGAAAAAAGGAAGAAAAAAACCGTGCTCAAGCCATTAACCTCTAGTGTAGTCTTGCATCACGTTCCGAGACAACTGCAATGTAATTACTGACCAACGGAGCTCAGGCAATGTGGATGTATGTGGTTTCAAATCCCATTAAAGACCTGAAATGTACAGAATGTTATTAACTACAAGGTAATATATGAGTGCTTGTCCCATGTTGTCCCCGTGTAAAAAGGAAATTAACATAGTTTCAGCCGGGTTTCAGCCACAACAAATATCGGAGGACAGGAAGGAGTGCGGTGAGCAGCCGAGCGGCAAGAGGCCTGGACAAGGCCTATTATGACAGGAAGCTCGACTCATCAGCCATTCAGGGCGCTGTAAGAGGAGACATAAATCAATGGTGTGCCAATTATGACACCACACTGAGCTGTGTGAGTGCAGGGAATTAGCTGCACAAATCTCAGTATCAGGTTCAGTTAGATGGGCTGCTCTGCACCGAGGAGGCAAAGCCAATGAAACGCCACGGGGAGGATGGAAGGGAAAAGGCAGGAGAACAGAAGTAAACACTGAAATGGGATGAAACTCATTACAGTTGATGGGATATGAGCAAAATGCATTTATCTCTTTTGTTCTTTTTCACTTCGTAAAACCAGAGCATAGTGGAAAAAGGGCTGCTGGAGCCATGTTGTCAAACATTCACCGACAGGAATATCTGAGGTGAGCGCTGTAAGGCTGCAGCCGCCACACATCAAGCAGAGTTCTCATATTTCATCCTCTCACACTGAGATTTCTCTCTTACGAACATTAAACTTCACCTGACACCTCTCCTTCTACACACACTTGCTGAGTGCAATCAAGCTGGCGTCTAAGTCTGGGTTCTGGGACGCTGGGAGCAGGTTTGAAGCCGGCGGCGGCGGCTTTCAGCTGGGCCTGAACACGATTCTTTGACACCACCGAGCACACAGCTGTATCCCAGAACTTAGATTCTGATTAAATGGAAACAGAACAGCCCATTAAAGTCATTAACATACATCTCAAGTATGCATGGGGGATGTGCACCAAAGGGTGTGCATGGCTCAGTAATGTAGCGCATATATTAAGAAAAGATCCGCAGATAGGACTTGAAAGAGCATATCTTGCAAAAGCTTATATATATTATTTATCACTCAGACATCAAAAAGGAGACTTTGTAATGACCTTTTTAATTCATATGCAAAGGTAATGCAGATTCTGAAAATGGAAATCCACCCAAAAGCACAAGCACTGGAGGCTGCAGCTTGACTGTACTGGCCTGGCATAGCATGGCTTTCCATTTCACAGCTGCCAGTATCTTTAATTTAATGTCACACTGGATATGCTGCTGCTTTATCTCATGGGCTATCGTGAAGCACATGTGCTTCTTTTAATTTCTGCGATTAAGATGTGCTAGTTATCCTGCCTGAGTGGAAAAAGGGCTAACAAAAGAGAGTATGTGACTAATGTGACGACAGATTTAGCAAAAAGGGACTTAAAAGTTGTTGACGGGCTCACTTAAAACGCAGTTCTGTGAGATAAATGGAGTTTAGAGGCAGAATTTATTCAATGAGCCTTTTTCTGGCTAAAAGACATAATATAAAAGTCTTTTCATTGGTTTAGAATCATGTTAAAATAGGGGAATTGATGCCTTTTTAAGGCCTTACTAAAGAACAAGCAGGCAGAATATCTAAAGATGCTGACACATGCTCAGATAATTTAATGCATGTACCATAGCAAAGCAACCCTTCCTCCTTTGGCTGCCGATGGACTGACGATAACTATTCATTCTTTACTGATTTTCATTGAATTTCATTGAATATAAACTTGTGAAATTGCATTTGATCCTGATTACTGATTCCTATTAAGCAGCCACACCTACGAACACCCTGAGATGCACATAATTAGCTCATTTCTGCAGGCAGATGTCACTCCAAGCATTAGCTAGGTCATAGTTTGCTGTTTGCAGCACTAGATATCGCTGACTTCTACACATTGGACCAGTACGGACAGGATAAAAAAATATTTTTGCAAACGACTGCGCCTATTCTACTCCGTTCTGTTTTTTTTCATAATAGAAAATTCTTGCTCTGGGGCAGGTAGCCAACACTCCCAAATGTTACCCCGGCGCTGGAGAGACTCGGAGAGAGTGAGCGAGACATCAAATCAAGGCAGGAAGTAGGACGTGTGACTGAACGCACACCCCTACACAGAGCTGCCTGTACATCACAGCCTGCGAGCAAATCTGAAGTTTATGAGATACTAGCGCAAGTGTTCATACTCGTTTCCATGGATACGGCGAACAAGACTGCACAGAGACCGTGGAAATTAAATTATTTAGCTTTTGTCAACAAATTCTCAGTTTTTATTCATGAAAGAGAAAAGATTTGGTGGGAACTACAGCGGTGTAACTTACTGAATATGTTAAAATAATGAGTACAGGCAGCACCAGCTGCTTTACCTCATTGTTTTAGCATCGTGGCTAAAATTAAACATGTATTTAACTGGTGTCGTTATCCAGAGACACAAGATGAGGATCATGATTCAAATCTACGGTCTCTGTACGTTTAAGCCTGGAAAAAGCCTGGAATTTTGCATTGGAAAAACCTCCTTTCATCAACAAAAAGCCACAGTAGCACAAAAAACAAACATTAGCATATATTGAAATATGGACCGGCTGCCGAAGACGGGCGACAAGGATGAATCCTGCATGTCTGACAACTTGACAAGTCCACACACCCGGGAGCAGCCGGGAGCAGCACATCCTCGGTGAGCTGCTCAGGTCAAAGCCGACATCGCTGCTACATGTTCGAGTCATCACACATCGAGGCTTGTTGCCCGCGATCCCTGCTGATTTTGGGTTTTCTGCTCATCGGCTGTTGAATCGTGAAAGTTTTAATTGTATGCTGACCTTGATGAAATAAATGGACATCATTTATCAATTAGGAGAGCAATGGGGTGATGTCTGCTGACAGAATATTTTTCATCCCATCTTTGGCTCTCACTCAGCTCTGCACCTCTAAAAAGGCTGGAAACAGTTTTCATCTTGGAGTAATGATTTTTTTTTTATTACCATTACATGTTTTGTTGCTCATAAAATCCTTCCCCTCGGTACAATCCTTAGCTGTTTACCAAGTATGATTCAAAAGGAGAAAAAATAAAGAAAGAAATGTAAAAATTGAGAGAGAGCTGGTATGACCAGCCTAATCTGTGCGTGGGCGCTTCAGTGTGTTGCACAGTATGGCTTTTCATGACATGAACATCAAATCCCCAGAGAATACAGCTGCCATGATGAGATGTGTTTTTATGGGGATTTAGGCTCTGGAAGAGAGATTTGAGTATTACCTATTGTCAAAAATGTGCAATGTTAGGGGAGCTGCGGCGGTGGAGGATGGGGGTATTAAACCGGCCTGTTAATGTTTTACACAGTGTTGTTGATGCTCCTGCAGACCCGTAAAGTCTTGACAATAACTTTTGATGTTGAGTGGTACGGGACACTTATTGTAAGGTGGCAAGTGGGAGGTGCATAAAGGAAATAATTCTGCTCTTCACAGGGTTTAAAGGCGCCGCCCCCACCACCCTCTGAGAGCAGCCTTGCATGCAAGGGGACATCATTTTTCATCCCTCACAAAAGGCTCAGTGAGCCCTGTCTTTAACCAGCTCACAACAGACCGGCTTACCCTTTAGTTCCTTAGACATCTAAATGCTGGCGGCGTTCATTCCAGCCAGGCCAGTTTTCTAACCTGGAGCGCGGTCCCAGATAGATGTGTGACCACGAGCCAGAGAAGCCCGGCGCCGACCTTTTGAATGGTGGGCTGCCATTCTCATACACCGGGCCCCAGATTGACTTTGCCCTCAGCCAGATGAGGGAGGCTGCTCATGTGTGAACGGCCCCGACTGCCTGCATGGGCTCGCCAGATCCAAACGCCCCGTAGGTCTGAGGGAGCATTTTACAGCCTGTTTAACAGTAACTTCAAAAATCCCTCTGTCCCATTTTTTCCACAAAGAGATTTCTCAGACATCAGGCTTTGGTTGCTGATTGCCTCTGAACGTGGCGTTGATTAAAAAGTCAGCAATGTTCAGGCTTTCTTGTTTTCTCTTTCTTGTGGATCCTGGGAGTACAAACAGCTCGATAGGCTGCGTGTGAAAGTCTTCGGGCCTTGTGTCTGACGAGGACCCGTGGTGAGAGAGAAAGGGGCCTGCCTGCCCAGCTTTTGGAATCCAATAAAGTGCTTTATTCCAGGGCTGGGGCCGACGTGAGGCTAATCTTTGATCTGAACTGGAAGCTGAGGGCTCCGGAGTGGGCCACGCTGCCCGATTATTTATGGGAACTTCAAAGGTTCCGCTGATCACACTTGTGTCTCTTATCTAGTGAGCGAGAAACAGCCACAACAACAAAAAGTGACTTTGTGAGCAGAGTGGAAATTCAGAGCACGGAGGGAAAGGTGGGGATGAAGGCGTGAGCGTTTGAAATCGAAGGGGGAGCGGGTTTGGTGGGGTTCTGTGGGGAGATCTGCAGATTAGCGCGATCAGACCGATGTATTTGGGCCATCTTCCTGGGAACGTGCTGAGAGCTGCTCCTCCTTCCCGTTCTGTTCTCACAGAGGAGAGGAAACGCCACCAGTGTCAGGGAACCCTGCTCTCCTCTCCCTCCCTCCACTATCACCACCACCACCTCCACATCACATCAGAAATGTGACTGGCCTCAAACTGCTGACTTGCTCACAGTCCATTGAGTTTCCTCTCCTTATCAAATTACAGCCACCTCAATAACCCACTCGCTGCAGCACGCCGGAAGAAATGAGGTTTTCTCCACCGCCCGCCCCTGGCTCTGCACCCTTTCCCCGGCTTTTTTCCTCTCTCACATTTTTCTTTCAGAAACAGCAGACAGGGTGGAGAAGGGGGAAGCATAAGAGGACGTGGGTTGGCTGATGTGAATGTCGGCGTATATTTTCCGTGTGTTTCGGAGGTTCGCTGCGATGCGTGCGGGGGGGCAGATACGACTCCAGTCCTGTGCATTGCTGATTTGCAGGCCAGTGTCCAGATGGCAGCTGCCTTCTGGGAGTGCATTTTTTACTTCCACTCCAACAACCAAGAACCTATTTACCTCCGAGCATCGGCTATCTTTGGTCAATTCTTCTTTTCGAGCCTCCGGTGGTGAAAAACAGTCTTCCTCTCTTACCGCTTCAAAGAGAGAACTACCGCCATGTCTCAGTGGAGAAAATGACACAGTCTCATCACCTGTTATTCACCTGCGATGAGAGAGCTTTTGGGAGCCTACGAAATGGACCAAGCAAGGTCATCTGTCTCATTTTGTGAGCGAAGCTGGCGTTATTACAAAGTCAGAATGAAAAGCCTCATCCTCAGGTCAGCCGTCTGACAGCTGATGGATGTCATTTAACCTTCCCAACAGCTGGTTACTGGTTTAGACACCAGAGTAAATAAGGCTGAGGGAGGAAAGTTGAAAACACCTCTGGATCCATTTTCTCCTGGTGTGACACAGTTGCCTTCAAAAACTAATTGATTTATTTCCAACATCAGCAGCATTGATGTTTTTTTTGAGGTCGTAATTGCTCCTGCATTAATGCATGCAAATGAGAGTTCGGGATGAATTTACGGGAACTTGTGCACCCCCCCCCCCCCCCCCCCCCCCCTTACACACACACACTGTTTCTCCAGTGTGAATTAACATCAATATTTATCTTAGTTCTATTATCCAATTCTTACCTCATTCACATGCTAATTGCTACAATTACCATTAAATAAGGGCCCCAGTTCAGAGGAAATAACCTGCTGCTGAGCACTTGAATCACTGACTCGTCACCTGTGTGCACAAACACACACACACACACACACACACACACACCTACGCAGACAGCTAAAGGGAAGAAGAAACAGGAGGTATGTTAACATCTGCCTTGTGGTGGATTTTAAGTCTCAAAACACCTGACAAAAGTGCACTGCAGCCATGAGCAGGTACACGTTTTTGGAAGCCTCTCCTGTCAGTGGCATCACGGCCGGTTCTCCGAAACAAAACGACAGCAAAAATAACTGATTTGAAGACTCGACTAAATTGAGAATGAGCGCTCATGTATAATGATTGGATGGAGCCCGGGGAGGGTTAACATGAAAGCCCAGCAGAGTGCCAGCCCCAGTTACCTGCAGAGCCGCAGCCGACGCGCTCTGCCTTCACCTGTTTTATTGGAGACGACGCAGGCATGTCAGTGACAGCGAATGTCCAAGTTGAGTGCGAGTAGATTAGATTAACTCCCCTGTGAAAGAGCCTTGTCTGCTTCCATTGTGCATCCTGTCTAGTTAAAACGACGCAGGTATGCCGTGGCAATAAGCAGGTGTGCTGACATCAGAGTCGTGTTGGGAATACTGCCGCTGATTGGAAACTCTGCGGAGTATTCCACAAACACAAACACGCCGCTCACGTACAGCCTCTAACCCCCCCGAGTGACCGGTTTACATGAAGATCAAGTGAGTGATTCCTCAGCGCCGCTCTACACCCACCGGACCGTACGCCTGGTCCCTGAAGGTGCGTTTCGCCCCGGTGGAAGAAAAAAAAAAGGGATCTTTTAAGACTCTGCTGCAGCCAAAATAAAGGCCCAAAACCTAAACTGGGCCGGCGCTAACTGAGTTGTAAACTTCTATTGCCCAGGGGGCTGCAGTCATATTCTGCTCATCGGATCAGCCTGTAAGTCAGGCGGGGGAATTCAGTCCCCGTCAAGAAAAACAAAATAAAACGCAGAAGAAGAAGCAGTGTGGAGCCTGAGAGTGGCTGTAGACACACAATCATATTCTGAGGCCACTTTTTACTGCATACACTCCTCTTTTCCACATTTCGCTTCATTTGTTGGCCAAAAATACATGATTTGATGGTATTTTGCTGAGCATTTCTCCATTATTAAACTGTACATAAAATCGGCCGAACAGCCCCTCTCCTCGCTTTATTTTTCACAGACAGTATATTCATTTATTTATGGTCTTTCTCTGTGTCTGAAGTGTGAATCTGGAGGTTTCCCATTGAAGTTGTGGTCTTTATTCAGTCCTAATGACTCGTGTTGGTGTGAACCATTGTAAAGGCGCCGCTTATGACCGAAACTCTGAGTCATTTATATGAACAATTCCAAGATTAGATGTTTAAAATGCTGCCTCATAAATAAGTGAACCACCTTCTCTGTCTGTGGCAGATTTACAAATCCTAAAAAAGGAGAAAGTTGTGCCACCGAGGCAGCTGAGGAGAGTCTTTTTTTAATCTCAGGCTTCACACTTCGTTGCTTATTTCATGTATTACGCCCCAAAAAATTCCCAAATTGTGTTTTCGGGGGAACTTATGTCTTCTGAAGAGGGGCCGAACCTCCGTTAGTGAAAGGCTGCATACTTAAACCCAAATTGATAAAACTACGCATTTCGAGTGTTTTCTGCTCTCAGCGAAGTGAAACTTCCAGAAAGTTAATAAAACAATTGAAGAGTAAAGAAAGTTGAGGAAATCTCCTCCAGCACAGTATCTGTTTTCAGGGGAAAAAACACTGAAACTTTCAGAGAAAACTGGAGAATAAAAGGAGTAACAGTGACCTCGCCGGCTGGAGAAGGGGATAAACGTCCTCTAGTTCTGGAAATATGCAAAAAGAAGGATTTCTAATCTCAGAGCCCTCGTGCCTTTTGGCCTCCCCTCATGCACGTAGCTCACAATCGGGGGGGCTGATGACCTTTGCTGATGGCAGAATACCTCACAGTGAAGGCCCCTCAATCGTAAAGCAGGAGACACTGCATGCAAGATCTATTAGTTTGCTCTTTTATCTGTAATAATCCTGACGGTATAAATAATACTCGGGCATATTCAGAGCAAAAAATAAAAGGTGAGAAAAAAATGATCATAATCATTCAAAGTGATGCTTTGGGAATGAGAGGAACGAATGTGAAAATAAATTCGATAAATCGACTGCACTCGCAGGGCTGAAGTGAATGGAGGCTGTGGAGTGGATGGATACCGTGCAGCACTGTCTGTCTTACGCACACAAACCTCCCTCGTAAATTATCTTGAGCAATGTAGAATTTATGAGGCAGAGATATCTCACTGCCGGCCTATCATTTCCATGGCTCTGTCACCGTAATTCTCTCCCGAACTGCCCAAACCCATAGATAAAATCGGCCACTGCAGCTACAGATGAAAAAGTGCAAAGAGGCGAAAACGGACAATGAGTCTGGAGGAGGAGGAGAGGAGGCTGCGGTCTTTCTCCGACTCAAGGAGGAGGACGGGAAATATGCAAAAAAAAGGAGAGGACAAGTGTGACAATTAGAATTTGCTCTGTTTACGTGGCGTGAAATCAAGTGTCGGGGGAATTTGGTGAATTGGAAGACGAGTCAAATTGCCAGGCGTACTCTCTGCTTACATCTTTACCTCAGCTGCTGCGGCTCCCTCTCAGCCTGACAATGGCTTTTACCTTCTGAGATATGTGTTTGTGTTTCCGTGTGTCGGTGAGAGTGTGTGTGAAGAGATTTGGGGGAGCTTTTAGAGCGCTATCATAGAGTAGGTGGAGGACGGTGGAGTGTATCAGAGAGGGCAGTCTGCACATGCTGTCCTGTGAGATTGGATTCTCACCCATGAAATGTAAGCACACAGAAAAACGCTCTGCAGCAACAACCTCCAATTTACACAGCAATTTTCCACTCGCTCACGACAGAACTAAATCGCATTTGTCTCCCTGCCGTTGATACCGTGCTGCCCCAGAATTTCATTCATATCCAGTTAATTAGCACTTTGTTGCCCGGCCCCAGAAAGAGCAATCATTGGACAAAATGCGCGGAGTAATTTATTACAGTTTATTACAGTTCATTGAGGAAGCCGGAGTGTGTTGGATATTAGAACGATTACTTGTGTTTGCGCTGATAGCAGAAGAAGAAGAAAAAAAATAAGTTATTTACCAAAAACAGCTGGACGGATAAATTAGGCCCTTTCTCTACATGACAGTATCTCCCCCGACTGCGCTGTTTCAACATTTCTGGGTGAAAAGCGACGTCTCTCAAGCTTTACTCCCTCCTTTGAAAACGTTAATTGCTATTCATTACTCGCTATTGCTGAATGATAACAATGTTGGGAGCTACAATTCTGAGTCATTAAATTAGAAGGGAAGGGGATGAATAGGAGGGGTGGGCAATGGAAAATCCTCATCCCTGTTGAGCCTTGACTGTGTGTAATGGTTTAAAGGGCTGCCTCATCCAAAGTGGAATTAAGATTATCTTTTTTTTAAGCTATCTTTTAGCGGTATCTAACCATGCAGATGCTCCCGATAGCGGTGGAGAACGGACTCGTCTGTGCTTGAGAGAAGCTGCACAGGATCTTTTGTCCGAATGTGTTTCTTAAATTTAAATTTATATGATGTCAAACAGCAAGAGAAATGTCTTTCTACATGCTCCTGCGCCGTTATCTACTCTTATCTTTATCTATTTAGTTAGAAATACAGTACTGTGCAAAAGTTATCCTTCAATTCTTTATATTATCCTTCCAAGCAGCGAAAAAGTGTCTTGATCAATAGTTCTCCAGCTTTCTGAAGGTCTTTCAAAGTTTTCTTTGGCTGCTTTTTCACTCATTTTCAGTCCAGTCCTTGTACCATTTTCAGAGGAATGTGTTTTTTTTCTGACCTATCAATCGTTTAAGAATATAAAAGACGTCTAACCAAGGGATGAACCAGTGTTGTGTCGACACATAACAGACAACTTAGCAAAGAAGCCATTTTAAATTGGATCTTTAGGCACTTTGTTACCAGCAGCCTGTCACAAAGACATTTCTTTAGCTGCATCTATGAAAAACAGCAAAGAAAACACAGTTTGACTGCCAGCTGTGGTCATATCTCAATATGGTGGGAAAAATTTGAGGAAACTGGACAAGTGGAGGACAAAAGAAGAAGTGTCAGGCCTAAAAAACTATCTCCAGCAGATGAACAGGATCTGAAAGTGATGTCCTTAAGAAAGAGGAAAAAATCCAGCAAAGACCTGACAGGACCTGAGAGATGCATCTGGACCTTCAGCTGATCCATCTACTGTTGGCCCAAGCCTCATCAGAAATGGTCTCCATGGAAGGGTGGCTGTCAAGAAGCCGTTCTTAAGGAAGGGAAACAGGGAGAAAAGGCTGAGCTGTGCCAAATGACACAAGAAGTGGACTGAAAATCAGTGGCAACAGGTCTTATGGAGGGATGAATCCTCCCCAGAGCCCGGACCTCAACATTATTGAAGCAGTGTGGGATCATCTGACAGAGAACGGAACAAAAGGCAGCCCACATCCAAAGAAGAGCTTTGGGATGTCCTTCAAGAAGCCTGGAGAACTATTCCTGAAGACTCCTTAAAGAAATGACAGAAAGCTCGTCTCAGAGGGTTCAGGCTGAGTTGGAGAATAAAGGAGCTCAGACCAGAGATTCACTTTAAAGCTCAGATTTATTTATCTATTTGCACATTTTAAAGAAAACACCTATTCTCGTGTTCTGGGAACTATAAAAAGAAACGGGGGCGCTCAATAACTCTGCTAACTATTAATAATAAGCATCAATATACCTGTTACTAGAAAAAATTGTCCTTAATTTTTTAAGGTGGTATTTTGCAATACAATTTCATGATGAAATTTGGGTTTGTGAAGTATAAAAGTATAAAAGTGTGGTCATGAGGATGTACAGAAACCACGTGCACGCGACCACGTGCACGTGTTCGGAGCAGGTGAGGAGGAAATGAAAAATTAAGGTGAGACGAGTTTAACTTTAAACAAAACAGCCAATTTCACAGAGCCTGCATTTCTTATTATCCTTCTTTCTTCTGCTGGAAGTTCACCTTTCACAGGAAATAACCGAGTGGGTGCTAAATGTTTCAAAGCCTCTTCCATTTTCTTTCATTGCTCTAATTTTTGGGCGATTTAAAGCGTTGCATTGTTGTTGGGCCGCTCTGGCTTTGCTGCTGCGATGCGTTCGCTGTCCGGACATTTCTGTTTTACCTCCTTTGTTCGGAGCTAACGGAGCCGATCGCCTCGGTTAAGTTTCCCATTCGGGATTCTTTGTTCCGTTGTGACAACTTAAACACGTTTCCCTGCCTCTGCCTCTCCAGTTGTTCCTGGGACACGTTGCTTTGCTTTAATACGAGCGTAAAAACGCGCTTTTAGGATGAAAATGATGACTTTACACAGCGGAAAGTTTATTTCAAATATTTAACTACCTGAAAAGGTCATTTTTAAGGGATATACATGAGAAGATACGGTCCTTTTAGCTTTACTTTGGTCCAACTGACCCGCCTCCATCACCAGCCCATCCCTCACGCCAAGCTGCCTGCGCCGCCTCCCCCAAGCAAACACATTCCTTCATTTACTGGCCACACTTGTCTGTACACTAAAGAAAAGGAAAGCACACAGAAACGGACTGAAAGGTGGATGCACGAGCCTGTGGAGGCTATAATGTGTAATTTGTAAGTTCCATTTGTTTTTAACACACACCAAAGCAGTGGTCCTGTGGGACCTAATAAAACCTCATAAGCACACGGCGAGGAAGCCCGAGGCGCTGCTCTTTCCCACAGATCTCACCTTGATAGATGATTTTAGAAAAACACAGAGGCGTGCTCCACTAACAAACTGCTGCGAGAGAAAGCCGTGATATTTAGACTCTCCATCTGAGCAGAGGGAAAATGAGCGGGAGGAGGAGGAGGGCTAAATTACATGAGCTTCTCTCCTTTCTTACCCATTACACAATGAGAAGCAGAGTAATCAGAAGGATACCTGTTTGGTTGCCCGTGAGGACAAAGAGAAAACAAAGTCTGAGCCTTCCCTGCTTTTTTTAATCTCCTGTTTTTCATGCAACACGGAGCTGAGATTAACTGCAACGGAGGTCCCATTTTTTATTTTCAAGTCCATCCCAGAGTCAGCCAGCGTAGATGTGCAGGGAATCCATTTCAGACCCCCCCCAACTACAGGCCCAACCCATAATAACAATAATGAAAGGGCTCATTTAATTTGGAGAAACAGAAACAATTATGCAGCAGCTTCAGTGGAGGTCGTCTCCCTCTCAGCTTCATTTCAGAATACCTGGAGACTTTTTCAAGGGGAATTTGAAATCAATTTCAAGCCCCATTTCATTTCATATACCCGTACATGCTGACCCACAACAGCATAGTTCAAATATTGATCCTCTTTTCAGCGGGTGACCCGGGTGCCTCTTCGTAGTCAAACGCACTGTTCAGTTGCATCCCTTAAAAAAAGCCAAACGCTCACATCAAGACGGGGAGGAAAGAAACTCCTCAGCTGGCTTTGAAATGGAAAAAGTGCTTCCTCAAACTTGGTTCCTGAGCTACGAGCCCGCTGCTCTGATGAAGACAGATAATGACCTTTTGAAAAACAAAACTTCAGTGTTAGCCTGCAGATCTATTTGTCAGCAGCAGCAGAAGCAGCATGCCTTCTGGCGCTGGAGAAAACGGGCTTGCAGGAGCACCACTGTAATAATGCTTTGCTGTTCACCACTGCCATTAAGCCGCTGGTGATAAAAAGGTGCAGTGCTTTTAATGGCTTGCGATGGCTTTTTTTTGCTTTCACTTGTACGGCCAACTCTGTTAACTCAGCACACAGGGTAATACGTCTCATTTGAGAGGATCCCGCCGCGAGGAGAATGCTTGAAGGACAGTGTGAGAGTGACACTACATTATAAACATAATAATCACAGCTGGCTAAGATACCGCAGTAAAGAAATAATTGGACTCAAGCTGGTCGAGCTGCTTAAGCATTTTAGCATGCCATTTGTAGAAAAAGGAAAAAAAAACCTCAGGTCAGATTAAATTCTCCGGGGGGGGTTGCACAAAGTTTGCACTGCGAGGTTATCCTCCTCTCCTGCATTTATTCTGTTGAATGTGTGTGTGAGTGATGCAGAGAGAGCTCCTGCAGTTTCCACACAAAGATGTTCTGGGCTTAAGGAACAGTCGTGGGAAGCTAAGATTTCAAAACCGAACGGACATGCCTGAGCAGTGTTCAACAGCCGGGGTGGGGGATAAGGTCAGAATGGACAACAGCGACTGTCGACTACCCTCTGCGACCCGCAGCCTCTCTCTGAACCTTTGAACTTTTGAGAGGAGAGCAAATGAGACAGCACTGCTCCAGAGTTGGCAACTTTAGAATTCCAGCACCACGAAATTAGCATGTAAATATCTCCTGCGGTGTCATATTTCCTCCTCTCTGTGAGGTGTGCAACAGTTAATGTTCAACACTGATGTTAATTAAAAGCTTCATTAGATATTTGCCACCCTCCTCCTCCTCAAAACGAAAAAAAAACTTGGTAATTATTGCAAGGTGAGGCCATCTGCAGCTTTGTTTTCCAGAAGTGGAGTATATTAGCATGAGCAGCACTGTGAATGCTAATATACTGACACCACAGGTCCAGAGAATAGACAGGAGCTCTCCAAGCTAACGCTCACCATTAATGACTGGGGGATATTTAGCATTATTGGCTAAATGTAAACACACATCTATTGATGCGCCACATAGCAGCGTGCATGCAGAAGCCTGCCAGCGTCCACCTCCAGATGCTCAGGATTCCTCACAGGTAGACACACAAATGTAGGTACGTCAGCGTAAATATGTATGCACACATTAAAAATACAGGCAGAACACCCCCCCTCTTAGTGGAAAAAAAGCTTTGTTGGAGGGTAAACCTATTGCACCGTTTGTGCCATTCTTCTGTACAGCGAACAAATTTAATTTTGTTCCATTTACAAAGGTCTAGTGGAGTAAGACGGTGGGTAGCCTTAAGAAAAACGTGCGCGCGTGCACGCCTGCACACACACACACACAGTGAAATCTGCCTGACTGTGAAGTCTCTGTGAAGAACAAGGCGGCACTCGCTCACACACCAAATGAAATTTCAAAATAAACGACTGAGCTGTGATTTACAATTTTCCTCCGGGGCAGAGAAAAGTGAGAAAACATTTCAATCAGTCCCTCCGCCTTTGTTATGCTGCTATGAATCAGCTGTTTAAGGGACAAAACAGCTGAACAGCGGGTGAGAGAAAGACTGAGTGATTTCACACCAAAACATAGAACATATTGAGAGGTATATTCTGGAGCCCATGAAATTGGGTTTAAAGTTTTTTTGATTTGTGCCTGATTGAATCTGAGTGAATTGTGCTTGACTAAACTGACTGAAAAACAACAAAGCTGGCGTTTGCCTTGTGATATAATGGAAATATTTTTAAAACACAGCTTTTATCTGTACCAGCACAACAAAAAGAAATAGCTTGTGAAAACGGATGAGACAAACACCTAATCATAAGATCGGGCTTTGACTTGCACCAGGCAGAAGTCAAAGTGTTTTCCTTCATTTTTCCCCACTGTTGACAATTCAACCCAAAAAAAGCCCAAACATGTTTGTTCATTTCCACTTCAGACCCATTCGCTGCCTCCACAGATTTATTTGGTGTGATTGGGACTGTTTTCATTATTTTTTTATAATCTGTGAGTATTTCCAGCAGCAGGACGGCGTGTCAGATTGACTGAAAGTAAACCGTGTTTATGGTAATGAAAGAACATGTCGACCAGTCATTTAAAAGGACTTCTTGCTAGTTTTTGGGCAACAAAGGAGCTTTGTGGCTGAGCAGAATGCAAAATTCACACAGCACAGATTGTTGATTTGCTTGGTTTTTTTTGGACAAAATGTAAAACATCGCCAGTAGAAACATAGAACCAGAACTATTGATCGAGGTGATGTGGTCTTATGAGAGAACCAGCGAGCCCATGACTCATTTCTCAAACTAAAGTGCACCAACATGGGCCTAAAGAGAGCCCATGTAGGGTCCAAAACCTATTAGGTTTCCCTAGTTACAGAAAGCATCGCCATTTACAGCTGTCAATAGTGCAGCTTGGCCCACAATAATTATCCCCCAGGAAGGAGCCATCTCTGCAGGGTTCGCATTAGTCCGCCCGCGGGATGCCGCCAACCTGAATCCTTCGATATCTAAAGTCCCTGTGAATAGCGGCGCTTTGGGAGGCAGGATCAAGACTCGAACCGAGGGGGAAGTGTGTCACAAGTATTCCCAGTTCTCTCCTCTCTGCAATCCCTCGCCTTTAACCAGATCTATCAGAGTGTGTGTGTGAAGAGAGGGAGTCGGTACCAGTGCAGTCGTGGAAAAGAGATCAGCCTGAGCAGGAAGAGGAGGAGGAGGCTGCTGAAACCAGAGAGGCAGGGCAATTCCTCGCAGGATCCACCAACATGAAAGGATCGCCCCTTCTCGGTGACCTAACCACTTAGAACGACACTGAAATCGTGTACAGTTGGAGAAGGAGCAGGAGGGGGGGGTGGATTCAAACCAGCCTGACCAAAAAGCCACAAAAAGAAATCAATTGATGCAACAATAACAATAGACATCAGCAGAGTGGAACGCCATGATAGAAAATCCAATTACAAATCAAAGGAAGGCAATTTTAGAAAACGGGAGATCTGGAGATAAATCTGAGGCAAAGACAGAGAGAGATGTGGCATTGAGACAAAAACAACCGCTGCTTTCTCCTCTTTAGACATAAGTAACACCATGCTTCCCACCCAACAGCCCCGTCTTAGATAATAGAGTTACATTTACGAGCGTTGCCATATGCCCACCCAGTGCCTGGTAAATAGAAAATCCATGAGATGCCATGTTTTTATGACTCTGAAGACAGCTACTAACTACCATGAGCAAACCTGAGTTACCCCGTCAGCTTCGGCTCGTACCATAAATAAATTTATACTTTAATACAGGCCTACAGCAGTGAGCATTGCATCCCATAAAAGTCCCACCACACTGTAATTCATAACTCCCTCAATATCCAGCGTCATAACTCACAAAATGAGCCACTACAATACAAATTGAGGGTAGAAGAAAAGTGACATCATCCTGCGGAAGGATGAAGCCGGCGCTCCATGTGGTGGAGAAACTCTCCCCCTGTCGAGCAGAGGAATGGCCCTTCAGCGGCGACGTGATACTGACACTTTTTTGCAATCAGAAGCCCACAGTTCTGCCACCGCACCGCAGGGAGTCTCTCCTTGTGTTAATGAAAACAAACATTTAGCTGGGATTTATATGCGCTGCAGCCGACTACAAAGAGCATCAAAGCAAAGTGCCCGGGAACACACACCCAAACACTGCTGCTCACAAATAAAGGCAAGGTATGCTTTGCTAATCTTTATGTAATAAACTCCTGTCTTACTGTGATATCAAGCGGCGCCATGTTCGCACATAATAAGCAAAGCTGTTCAGAGCCCAACTTAATACAGTGTCTTATTTGAAATGCAAACAAACTGTGAGGCAGAGGCTATCACCTCAATCTATTCCCCTTCTGTTCACTGGCTGTCATCTTACATGAGCCGATGCTGCAGTCCTGCACTGTGGCGAGGGGAGGAGAGGTGGTGGGGTGGGTGGGGGGGGGGACACGGGCAGCATGCTACGAAGGATGGGTGATGTGGGAGGAAGGTGGGGGAGAGACGCCGGCCACGGTGTGATTCAGAGGGGTTGTTTCCCCTCGCAGCGCTGCAGGGCGAGGATTTACCGGAAAGAAGAAAAAAGACACAGAAGAGCAAAAAGAACAAAAGCTGCTGAGACATTAAAGGGGTTTGAAACAGAAAGGGATGTTTCATGAAAATAGCACACAGGAAGTTTCAATTTCAGCTGTCTTGGACTTTTAAAGGACTGTGGATGTAAACACACACACAGCCAGGCGTACACACACACACCGACTCCAGAGGCTTGCTGCTCATCCTGAGGATTTGGATGTAACAGGGATGTAGTGGATGGTAAACCCACTCAGTTTACTGATATTTTCACAGGTGGAAAGGAGCTCAGGAGGCTTTTGGCAAAAAGATTTGTGATATAAAAGATCGTATCCGGAGAGTGACCCCACTCCGGTGAAATTATATTTGCTGAAACGCTCTCCTCTGTGTTTAAAAGCAGTAAAAATTTGCACATTTTTAGTGAGTTTCTGGAGATGGCTTTGGCTCGTCTACAGTTGGTGGCACCTGGTCGTCCAAATGCCCCATCCCCGCCAGGCTGGTGGGGTGTGCCCGATCTGGACAGATGGGTGGGAGGGGGTGAAGGCCATTACCATGATGTTGAGGGAGCAGAGGGGGGGGGGGCGTGTGGTCCAAAATGAGGAGTGCAGGAGTTCCATCGTTAGCATTCTCCATTATTTCCCCCCCTCAATCACTGCAGTAACACACTGTTTACTGCAACACATGCGGCCGGTAGTAAAAACAAAATTGGACGCTCGACCCCCATCCAGACGCCCACCCATCATCCCAGCACTCACAGCGCCGCCGCCGCCACCTCGCTGAATTAAAACATGTGAATAATTCAGCAGACAGACAGGCACACGGGCTCTGAGGAGTCACCTTGTTGTTGATTTTTTCACCTGCCTTTAGAAAATTGCAGCCTTTGGGTTTCACAAAACGAGGGGATCAGTGACGGAATCAATTTCCAAAGGAGGACAAAAAATAAGAAGAAGGGAAAATCGATGTTAATTTGCAGAGCAAGATATAATTATTCAAAGTGCTTTCATTTCGTTCTGTGGGCCTTAATTCTCCACATAAGTTCCAGCTTCATTTCACGAGTGCGACGCTGTGATTTAAGCTAAAAAAAAGCACGAGTTCACCTGCTAAAGTCTTAAGTTAACAATCGAAAAAGTGAAAAATTGAGATTTTTGTCACAGAAAAATGTGCAGAATAATTCAAATGCCAGCAGGCCTCACAGGTCCAACTTTTAAATTTCAGGGGCTTGAATTAAATGTCATGTTAAAAAAACACAAACATGAATTAAACATAAATGTTGGGGTTCAGATTAGGTGACACACTCAGGATTTAGTCACCACACATGCGTAAAAACCCAAGGTGTGTGTTCTCCTAAATGAAAGGAAAAAGTTGGCAGCCATTTGCATAAAAAGTCGAGATGAAGGAAGGTTTTTTTTTAAAAATGCGGTGTCACAGCAACACGGCTGAATGTGAGCAGCTGAGAAGTGACAGACGACAACAGACTGACCGAGAAAACATTTCCCAGCACAATGAGTCATGAAACGACTGATGTACACAAACACGCCGCGATCCCACGTCACAGTAATTGACTGCTTTAATTTCACTCAGGAATTAGCATGGAGCAGAGGAAGAGCAGGATGGTTCGGAGGATGGAATCAGACTCCCCCTGGCCCCCGTTTTAAGGCAGGTTGAGGGGGTCAGGGGTTAGGTGGGAGGGGGGGTGTGAAGCACTCGTGGTAACACAACACAAAGCGAGCGCGATGCTATCACGTGCCGCTGAGGAGCGCACAGAGAAATGAAAGGAAGGGATAGAGAGTGAGCGGAGAGGGGGGGGTGGACATAGCGAGCTTCATTCATTCTTACCTCGGGCAGGTAGAGGAAGGCAGGGGGACACTGGAGCGAGTGAGGCAGCATCCCGGAGCCGGAGAGCAGCAGACAGCCGGAGTTGGCCATGGAGCTCAGCGTGTGGTGACGGGACGCTTTGCGCATTTAGCAGGGAGATCCTTTCGCTCTTCTGTCTTTCTTCCTCTGAATCGCGCTCCCACTCACTCTCTCTCTCTGCCTCTCTGTCTCTCCTCGGATCACTTCCTTTCCTCTGCCTCTCCTCTCGCCTTTTAAATCTCCCCTTTGCTGGCTTTTGTGTCTCTACTGAAGATGTGGCGGGGAGGCGATGGGCGCGCAGACAATGTGCACGTTCCACCTTTATCGCTGCTGCACTCTCTCTCTGCCTGGCTTTCTCACTATCCCTGCCGCGACTCTGTTTACTTTGTGTGCGATAAAAGCCAACATAAGCATTCAGACACAGAAGGGGAGGTTCTGTGCAAGCTGAGGAGGAGGAGGAGGGGTTGTAGAGCCGACAAGGGGTTGGGTAGGTTAGGGTGGGGGTATGAAAGAGGTGGCAGTAGTGGTGGTAGGGGGGGGGGGCTGATGAAGTCCCTGGTGGATTCATACATCAAACGGGCCGGCTGAATAGCAGAGGGGATGTGAATGACATTAGAACAGCTGATCCTGGGCATTAGCACCTCGTGGGACACCGCATGCTGCCTTTTAATTGCACCCCCCAACCCCGCAAACACACACCCCCTCGGTGGCCGGCGCCACCTCCCGCTCCTCCGCCTGTGCGTGCAAACTCAAGGACACAAACTGTACGGCACGCATGGCGTGTATCTGAAGCCAGAGGAAAGGCATTAAAACAGAAACAGGCTGTTATTAGGCCCAGCCGTGAAATCTCTCCTCATCGGCATCTACTGAGGGGTAAACACGCACCCAGCCAAGCGTGCACTGCAGCGCACGCTAAACTGTACAAGAAACACTTCCTTTTAATGTATCTTTCTGATTAATTCCGTTTGATTCGGCTTTAAAAGGAACAGACAAAGAGAATGTACAAGATGGGCTCATTACGTCACGAGCATCGTTTGGCTGTGGAGGTACGAGTCAGGGAGGAGACGCATGAAATCAATCTTAATTCTCATCCGGGGTGGTTTCATAACCATGATGCCTCAGCAGAGATTGGAGGAACATGGGTCATCACCGTGGTACAACAAGGTAGAGTTACTCTTGAGCTTGTAATTCTTGTTAATACAGTCAAAGTCAAGACATGTTTTATTCATCAAGGCCAAAATCACAAATTTGTCCCTGAGGGGATTAGAATCTGCACAATGTACAACTCTCTCTCTATCTTTAGATCCAGAAACCAGCAGGAGGAATTAAAGGGATGGATGCAGAGTGAGCCAGTCGGACGATCAAACTCCATCTTTTAGGTGGCATATTTTTAGCCCGGTTCCAGGCCTCTGAATCACTGTCCGCACAGCTTTTTTTTTTTTTTTTTTGTCCTTTCTTTCCTCAGCGATTCAAATAGGTCTGGTGTTGTGCTCATTTATGGCTGTTTCCCCAGTTGAAAAACACAACAAAGACAATCTGAGCTCTGTAGGCAGGATTAAGAACAGGGATGTTATCTTCCTATGCCAGAGCCAGAATAATGGCATCGCGAGCAATACCACAAAATAGGCGACGAGTGTGGAGGAGATTGATGCAGCTGCACAGGCTTTGTGAGTCAACTTGAACATGCTTCTGTGCACTGGATGTTCTTGTGAATGCTTAGACGGGCCTGTCAGAATCATTTGTGTGGCTGGTTCTGTTACGGTTGCATGGGATTACACTGTTGTTGCAGCTTTTGACTCTTTTCTACCTGGAATTTCTCCGTTATAATGGGGGTCCGTCCGCGGGAGACGCTTCACGACCACAGCGGGGAACCCACTTTCCCCGGGACACCCTCCCCCCTCGCAGATTAAATAAGCAGGCAGCAGGGGGAGGGCTGGCCTGTAATTACGCATTCATTCTACAATTTCATGTTCTCCAAAGAGTGAAAACTGAATAATAAAACATCATTAATTCAAATAAAAGCTCACCTCACCGGCAGCCATCTTGCAAGTATACATTCTGGTTGGGAATAATTGGCCTGACTGTTTGATGCAAAAGATCAGTCGTCACAGATATCTGATGTGGTTTAGGCTGAGCGCTTCGCCTGCTAAAGATGGGAATCCATCTCCCTGTCTGTCCATCTGTGTGTTTTTCTGTCTCTCGCTCATTTGCTCCCTTTTCCACCAAGTCTGTCTGTCTCACCCAGTTAATAATTCAAATGAGCACTGCCAGATCACTCCCTTCAAAGGGAGTTGCTGGAATGTTCTCAACGGTGCCTTTTCTTTTTGTCATGTGAAATCAAAGCCCTCAAACGCAGCAGAGATATCCTCAGTTAACTCCCCACGCCGTGGCTCTGCCAATTAATGAAAGATCAACAACGGCTGCGAACACCTCACAGCTGATCACCAAAAGACAAAAAAAAGTGATCTTAATCATCATCTTTGTTGTTTTTTTTGTCACCGTCGCCCTTTGTCTTCCTCTTTTTCTTCTTGCCGTGCAATCACCACATCCCTGTGGCAGGCCCGTAATAATCAGCATAATCATTATTACCACAATCACCATCATCATCACTGTCACTGGCAACAGTCACGTCTGTCTTCTGAGCCTGTGTTACCGGCCTGCTACAGAACAGGATTTACCCCTGAGGGAGGACTCGTGCACACGCGTGCACACGTGTGCACGTTTGTGTCGAGTCTCTGCTGGTTTGAGGCATTACAAGCTTTTAAACCTGGTCTAATCTCCCCTCAAAAACATCCACTAATACATCCGTCGCTGTATACAAGATTGAGCTTTGGTGAGACAAGAGCCGGTGTTATTTTAATGTGCTCCTCAGAAAAAGGTCGGAAGCAGCAGTTCTCGCAGTAAAAAGCCATCACGTGCACTGAGAGCACAGTCAGCAATAATCAAAGGCAATGCAAGCGACGCCTAATGGGGCCCAAACGATTGGCGGCACATTCCAGTTCTCCACTGTTTATCGTATGACCGCTGATCAATACAGCGCACTCGCACTAATCATCATAAGAGATGACTGTTTATTTCCCTTAACTCCCATCACTCTGAGTATTCAGATCCTTCAACTGCTTCACTCAAGAGTGCCAATAAATGTAAAATAATCCCTGAAAGCAAAAGTGCAGCAGAATCTTTTAAAGGCTCTAAATCTGCAGAATATAGGGTATTATAACTGTAATGTTGGTGCTTTAATGCAGGCTGATTAAACTATTCTCTAACAACTGTAGCATCAGGTAAAAACAGGACACTTTCAGATGTAACTGCTGTCTTTTGTCCAGTTTTACTGACCCAACATGTAAAGCATTGAAGTTTTATTCATTCTTTAACAACATGAAACGCTACCAGGTTCCCTTTCTGTCCTTCATCTTTACTGGAGACAACAAGCGGAGTCGGTGCTGCAATTATAGATGTAGTATAGGGTTTTTTTAGATTATAACGTGCAACTTTTAAGGAAATTTCAAGTCGTTTTAATAAAGCTTCAATGGAAACATCAGTTTTAGTTGATCAAGCGATGATTTCTCAACCGCTTGTGAAAAATAGATGCAAAGCATCTCGAAGGATCTCATTTAGTTGGCGAGACTGTGAGCAAAGTGCAGTTAATTTAACTTTATACCAGTAATAATGAAATTCCATGGCACTGAAGTTGCTGCAGCTGTCCTTAAACTATCAACTTTAGACAAGTTATGCTAGTTTTTACGATCACTTGTCTGAAAAACTGTCTGAAAAAATACAAAAAAGCGACGCCTTTGCCAGTGAATCCGTCTGAGAGGAAGAAATTCAGCTTTTTGCACCTTCCTGATGTCAGATTCCTGTTCATCGGACATGTTTTTTTTACTTTAAATGTTACTTTAAGCCACTCTGAGAATGATGGCTTTAATTGTTGATCAAAATGATAGTTTCTCTGACATAAAACACAACGTTTGTGGCACTTTGTCAGTGGTTTTTCCCATCATACATGCGTCTGCAACATGATAATCGGTTTAAATTGCCTGCAGAGTGAGTGTGAGGTGTTAAAAGTGTAATATTTCCTCCCTGAACGTAACAGAGTAGAAGCAGGGTTGCACCGGTTACTTCCCACCACTGCACTCTGTGCTTCAACATGGACACAGCTCCCCCATCAGGACGACAACCAGAGTTTGAACAGCACAAACAGGTCAGACTGGACATAGTGCAACGTCATGCACGTGTTCAAACTTTGCAAATATGTGTAACTATGGGACACTCTGTCCGTTAGTTACAGGAGCTGAACCCTGCAGAAGCTCTCCAAAGAAAACAAAGCCGTAGTATCTGGTGATGGTGGGTTTTGTTAAGAAGCTCTAATGCCTTTTGAGGGGCACCCTTGAAGTGCCCCTATGACAGGCTTCCTCATTATCTGGCATCGCCGGAGTGCCAGCCAACCCCGCTGTAGAAGGGAGCGCGAGGACGCCTCGATCGGCGTGCCCCGAGGGTACCAACAGAGCCGGGGGTTGTGCTCTCGCTAAAGGTCCGCTGATTATATCTCAGGCCCAGAGCTTCAGGGATCCTCACTAATTAAAGGTTGTGTCATATCTGTTAGAGATAACAAACCTATGTTGCTCATCTTTTTTTTTTAAAAGCCTCCCCTTCCATATCTGCACTTCACAGCATCATGTCAGGTTACAGGCATTCAAGGCTGACCAGCTCTCCGTACCCAGAGGAGTGGCTTCCTGTTTAACCTGCCCTCACCCATCTCAGCGTGCCAGCGGTGTTGTGGAGGCATCAGGGATCCTTTGTCTGGAGGCATAATTAAAGCTCTCGTTCATTATTTCTTCACTTTGAGCGCAGATCTGAGTAATTAGGAGGCAGTCCGCAGGGGGAGGCTGGAGCTTTCATGGAAGTGCGTACAAACACAAAGAGAAAGTAGCACACAATCACACATGTGATCCACAGGAATGCGAGCGCTCTTCTTCTGTCTTCGCACCAAATGAGCTGCATTCATCTCTCACCTATCGTTGGATGCCAATAGCTGGCACCGAATGAAGTATGCTTTTTCTGTCCTCGAACCTGTCATCTACTAATGCATTGATTAAAAATTTTGATTAAATGGACAGTTAGGGGAGGAACCGTTAGAGTGATCTGCGATCCATGCTTCAAATGGCTGCGTGGATAGGATGCAGGGCCCTGGCTTTTGCTGCGTTTGGAGCTAAGGCACTTGCCTCTAATGGATTTTGAAACAGAGCTTGGCTTTTATATGGTGTCATTCATCCTCATATGTTTTCGCCTGCTGCGTTTCACAATCACGGCTTCTTTATGGCAAACTAATGCACCCGGTGCTAAGATCAGCAGGTTGGCTCTGGCCATCGCTCACTGAGCTCTGGCCAGATATTAGGACATTTCGAAAGCTTCTATTGGAGGAGGCAGCGTGGAAGCCGACGGGTAGTGACTCTGCCTCCCACACAGTCATATATCAACCCTCCATGCCACAATGTCTACACCCAAAACACTCTCACACACACACCGAGGCACTGCTGCAGCTGCTTTGACAAGGCAGAAAAGGAGGGGGTTGATGGAGCTTTATGGCAGTGGACAGTCGGTGTCAATACATCGAGCGTTTTACCAGCCTCTCATCCAAAGGTCTGGCATGCTTGTGGCTACAAAGCGCCCAGGCGCGTGCAGTAGCCCGAGGTGGTGGGTGGAAGACAGGGAAGAGTTCTGTTGAGGCTCGGTGGGAAGAAACCAAACGGGGGCGACTGCTCACGCCCCGTTAGCCCTCTAGGCCGGGAGATGCTATGATCGAGAGAGAGCTGACAGGGCAGAGAGACGGCCAAGCATGGAAATCACATCAGATCAATGATGAAAAATTTAGTGGCGGCAAGAGTCGCTCTTGGGAAAGATGTCACATAGTGCATGTAAGCGTGGGACTCCTGAATGTACGCGGGGAGGCTAATGTGTCAGCGTGCAAACATGCAATCCCCCATTTTGTCTTTAAGGAGTGGAGCTGTCGCTGAGCTTTGTAGCAGAAAGGAAATGAAGACAAGTGAAACAAAAGATGCTCAGAGAGTTATATGTGCATATGTATAATTCTGTTGGAATTTAAAATGACAAAAGTGCCTCTCGTCCTGTGGCTTTAAACTCTCCATTACACTTATAGGACTGCATATAAAAGATGGCTGCGGCCGGTGGTGTGTGTGAATTGCCGATTTGAAGCCTCGCCATCTTGGTCTTTTCGGAGAGGCGGCCATATTTAGACAAAAGGGTCGAACTGCAGCGTGAGACTTTAAACCTGATTGGACAAAAGTACATATCTGTGGGGCCTCAAATCTATTTAATTAAGGAATTAGTTTCTAAAGCATCAGCAGAACTTTGATCAGAAGGAGTGAATCTAACTAATGAAACCTTCACTGTAATGACTTGGGAAAAATTCATTGACTTTCAGTGCTGTTTGAATGGGAGACTGTCGGAGCCAGTGCAATCAGTTACTGTACTTTAACGTCCATCTTTAAGTTACGGCCTATGATTACACCTACAAAAGTCCTTTAGACCAGACAATTTAAATAGTTTGTGACTTCTTTGCTCTTGTGCTTCAGACTAACACAAAACGACACACATTTACAGCCTGTAAGAACAGTATATTACAATGCTGTTACTGCCACAAGGTCTAAATTAGTAGATTTTCAGAGGAGGAGAAGGCAAACGGAGATGGAGATTACATTTCAAGCAGTTCTCCATACAAGTGTCCCTTTGTGCTTTGCTTTAATCCTGGTATGAGGTCAGGAGTCGGGCTGTTGTGTTTAGATGTAGTTCTCCCTTTACTATCCTCAGTTGGACAGAATTAGACCGTTAGGGGCGAAGGTAATATTGTATTCACAGGATTCCTGCAAGGCAAAGTGATTAACTAAATGTGCTTTACTAATGCACAAAACAATGTGCACTCGAGATAGTGAGGCAGCCACATCCAAACCACCAACTTACTGTAAAACACAAGGCATCTGGGAAAAGATTTCCCATGTAGAAACATCTATTTGTAATTTAAAATCTGATTATTTCTAAACCAGCATAGAATACGTTCCTTATCTTTAAGATGAAATATTCTATGAGAATAAAACATCATTAAATCCAGAAAGTCAGGTCAAACCGTCAAGAATCTGCTTGCATGAGTGAATCCTCCCATATAACTCCATTTTAACCGGAGGTGCACGACCACACACACACCAACCAAGCAGTACTGTAATCATGCCATTGCTAAGTTTAGTACCAATCAATAAGTCAGACCAATGTTCTCAAATCCAATCCTTGGGGTCCCCAGAGCTGCCGCTTCCCTCCTCTGCCATCTAGTTAATTGCATTCACCTGTTGTCCCACGCCTAAATCGGCCCTCGATTCAGCAGCGAGATTAAATACTCCCGGGAAGCTGTGCACACCAGCAGTACTTTGGACCCCGAGTGTGGAGACACCAGACAGGATGTGCTGCTTGACAAGCACATTACACATATCAGGTGTTCTTTATGGCCAAAATGTCCCACAATTCAAATCTGTCCAAAGCAATCATTCTCAGAATCCACCATCCTCGTGCGTTTCAGTTTTCATTGACGTTCTGTTTAAAAAAGGGGGGAAAAAAGCACCCTTAACCATAATGGCTTCAGCCCAACGCCAAGTCAATTACATAGATTGGTGCAGTGACATAAAGTGTATTCCATTTGGGAGCAGATTGGTCATGCCCAGTAATGTTCCCTTCCAGCAGGCATACCTTTGACCATTACTCTAAACAGGCATTTAGGGAACCAGAGACCTATTTCCCACAACTGTGAATGCCGGTGTGTCTCCCAGAGGGGTCAGGGGTTCACACTGCAGCTACCATGCTCTCATATTTAGCAGCGGCAGGTGAGAAATGGTACATCAATACTGTCAGACGCACTGGGCCACAGCGGCCTCCTGCACACACATATCATATTAGAATGGAGCGTAACAAACCACAGCAGGGCCGGGAGGTGTTAGCCAATGTGTGAACATGTGCAACTCACAGCATCTGACATGCCTCCACTGCTCGTGCTAAACGTGCATTTGTTGGAAACTCATCTGTGCGTCTGTCTCATGTATCGATGCTCTCACCCCGAACCAAACTGCAGGTAAAAATCATCGAAGGGGATCATTGTGGAGACAATTTGTCGCATCGAATGAGGTGTTGATGTTTGTGTTTATCCGGCTTGGAAAAAAGAAAAAAAAAATCCTGATACCACAAATATTATTCATCTTAAATCGTGCCCACGCTCGTTTTACCTTTGATCTACTTATGGGGATGACAGCAGCTTTTTGAGGCGTTGAATTGTTGCTCTGATGAGAAATATGAAAGCTCTGTTAGCTCTGGCTGTTTTTCACATGTAACCCATTCAAAGATTGATCAGTTACTCAAATATAATCACCGGTTTAAGTGAAAAATTAAACTTTGGCGTGTTTTGACCAGCTTCCAACACCTCCGGGAACATCAGATGAATGTTTGTTTTAAACAGATTTAAGTGATTTATGAGGGCTTTGCTCAGCATCTATATTCATGAAACTTTTCACATTTATTTTTGCATCTGCAGTTTTGCAAAGTTGCCGTTTGTGTCCGTAAACTCACTTTTGTGCATTTTCTTTTCTTTTATTTGCACGTCTCTGCAGTTACACTGAAGCTGAGTGTAAATGCTAACAGAAGTTTACTGCGTGTAACATTTTGTACAGGAGGAAGAAACAAGCTTGCTGGGAGAGAAAGAGGGTCTGCAGCATTTTGACGAGTCTTTGAAATTACACACATTCCCACGAAATGGTGAGCAAACATGTTTCTAAGGCGTTTTACTCAAAAACAAACACGTGTTTGTGCTGGAAATGACCAACTCTGCAACACCATGCAGAGTAATGAGTGATCCATGGGATGAAAGACTTAGAGGAGCTCATGTTATGATTCTTACGGTGTTTACTTCACAGTTTTGCATCTCAGGGACGCTGCTCCCGAAGCTGCCTGAAACGCCTCGTTCGGTCCAGACTTTTCCTTCTTTACTTCATGACAAACTCAGGCCAAACCCCCGGCTGGATGTTTGGCAGCTTTGGACCAATCAGAGCAGAACTGGCCTTGCCAGAGAGAGGTTTAAAGATACATAAATATATATATTTTAGTAAATCAGGATCATATGTGGCTTTTAAGGATTTCTCTCAACCAATGCGGTCAAAGTCAGTCTTTTCCATCTTTTCCATCACTTTGAATGCCTCCTAAATACTATTTGTTACCTCCTGATGAATCTGACTGCTGAATGCTGTGTTATGTAGCTCTCTTTTTTTTTAGCGTTTGGTAAGCTCTCATGTTTTGAGAAGTGCAACTTAAATAGAAGCTCTAAATATAAAGTTTGTGTGGGTGTGTGCCTCTGCCTGAGTCCCAACGTGTTTCCCTCAGTGTTTGCATCTCTGTCGGTGTGTCTCTGGCTGTAGGAACCTGCCAGGCTATAAAACCCTCCTGTGAAGAATGAGGTGCCTGCTGTTGTTACCTAAGATCCGAGCGTGCCCTCTGACCACATCACGTAGTGACCCCGCCGTCTCCTGCATTGCTGCCATTTCACAGCCATCACAACGTAGCTACAGGGACTCTCACATTCATACAGATTTTCCTCGGACTTCTGCCCGGGAACGACGGCGGCTGGAAGAGATTTCAGAAAATCCGCCCAAAGGAGGTGAAAGAAATGTGAGTGTAATATCTCTGAGTGGGAGGCATGGATGTAATATTATTCTGAACCGGAACGCTGCTCAATATTTTACAAGATGTCTGATTTTAATGCTGCCCTGTTGGGGCCGTGATATCTGAGGAAATTACAAACACACATACGCGCACGTGAAGGTGTCACATAGGTAAATGTTGGGGAGCAGCACCTTTGGCGAGAGGGATTGCTTTTCCTGGTCAAGCGCGTCTGTTGTGATCAGTCATGCTCATGTTTCTGTATTACTTCCTGTGACGCTCACTCGCTCTTTCCCTAATGCTTCTTTTTCTCCAGTCTCCAAACGCTATCTGTCAGTAGGTGTTGCAGGACTGATAGAGGCTTGTCTTTTGCCTTTCTCATTACAGCGGGGGAGACTAAACCCAGTGAGTGCAGTAACCTTTCACAGAGACAGAGGGAGGGAGGCATCCACACAGAGCCAGCACCTCCGTCTACTTGACATAACCCTATTACCGCTTCCTTAATTTGTCCCACCGTGACAACTCGCAGCCAAAGAAACGGTTAAAAGAATGAGTGAACAAAAGCTGCACTGCATTATGGGGAGCGGAAGAGCGAGGGAGGGGGTTTGTTGAGGGTGGGAGACAATGGGGAGGCTGAGCTGATGCATCAGCCATATTGGATCATTTCTAAACTGCCACACATTATCCAGAGGTGGGCCTTGATATACTCCACTTAACTGATATCTCTCGGTTTCAATTCTGGAGCTAATTGTTCATTATTTTCCTTCTTCAGCCGAACTGTGCAAACATCAGAAGTCCTCCGAGCTCATCGACGCCCACTCCATAAGATAATTTGTCAACAGAATTGTAAAAAGGCTAAAAAAAAAAGGTGATATTTTATTCTGTTTGGCCCCTTCAAGAACATCTCCTTTTGCTAAACGCTAAAACAATTCTTCCCCCTCATTTAATATTTACAAACGGCAGCGTTCTACAGAAACCCGCAGCACCTCTTCTTTGTTTCCTAAATCTGTTTGTACAAAATATGATCAAAGCTCCACGCAGAGCGCCGCTACATGAAGATGACATCGCCTCAAAAATAAGTAAATGACTGGCAAAATGAGGAACAGCCTCAAAATGGCTGATAATAAGTTCAGCTGAAGTACAAGCTCGGTTAAAGTGCCAAAAACTCAGACAAATGTGACACTAAAGCCTGCATTTGGCACATCCCGTGTAAACAAAAGCGTTGATAAAAGGAAGCTTCTTTTGTGGGAGAAGATGGGGGCGGAGGGTCTCCCTGTGCTCTGCCTAATGAGTCTCAACTTAAAGACAATCAAACACAACTGAGCAACGATCTGTATGACAAACTGATCAGACGAAAGACTGAATTAACCTAAAAACAGCTCCTTTTTTCCCGAAGTTCAGTGGTGGATGTTTTTTAACTAATTAAAAACTTGCTCATTACTCCAGTTTCCACCTCCATGGATCTAAATGTTCCACTAAAACAGGTGGTTCCTTTTTACTGATGTACAGTATGACATGACGATGCTATGCTTTCTCCTCATCTAGCCTGAAAAACTAGTGCAATCAAACTGTTAAGGAGAAAGGGAGTGATACATGTCTCTTTATTCATTAGACTTTAGCAGCTGATTGGAGCAGCGAATTAGCTTCTCCTGGACCAGCTCCAACATGAATGTTTTTATCTTTTAAACCAATAACTTTAAAGCCCCCCTGAAGCAGGCGGTGGAGTGATTTTCACCTGAAGCTAAGGATGCTGCACTCTGATTGGTCGGAGCAGGCCCCATCCACCTTTCGTCGTGACTCACACCCCCATGTACAGTTTTAATCACTTTTCAGGAAATCAAAGCTATAAAATACCAGAAGTAATCCTTATAAAAAGCCTTTCAGGAGATTGTTGGGGCAGATGTTGGGGTGAAGGTGATGTATATATATTATATAACTGTTGCTCACTGTTTTAAGTTTAGCAAATATTGTTTGAACAGGAGGAAATTGTGCATTTATTGGGGACTATTTTCCCCGTGGATTAATCCACATTTGATGTTGAATTGAGTATTTGGGTCTGCAGGCTGGATATAAAAGGGACTGAGTCGTGAGTGCAGCAAGCTTTGGACACACAACACTATTTTAGTGCTGTTTTTAAGTAATTTACTGACAATAAGACGTTTTTTTCATCAATGCAGGATGTTAGCTGGCTGTGGAGTACTTCTGCTGGTCTTGGTTGGGGGTTTTTTCATGAAAAAGAGGAACAGTATGCTGCTTAGTAGCAGTGTGTATTTAATTCTCTGCAGTATTTGAGAGCAAAACAAACACATATGGTGGTAGAACAAGCGATAATGGCCTCCAACAGACAGAAAAGGTGTCTTCACACGAGAGATTTGTTCACTACTTTTCTTCTTCCACTGAAAACCTTTCTTTGCGAGCAGTTCTGAAAATTTGGGAGAGGCACTGAGCAGGAAGAGGCTCTGCAGTTTCTGGGATGCTGCAGGGTTCGTGTCTCCCACAGCCAGCATGTCCCACATCAGGGGCCAGAGACCCCCAGTGGTTCGATGTGATGGCTCTGCCTCCTCCTGGCCTCTGATCTGGGCTGCAGCGGTGGCAGGAATGGGTGTGGGTTCAACGCCTGAGCGCGGGAGCTGTCTATGTAGAGAGATTAAAGGGCCTGTATCGATCCACAAGCGCTCATGCATTTTGCATGAGGGAGACATTGTCAAAGAGGCATCTCAGATTAAAAAAAAAAGAAGAAGAAGAAAAAATAGTAGAAGGAGAGTTCTGGAAAATCTGCTGAACTCTGTGAAAAATCTTAATGTTGAAGTGTTATGCATGTAAACTTGCTTTTATATATTGGATTGTCCATGAACTCTCATCGACCCGAGGCATTGCTCGTTTTTCATTTCTTCCCCTCTTCAAACCGCACATCGCCGCCGTCTTCTTCTTCTTCTTCTTCTTCTTCTTCTTCTTCTTTCCCTCCGTGGTGAGAGTGTAAGTCAGAATGTGAAAAACAAGCCCTCCGAAAAAAGAAAAGAAAAGAAAAACTGGCAGCCAGAGAGTGTCTAATGGCGGCAGTGAGTCCGTTGGAGAATTCTCAAGTAGAGTGTGAATTATTTAGGATGTGTGGCTAGTGTGCAGAGCATGAAGTCACCCCGCCCGGCAAGCGCTTAGAGTGGCCGAGAAATTCAGTGTGCAACAAACATTTGCCCGCCCGAGATCTCTATTTCTTCTTCTCTGCCTCAGCTTGGCGGAGTGCAGGAGTGACGTCTGGCTCCAGGTAACAAACGCAGGGGTGGATTTAGAAGATTTCCTCCCTTTTTTTTGGTGTCTTTTTGTAAAAAGAATCAAGTTTTCCTGCCTGCATATCTGCCAAAAACAAAGTGAGGCACAGAGAAGTCGTTTTGACCTATTTACGGTCCCCATGATGCAGCTGATTATTCATCATCAACAATTCATGCAGGTCATCATGCATGTTTAAAGGCACGCCACCGTACTTTACTGAGAACCCCCCCCCCCAGCACCCCTTCACATACACAAGGAGTCTGAGAGCCCTTCAGAGCCTCCTTATCCTGTGAGCATGTGTCAATCTCACCTAAACGACCCCGATAACAAGACAAAAGCAATCAATCTCTGATATTGGCCGGGTGGGAGAGTCAGGGATAACGCAGCGACGCTATCAGCGAACGCCAACAAAGACAGAGACTTTCTGCGTGGGGATGATTAGAAACACGGTAGCTGTGACATGCTGATCTGCGGCGGTTAAACTGAGGCGGCTGTCATCGCTGGCAAATGTTGACGCCGAGCACTGATAGAGGAGATGGGATCTGAGTGTGTGTTTGTGTGTGTGTTGAGGATCAGGGAAGCTGTGTTGATGCAAAACACACAAGCATGGGTAACGTATACTGTCCTCTTTACGTTCGGCTCAACTTTTTTAAGCTTTTTACAGTTTAATGAGGTTAAAAGTTGACATGAATGAATTATTACAATGAAAGAAATGCAGCCTTGCTTTAAAAAAGGAGGATTTTTGTGTGATGTAAGCAGCCATTCAGCTGAGGGGAAAGCATCGTGCCTTAATACAAATACGTTAAAAATAATGCTACTGTTAACTGTAAAGTGATAAAATTAAATGAATAGCTTCCAGACGGTTTTATTAGGGCTGAGCGCGGCAGGCTGGCGTTCCTCATGCTGATGCACCATAACGCTCGCTGATGTTTTTACATCCAGAATCATGGTTATCGATATGTATCTTTTAAAATGGTTTTAAAGTGTGAGAAAGCAGCAGAGAGTTGGGACAGACTTCCCACAGCAGATGTAGCTGCATGCTCACCGGTCTCTTCGCACTTAGCAGCTGAAAATGCCTCAGAAAAGATAGTTACCGAAGCGCTGGATGTAATCTACCTTGCAACATTTCTGTGTGCACCAAGAGGATGTGATAAGCTGTTTAATCAGACCACCTGACGCCGTCTGTGCAGCAGCTGAAGAGTCGGTTTTAACCCTGATCAGGTCACCCATTAAAGGTAAATAAATGTTTGTATTCGGGACCATTCAGATGATGCTCAGCCTGCATTTAAAAGACAACAGAAACCAAAACAGACCTTAAAAATCTGTTTAATCTGCTCATTTATAACCCTGAAATACCGCATTTCCACTCCAGCATGCAAACACAACTCATTGGGCTTCATTGTCCTGATCAATAAAGCTTCAACGCAATTTGTGAAGAAAAACCAGGATTCAAACCTTCAACCTCGGCCCTAATGAGCGACCTGCTCTCATGCCAGAACCGCGGCACTTTGTGTACTCGTAGTGCGACTAAAAGTGTGGCCGAAGACTGGAAACCGTGACAAAGTAGTCGAATAAAAGGTGGAACACAATTAAAAGCGGTGCTGCTGGAGCAGAAGTTAAATGAGCCCGTTGCCCCGCTGCATGCTGGGTGATTTCCCCACACACCTGTCATGGCTTAGCAGCAACGCGGACTCATAAAGGAGGAGAAACGGAAAGATTTAAACTGTTGAAAATGCTGGTGTTATGATAAAGTCGGTGCTGTAAAGCTGAGGGAATCAGCAGATCTGCCACATGTGAGCAGCCGGGATCAGAGGGAGCTGTGCAGTCTGCAGTTCTGCTTGAATTATGATACTGTCAATCAAAAACTGCTATTGATTAATTCCCCATGCTTCATTTAATCAACTAATCATTTCAGCAGTAATCCAAAATATAATGAAATAATATGAGAGGAGCCCTAACGGCGATGCGTGCACGCTCACGTGCACGGCTGCGCCCTCACTGTATATGCAGCGTGTGTGAGGGAAGTTTTCCAACATCAAATATCAAAGCATTTAAGTAGATTGTACACAAGCATGTCTTGGAAGCTTGATCTTACTAATCTACAAATGGCTTCTTGTTATTAAACTGCTAATTCAGAGGATTAAAGGATCCATGAGAACACAATCCCCTTTACTTCCTTTCCAGGGTGTGCTGAAGGTGGCTTAAATATTAATTAAGCACACACACATGTTCGCCCATATGCACACGCGTACTGGAGCTCGGGACCGAGTTTGTTTCGGGACACAAACACACAAACCTGTTTTCTTACAGCAGACATCTCACTGATTAACTCCTCTTTTGTGGTTTTCTGGGATCCCGCCTGGCTGGGGAAGTGAAGCCAGTGCAGCACACCTGCGTGTTCAGGGCAGGGCGCCGGTTCGGCTCAAATTACAGCTTTTTCACCACATTTAAACACAATATTTCTATTTCCCAGAGAAGTCTGAGTGGAAAGCTTCCTTTTTTTTAAAAAAAAGTAAACTCTAAATTGTTCAAGTTTCTTTTCTTCCCACATTCTTCCAACAGCAGAGATCTCATTTTTGATTGAATCCGTTATATATAGCTCATTATGCATTATATATAGAACATTAAGACTGACACTGATAATACATTCTGACATGCTTGCCTTGCTGAAGCGGCACAAACTGCTGATAATGTGGATTTACAAGGTGTATCACTGCGCCCACATTAAATGAAAAGTTAAATTATGAACCAATCTATTTCTGATTTTAACAACATCCTCCAACGACACATTATTTTAAGTGTTCCTGTAAAAAAGCCATTATGCATATAAAACACCTCAAATTATTGTAATACCCTGATGAAAAGGAAAAGTTCAGCTCGCTCAGTCGCCGCCGCCGCTCTTTAAACGAGACAGTAAATTGACATCAAGTGTCAAGCGTGTAAAAGTCAAAGAGTCAAATCTGCACCATAAGCCATGCGAATATACTGGGGCCAGCATGAAAAACTACTCACTGCAGATCACATTACTGGGCTTTTTCACTGAAATAAGCAGTGTAATTTCTCCTGACCTTTTTAGATTACTATGAATGTGCTGTCTGTGTAATTTTAACTGAAGCCCTCAGCAGCTTTGCTGGTCTGGAAACAGTGGCCATGAAACCCGAGGAGGCGGCCGCTGATGGGATCAGTGGTCTAATACAGCAGTGATACAATGACAAACAAATGCTGAGGGACTGCCTGACATTCACTGCTATTAACACACATCAAGGAGAATTACTTTATTTCATCATCACAAAAGATTCACCTTCAGACTGCACTCCAGCTGAGACTGATGCCTTCGACTGACGGCTAATAACAAAAGTAGGAGCCTATTTTAGCTGTGACAAGTGTTTCAGGATTAGAATTTCATTCCTAATGAGTTCTCTGGTAACGCTTTAATTCACTACCTATGTGATATCAATTCCATTATAATCTCATTAAGCTATTGCACACCGAGGTGATTTCGAATGAATGTGAGACAGCCAACCGTACGCTCCCCTCTAATTGAGCAATACTTTTTATTCATTATTATTGCCTATTATTAAATTAATGAACTTAATGGACTTATTTTCCAAATTGCAAAGACCCCTGGCAACATGTTTTTAATTCCATTAGCAGACACACTGCAACAGAAAAGAAGCTAAATAAGAGATACAAAGGTACGCGGGGCAATTAGCCTACTGCTGAGGCGGATCATCGGTGGCACACTTTCCAGTCCAGCTCGTCCCGAATCTCTGGTCGCAGCACTCACCTTCACACTTCACAACGACAACTCATTCAAATATTGTACGGTGAGCCGAACTAAGCAGAAGCTGGATAGATTTTCTGAAATAAGATCTTTTCAGTTACCAGAAGCCGCCACGCCAAACAGAAGATGAAAGCGGCGGATCTGCATAACCGAACGGCCGATCAATACGTCTCAAACTAAAATGGCAAGTCTTGATAAGGTTATTGAATTTTCTTTTTAATTAAAAAGCAAACCACTGGGCTCTCTGTCAAATACCGCAGCAGCGCTGATGATGATGAGGAGAGGAGAGGAGAGGGCTGTCCATGTTTATATGTTCATCACCGTGTAAAAGGCACTGGCAAGACTGTCGGCACATCATCAATCAGATGAAATTTATTTTCTGTTTGTTGTTTCTTGGGATTAAGCTGTCACGGAGGCCCTCAAATCCCAAACGATGACATTCGTGTAGATATTAATTCTTATTACATGTCATTCATCAGCTCATCAGGCTTCCTTTTCTTTTTTCCCACCAGAACAAAACAAAAAAAAACACACATTCTTCCTGATGTTTTCCAGCCTCGACGCATCCATTCGGCCCCTGATAATGCATCCTTTTTTTGTTCAGTGTAAACGTCCAGAAGTGGCACACTCTTCTCCCATATTCCAGTCATAAAAATGCATAATTTAAAAGAGCCGAGGCCAAGCTGTTCCTCAGCGGTGCAGCGCGAGTGCTGCATCGTATCACTGCGAACATCAGTGGATAGAAAACTCTGCTCCCCGGAGAGAGTGCCATTACATTCAATCGTCAACCACTGGATAAAACTCATTTCACTCTGCACAGTGTCTGAATGGCTCCATACATTCTGCAGAGGCCACGATGTGATAGCACAGCATGTCAGAACCACACTAAAGGACTTTTAGAGCAGGTTAGAGCGCCGCACAAAAGCCGCCGCACAAAGCCACAGAGCGCTGGGGCAGAACGGTGCAGGCGGTGTCGCCACAGCTGACCGTCCTCCCACAGCCCGAAGGACCCCGGGTAAACAAACAGCACACAGTCACCACTCTTTGGGAGGTCCACAAGCCAAGTTGTTAACAACAAGATAATGTCAGCTTCTATTTTTAGATGAATCAAAGAGGGTGAAGAGGGGCTTTTTTTTTAAAGCATTAATTTAGTTTTCTCTCCACGTTCCTGAACAAAAGCTCGCTGTTCCTCTTCTGTTATGAGTATTAACACTTGTGGGTTTCTCTCAGTTTGCATCCCTTTGATTAAAAAGCACAGAGACTGCATGTTGGATCCAAGCAGCATCACAATATGTTGGAGGGCTCTTTTTATTTTAAACTGTCAGATCAAATGTATTGTTTCAGAGCTTTTAACATTATTAGTAATGCACAATATGTCATTTATACACCAGGCCCGACAATTAAGTCATTTATCGGTGTCTAATGGTCTGTCTTTCTCTCATCCGGCTCTCGGGGGCTTATGCTAATTTAGCATCCAGCGAAAGGCTTTATAGAGATTTTAATTTCAGCAGAACGGTGGGCGGTGTCCGATCAGGCCACAGGTGCTGACCAATCACAGCAGACCTGTTATTTTGGGAGAGACGGCCTCTCCGGCGTCTGTTTTGGAGTTAATAAAGGATTTTATCTAGCTTTAACTGACCGTGATGGTATCCGTCAGATTCCAACGGACACGCCAGACACTGCTCACCTTGTTAACAGTTCATTTTACATGCTCACGTGTAAATGCAGTTACTCTCTGACTATGTTAAAGAACAAAGGCATGAAAATGCACCGCGGCGCTCGCTGCTACAGGACCCAGCAACACGGAACCAGCTGCTGATGTCCAGTTTTTGTCCTGGTCGTGTTTGCACTGAAATCTGCTGGAAACGTTGAGATTTTTTGTGTTTTTTCTCTGGAACGGAGGAGGGAAAAAGGCCCATTTTTAAAAATAACTGCTTGTGTGTCGGTAGTCTTTGATTTCTATCCGAATTTTTTACAAGCGAAAGATAAATCTTACGAACACGTCGGTGTAAAGACGTTTTCTATATTCAGTTCACCCAGTATTACCCACACATAAGGTGCAGATAATTGTATATTTAGAGTGAACTAATCCTAATTTCTGAGTCTATTTTCATAGAAAATAGCTACTCTTTCCCAATCAGAAGGCCTGCAGTAGCTTAGCTGCAGAACCGTAAGATATTTTATTTGGGTATTGTGCTTTTTCTTATTCTTTCATTCATAAAATACCTCATTTACCAGATAATGTTGCCCTCTTTTTCTGTGGATAAAAGACGGATCGTCTGCAGGTGACCAACCAGTCAGAGGGGAAGAAGAGGCGAGACTACAGCCTGTAAATGTTTCCTGAAGCATAAAAGAAAAGGGAGAGGAGAAGATGCTGAGAATGGAAGTTTTCTTTCTCTGCCTGTTGAGTTTGATGTTTTGTTGCAGATTTGGTGCACAAACTACCTGCTGACTGTCAGGGGTTAAAACATAAAGAAGAAGTAAACAAATAGATAAATAAAGGCCAGCGGCGTTTGGCCAGAGTCTTGTTATCCTCTCACCTGCATTCACTGGTGCATGCATATATATTTTTAGAATAAAATGACAACGCTGTCACATTATGCTGCTTTTTCACTTGGAATTATTTATCAGCAGGAGTGCAGTCATCTTTACGGGCCGGCCGTTTGCACGCTGCTGAATATTTCTGTTTCTAGTTGGAGCTTAAACAGGAGCTTTGACCAGCTCTCCCAGGCGTGGAAACAGACACCGGTAGCTACAAATATACTGTACAGGAGGTTATATAATGATCATGAAAACTGCATGAGAACCAACACCAGCCCCCTCTGAAACAAACACTTGAAATTACACTGACAGGTGCATGGATGCACGCTCACACACACACAGGCTGACACCAAGAGAGGCCAAGCCTGACATGAGGTGAGATGAAGTAGCGTTTCTCATCATCTGCCGAGCCTGGCTGTGTCTGACCTGGAGGATGGAGGTATGCCCGGGGCATGGCCTCCGGACCCGGGCACCGAGAGCGAAAGGGGCCTCCGCAGAGACTTATAAAGTCCCTGCTACAATTTACTGGGAAGGCTCAAATTGTGGTGTCCAGTGGCCACAGCACAACCCTGCTGTCAGCACCACTCTTATTTGCTTCACTCCCTTTGACACTGCCTCTCGATTAGGGTCATAAATTCCGTGAAATCGGTCAATAACCTATAACACTAATGTCACTCTCCTGCCATTAATTTTACAGCCAGTGTGCCACACTGTTTCTTAACCCCCTTTTACGTGACAGGGGGGTTTATACTGGCTGGGATTGATTGAGAAGAGTATATAACAAGCTCTGAATAGAGCCTTTGCACTCATAAAAATAAACACATGTATGAAGAACACCAGTGAAAAAGCAGATTGTTGGAGACAGTCTGTGTTTTGGGGACTTTTTCACTTATTAGCATCTTCTGTGAAACACACTGTAATATTCAGTGTTTTCGCCCACTTTTGCCCTGACAGGTCAACTTTAAAGTTAGGGATTCTTATTTAAAATGTTCCATATAGCTCACATTCACATGTATTAACCCTCTGAACCTCAAGCTGTGTCTGGGCGTTCTCCTGTTACATTTCTACTCTCTGCGGGCTCATTTTTCACTGCAGTATAAAGTCCTGCACCTTTATGGAAAAGCAGCTTCTCAGTTTTGCTGAGAAGTGCAGAATTTCCATCTTGTTAGTGCAAAGTGTTTATTTTTAATAAATTTGAAAGACGCCCGAGTTAAATATATATATATTTACATGTTTTTCAGGTTAAATTTGCTCATTTTTCTTTAAAGAGCCAGAAATGATAAATGATGCATTCAAGAATTGATGGGAAATAGAACATTTGATGCCTTTTGGTGAGTGAAATATAATAAATAAAAGTAAAGCATGGCTTTGAAGCTGCTGGTGGGTTTCAGGGCGCTTATGTGAGGGTCAAAGACGTCTCAGGTTATTTATCTGACCCCTTGGTGGCATAATCCTCCTCTTTCTTGACGTGGTACGTCACATTTTTCTGTTTCTATTTCAGATTTTACTTGCTAATAAAATCTCTAAATGCACTTAAAGTGACATTGTGTCTATAAATAGCAGAACCAGCGGATCAAATGTGCACCGTGTATAAGTATTACATTGCACTGTGCACAGTGAAGACTCCCCCAGGTTACAAAAACCCTTCAAATTTCCCCCAAAGAGGAACAGCGTTTATTTTATTTGTGTTCATGAAAGATTGGGTCCTCGTATTGAATCTAATTTGTCCTCACTCAGCTCCCGCTAATATATGCTAATATGTGCAAATGGTTATGCTTGTATGTAAATAGAAGTTGTATAGGAACACAGCTGTATACAGAGTAATAGTAAGTGCTCCAATGAGATTTTTATGAAGGTAACTGAGGGTCTGTTTCTTAACCGAGATGAGAGGCTGGTGCACCTGCTGACAACTGATTCAGAGTAGAAGATACAGAGCATCTTACACTCAAAAAGGGTTCCAGAAATGGTATTTTTACATCTTTTACACCCACAAACAATTTTCTGTTTCAGCAACTGAGTCTAAAATAGTGGAAAGCACACAAATTACATTTATTGCTGTGCGAGAGAGAGCAGAGGAGGTTTTCTTATCATGCGTGGCAGGTTGCCAGTGGATATGTTGCTGCCATTCTCACAGGGGCCTCCCCTCCAATCTTTCCCGTATGTGAGAGTTGACACTTCGGGGCATATCTATGGCACAGGCGTGTTAGTGGTGCACACGCCTTCTGCAGCAACGCAGCCGTGGAGGATGAAGGACTGCCATGAGAGACTTCTGGAGCTGCTGACAGCGCAACAGGCCAACCGCGAAAAGTCGAATAAATAAATAAGGCTGCAAATATAATTACCAGCATGTGACGTTTTGGTTTGGGAAAGCTCATTTAAACAGAGGCTTGTGTTAAAGTACATTTTGAAGGAATCAGTGCTGAGAGAAGCCATTTCTCCCCTCAGATCAGTTGAATGGGGACGTTTTTAGGCCATGCTATCTAAAATGTTTTTGTGTTTCTCCCAGGCTAAATGACACAAACTGTGATGCTGAAACTTACTTGTCCTACTGTGAGAAGCCAAATGAGGCTGTTGCCTATTTTTAGCTTTAACACTTGAAATTTGGGGCAAAAATCTTTGAACTTTAGCTCCAGTTTCTTTGGCTCATCCTTTGTTGAAGAAGCCATAATCTTAATGATTAATTCATTGAGATGTAAAATGTCTGCTTTGCTTTAGTTGGAAACATCCTGCATAATCAAACATGCGACGCACACGTTCACTCACTCAGTCAAAGAGAGAAAACAGATGATATCACCTCGTGTTTTGGCACGTTTAGCGTGCGCTGGCACCTCTCCATCCTTGTACTCCACTGGCTCCTTCCACCCTTTGCTGCTTTGCTGTTGAGGCTGCACTGCTCTGGCTCTTTAAGGGTGGCCTAACGTGGCTGCAGTTAATCAAGAAATCAGATTTTTATTTTTTTGCCTCCTCTGGACTGCTTGGAGTTGAATTGACATGGAGCCTCGACAGCGGCGAAGCAAAATGGCCGCTCGCAGTAACAGCTCACAAGCCCCTGGACAACCTGAGGCATGGCCATCCAATCCCACATCATTAAGGCTAGAGTCCTTTATTGTGTTGGAGGCATTAAATGGTGCGCTGGCTACAGCCCTGAAGTCACACTCCACTAGGAGAAAACAGCAGAAAAATAACGGCACAGCTGGATAATGACTTTTCCCTGGGAGGCTGACCATGTGTACAAAAGTGCTAATGATAGCAGGTGCAATAAGCGAGCGCAAGGCTTTTACTGCGGCCGGATTTATTTTCCTCTGCTAAACTCACCAGTGATTTCCCCCGTGTAGGTGTCTTTCTGTAGTTTAAGAACACCTACCACCTCCTTCTCTCCCTCCCCTCCTGTATCTAATCTCTTTATCAGCTGTGCAGCTAATATCAAAGAGGACTGTGGTGTGAAAATCCTGCAAGTAAAACCTGCTGTCAGAGCCCTAATCACAATTAGCTGGGCTCTAGACCCATTAGCCCCAAGGGGAAGAGACCAAAAGCTGACTGAATTATTGTTAAAACTACTGATTGCAAATGATCCCACGGAGAACAAAGGGTGGGGCTTTGGATTCCAAAAAAGATGAATGAAAATAAAACTCCGCTGCTCTAATTTTACTGTATGAATTGACTCGGCTCTGCACTTGAAAAGTATACAATTTCACAACTCAATGAAGTTGCAAGAAGCTCATTGGCATTGGTGGTTAAAGAGATAACAGGTTTCCTGGATGCAGCGACTCTGCTGCTTCCTCGGCTCGGCTTTGTAGAGAAGCTGATGTAACAGCTCTGCTACAAAGGCGTGTGGTGCCTTCTTCCAGATTATAAAACATTAAGCTGGAAGTTAATGACTGATTGCAACAGCCGTTACTCAAAACTTGTAAGAAAAGGAGAGCAACCACTCGCAGACAAAACAACACCACGTGACGCCCTGGAGTGAATCACCTGCAGTGTGAGCCTTTCAAAGAACCTCTCACATTTGATGTTAAGCCCCCAAACTGTTGAGGCTGTCGGAGGTCCTGCCGGGAGATAGAAATGTCTCAAGTTATTACAGCAGTCAGGTAAAGTGTGTGGCAGCGTGGTCCTGTAATGGGGGTGGAGAGCCGGCCAGCAGCAGCTAATGAAGGCGTCTCGGCGAGTACTAAAGAGTCTACGTGACACTACTCCTGATTCGCCCGTCTGAGGACACAGATCAATTAATACATTAACAAACGATCGCAAGCACTTCATCTTGCAATATGAAACCGGTGGCCTGGACTCGCTGCCCTGCCGTCCAGAATGGCTGATCAGCTCTGCCTCTCTACGCCGTTCGTCATGAATTCCAACATCCTCTGCCACAAAGGCTGCAAGCCTCAGAGGGTTTTCCTCCTCCCCAACACATCACACGCTGTACATATATGCAGTGCCAGAAAAACCACAAGCTCCTCTTGAGAAATACTTTAAACTACAGTCTAATGCACCACAGATGACCCAATCCTCAGAGCTGTGACTGAACGTCTGCCTCCACCACTGTTAGTGGCTTCAGCTCCTTTGTAAGCTTCCACACGTCTGTCCATAGTTTTATACTTTGCTGCTAAATAAAAACAAAGCTTTAATGCAGGGGAAAACACACCATGTGAGGTGCCTGCGGCACACTTGAGTGCGTTGGTTGGGGAAGTCTAACGTAAAGCATTGCTCCTTGCCATGCCATATATATCCAGTCTCCCCATTACCACCATCTCTACTCGACAGCAAGGGCCCTGCACTGCTAAATTATTCATCACACTGAGGGGAGGACAGAAGCATGCATGGTTTCTCCACTCCATGCCTCTTCCCTTTTTCTCTCTGTCTCTAATTCAAAGGAACAGCCGGGTGGAGAGAATGATATACAGGCCATCTTTCCATCACTCTGTGGCCATTGCAGGAAATGTCGCCTCCACTTCCTCCAATTACTACAGTGGAGCTGAGGCTGGCTTTTTAGGCTGAGCTCTATGGCAGACCAGACGGTGGCTGACTTGCCCGCCGCGCATATGTGGAGGGGAAAGGTGGGTGGCACCCAGGGGTCCCATGCATAACCTGGGACGTCTTTGTATACACATTCATCTATATCAGTGGGCAACAGGGAAATGTAAGCCAAAGGTAATTGCCCTGGATAAGAACATCTGCTTGGTGAATAAATATTCTAATGAGGGGAGCTTGCAGGTTCCCCAGACTGATGCACGGCTGACAGGCCTCCGGTGGGACTGCAGGTAATGCTCACCACCTGCAGTTCAAACGGGAGGCAGTCGCACCTTCTTCTTTCGGCTAAACGCCGGCCGACTGACGCACACTCACCCGAACGCAGTTGGACACTCGGTCCGGTGCGACTCGGTGAGAAGACATCTGTGATTCTGCACAAAGCTGCATTTCTAATTTTGTTAAGATTGGCAAACTCCTCCCCTCCCTGCCATCACTGCTTTTACTTAATTACTTTAATCTTTTATTTGGCTTGTAAAAAAAAATGTCCATCACCAATTTTTTTATTTCTTTTGCTTAGAAATTCTTCCCCTGAGGAAGGAGCGGGTCGAACTCTCGGAGCTGTTCTCTGTGGTTTAAGGCCAAAAGGAAACTCGTGGCCACCACCTGTGTGTCTTTGCTGGATTCTAATGATGTCATTTACTTACATGAAATAGATACAGTCTACCAGTAGTAGTGGACTTCAGCACTAACCCTCACAACCACTGCACCTCTCAGGTTTGCTGCTCTGCTTTTCCTTCCTGTAGTCACCAGACTTTGGCCTGAATATTCATTCATCTAACGGAGAAACGACAGATATTAATGTGGCTTTCGTGTAATTACTGATGTCTTTGTGTCATGTGAATAAATATCGTGTGTGCGCCTTTGTAACTGCAGCTGCTTCCTGTCCTGTTCAGAGAGATTTTAAATCTCAAGGTGTGTTTACTCCTTGCTAAATAAATGTTAAATTTAAAGAATTAAATTAAATCGGAGACGTCGGACTCCTCTTTTGTGATAAAAAAAAAAGGATCAACAATTCTCTTCACACACTGATGCATTTCTGTTTCTTTTAAATGATTAGCTTTGATTAGTGAGACATATTTTCACCGTATTGTCCACATTTAGCTCGCAGGAAACAACCCTTTTAAAATAAAGCTTTTATTTTGTAGTCCAAGTTTGCAGTTGCAGTTTTACCGCCGCAGACCTGCGACTCGAAGCGTCTGAGTCGGGTTCTCACAGCAGTGTTCCTATAAATTCCCCTTTACACCTTTTCTTGACCTTATGATGCTTTTCATCAAGCAGAGGACGTGTGTCCAAATTCTCTTTTATTCCAGTGAAAAATCACAAATCCTCACGGACGCCAGGATCTTAAAACAGATTCTTGCTGTAAGCTTTTTCTCTGTTTTAGCCGAATAAAATGACGAGGAACACGTTCGGCTTGGATGATAACTCACAAAACAGGTCCCTCCAAGTACAAAAGATTTTAATTAAAAGGATAATGTGTTATGTATTGACTTCAAAAAGTAGGGCTCATCGAGACTTTCATTTAGCATGACTCTAATGAATTCAAGGATGAACCTTTGCAAACAATCCCAGATGCGATTGCTCCTCCACTAATGCGATGAGAATAAAGCCAGTACAGTGTACGAGGCCCACTGTTACACCGATGAGGCTGCAGGGCTGTAAACTGTCAGCATTGCTGCTTCACTCCACCTCGCCTGCATCTGTGTGTGGTCATCACTCTGACTGGCTGGAGGGGGAATTTGTGATGAAACTGGAGGAGGAGAAAGGTGAGCGGCAACCTCGCAGCACACCTTCAAAGAGGCCAGAAGACAGTGATGAGCCTCTCTCAATAAGCATCAACACCCAGGAGACGCTCCAAGACGAACGCTGCGAGTATCAAAGAGGCCTCAGATGGAGCGCGGCCCTAAAAGCAGCAACACCACTCGCTGTATTATTTTCTTGTAGTTATGACATAATCTGGAAATCATACCCCTGCCTGTCACTTCCTGTTAGTTTGGAAGCAAAAAGCAAACTTTACAAATGGTTCAAATAAGAGCTCATCTCTCCACTTAGAGTAACTTTGGCCCCAAAACATCCTTTCTACCAGATATCTGAGCTTTGAATCAATACTCAGTGCAGTTTCATTCGTAGCGTGCAAAACATACTTTAGTTATTCATGCTTTGTTTTTCACATCCAAGTACAAGAAAGTGGTTCAAGTATAAAGCCATTTATAATAGATTCATCCACGTGAAGTAACCCCCCCCCAAAAAAAAAAACGATGCTCTCTCTACAGAAATCTGAACTCACGATCAATAGCTTCACACACACACACACACACACAGTCTGCAGGAGAGACATCTATAACTGCATTACAGCTAAGGCTGTTTACTGTGGCAACTCTGGAAATATTCATTTACTTTGTATTTCTGCAAAGGTGCAAAATCAAAGTTAGCAAAACAGCGGAGGATTAAAACGATCTGCAGTGTGCATCAGTGAGAAATGAAAAAGAAAGAGTGCAAATGGAAAAAGCAGCGAGCACTGGGCGGGTATTGTTGTGGTGAGAATACAAACCACAGAGGAGACAAAACCAATCTGACTAATCACACATGATCTCAAAGAGAATTAATCAGCAGCTCTGGTTAACAATCTGTAATCATCCTCATTCTGCGCTTAATGCCGTTTAATTTATGAAATTCTGCCTGACTTATATATAAGCAACGAAAACAACAACATCAGGAAAAGCATCTTAAAGCCAGCAAAGACGAGCAAATCATAGCGTGTCCCCGGAAGACCCCGGAAAGCTCATCCTGGGGGGATGCTCGTTCAAACGGCCGACATTCTGCACGCTGGATAGTTTGACTGTCAGAGGAAGTTGAATAGCAATACTTGTAAAGGTATTAGTGTTGGTAATAATCACACCCCGACATCCTCTCATTTAAAGGCTGAACAAGTCTGTCACGTAAACACAGGCCTCTATAGCTTCTGGCTGCAGCGCCCAGCACCAATAAAACACATGGAAGTGGAAAAACCATCAGCTCTGCCCATGCATGTGGGAGGTGCAACACACACACACACACACACACACACACACACGCTGTCAGGCTCACACTGCAGGTACATATATATTTATCATAAGAGCTAAAACACGCTCTGACGCATACGTCACCACCCATTCTACACACCAGCTCCCTGCCCATGCCTGATAGCCACACTCTGTGCTCCGGTACTCACCCAAAAGTACATCATCATGTTGGAAGCGGGACAGGTGTGGGCAGGCGGGCGCAGGAGAGCGGGGCCGAGCACTGGGACCAGTCCAGCCAGTGTGGGTGTCAGGAGGAGTCCGAGCGTTTGGACAGAGAGCTTTACTGGTCCCTGTTCCTCTGAGGCAGCCCTCCTTCTCAACTGTTCAATAGGGCTTGACTTGAGGTTTACCCCCCTGCTTCCTCTTCTTCTTCGCTTTTTTTTTTTCTACAAGCAGCTTGTTCTTCAGTTAATTTTTAAAAGCCCCCTTTTCTTTCTCTTCTTCCTCTTCTGAGCCAACACAAGAAAGAGGGGGAGAAAGCAGACGGGAGAAAGGAAAGAGAGCTGGGGAGGTGTTGTAACCTCTTTTTTCTTTTGACACTCTTCCACTCCACTTGCCTCTCCACACCACTCACTTCGAGATTCTCCCTCCCTCCCTCTCTCTCTCTCTCTCTCTCCCCCCTGTGCCGTCTCTTATTGGTGAATGTGAAATCAGTCGGTACGGCGCCGAGGCTCAACTAGAGCAGCAGGAGCAGCAGCCTGCGCTTGACAGCTGCCTCCAGCGTTCCTCCACCGGAGCTGTGTTGCTCTGCATAGAGGAGTGCACCGAACAATCCGGGATCCTGCAGACGGTACTGTAAAATTCAGCGTCCCGGGGAGGAGGGGGGGCGAGAGAGGCAGGGGAGGGGGGAGGCAAGAAGGCAGGAGTCGTGGTGGAAAGCTCTGCAGGGAGGAGGAGGGGTGAGGATGAGGGGGGACTTGTGTTGAGGATGATGCTGGTGATAGTGGAGGACTAACAGATCGCTCCTCTTTCTTCTTTTCACTGTCTGTGACTGAGATGAGTTTCATTGAAGTTGTGGCAGTTTTAGTTCATTGAAGAGACGAAGGCGATGCTGAAGGAGAAAAAAAATGAGGGGATCTCAGAGAAAACCTTAAAGAGTGGCACAGACATCTGGGAGGCACAGCCTATTTTTCCACTTGTTTTCTACTTTTAGCTGCTCATCTTCTTGTGTGTTCGCCTTTGCGTTTTCTTTATTTGCTCCGTACGAGCTCATGGGTTAGTGACCAGGAGGGTTTTGGTTGAAAAACCCTCCTCCAGCTGATGTGTTGTGGCAGATCAGAGGCCAGATGAAGTTGGTGTGAAATACCTTTGTGTGCCAAGCTATATTACATTACATGCTTTAGTGTGTTTTCCATCTGGCGGCTATAAAGGGGGGAGGGAGGGGAGAACAGGAGGGGGGAGGCTTGGCTATCTTCTAGACAGCACTGTAACAATGAGCCTGCCTCAGCAATTTTCAAAACATATCATCAATACACGACTGGGAGCTCACGCTTTTAAATATTAACCCTGTGGCAACCGGGGCAGGCTGCGGAGAGCTCAAGTGGTTTTGCGGCATCCTCTGGTGCAGGATCATCCAATAAAAGACGTCCTGGGGGATGAGCTAATTTGCTGTAGGATCCTAAAGAACATTTGCCTGCTATAGAGAACGTTGCCGTAATGAACAGAGCAGATATATTCAGGTTATGTTACCCATCAGTAATTGCCACATAAGGAGGCAGAGTTAGATTTGCAGCTGGCTTTGAGCGAATTGATACACAAGGGGCCTCATTCATATGGCGTAACTGTCATCTTGAATTTATCACCCATTTTATTTTTCTTCCCTCCTCAGAAAACCAAAACCAAATGGTGAAATATGAGATGGCAGGAAGAGAACGGCAGTGAGTAATTTTGCACAAATTCTCGTGTTTTAGGAGAGTAGTTTTCTTCAGAGGAGGATTTTAATCATGTAATTCTAAGGCCGCCAGAGTGGCTCGCAGTCACATCCCAATCCAGTATTTCCACCGCTTTAGACACACGCTACAACAATCTGTTGTTGGTGGCCCCGCATGCACATACAAGCCCTCCATATCTTTAAACATGTCCACCACAGCACCATGGATTTACATTAGCAATCACAGAGTGGATAACCTCCCCACTCCTCCATCAATCTCTGATGGGAAATAAAAATGAAATGCACTTCTCAGGCAACTCAGATTAAAGATCACGCTTTTATCAAATACTGAAGTCTATTTCAAGTCTTGCTCATAAATAACTGAGGGGAGAGACGGAGGAAAAGAAGGAGTGTGGAGGCTAAAAAAGAAGAAAAAAAACAGGGAGAGAGCAGAGGGGAAGGGGGAGACGGGCGGGGGTGCAGACACAGAGCATCATGGTCTGGAGCTTAGGGCGCTTGAGGTCGGAGGGATTAGGAAAAAAGGTAGAAAATAATAATCAGACGGCATTTATGCATCAAATAATTTCAACATCTCCATTCCAGGAATTTCATTCAATTACAGATGAAAATGGAAATTAGGCGGAGCTGCTGGTGAAGGCCTGATCTTCCCTGCTTCCTGTCACCTCTCTGAGTTGCACTTCTGCCGTGCTCCACACTACTTACCAAGGATACGAGTGGCTTTCCCAACCATTTAGACTTCCCACCATAGTCTAGACACTCCCCAGAGACCCTGCCATCCATTACAAAGATGGAGCTTTCAAAGAGAAGAGGAAGTGAAGGCCTCACGCAGTGTGTGCTTGGCCTAAAATGTCCGTCTGTTTCCGACTCTCACCGACTCCAGATCTGTTGTCTTAATATTTTATGATGATCTCACCTCTCTTCTGTAGTGTGCTGCTACTTGCAGAGCAACTTCTGTCAAACTACACTCGGATCTTATCATTAGAAAGACTCCAGAGGAGACAACGAGTAGCGCCTCCACTCTCATCCCCTCAAACTCCCTGTGGAGCGGTGGGCTGTGGTTATGGCAAGTTCGGCCTTTTGTCCTCATTCATCAAACGCTCGGCTGTGTTCTGCCCGGTCTCAGCTGGTGCGAGCACCGTTTGGTTGGCTGAAACACAAAGAAGGATGCGGCTCCATCCTGAGTCTCTCAGGTTGGTTTCCTCTAATCACACACTTCACTTTATGGAGTGACCCGCTTTACAGCTCTGTGACAAGGATCCGCAGCCATACTCGTTTTATCTCTTTATGTGTCTTCATCAGCTCCACAGGTAGGTATTGACGTTTCTATACGACATACATCACCTCAGGAAACCGCATCATGAAAGGCTTCACAGAGGGAAACAAGAGGAAAAAAAGACGACCCGTTTCACCTCCTTCTCTGTGTCCCCTTTAAAGTTACTGCGTGCAGCATTTTGTTTGATCTGTTGACAAAAAACGCAGGATAATATCCTTTAACAGTGAAACTTCATCGAAGTAAGAAGGGTTTTGTTCAATTAGAACCAGCAGTTTATGTCCAAAGACATGTTGCTTTAATCTATACCACAGCAGCTCAGAAGTAAGAGAGTCGGCTGCATGTTTTCAGCAGCGTCCGATACGATTCAAAGGGGTCAGTGAGGTGGAGAGGGATATTCTGTTGGCTGCAATTTGAAAGATTTCCCCACATCCTGCACACTGGACCTTCAAGCATCCAGACTGCAGGATATCGCATTTCTTTGCAGAAGGTTTTGATGAACAATGAGATGTTTTACGAGTTGTTTTGTTGGTAAATTATATTTTAGAAACTACTGACCATGTCCTAAATCACAGGCTATTTAGTACACTTAAATAATGGGCTTTAAACACAGTTGTACATCCAGTGCAAACTGTTTTTGGGAAATGTAAAAGCATGGTCCGTGCTGGTAGCTCACCTGCAAAAATCAATAAATCCTCAGTTTGAGTGGAAGAACAATGCTTCACTTTTCCTGTCATAACATATAACTGACTGTGTTTTGCAAGAACTTTGAAAGGGACCAGGGCCTAAACAAAGTGCCTGGGATATATTTTACCTTTAAGGCTGCATCCCAGTTCTTCAATTTAGTCATCAACCCTTTGTGTTTCACATTATCAGGTAGTTGAAATGCTGGAGGCTAAAGAATACGAAGCAGGCCTAAAAATACCTGTGCCTTTGTGGTGGGGCTTTCAGAACTCTGAACATTTCTTATTTCTATTTTTCCTCCTTCGGTCCGATCGCATTTAATCACCATCACAATTTGCAAAATCTGGAAACTTTAAGTTGTGCGGCAGGATTGCTACGTACTGATCAGAAGCTCAACATTCAAACACAACCACTGGTGTGCGTTTCAATCAGCTGGGGCGATCGGTCTGTGGCTGTCGAGTGAGCTTGGAAAGAATGAGGAAAGGAATGGCACGAACGAGGCAATGAATCAGAGAAACAGCAGTTATATTCTGAACTACAAAAAGAAACGCTCAGCACAGCCCGGTAGGAAGGTGCCACACTGCTAGATTTTGCATGATGCAGCCACAGTACACCGCCTTCTTATTCCTGCTGTGTTTGTACGTCACGATCAGTCCTGCAGCCACAAAACAGCAGCAAGGAGAGCATTAAGAGACACTTTTCCCTGCTCTGTGTCATACTTCAGACCCTGATATTACTGGTCACTTTTACTCAAAATACAGCGTATGTTTAGACATGTTAACTCAGTAAAGTGGCCTCCAACTGGCAACAAGACTCAGGAAGGAGGTCGAACTGCATAAAACTGAGGTTGCAGAACTCAGGCCAGTGAAGCTGACCAATCAGAGCGGGCTGGGCTTCAAAGGAGGCTTTCTTAGCTTGTTTTTAGGGGGAAAAATGTCCATGTGTGGAAGTAAAGCACTCATGCATTTGGCTGTCTTTATAGTAGTGAAAGAAATTTGAAGCTGATTCTGGGCAGAACATGAGAGATTTTTCACATTTCACAGGACAAGCCTTACTGTGACTTACTGCAAAAACTAACCACGTATAAAATAACAGGAAAAAAAAAGCTTCCTCACACAGCCTGCATATTTAGCCTTGAAAACGGGAATGTTTTGCATCTATCCCTGTAAGATATCATTAAACATCATTTGTAAGCATACATTACACTATACAGAGCAAATCGCCCATCTGGTGATTTTGGAAGTCACTGTCGGGGAGACGATAAATTCATTGTATGCCTCTGCACATAAAGAATCCCACTAAAGTAATGCCTCCGTGTAGACATACAAAGAGTACATTAAACATAGCCGTGTGCACACACTGTATGTAGTGTTAATAATGCAGTGTTTACATCTTGGCATTGAGCAGTCAGTACTGGCCCAGGGATACAAACTGGCAGGGCTGTGCAGTAATTAGGGAATGTGTGTTGGGGATGTGAAGGCTTGCAACATGTCATGCTGATACCACTGCTGGGCCGGCCTGGTGTGTCAGAAGCAGGAGTGCTACATGGGGCCACACCTTTCTGTCACAGCTAGAAGTCGCACCTCTCGCTTCAACAAGCGCTCCCGCAGCCTCGGAGCTCAGTCATGACTCTCACGTTTGAAAGGGGATGTGAAGGATGCTAACTCCATGACAGCGGTGATATCTGTCCTCACAACATGAGGAGCACAGGCGGTGTGTGTTCATTCATTCATTTATATTAACCATGTGTACTTTTCCAAAGATTATGGGACCATTTTGAAAACGTATGATTAACCTTGAATGTTTTTTCTCCTTCGGCGAACCTATTTTTCATCCCTTGTTTGTAACTTGTTTGTGTCAGGTGCTAATTATGGTTATTTTTGTCTTTGCATGCTGAGGTCGATGTTAGATCCCTGCTGCTGCTGTAGAGACACTAATAAACAGAACTGCAGTACTGTGCAAAAGTCTGGAGCCGTCATTCATTTCCGTTTCCTTCAAAAACACTCAGACCTTCTTCTAATCTTTAAAGTGGTCCTGAGCAATAGTTTTCCAGCTTTCTGAAGGTCTTTTGGTGTGTTTTTTCTTTGTTAAGCCACTTAACTCTGACCTATGAATCATTCAAGCAGAAAAAAGGCTCCTAACTCAAGGGATGAACCAGTGTTGTGTCGACACAGAACAGACAACTTAGCAAAGAAGCCATTTTAAACTGGATCTTTAGGCACTTTGTCACAAAGACACATCATTTGTTCCCATTTCTTTAGTTGCATCTATGAAAAACAGCAAAGATAACACAGTTTGACAGACAGAAAATAGGATTTCTGCAGCAACAAGGTGATTCCCTAAGAGCTATTAGCTGAAAACTTGGCATATCTCAGCATGGTGTGCAGTGTGTCCTTAAAACATTTGAGGAAACTGGACAAGTGGAGGACAAAAGAAGAAGTGTCAGGCCTAAAAAACTATCTACAGCAGATGAACAGGATCTGAAAGTGATGTCCTTAAGAAAGAGGAAAAAATCCAGCTGTGACCTGACAGGACCTGAGAGATGCATCTGGACCTTCAGCTGATCCATCTACTGTTGGCCCAAGCCTCATCAGAAATGGTCTCCATGGAAGGGTGGCTGTCAAGAAGCCGTTCTTAAGGAAGGGAAACAGGGAGAAAAGGCTGAGCTGTGCCAAATGACACAAGAAGTGGACTGAAAATCAGTGGCAACAGGTCTTATGGAGGGATGAATCCTCCCCAGAGCCCGGACCTCAACATCACTGAAGCAGTGTGGATTTTCATTTGCACGTTTCAATAAATCGCTGGACTTATTGCCAGTTTTCCTGGTAATATGTAAGGAAAAGAAAGGTTTCTCAAGACCTTTTGCACAGCCCTTTACTTTTGATGCTGGAGACAAAATCTCAAGTCTCTGCTGCTTCAGAAGTCTTTTATTTTTTTTTTCCATTTGATTTTTGTTTTCAGTTCTTCGTTCTGGTGATTTTTCAAAAGTGAATATGTGAGATACAGATAAAAGCACATTATATGAGCACAAGAATGGCTTCTCCATGCTCTGGTTTGACTGTTTTATGTCTTTGAGTCGAGGAGGTTTGAATCTTTTGTAAAATGCATAATTCATGAGGAAAAAAAGGTTTAAAGACACACCATCAATTTAGTTCTGAGTTCTAATAAAATTGGATGACTTGCAAGAGACAGATTAACAAGACGGTAGTTAAAGCAGCTAGCTCTGATAAGGCTTGAGTTTTACTCCTCAGTGTGGACAAAACTCCCCCATGCTGCAACACACTAAAGTTCGCACACTGGCCTTCGTATACGTTTCATTTTTGAAGCCAGACTCACTGTTACTCAGTTCAGTTTTCACAAGAAGCAGGAGAACGAGGGATGCCGGGCATCGTTGTCACATGGTTTGTGACAGCGACCAGTCCTGAGACTGTTCAATCCAGGTGATTGAGCAAGAAATCAGCTGAAAATTAATCTTGTTTGTGGCCTGTCGGGTTCTCAGCAGCAAACTGTGTCACGTGTCAGTTTCTACTTCTTTAGTCCACTTATCTCTACAGATGAAATCAATGCACACATTTGCAGCCCTTAAGCTTCACCTACTAAGAAAAGCAGAAGTCTGCTGCTTTGTGCCGTTAATCATGTGTCATCTTGTTAGTGCAGAGACTCTTTGGTCCCACGAGACCCGCTGAGAGCGACATAAAAGCAACAAACGGTGTCTTATGAACGAAAATTAAATCCTGGCAGCTGTGGACCCTGACGTGTAAAATAAGGACGTAAAGGCAAGAGAAGAAAACCTCTGTGCATACGAGTTTATCATTTGAGATCATCCAATCATCTTTACTGAAACGACTGGATTAAACCAACAGGAAGGTGCTTTATCAGCGCCTACAAGTTGTTTTCTATTAGAGCATTGCTCTTTAATGCTGTCATCTCGTTGTGCCTCCTCCTGCTGCGGTTTAACTGCACCTGAGTGGACAGTTAGTGCCACCGAGTGTTTATTTCAGTGTTTATCCTCTAACATTTGAGCAGCTGCATTATGACGACCTTTTATTAACGTTAGAGCTGTAGGTTTAAACAAAGCTGAGCACCCTCTGATGGCATCGTCAGATTTTTAGCTGAAGTTAAATTGAGACCAGTTCCTTTGGGGAAGTTATTTGTTGAACTAGGTCAAGGAAGCTACTACCATCCATCTAAAAAGACATTTAGATTCAACAGCTCACAAATATATCTTTGTTTTTAGCAATACTGAACATCTTAACTGAATACCATCCTGTTATGTTAATTTCCTGTGACTTCTGAGCCATTATATGTTCATCTTTTACCCACTCAGTTTAATCAGAAACCCCCGTTACTCGTGGTGTGTGATTCATCATTGTTCCATCTCTCAGACGCTTATTTCAAAGCCACAATTTTGCGCATGCTTCCGCTTTTGTTTTCATTAGTGCATGGATTATATGAAATATAGATTCCACGGCGCAGGCTGCAGGATCTTACAGGCACGAGGAGAGAAATTCAGAAGCTTCACCCCACATGCCACATAAGCAAACCCAACTGGAATCCAAACAGCCTCTTGCATCGCTGTTTGACATTAATTGATAATCAAACAAGCCTTCACATCAGACATTTATGAGATCAGCTGAATTATCTATTTAATGTAACCCAATTATATGCAACCCTTGTGCACCAATCAACACTAATTCCTGACTCATAAATGACAGCTACGACGACAGATTGAATCAATAATAAACATTGATGAAAACTTGCGACCCGCTTAGAAACGGGGTAATTAACGGGAAGAAAAAGAGCTGTGAAGGAGTTCTTCTTCTTTGGAAAATCGCTGCGTGATTCTCGTGGTTTGTGCCGTTGTGCTGCAGCTGCTCACCTTCCATCACCGGTTCGAGAGAGTCGAAAACAAACATTTATCCTTAAATCTACTGCCTCAGCTCTTAATTGAAGCCTTGTAATTTTCAGCTCTTTTCGGTCCTACCTAGCTTCAGATAGATGATAAGGAATCCTGATATGGCTGCTCCAGAATCAATGTTATGCCTCAAATGGGATTTCTTGCTTTGGAAAAGAAAAAAAAAAAAAAGGTAAGAAGCCTTTTTACAACACAAGATGCTCAGATGAGCTGGGTTTCCTCAGATTAAATCTACAACAGAGGTCGGGCTGTCACAAACTGCACGCCAAGCCTGACTTTCACGAACACATGTCAGCGGAGCAACCTTCAAAAGCCGCCCTTTCACAGGCTTCGGGGAATTCCACACCTGATGCCTGTTGGATTCAACACAACCGCGCGAAAATCTTTGGACAAAACCAAGGTAAGTGCACACAGAGGGGCCCAGCTGCTCTTACCAGTCTTGTAAAGAGGGGCACTCCCAAATGCCAGAGGTGATCGTTCAGCAGTCCGCTGTACACCACGTTCCCGAAGACAGCAATGCTTCCTGACTTACACAACGTGTTTCCTGCAGGGACACAAAGAAACACAGGCAGGCGTCATTGAAACGGACAAGAAGCAGCAAGGGGCAACTGCATGTACTCAGGCAGCAACACTCTGCTCAGAGGGGGAAATATAGCAAATTCAATCAAAGGAAATCATTGTGCAGGAAGCAAAATAATAGAGAACGCAACATTGATTGTTATAAATATTGATTTCAGCTGTTTATTGACCTTACATGTAATGACAAATACACATAGATAGCTTGTCTAAAATCAATAAAGTAGCACAACTGAGGCAGGCTGAGCTCCACTTCCAACAAAAAACAAATCAGGTGCACAGAGAACAACTACAAGCATCATCACATTAAAGCGTCAATGCTCCTAAAACCTTTTTCTGAGAGGCAACACCTCAGCGTCTGAGTCGGGTTTATTCCCACCAGCAACACCTCGAAGCTTCCAGTTTTATATGTCAAGTAGTTCAAGAGAAGATGCAACGTGACCGAGACCAGGCAAGTGATGCTGCGACAAATACAGTTCTTCTCTTTGCTTTTGGGTTTGTTTTTTCATCTCAACACGAAGCCGAAGTCCAACCGCATTCTCTGTTTATTCTCTGTGGTTAAAGGCGTTGCTGGAATTCTCCATCGGTCATATCGGTGATATTAAAACCAGCTCGGTTTGAGACTTTTTAACATTAAACAGCAGCTTTTAATTCCCATGACGACTGTTCCCATTGAGGTTCACTGCGGGTTTTACTCTGTATGAATGTGACGGAAAGCAGGAAACCACAAAAATAAGATGTGTGACAGTGTTTAAGCAAGTTTTGTTCAGCATCACGTTGTTCGAGTATGATGTAGAATAAAAGATCACACTGAATAAAAAGAAATAAATCACATATCTGCAGATTTCTGGCTCCTCCGTTAACCGATCGCTCAATTTCCAAAGATCTCGTACTTAAAGAATATTTCATCTGTTTTAAGTTTCCAGTAGATGCAGTTTCACGTATTTTCAATAGAAAGCAGTCAAGTTAGGTTTGGTTATATTGAACTTATTCGTAAGTGCTTTAATAAGCAGGAGGCTCTGCAGGTTTAAGGCTAATTAAATCCACCTGGACTTTCTGTGGTTTTAAAGGGTTAAACACAAGCACAGAGTGGGATCACCTGCAGTCACACAGTTTATTACGGTGCAATCAGGACCGATCTGTTAAAGTGTGTCGCACTTTTTCTTTGTTTCCTGCTACAACAAACGTATAAATAGTTTTTAATCACATTATAATTACACACGTCTGAGGTTGTTAACTTACTAAAAATGACTCGAAATCCTTTAAGTTAGGATTCAAATTGTGGATAGAGCCCCTGACTTCACAGGAAGACACGTTTTCAAGGGAGAAACAGGGAGGTAATGGACTGCAGTCTGGTTAAAATTACAAACGTAAGAAGTGTGTCTGATTCATTTTTGACTCCAGGCCCTTTGGAGATCAGTAATTCTTTTAACTCAGAAGTTTTTAGAGGGTTGGTGCTTCAACTTGTGCATGCAGCTGGATGTACCTTTGGCTCTTCTTACGCACTTGCCCTTATATGATAACCGTTAAATAAAACATTTGTGTCTTTTTACCAACGAGATGATGTGGAAGTTTACGTGCGCAGCCTGGGTTCTTCTGTACGACTGGAACAGAGCACAGATATGCAAATCGAACGGCCTTTAGCTTGATGGATCCACATCTACCGTGGCATGTGGAGCTTATTGTAGCATGTATAGCATCGACCCTCCTTTATAAGTCATGTTCACTGCCATTGGGCCACGCAGTTCACCCTCGCAAAGACACTTTAAATTAGCTCGGTGCCAATGAGGGCCCTTCACAAACAAAAACACACACACACGCATGCCTCAACACACACTCGCACGTCCCCAGGAGTGTGATGTGCCGCGCACTGATGTCCCCTTGCATGTGATGAATGCAGCTTATGGAGCAGGCAGCACCGAAAACACAGGTCTCCATTGTAATTTCTGCACAAAGGAATGCTGCAAAGGCACACCAGGGGTGGAGTGAGGCAGTGCTGACAAGCAGCACATGCATTATTTAAAAACAAAAGTAAAAAATGCCCATTAAAGTGTCAGTGGTGCTTTCGGCAGTGCTGGCTTGGGCGCGGTGTGCGTATTACTGTTATTAATGGGCCAGGCGTGGGGGGCATTGCTTCGGTGTGATTGCTCTGCTGCTGTTGCTATCTGCAGTTCAACCCCCCCCCACCACCACCACCACCTCTCACTTTTTCCCCCTTCAGTGTGTGTGCGAGGAAGAGAAACAGATAAGGAGCATGATACAGACAGAGAAAGAGACACCGCAAGACCCCGAGTGCACACTCAATGAGCTCCTACAGCTAATATCATTTCACATTATTGAATGCATATTAAGGCAGAGAGACCTTGTCAGAGGAATAGGAGCACCAGTGCTTATATCAAATTCTGATCCGGCTTCACGGCCACGTCTGAAAAATGCCGAGAATGTAGTCAGCATATTGAGAATAAGTGCATAGCATTTTTCTTTGCAGTTTAACATCAAAGCTATACATTACCACGACTGACACAGCAGAATGAGGTCATTGTGCATGTTGTAATTACAGCTGGGTAAACACTCTGCTTTCTGCTGCAGCACTGGGAGCACAGAGACTAAAAGAGGATGGAAACCCATCACCTTTGAGCTTCTGTGCTAACAGTATCGGAAAATATTTAATACATCACTGGGAATAAATAAGCTGAACAAAATGATCATGGTTGTTTTGATCAATTTCAGAGTGGTGTAATACTCTGAAATCAATCACTGCAGTGGGTGTAACACAGAACACAAATAGTAAAGACTCATCCCTGACCTATTCTTCTATAACCAGTTTGTTATGGTATTATTAATGGTGTTTACATACAGCGAATAGAGCACATAATCAAATTTTCCATATTTGCATGTAGAAAATGTCACATAAAAGAGACAGCTTAATTTTCCCCCTCACAAACTCTGCAGAACTGTAGAGCCAGTGGGCTTTTATTTATTTATTTATTTATTTACTCTTGGTTATTAAAAATGCATTCAGCTCTGTGTGTTTGCACCGCCGGAGCATCTGTATTTTTCTCCCATTTAATAAAATCGAGTGCAACCGGTGACATGTTGCTTAGTGGTTTGCGATGAGCGGTTGATAACGCTTCTTTTGGCTGTTAATCCTGCCTTTTTTTATGGCCCTTCTCAGCAGTTGGGTGTTCTCTCATCTGCAGACTTGACAGCATTGAGCCCAGCCTCTGATTAATTATTAATTGCGTGATTAAAGTGTGTGTTGCTCTGTGTGTGTGTCTTGCAGGAAGGGGTAGAGGAATGCAACCTGCAGTGCACACTTTGCATTATCTACAACTTAAGAGTTTTTTTTTATTTCTCGTATTTCAGAGCAGGACGTTTAACTGCAGGCATCAAATTATTTACTCCCCAAAAGACCGGGCATGTACGATAACTGCAAGAGCAGAAGAAGGAAAGGAGAAGGTATTGTTTTATTAAGTGAGTGATGTCTAGTTGAGTCTGGTTCAATTTTCTACTGGCTGCAAGTCAAGACTTCTCCTTTTATTTCAGTGCAGACATGTACGGAGGGTTTGCTCCACCTGTTCTTCAGGACTGAATCTGTTTATGAATTATTCCAAATGCCAAGATTCAAGCTAAAGCTTCGACATTTTTATAAACTTCTCTAAAGAAGACGGCACACATGGATGAAACGGGGCGCACTCGTGAAAGTGGAGTCGTTGCAAGTATTTATTACGTCTGCATCACGTATGCAATCAAGAAAATGCAGCACACCCAATACATCAGACATGGTGCATCGATTGCTGCAAGTCTTGATCTTACAGCGTCTGCATCTGAGTCTGAGAAGCACTCTGAAAAATTCTCTCCAGTTTGTTTCAAATAAACATTGTTGCACCTTCAGATCTGTCTGCAGTGAAAATAAAATGCATTTGAAAGCACCCGAGTGCCCAGGAAACAATATTTCTTTAACTGCACTATAGACCAAATAGCTGGAGACAATGAGAGGAAGCTTTTATCAAACCTTTGCCGTAGATCTAAATCATTTTTACCTGAAAAATATTTGATTCAAGTGGAAATACAGTCCAGTAATGAGTGGACACTAATGATGACTCATTACTCAACAGTTGTCACCTGCTTTTTAGGACAGAGAAAAGAGGTATTTACTGTAATGATTAACCATGGTGTTAAGAGAATTATCCTTTAGCCATCTCTGGGAAGTGATTGACATTAAGCAATAAGAAAATAAGCAGCAGCAGCAGCCCTGAACAGTGTGTTAAAACACAGCTTCAGAAGCAGCAGATTATCTGAGGAAGGAAATGGAGGAAACCACTTGAGTGTGGTGTTAACATTCGTTGTGACTGTGGTCATTTAAAGGTGTGTTTGTGTAGTGCCCCCAGCTGCTTGCTCTCCAGCCCGCTCTCTTGGCTTTGCTGTTGGAGGTTTAAGCATTTCCAGCTCCAGAATGCACAGCTCATTTCTAGCAAAGAGGCACATTGCTGCAATGCAATAAGGGAAAACAACACTTTTAATAATTCAGGCCCTGAGACCGCGAGGGGGGTGAGGTGGAGGGTGGTGATAGGGGGGTGGGTGGAGGAAAGACGTCTTAAAGTACCGCAGAATGGCTCATTTAGCTCCTGCTACGCATTATTAAAGTTGTATCGAATCCCCCCACCCCCCCGGGTCTTTCCCAAAGTTTTTTTTTTTTTTCTTCATTTTCCTTTCCTCTTTCCCCTGAAGCCTGCGAGGTAACCAATAACAGCTACCAACATTTATAAATGACAGAGTATCCTGCACCTTAGAGGGGAGGTAAACAATGGTGTAGCTCTTAATCTCTCTTTCTCCCTGTCCTCCCCGTTCACTAGTCCTCCGGACCGAAATTTGTCAGTGCTTTATCCTGTTTGAGCCGTAATACAGAGCCCTCGCTGTCCAGATTATTTTCTGCCTGAGCTAAGCCCACAATGCATAAAAAATGTGGGGAATGAAGCTTGTATGGAATCAAATTGAGTAATAAAATTGTGCTCACTGTGGCACTGATGGACGCATGATGGTACCGTTAAGGACGTGTTCAGAGGTACCGTAAATTGCCTCTGAGCCTGATGGCAGTTTCCAGAGTAAAGAGTTTGAATAAAAGACACAGGCACGAGTAAAATAAGAGCAAGTTAGAAGGAAGATGTGCTTTTTCTGTGACGATGTTAACTCCTTAAAGTCCAATTCTCCCCCCTTTATGTCCGAAAATGCATCTTTATGCTTAAAAAACATCTGTTTCATCCCATAACAGCTTTATGATGTTTATATGGAGTCAATTATTTAAAGCTGCCACTAATTCTTCATTTTGTAACTGCATCATTCAGTCAAAATGAAATATTTCTGGTGTTTTGTGTATTTTTTTTACATATTCGGGCATCTTTGGACACTTTTGGACCTCGACCTGGTTGCGCTGCACATATAAAAAAGGAAAAATGCAGATTTCAGCGCCTGTTTTGCCTTTTTTTATGTTCTCACTCAAACTGTAACCCAGGATTTGATAAATCCTCTCAGATCTTCACTCGGGCTCTGAACAAAGCTGTTTTTCTTTGTGAAAACTTGACATTTTCGGAGATTCTCTGCAACATTTCCAGTCGGAAGCAACAAATTAGAATAATTTTAATTTATGATTGCTGCTTACATTGCAGCATACAATGAAAAAAATAAAAGCCTATTAAAATGTCCATTTGGGATATATACACCATAAACTGCTGCAGAGGTCTTAAATCAGAGGCCGCCGCGCTGGAAGAGAGTGACGGCAGGAGGTCAGAAAGATGAAGATTGTGTTATGACTGGCTGACATCTCGGCTTTTCATGAGAAATCACTGTGACAGTCAGTGTTGTTCACCTACAAAACGATGGATATCAAACAGTCACATGACTAATTGTGGTAAATGACACTGTTTGTCTACAGAAGACCCAGAAGGTGACTTGGACACGGTTAGCGTGACCCCACTTAAGCCTCCTGTATTTGGTTATTTAGAGCCTGAAGCGCCTGTGGGTGCTTCTCAAAGCCAAAAACTACTAATGGGTAGGGTTGATACTTTCAAGTCATGTCCTTCTTAGGATAAGACTCCATCCATTACATCCAAAACACACAACAACTGAAAACTGACATGGCCGTTAAATAACCGTTATCCGACTGCCCTTCAGCCATTTATACCGGCAATTTATAACATCCCCTCCTTTGATGAAACGTTAAATAACTGATTAAACCTTTAATGAGACATTAAATGCTAAAACTTTACAATGACGACAGATACGGTGAAAACAAAACTGAGAGAAGAACACATGGCACCAGCCTCGGTCCGTCCTGTGCAAAGGATTGTGGAAAAAACAGCTTCTACACAGAAGCAACCTTGAAATTTCACCGAATGAAGGACCAAGTCCTTGAAAGGATCCTTGACATCCAAACAGTCCTTCAGCGAGATTTTATGACGAGGAATCCAAGACACACAGCCGTTAAGGACCCTTCTGGGACTTTGAGAAGCTCCTCATATTTACACTGAAAGCATTAGCTAACACTAGCCCTGGCTTGGTTAACCTGGATATAATGAGCCTGTAGTTCACTACGTATCATACAACTTTCAAGCCCCCAAACACGATGTTTGAGAGCTCATTCATGAAGAAGCACCTGCACACGGATCAGAAGCAGTGACTCTCGCTAAATACTCTTGATTTAATATTTGATGGCAGAAGTTGATACTTTTTTCAGCAAAATAGTAAAAACATTAGCGCTATAGCTCTGTAAAACACCACATGACTACGTTTTTTTCCTTTATTTTAATGTACAGTCTATAAAATCTGGTGCTATTCATTATGCTAACTAATGCTTCCTTCCTCCCCCCCTCTCTCCTGGGGATTTTCCAATCCCTTAAATTTACATCGAAGAAATGAGGAGACAGGAAGCCTCGAACGGAGCCGAGAGCAAAGAAACACAGGAAACGCAGTTTTTTGGTCTCTTATGTCTCTTCCTCGCGTCTCTCTGTCACATCTCTTGCTTGGAGGATCTTAGATTCAAGGAACACGAGTGGAAAAAGCAAAGAAACACATCAGCTATCAAACCAAGCAGACATGAAGTATTATTCTTTGCTTCGCATCCTAATTGTTCATAAACAGGCCAGCTGTTTCCTCTATTATGTGTTATTTTGGGGGAATCTCTACATTTTCTATACGATTTTAACCAGTTACAGAAGCTCAATGTCCAGGTGGAACCTCTATAGGTCCTTAGGTTTATGCTTTATGATTGATATGAAGGCTGTTAATTCTTCAGATAATGGTTGCAACTGGAATAAAGACAAAAGAATGGAAAAAATTAAAGGTGGAAAGGAAGCAAAAGCTAAAGCACGACCTAGCTTGCAGCCTGTAAGCTCCACAAAGGGAAGATTCACGGTTTATATGAGGATGATTAACCCCTTCCGGCCCGGCCAACACAACATAACAGAGAAGCTCAGATTACAACACACACTAGAAACATTTGTTTAATGCTGTGTTAATGTTTAAAAGCTTTAAAGAGGACAAATTAAAAGGTGAATTTAGTGGATTTTAACAAAGAATTTGATGAGGAATCCAAATCCAACATTTTTTGAGTACAGTAGAAGCTAACAAAGAACGAAATGAAAATAAAACATGAAAATGCTCAGAAGAATTTTGTTACCCAGTTGACCTACATTTTATTTTTACAACCTCGTCACACTTTAATGGCCTAAAAGCCATTTCAGATATGTTCCCCCTCCTGACAGAATTGCAGTAAGAGGCAGACACATTTCTTTTTCTTTCTTTTTTTTAGGCACTTTTAAATTCACAAAATCTGACAGCTCCTGCTTCAGTGGGTTCAACCACCAAAGTATATCTGTGCACCTTCATAAACACAGTTTGATGAGGTGCCTTGTACTTCAAAGCAATACCAGTGCAGCCAGCTAGTCATCCAGCCAGCCTGAACGTCAGACAAACCAGTCAGTCAGCTGCTTTGTCTCCCGCTGAGTGTCAGAGTCTGACGTTCTGCTGCCATCTAAGCTGACTAAACACAGACCCCGTTTTCTTCAAAGCAATGCAAATTAGCCACGTTGCTAAGTGGATTCTTCTCCTTTTTTGTTGCAGAGCCGCAGGCTCGATTAGGCCTAATTTCTATCTACTGAATGTATACACACTTACATACAGAAGAGCCCTCTGCTGCATTGCTGCCTGCAGGGGGTTCTTGGTGGTCTTCTCATAACACAGCCCTGCTTTAATAGATCAGTTGTTGAATTTAAAGTGAACATTTTTCTGCTGTAATGAAATTAAAACGGGCTAAAAATAGAGGTGTGAGGAAGCTAATAAAGATCAAACACAGCTCAGACACACAGCGGCTGTAATCTCTGACCGTAAAGAACATGACTGCTCTTTGATTGCATTATGTACACTTCATGGCTGAAAGTCTGGCATGGTTTTTTCATCATTGGGAGCCTAATGAAGGGGAAGCCTGATGCTACTGCATATAATATTCTACACCAGTGGTCCGAAGAGATCAACAAAGGGTCACAAGTTGCAGATGAGCGCTTCTAAGGCAGGCAGATTTACGGTTTTGTAACATCAGATCCCTTTTTTTGGGGTTTAAAAACTTGTTTTTGCTCCCAAGATTGATTTATTTTATGCATCTCTGAAGCCCGTACAAAACAGGGAGAAAGGGCGTTTAAATATTCTGCTGCTTCTATAAGACCGCCTGAATCTTTGCAGGCTGTTTTCTTTGAAATATTTCAAGGAAGATTTAGATAATTTGGAGGGAAACGCATCTTGCTGCAGATGTTATGTTTGACTATTATTGCCCCTTCTGACCTGCAGTGAATGCGCTGATTGATGTTTGCACTTGCTTCAGTTTCTGTGGCTTATTCTTCAAAATATGCTCATTTAAGTCTATTGTTGTGTAATAACAGCTGATGGAGCTGCTGCCTGCTCATGTCAGGACATTTAATCTGTTAAAAAAAACTACTTTCAGGATTCGCTGTGATGTTTGCTCCAGAAGTGAGTGGGCATAGATTTTTGAGGCAGCTGAATTTGTGTTTATTGGAGTTTCCTTTCTGCCGCACCATTATTCACTGCCTTAAAAAAAAGATGCCTTACATTTTGCATTTGATATGGCTGCAACAGCCTCTGCAAAATGGAGGTGTTACAGGAAAGAGAGAAGCTTTATTTATCTATTAATTAATTTATCCATTTTTTAAATTTTCCACTGCCAGAGGAGGACAGAATAAAACTGACAAGACTTTTTATTTTGAGTTTTCTAACACGGATAAGTTTTAGGGGAGTGAAGATTAAAATTATATGGATTAAACAACCAGATTTTAATTGCTATAATTAAAGATATATGAAGGCCCCTGGATTAAAGCAAATGAGTCAGAAACTAGCTTACATGTAGCTTTATCCTACAGTGAAACTAACCCTGAGGTTTACCTGTAGCTTTATCTTACAGTGAAACTAACCCTGAGGTTTACCTGTAGCTTTATCTTACAGTGAAACTAACCCTGAGGTTTACCTGTAGCTTTATCTTACAGTGAAAGTAACCCTGAGGTTTACCTGTAGCCTTATCTTACAGTGAAAGTAACCCTGAGGTTTACCTGTAGCCTTATCTTACAGTGAAAGTAACCGTAAGGTTTACCTGTAGGTTTATCTTACAGTGAAACTAACCCTGAGGTTTACCTGTAGCTTTATCTTACAGTGAAACTAACCCTAAGGTTTACCTGTAGCTTTATCTTACAGTGAAACTAACCCTAAGGTTTACCTGTAGCTTTATCCTACAGTGAAACTAACCCTGAGGTTTACCTGTAGCTTTATCTTACAGTGAAAGTAACCCTGAGGTTTACCTGTAGCCTTATCTTACAGTGAAACTAACCCTGAGGTTTACCTGTAGCTTTGTTTTACAGTGAAACTAACCCTGAGGTTTACCTGTAGCTTTGTTTTACAGTGAAACTAACCCTGAGGTTTACCTGTAGCTTTATCTTAGAGTGAAACTAACCCTGAGGTTTACCTGTAGCTTTATCCTACAGTGAAACTAACCCTGAGGTTTACCTGTAGCTTTATCTTACAGTGAAACTAACCCTGAGGTTTACCTGTAGCTTTGTTTTACAGTGAAACTAACCCTGAGGTTTACCTGTAGCTTTGTTTTACAGTGAAACTAACCCTGAGGTTTACCTGTAGCTTTATCTTACAGTGAAACTAACCCTGAGGTTTACCTGTAGCTTTATCTTACAGTGAAACTAACCCTGAGGTTTACCTGTAGCTTTGTTTTACAGTGAAACTAACCCTGAGGTTTACCTGTAGCTTTATCTTAGAGTGAAACTAACCCTGAGGTTTACCTGTAGCTTTATCCTACAGTGAAACTAACCCTGAGGTTTACCTGTAGCTTTGTTTTACAGTGAAACTAACCCTGAGGTTTACCTGTAGCTTTGTTTTACAGTGAAACTAACCCTGAGGTTTACCTGTAGCTTTGTTTTACAGTGAAACTAACCCTGAGGTTTACCTGTAGCTTTATCTTACAGTGAAACTAACCCTGAGGTTTACCTGTAGCTTTATCTTACAGTGAAACTAACCCTGAGGTTTACCTGTAGCTTTGTTTTACAGTGAAACTAACCCTGAGGTTTACCTGTAGCTTTGTTTTACAGTGAAACTAACCCTGAGGTTTACCTGTAGCTTTATCTTACAGTGAAACTAACCCTGAGGTTTACCTGTAGCTTTATCTTACAGTGAAACTAACCCTGAGGTTAACCTGTAGCTTTGTTTTACAGTGAAACTAACCCTGAGGTTTACCTGTAGCTTTGTTTTACAGTGAAACTAACCCTGAGGTTTACCTGTAGCTTTGTTTTACAGTGAAACTAACCCTGAGGTTTACCTGTAGCTTTATCTTACAGTGAAACTAACCCTGAGGTTTACCTGTAGCTTTATCTTACAGTGAAACTAACCCTGAGGTTTACCTGTAGCTTTATCTTACAGTGAAACTAACCCTGAGGTTTACCTGTAGCTTTATCTTACAGTGAAACTAACCCTGAGGTTTACCTGTAGCTTTGTTTTACAGTGAAACTAACCCTGAGGTTTACCTGTAGCTTTATCTTAGAGTGAAACTAACCCTGAGGTTTACCTGTAGCTTTATCCTACAGTGAAACTAACCCTGAGGTTTACCTGTAGCTTTATCTTACAGTGAAACTAACCCTGAGGTTTACCTGTAGCTTTGTTTTACAGTGAAACTAACCCTGAGGTTTACCTGTAGCTTTGTTTTACAGTGAAACTAACCCTGAGGTTTACCTGTAGCTTTATCTTACAGTGAAACTAACCCTAAGGTTAACCTGTAGCTTTATTTTACAGTGAAACTAACCCTGAGGTTTACCTGTAGCTTTATCTTACAGTGAAACTAACCCTGAGGTTTACCTGTAGCTTTATCTTACAGTGAAACTAACCCTGAGGTTTACCTGTAGCCTTATTTTACAGTGAAACTAACCCTGAGGTTTACCTGTAGCTTTATTTTACAGTGAAACTAACCCTGAGGTTTACCTGTAGCTTTATCTTACAGTGAAACTAACCCTGAGGTTTACCTGTAGCTTTATCTTACAGTGAAACTAACCCTGAGGTTTACCTGTAGCTTTATCTTACAGTGAAACTAACCCTAAGGTTAACCTGTAGCTTTATTTTACAGTGAAACTAACCCTGAGGTTTACCTGTAGCTTTATCTTACAGTGAAACTAACCCTGAGGTTTACCTGTAGCTTTATCTTACAGTGAAACTAACCCTGAGGTTTACCTGTAGATTTATCTTACAGTGAAACTAACCCTGAGGTTTACCTGTAGCTTTATCCTACAGTGAAACTAACCCTAAGGTTTACCTGTAGATTTATCTTACAGTGAAACTAACCCTGAGGTTTACCTGTAAACTTATCCTACAGTGAAACTAACCCTAAGGTTTACCTGTAGCTTTATTTTACAGTGAAACTAACCCTGAGGTTTACCTGTAGCTTTATCTTAGAGTGAAACTAACCCTGAGGTTTACCTGTAGCTTTGTTTTACAGTGAAACTAACCCTGAGGTTTACCTGTAAACTTATCTTACAGTGAAACTAACCCTGAGGTTTACCTGTAAACTTATCCTACAGTGAAACTAACCCTAAGGTTTACCTGTAGCTTTATTTTACAGTGAAACTAACCCTGAGGTTTACCTGTAGCTTTATCTTAGAGTGAAACTAACCCTGAGGTTTACCTGTAGCTTTATCTTACAGTGAAACTAACCCTGAGGTTTACCTGTAAACTTATCTTACAGTGAAACTAACCCTGAGGTTTACCTGTAGCCTTATCCTACAGTGAAACTAACCCTAAGGTTTACCTGTAGCTTTATTTTACAGTGAAACTAACCCTGAGGTTTACCTGTAAACTTATCTTACAGTGAAACTAACCCTGAGGTTTACCTGTAGCTTTATCTTAGAGTGAAACTAACCCTGAGGTTTACCTGTAGCTTTGTTTTACAGTGAAACTAACCCTGAGGTTTACCTGTAAACTTATCTTACAGTGAAACTAACCCTGAGGTTTACCTGTAGCCTTATCCTACAGTGAAACTAACCCTAAGGTTAACCTGTAGCTTTATTTTACAGTGAAACTAACCCTGAGGTTTACCTGTAAACTTATCTTACAGTGAAACTAACCCTGAGGTTTACCTGTAGCTTTATCTTACAGTGAAACTAACCCTGAGGTTTACCTGTAGCTTTATCTTACAGTGAAACTAACCCTGAGGTTTACCTGTAGCTTTATCTTACAGTGAAACTAACCCTAAGGTTTACCTGTAGCTTTATCTTACAGTGAAACTAACCCTGAGGTTTACCTGTAGCTTTATTTTACAGTGAAACTAACCCTGAGGTTTACCTGTAGCTTTATCTTACAGTGAAACTAACCCTGAGGTTTACCTGTAGCTTTATCTTACAGTGAAACTAACCCTGAGGTTAACCTGTAGCTTTATTTTACAGTGAAACTAACCCTGAGGTTTACCTGTAGCTTTATTTTACAGTGAAACTAACCCTGAGGTTTACCTGTAGCTTTATTTTACAGTGAAACTAACCCTGAGGTTTACCTGTAGCTTTATCTTACAGTGAAACTAACCCTAAGGTTTACCTGTAGCTTTATCTTACAGTGAAACTAACCCTGAGGTTTACCTGTAGCTTTATCTTACAGTGAAACTAACCCTAAGGTTTACCTGTAGCTTTATCTTACAGTGAAACTAACCCTGAGGTTTACCTGTAGCTTTATCTTACAGTAAAACTAACCCAAAGGTTTACCTGTAGCTTTATCTTACAGTGAAACTAACCCTGAGGTTTACCTGTAGCTTTATTTTACAGTGAAACTAACCCTGAGGTTTACCTGTAGCTTTATCTTACAGTGAAACTAACCCTAAGGTTTACCTGTAGCTTTATCTTACAGTGAAACTAACCCTGAGGTTTACCTGTAGCTTTATCCTACAGTGAAACTAACCCTGAGGTTTACCTGTAGCTTTATCTTACAGTGAAACTAACCCTGAGGTTTACCTGTAGCTTTATTTTACAGTGAAACTAACCCTGAGGTTTACCTGTAGCTTTATCTTACAGTGAAACTAACCCTGAGGTTTACCTGTAGCTTTATCTTACAGTGAAACTAACCCTAAGGTTTACCTGTAGCTTTATCTTACAGTGAAACTAAACCTGAGGTTTACCTGTAGCTTTATCTTACAGTGAAACTAACCCTAAGGTTTACCTGTAGCTTTATCTTACAGTGAAACTAACCCTGAGGTTTACCTGTAGCTTTATCTTACAGTGAAACTAACCCTAAGGTTTACCTGTAGCTTTATCTTACAGTGAAACTAACCCTGAGGTTTACCTGTAGCTTTATCTTACAGTGAAACTAACCCTGAGGTTTACCTGTAGCTTTATCCTACAGTGAAACTAACCCTGAGGTTTACCTGTAGCTTTATCTTACAGTGAAACTAACCCTGAGGTTTACCTGTAGCTTTATCCTACAGTGAAACTAACCGTAAGGTTTACCTGTAGCTTTATTTTACAGTGAAACTAACCCTGAGGTTTATCTGTAGCTTTATCTTACAGTGAAACTAACCCTGAGGTTTACCTGTAGCTTTATCCTACAGTGAAACTAACCCTGAGGTTTACCTGTAGCCTTATCTTACAGTGAAACTAACCCTGAGGTTTACCTGTAGCTTTATCCTACAGTGAAACTAACCCTGAGGTTTACCTGTAGCTTTATCCTACAGTGAAACTAACCGTAAGGTTTACCTGTAGCTTTATTTTACAGTGAAACTAACCCTGAGGTTTATCTGTAGCTTTATCTTACAGTGAAACTAACCCTGAGGTTTACCTGTAGCTTTATCCTACAGTGAAACTAACCCTGAGGTTTACCTGTAGCCTTATCTTACAGTGAAACTAACCCTGAGGTTTACCTGTAGCCTTATCTTACAGTGAAACTAACCCTGAGGTTTACCTGTAGCTTTATCCTACAGTGAAACTAACCCTGAGGTTTATCTGTAGCTTTATCTTACAGTGAAACTAACCCTGAGGTTTACCTGTAGCTTTATCTTACAGTGAAACTAACCCTGAGGTTTACCTGTAGCTTTATCTTACAGTGAAACTAACCCTGAGGTTTACCTGTAGCTTTATCCTACAGTGAAACTAACCCTAAGGTTTACCTGTAGCCTTATGTTACAGTAAAACTAACCCTAACCCACCAGTCATCCACTGAGATGGTGGATTCTCTATCCCATTTTAACAGCATATCAGCTGGCACCACTTGCCAGATTCTTGCCAATCCAATCTACAGTTTCCCCCAACAAACACTGACATTAACAGATGTAACAGATACATTGTTAAGTTTAGATTAGTTAAGACTCCAACATTGGACAAACATCTGCAGAGCATCGATCAACAACAGCGGCAGCACGCTCACCTGAAAGGATCTGGCTAATTGCTGGAAGCTTACACAGATATTTCAGGTATTTCAAACTACGACTTAGACACGAGTCGATGAGATCAAAGGTAATGACAGCATCTGTAAGTTGGTGCCATGATGCATACGTTAAAGTTAAAGATGTAGTTCATAGATAAATGTGTGCCAGATGTCAAAGTAAAGAATCGATCCAAAACAAACTATAACACAGTGACTTTCTGGTCTTTTATTAAATATATCCATTTGAAGGTGGCTAACCAATGCCACTTAAGTTTGAAAATGAACATGTTAAAGAAATGTAACGAACAGAGAAGAACTACAGGCTACTTGAAATGGATCTAAACTATAAAAAAAAGCCAAATATTGAATTTATTTCATGAAGCAGACCAAACAATCAGAGCCAGAAAGTCCAGTTTGAGTATTTAACAGTTTGTTTGTCCGATAAATAAGCAGCTGCTGCAAATTACCCGCACCTGATAATCAACTGGCCTTCGTGTTAACTGCAACAGTCTTATTTGTGCTGGAGATTAGAAAATTATCTTCCTGCTTCTGTTTTCAGAGGCTCTTTTTCTGGATTCCAGTGATCGTGTTCACGCTTCTCTGTGATCTTAAATATTGGAAAAATCTACACAACATAGTGCTTATACTACAGAAACACATCATCATGGAGAAACTGACTTGAACCAGGAGATAAACAGCGTTGCTTTGCATTATTTGACGAGGTTAGAAGCTTAAAGGATGCAGGGGTAGAGGGGTAACTGGTGAAATAAATGGAGGTGGAGCTATGACCTCCTTGTTTTCTAATGAAGGGGAAAGAGGCTGACAAGTGGAGGATTTATTTTGGACTCGTCATCATCAGTATAATAATAATTATTATCATTGGTGCAACATAAGTGTGTTGTTGGTGTTCAAAACAGAATCCCTATTTGCTCGAGTCATTTTCCTCCTTTCTTATCATTATCGCTTCATTATCATTATCACCATTATGATTGGTCACAGTGTTTTTATCTTAATTGTCCTCAGCATCATCAGAACGTGCTGGAGCTAATGACAACCTCGAGATGTGGAACGAAGAGGGTTTGTTAATGCAGAAATAAATAATGCAACTAAAAAACAACCCATGAAAAAAGCCTGAACTGCCCATCTGGCTTGAAATGTTCTGGAGACACAAGCGAGGGTAGAAACCAAAAGCTGTTTTGATGTCTCAGTCTGGATGTGCGTTGCCAACAAGCGAGGGCCTCGGGATTCCATCAGACTATTGATTGTACCAACACTCGAGTCCTGCTTTACCACCCTTATAAACAAGCTCTCTGTCAAGCACACTATAGGGCAACAAATGATTTTATTTCATAGATTTTTGGATTTGACTGATGAATTATTCACTGATGTTCTACCCTTGGTGCAGAAGGGGAGGAGGGAGGGTGTCGAAAAGGAAAAGACAAAGAAATTTCAAAATGTATCACACACGCAGGCCTGTGTGCATCAACTGTTTATTCTAAAGGAGGTTTTTTTTCCATTTATCCTTCTCTGCTAACTCACATCAGCTCTGCTTTGTCAACATCAGCTGAGTGAGAACTCCCAGGGGCCGACAAATCTCCTGTAATCTGCCGGACCCCCTCTCCGTGTCCGGTGCTCTTGTTTTTCTGCATCCTTCTAAGTGTTATTGAGTCTGCAAACTCTGAATAAATTGTTATCAATTTGGCTGCGGTCCAGCAGCTTTGAAACGCACAGGATGGCTTCTTTTGTTGGGTTTTTTTTGCCCGTGTTGGTGAATTACACGGGCTTTTAGTGCCACACACTCTTGGCCCAGATGTTCAGGATAATGTGACAGTAAAACTGCAAAGAAAGATGGTTACAGGCGGTAAAAATTTCACTGTTTATATTTTGTGATGTTTTCCCCTTTGAAAGATGTTTTACTGTGGAGGTCAATTGCTGTTCCCTGATTTGTTTGGAGGAGCAGGGATGAGTGCGTGTTTGTGTCTCTGGAAGGCGGCCGATGACGCGTTTTTCTGCAACATCTCCGGAGGCTACGAGAGGATCACATCATTAATCTTGCACTGGGGAAATACTGGGCAGTGGCCGCTCATACTGGTGGAACCTGAGCGGGGTGTATAAAATATCAAAGCAGATCGATTGGTGACCTCACAGCATATCAAAGCTGAGCAGGCGAGCAGGGTTAAACCCAGTCAAAGGAGGAAAACAAACACTTCACTGAAGAGAGTTGCTCATTCTCAAACCTTTTTCAGCTTCTCCTCTTACAATCACAGTTTCTAACACCAGTACTGTGGAAAAGAGTCCACCCCACTGAAGGTCTTTCAAAGTTTTACTTTGGAGATTTTCTGCTTTTTCACTCATTTTCGGTCCAGTCTTTGTACCTGAACTTTTTCAGAGGAATTTGTTGTTTTAAGCCACTTAACTCTGACCTATGAATCATTCAAGCATAAGAAAGGCTCCAAACTCAATGGATGAACCAGTGTTAGATATAAAACAGACAACTTAGCAAAGAAGTCATTTTAAATTGGATCTTTAGGCACTTTGTTACCAGCAGCCTGTCACAGAGACATCATTTGTTCCCATTTCTTCAGTTGCATCTATGAAAAACAGCAAAGAAAACACAGTTTGACTGCCAGCTGTGGTCATATCTCAATATGGTGGGATACATTTGAGGAAACTGGACAAGTGGAGGACAAAAGAAGTGTCAGGCCTAAAAAACTATCTACAGCAGATGAACAGGATCTGAAAGTGATGTCCTTAAGAAAGAGGAAAAAATCCAGCTGTGACCTGACAGGACCTGAGAGATGCATCTGGACCTTCAGCTGATCCATCTACTGTTGGCCCAAGCCTCATCAGAAATGGGCTCCATGGAAGGGTGGCTGTCAAGAAGCCGTTCTTAAGGAAGGGAAACAGGGAGAAAAGGCTGAGCTGTGCCAAATGACACAAGAAGTGGACTGAAAATCAGTGGCAACAGGTCTTATGGAGGGATGAATCCTCCCCAGAGCCCGGACCTCAACATTATTGAAGCAGTGTGGGATCATCTGACAGAGAACGGAACAAAAGGCAGCCCACATCCAAAGAAGAGCTTTGGGATGTCCTTCAAGAAGCCTGGAGAACTATTCCTGAAGACTCCTTAAAGAAATGACAGAAAGCTCGTCTCAGAGGGTTCAGGCTGTGTTGGAGAATAAAGGAGCTCAGACCAGATATTCACTTTAAAGCTCATTAGAATTGTGCAAATCCCAACATCCCATCCATTTTCCTGGCACCATATGAAGAAATGAGAGGTGGCTCAAGACTTTTGCAAATTACTGCACGTGGTTTATTTTTTATGTGCAACAGCACCAGCTGGAGTGACGGTGAAATTAACTTTAATGCCATTCTCTCTTTTGTGAGAGACTGAGGCTGAATAATGTAGCAGTGGTAGCTCACTTCCTGAAAAATCACCAAAATCACAAGGGATGATGACTGTTGCATTGCACTTGGCATTTGTGTTGTATTCAGTATCGGACCAAGGCGCTCTCAATTGCACCCTAGAGGCTGGAGCTTGCTAACTGAAGAGAAACCAGGTCAACTGATAGGGGAATTGTGCTGTTATCTTTATATGTGTGCACTGCAGATACAGTGGCACAGCTCTTGCTCACAGCTTGCAACATTTTACAAAGCAATCAGGGCCTGTTATCGATGTGCGGGTAGCAGGGCTAAACTACAGTAATCCACTCCATGTTTACTAATGAATCGCCATTTAGGGACGCAGCTCGGTTCTGTATCAGACCGGGGGCGGGGCCAAACACTTGGGTAAATTCACATCCGAGGGAGGATGCATGAGGGGCGAGTGGCAGCCTCCCAGACTTGACATCCCATCATGAGGGGAGGGGGGGGGGGGAGGGGTGCTGGCTGGGCGGCTTGCTGGCAATGCAGAGTCTGTTTGTTGTGCATCCATCAACCCCGGTGTCCTGCCCAGGAGCCGATCGATAGCCAACACAAAAGCTCATTGATGACAGACAGCTCTTGACAAACATATAGCATTTTTTCTGTCTAGTATAGCAATAATCTCCAAGGTCACTGTGAGTCATTCAACGGCAGCCAGGATGCAAGGAGCTCATACCAAGTCTTCTGTGTCTTTTCACACGCAGGAACAAAAAGCTCTGATGAATTTTAAGTCAGCGCTGAAAGCTCTTGGCACATTGTTAGGCAGCTGCACACAAGGAGAATGAAAGCACACATACCTGACAAGCGGTGAAGCTGTCATGACATGTCACTGACGGACAGCAGCCCCCCCCCAAGGACACATAACTAACCAGACACTAAATACTGCAACCGAGGGCCAAATTAGTGGACAGCATGGGTCAGAGAGAACCCCGGTTGAAAGTTCAAATCTGAATTTTCTGTTTATCTACTGAAAAAGTTGGTTTGTGTGACAGCTGAGCGGTTGGACAGCCACACATACAAGCACACACTCAAACTACAGGTGTGTTAGGGCACAGGCTTGGAGTTATAATAGGAGGGCCAGGCTCCCCCCCCAGGCCATCCTGCCAGCTGGCCGGACCGAGCGTGAGTGATGCCCGAGTGAGGCAGCCCCATTAGGGAAGTGCTGGTGGTGAGTGCAGGATAGCTCAGGTAATTAAAGCCAAACCAATGCAGGCAGGCGAGGCGGGGGCTCCCAGATTTATGTGGCTGAGTAATGCACATACTGAAGTCAGCTCGCCATCCAAAGGCCTCCCTCCCTTACAAACACTCTCAAGAGGCATTAGCTTCCTCACCACTCTGATGCAGCCTATTACTCTCGCCCTCTCCATCTCGGTCCTCACTGCTCTACAGTGAGTCTCCGTCAGATAAAACCTCAACATCTTTGACAGTTAGGACTGGACTTAGATTTCATTGGTCAGCTGGAGTTTCACGAAATCCACTGACTTGCACATTTGGTTTGATTTGAGTGCCACAAAATGTCAAAAACAGAAAATAATTAAGAGCATAAAAACAGGAATAAATAAGAATAAATTAGCAAATAAAGACAAATTAAACTATTACTTTAAGTCTGTTCTGTCTTTTTCACATCTGTAAATGTATTTTTTGTGTAATAATTTAAATTTTTAATAAGACTAAAGTGGAATAAATGTGTTTATTGCACACGTTTCTCTTCTTTGGTCTAAATTATTGTAGATTATTCTATTTAACCATTACCTTTTGCTTTTTTCTTGCCCCATTTTCCAGTCAAAAGTTAAAAAGTCACCTCGTGCACATTCAGGACACAAAGCAAATTTTCTTTCAAATGGCATTATATGACTAATTATTGGACTAATTTGGATTATAATGAATTAGATTTAATTGCGTTATGACTGGCTTGAATTGGACTGTATCTTTGAAGCTCTTTGAGATGATATTTGCTGTAATTTGGCTCTTTATGAATAAAACTAAATAAAAAAAAACAACCTGAACTCTGCTCAGCTTATTCTCCGCCCTGTCGTCAGAAAGTTTAAACGTTTAAGTCCAGGAGGGCCAGATTCATTCAAATGACAAGAATCCTCTCAGAGAGCTCAGAAATCTGCTTAAAAACTTCTGGCTTTGAACATCAAAGTGATACAGGACCTCTCTCAGAGCAACGCTGGACAAGGAGGAGACAAAATCTCTCATCTCAGAGAGCAGATGGGACTGGCGCTGTCGTTACAATACAATAAGAAGCACATGCACACAAATACAATATCATAGAAATATCATTGCATTACATTCCTGGCTTGTAACTGGCCCATAAAGTTACATTTTGCTTTATTTTATATAAATAAAGACCGACTGATTGACAGATGTGACGCCTGCACGGTCTAATCGTCTCCACCCTCTTTCTTCTTCAGGTGTTTTCTTCTCTGCTTTAAGGAACTCTTCAGCCTCTTAAAGTCCTCCTTTTGACAGTTTTTCCCATTAAGAACTCTTTAGGGTGAAGATCCTCCATGAATTCCTTTTATCTTCATGTATGTATATCTATATTATCTATACTTAATACTCCAACTACACCAAGTCAAATTCCTTGTAAGTGCAAACCTACATGGCAATAAACTCGATTCAGATCTGCTCTGGGGAATGTATGTATATATATACATATATATATATATATATATATATATTTATATATGATGGGGTCTTCTCTGAGGTTTGGACATTGCTAAAGCAGGGAAAAGAGTGAATAAAGATAAACTTTTTAAAACAAAAAGAATAAAAACTGGTCAGAAAAGATATTTACAGGGAATAAAAACATCTGTCAAGTAAAGATTACATCATTGATTTTGTTCTTAATACACTTATGTGTCCTCCAGATGTTTTTATTCAGGTCATATTTATTTTTTCTCTTTATTTTTCTTTTTGTCCATTTGTTTATTCATTTTTACGTTCCTTTTCTTCTGATTTGTGGTTCTCCTCATGTTCTGTAAAAAGCATTCACGTGTCCAACCTTTAGTGCATTAAGATCTGTTAATAATAAGTGTAAGATTCGTGTAATATTAGCTGAGAAGGCATAGCGTGGGGGGGGGGGGGGGGGGGGGGGGGGGTTACTGATGGGCAAAGCATCGGGGAAGTTACTTTTTTCTTTAACTTACTGTTTTTATGCATCTTTAGGACATAAAAGGACAAAAAGCTATAAAAACACATGTGATGTTGCTTTTATGACATCATTTTGGGCCTTTCTTAAACTGGAGTTTGTCGTGTTTTGCGTGAATCTGAATCCTCATCGCATTGTTTGCGTATTAAATCCTTCCGCAGGCCTCTGAACTCTCGCTGAAAGCACAAACTCGTCCTCATCTCGTCTGCGAACTTCTCCACACTCAGCTTGATCTTTGCTCTCTATTATTGTGACAAAATTCAAAGTGCAGCCACTTTCAGAGCGACTGTGATGTTTGCCGCACCTCGTCACATTCTTCTGACACCCATTAACATGATGGTGAACATTTTAGAAATTTGTAACAGCATGTTTGAGGGGTAGATACAGTTCTGAAGTTGACGCTGTCAAGAAACTGTCAGAATAAAATCTCAAAGACGAAGCGCTCAGCGGAAAAGAACCACACTCTGTGTTGAGGGTTTTGGGTCGATCACACCTGTCAGGCTGCAAATCAGTTACTTATGTGGGTGCTTGTTAGCTGACTGATGATGTGAATAGCTTTGGACTACCTGCTGCTGTGCATCGGCTTATTTCCAACTATAAGTTAACCCGGTCTCGCTGATCAGATATGCAGGAGAATGGATCAGCTTAGATCCTCAAACAGAGAGCTGAGATCAGAGGTGCATGTATGGTAGCATGCAGTAAATCCAACCTCCTGTCAGATCATATTTCATTCCCATCTCCACAGATGGAAAGATAGCCGTAGACACACAGACGTATCAGATGGACAATGCTTAGATTGTCAAACAGAAAAACAGATCAGCGAGAGAGAATGAGAGACAGGCAGGCGAGTCCTCTGGAGGGAGAGCCAACGGGGGAAAAAAAGAGCCAGATGGGCAGACAAGCATAAAGTAAATCACGGAGAAGCTCCTCAATACCAGAGCAGTATGGAGAATGGCAGTGCAGGTTGGGAAGAGTTAGCCGCAGTGTGCATCAGCTAGCATTATCAATGCTGACAGGCAGACAACCCGTTTATAGGGAAAGGAAAAAAGGCATCAAGGAAACCCGCTCTTGTCTATCCCCAATTGAATTACTGCTGTGATCCAAAGATGGGAGGAGTGAGGTGGGGCGAGGGGGGCCGGGATAATATTCTTTGACGAGAAGGGCCGCTCCAAATGCGCACAGAAAATGTATATCCGTACAGTGCGTCCCTCAGGGCTCACATCTCACAACTTCGCCCATCTATTTTTATTTGTTCCCCGTGCTTCTTGTAAAGCAGTGCTGCAGCCCACAAAATGGAGAAAGAGGAGAAAAGGGGAGAGGAAGAAAGGAGGGGGAGCAGGGGGAGGGTGCAATGAGACGCACTGCTGGGAGGGAGCGGGTGTAGATCGTATGACCCCTGCAATGCTGTTGGAATACTAATGTCACACAAAGTTCTGTAGCAAAAGATACAGAGCAACAAAGTGCATGGGGGAGTGTGGCAGAGGAGCGCACACACAACACTCGTGCACTGCATCCACCCCGTCCCCAAACTCATGAGCTGGAGGTGAATCTCAGGAGGACTTGTGGAGATCGTGTCCACCAATTGAGTTTCTCTAGTTTGTCACGAAGCCGACATGAATGATTCAGATGTAAAAGTTGGGTCTTTTTTTTTTTCGTACTTTTGCAGAGTCCAAAACAGGAGAAGAAACTCGAGCCGAGTCAGATTATTCTGCTATTTTATTTAGAGGAGGAACACTGTTGAGTAAAGTTAGCCATGAGGGTCTTTTTAGCGGGACGTAGGGTGAGGTAGCATGTAAAGATTTAGAAGAAATATCAATTAAATAAAGGAAACCAGATGCTAATGTGCAGATTTTTTTTGACAATTCGATGCACATCACGTCTTGGAAATGGAGGGAGAAACAACTTTGTGAATCTGTCTGAAATGATAAAAGTGACACGACTCACCAGCTGTTTCCAGTCTGCAAAAAATGTTCAGTTCCAGTCTGTTAAAAAAAAGTTTCCAGCGAGGACCTTTTCTGCTGAATTACCACAGCGAGCAAAGTAAGCTATGCTGCCCACCTGTGGCAACAGCACACAGCTTAGTTTATTAACTTTAAACCATTCAAAGGAAATGTGCAACAATCACATTTCTGTCTCTACGGGATGTTTAAAGCCGTCACACCCTAAAAATTTGACTGAAACATGGAGATTTTGGTTCATTTCATGTCATTACAAACAGAATAGTTGGTATGAAGTGATACATCAGTCCAAACAGTGAATAATAAGTGAGCAAACAGCTAATGAAACAGTGTTCCAGTGGAGGAAATGATCTCTTACTGTCTAAGAAACTGTGCTCCCTGATATCTGCAAGGTGGGAGTTAAGGCAACTTTCTTTTCTCGTCCAACATAATTATGTGCCAGATACTCTTAGTAATGTGTCACACAAGCAAACAGTGGCACGACAGGTACAAGTTTGCCTTTTTTCTGGTGAGAAAACATGTCACACAAATCTGTGTGCACCTGTAATTCCTTTTAGTTGTTATTAACCTTCACTGTAGTAATTATAAACTAATATAATCCTCAAAAAGTGAAAAAAAGACTAGGTTAGAGGTTAGCATTAGCATGCTTCAGTCCACAGTGCATGGTGGTCTAATGCAGCTTCTGTACACAACTTTCAATGTACTACTCGAGGAGCTCATAGTGAGTCATACAGTTGATGAAAAGCTGAGATTTCGAGGAGCTGACTCACTACATAGTGGACTATAAAGTGAACTGGAAGATATAGCTATAGAGCTACTTAGAGCTCCAGAAATACAGGTCCGAGGTCAGAAGTGGAGCCGGTGAAGAAGTGCCTTGAAGCGTAATGGTTACTAACCTCTGGGCCCAAAACGACTGCTTTCAGTGTTCTCCCATTTCAATTAATCCGGTTAATCTGTGTTTTTCAGATCCATCAGCGTTTTAGTTTCACAGTAACACCTCCCTGTCCACCGCATGCTTAAAACTGTAAATGTCCATGAAAACAAAGGGAGCATTGTGACGGAGCAATTAGGGCTACACATCAGTATCAACTGCTGCATTATGACAGGATGTGACCTGCCATCTCCCGCAGGAATGAGCCAACACAACCTTGAACCCTGACTCAGAAGCTTGATCACAACCCTGACTTTGTACTTCGCCACTTTGCTCTGGCATTGGATAATATATTGCACTTAAGGTGCCTTCAAATCAGTGCTATCCCTGATTATTTGGGGCTGACCTAAACTCTAAAATATCACCCATGTTGGAACAAACTGTGCCCAAAGTTGATGAGACTGTACTGGCAGCTCTCTTTTTGCAGATTTGCAGTTAGCCAGAGTTGCAGTGTTTCAGCTTTCAGGGAGACTGATGCCCTGGCAGAAATTGTTGTATTACTTTCGATACTTTCCTTCAGTCGTCACTGAGCAGGAAATAGAAAATGATGCATAAGTATCAAGGATTTACTGTCACATGCAGTACGGCTGTCATCACACTGAGGTGCATCATGATGATGTACGCCTCCAATCCTCCGTTTCTACTGAATGTCTTTATAACTCTGCATTAACCCAAATCCCCGGCTAGCACTGGGAGGTGTCAGTGGGGGCTTAAAGGTGGGGGTATTTCTTCAGTCACACCTGCCTATTATGCTTGCTACTCAACTTAATGGCACTTCCCAGCACCACGAGTGTCTTCACGAACATCATTTTCTTGACAAAATGCTCAACGCGGGAAGCTATTCTGCAATATTTTCAGATCACCTGGACTGTAATGTAAGCGTGCTGGTTGGAAAATGATGCAAGCAAAAATAATCTGCACAGTGGTTCTCATTATTATCCATTTTGTCTCACTCAAAACCTCAGCCACCATCAGTAGGTGGCACAGTTTCAAGTACACAACAGCAACTCTGGTGTTTTAAATTGTGATGGAATCTTGTTGAAACAGTAAAACGCGGCTCACAGTCCCATTAATTTACAGTTCACATTTTCTCAAATGAGATAAAAGCACGTGACCACCCTTACGATGTGACAATAGCCATTAACACAAAGCAACTAACTCATTAATTGGGACAGACCATTTGGAATGAGCCAATTGAGCACTTGCTGCTTAACCAATCCCACACATTCCTGTATGCCATTGATTTCATTTGACCATTATCATCCGAGGTTGTGACCAAAATTAGATGCAGCCTGGCTAATTATCTGACAGTCGGCAGCTAATTATCTGGCTGTAAAGAGACACTGTGACGAGGGAGGGAGGGAGGGAGAAACCTCCTACTACCACCTTGCAGACTAGTCATCTGCAAAACTCGTGATAGAGACCACAGCGAGCGTGGAGATCAGGCTGAGTGACTCCACTTAAGATCTGAGGCGGGTTGCATGAATGACACAGAGCGAAATGAAGATGAATATAAAACCCAGCCAGACTCCAGGAAACCCTGTCCACAGAAAAATAAAAACTATTTAAAAAAAATAGAAGAAAAACACGAGGCGTGAAGCTTGGCCCCATTTTTATCTGATGAAAATAATTTCCATCATTCACTTAGCGGCAGGAGGACACTGCAGACGGACCATAACACACACTGTGCAGTCAGTCAGCCAAACAAATGAGTGGAAGATGCCGCATAATAGCAAATTAGCACTGGTGTTCTACCCAGGGATTCATCTGTGTTCTTTTGTTTGGCAGAGATTCATGAGGAGATGCCAGAGTTGATGTCAGGGAGGGGAGAGGGACGGGAACTGTAGTGTTGGAGGACAGCTTTAGAGGTCAGAGGTCAGATAGATGGACTTGCCTCCGATACACTAATTACCCAAGAGGCTAAGCACAGGCTGCTGCCCGCACACAGGGATGAGCTCCACTGAACAAATGACATAAGCATACATCAGGACACAGTAACATACTTCATACTGCGGTCCTGTGGGGACGTTCGCTCTTTGGACGACTCACATTTAGCAAAATAGTCTTTTTTTCTGTGACTACTCGAACCAAAACATTCGTAAAATACACATTTACATGTTTACTTAACAGCAATTTGTCAGTTTATGCAAACCAGCGCATGTTTAATTAAAAAATGGCTCATTTGCGTGTAAAACACTCAATTTTTGGGAAATGTAAGTTATCAACAACTGAAGTTGTCTGAATATTTTACCCACTTACATATTTTTCCTGTTATGTTTTCTAACAAAAATAACTAAGTGATAAAAATCACAAATTTTCATTTTAAGGGTGATGAATGTTTTTCAGGCTACTTTAGCCAAAAGGACCGCACTTAGTCAGGAATTTCATTAATTTATCAACAAATAAATCTATTCAACCTCCCTTTTTTATATTATTTATAGACAAGTTTGTGTTCTTTATGGTTTTTTGTTGTTTTGTTTGATGCGTTACGGACTTTTGAGACGGAAGACGCTGTGAAACAGGCTCCCCCGCAGGAGCTGCCGCCATCACTTAGCAGCGTGTCAAAGACTTCACATTCGTGCACAGTAACTGCATGCAGCGAGGTCACATGTTTCAGTGTGTTGGAGGTGTTTCCCCCTTTGATGAGATCGAAGCGATGCACGCGTTGCAACTGGCCCTAGTATCGTCCTTTTTGGTGAAATATAACCAAACTTTTGGGCGCTTCTGTCTCGACGCCATGTTGGAAACATTCTGAGCCAAAATACGAAGCGTGCACGTGACGTCATCGCGCAAATGCGTCAGACCTTAGCGGAACCTATAAACGGGATGTTAGGCAGATGAAATTAAACTAACTAAATTAAAACTACAGGTGCACAGGGAGTAAGAGCAAACAAACTCTGTCTTTTAAACTTTTTGAGGGCATTGTTATTAAAAAAAAGATAATATCTTCCTTTTTTTTAATAACGATTCGTTTTGACTAATTTCTGAGGTGTCTGTATCTGATAAATATCCAGTCAAATTGGGGCACCACTGGTCTCCATAGAGAAACTACATATTTTCCCCTCAAGCAGCACAGCAGGTGTAAAATATTTCCAAGAAGCTCTTTTAAAGCCCTAAACTTGCTCAATAATTAAGCTGAAAACATTCAATTTGACCCACCCACTGTTAGAGTAGCTGTGACTTTTACTTTGATATAGTTTCACCTTTCACCAAAAAATATGAACAAAGTATAAATATTAAGGAGGCAGCCTCTTGTGGAGCTGATGTGAAAGATCCCATATGTTTGATATCATGTTTTCCCATCTGTCCTTCTTCTAATGATACACTTAAATCATTTTAACTTGTTTTACGTGCTTCATTTTGTGCGTTTTGTTTGCATTTTCAAATAGCTTCAGAGCCTCAATGTGCGAAACACAAGATTTCAAATGAACAGACAAAGTAAAAACTAGAAAAGGATGAAAGACCACAGAGCTTCTGCAGTTTTGACCCCAGCCTGCTGCTGTGCTGACTTTTAACCATGATCACAAACGGCTCCCAAGCCTGGACAAAACCTCGCCAAACCAGAGCAGCCGTAAATGGAGATGCTGTGATTTTCCTTTATGTTACCTATAAATAATAATTTGTAACGGTTTTGATGGCACTGATAAACAAAGTCCTGCTGATGGGGAAGCAGCAAGCTTAAAAATGCTTAGCTCCATAGAGCTGTAATGCATCGATGAATAATTAATGTCCTGCTGCATACTTTACATTTTATTTCTGCTATCTTATATAAATTTCATTTGAGACCTCTCTGAGGATTGGTCCTCATGTACTTTCTTCACACTACTGCTTTTACAGCTATAAAAGTAGTACTTTGTCTTCTTCTTATTTCGCCTGCAGTGAACAGTGAATACACAACAGGTATTCATAAGTACCGCATATATCCGACACAGGGCTTTTCCCTCTCTCAACCTCGTATGTGACCCCGGAAGTGCGAGGACCGGAGGCCCCCAGCGGGCGCGGCGTGCCAACGGGCTCGTCCGCCTGGCTCTTGGTAAACAATCTGCGTGTTTGTGTGAGCGATGGGCACGTCGTTTGTTTTGCTAATGGGTGTTTTTCTCCTTCCCACTCCGCGGGGAGTGCTACTTAATGAGCCGCCCACCCGCGCGCTCCCTCCTGCAGCCCCTGTGCCCTGAATATGCGGCTTTAACCCCAGTGCAGAGGAGGATGGATCGCAAGGGCCGGGGCCACACACAAGCTGAAAATAAATAGATAAAGAAATAGAGGAGACGCATATAACCCTGCAACACTGGACAGAAACCGATGGAAAAATTAGCTTTCTGGCATGTGTTACTCACGTTTAAATATTGATAAACAAATGCGCTCACACACCCGTGTGGATATACCATGTAGTTATTCCCAGGCTTATGCACAAAGTCTTTGCTAACACATGTGGACGTTTGTGAACTGACAGGAATGTGGTAGCTCAGCTGTACTGCTCCCTAATGCACCAGAGAGGATGTTAAATATACATGTGAACCTATGAAGTCGGGGCATCGGCTTCTTAGTAACATATCACACAGGGGATGTCACGCGAGGTTGAAGATGAAGGAAGTGCTGTGATCAGAGCTTCAGCCCATGTGTACTGCAGCTAAGTATGTTTATGTGCTCCCATTAATGTTTCCTGGCTGGGTGTCACACTTTAGCTGTTAGTCTAAATGTGATGTGAAACACAATTTCAGGTTAAAAGAAAATACATTTCCAACTATTATCGCTGTCAGCCATCTTTCTGCACCGGTTTCTATTGTGAGGCTCCTCCTTCTGAGCAGTTATCGTGTTCATGTTATGACTCCATTCTTTTCATATATTTAGTGTTTCCACTCAAACTGCATGTTATTCATAAAACGGCTGCCGCATATCTAACAGTGGAATACGATTAGAACAGCGAGTCAGACAATAGTGTAATAATGGTGTGAATTTAGTCTGTACAGCCCTGTGAAATGTAAACAATACCGGTCTGCAAATTATTGCAGAGCTTTTTCACACTAAATTCAATATAAAATAGCATAAAGAGATTTTTTTTCCAAGGAAAATATGTTAATTTGAATTTGATGCCAGCAACATCTTTTGAAGAAGTTGCTGCAGCACTCCAAGCGTTTGGCAGCCGAGGAGAACGACTTCCAGTCTTGCTTTAAGAGGCAGGTCTGGACTGCTGGCAGGTCAGTTCAGCACCTGGACTCTTTTAATGTAATCATGCTGCTCTAATAACTCCAGAAAGTGGTTTGTGTGGCTCAAACAGAAATTAACTTTCCTGGGTCCGTGCACTGATTTCCAGAACAGAATCATGTCTGAAGGCCTGCAGATGATCACTTACTTCCCAGATTAGACCGACTTCCTCTAATTTTTTAATTACATAATCGCTTGTCTTTTATTCAACCTTTATATAACCACAAAAATCAGATTTGTTAGATTCAAAATTAGTTTTGCACGAGTGTCCTAGTTAAGAGGGGTGGCAGCAATTAAGCAAAAACATTTACTGAAACACGTCAACATCAGAATGACTCATAGCAGGTCAAAACCGGGACAAAAGGCAGCTGTGGCGCGTCCAGCTTCCAGGTCAACTCAAATATCCTTCAATTCATTTTGAGAAAGAAGCGAAGAGAAGAAGAGAATTAATGCTGATAAGAAGTTCTTTCTCATTTCACACTGAGAAAACATTACTGAAAAGTTGAACCCCTCTGGGATGCTTATTTTATACTCGGCCATGATCCCGGCCCTTTGCTTTATTATCTACTTAATCAGATATCTATCAAAGGTAGTTTTTCTATTTATTTGCTTTTTAGCATCTCATAACCCTCCAACTTTGGTAAAAATAGGCATTTCTGGCATCTAATTCAGCTGTTTCAACATTTGATATGCTATCTTTCTCTTCATTTATGACAAATTGAGAGTTTAAATAGACAGGAAATGATTGTATTTCTTTATTTCTTTACTTTTATTTACATTACACAGCAGCCCAGCCCAGACTACATCCAATAATATCAGCAGTAGGTCCAGAAGTTTGCACATTTTACTGTAGATATAGTTACTTTAGGCAACACTAAAGTCCCAGACCTATTGAAAATACACACTTAAATCTGATGAAAAGTGCGGTGAAATGAGGAAAAATCTGAGCCATAATGCTGCCATCTTATCCAGCCTTTTATCTTGTGGTTGTTTTCTTGCCTCCATGTCGCCTGCATGGTTAAATCTCAGTATTATGAATCACTGCAAGTTCAACATTTGGCTCCTGAGAGATCTTAAAAACAGCCCCCATAAAGGTCTGTAAAATGTTCACAGCACTAAACATCAAGACAGCAAATGGTAGTGAAATATGGTTGTAAACAATGCTCGACTATACTGTCATATAGTGGAGAATGGCTGCTGCTAAAACAACCATGAAACAAAACAAACGAAGAAGTAAGAGAAATCCTAACGTGGTGATGAGGAACACCTCTTCATATCAGACCGAATCCTGCAATGAAACAACATTATTGTAAACATGTTTCATGTATGATGGCATATGGATGCTGCCATCTCTACCTAAGGCATTGTTTTTGATGTGAACACCGTGCTATATTCAGATTAGTGTGACATCATATAAAATGCATTTAGATTTGCTAACCATCTGGAGGCAGACTGAAACAGGTGTTCCTCCAGAGTGGAGGTGCTCCCTCAACCCAAATCTCTGCATCAATGAGAAAACACATCAATAGTGAACGGCACATAGTGCAACAATCTGAAAAGCTCGTGTGAAGAAGTAATCCATCCACTGGCCTCGTCTGCAACACATGCAACCTCCTCGGCTATTATTGGAGGGAAATCCTCCCTGAATGGGAGTGTGACGTTCTCTAATTCAACCACGATGCATTTGCTCTTTTCTTGTTTTCTAAAATCTCAGGAAAAAAAAAAAGAAAAGAAAGAAACGGCATCATCGAGTTTGAGATGAAATTTAAATTCAAGCCACAGAGTTATTTTAGCTGAGTGAAGATCCAGCTCAGTTTGCCTCCCAGGGTGTCTCTATATTCATATGTCAGATGATGAACACCGCCAAAGCCATCACGGATGAGGCGGAGGAGACAGACAGGGGCAAAGTACTGTGGGTAAGAAGAATAAGGAACAGCTTTCCTGGGAGTGCTGCGGGTATATGAGCCCTCTGTAAAACAGCGGCACAAAGGAAGGAAGAACTGCCTTTTTTTTACACCATATGCTCCTGTTCCGCACAGGAGCTCGGCTGAATGGGATACGAGGTCCAGAGACACTGCCTGTCCAAGCCGAGCAGGTGTGCTGCCGAGGCTTTCAATCACACACACACATGCACACAGATATATACTGCTGTTTACACTCTGCAGAGCCATAATGCAACAACTCTTAATGTAGCAGCTGGCCATCTCGAGCTGGGATGCCGCATACTTACACTGTTAAGCATTTTTCAGTCAGTAAAATTAAAGTTTTATGACCACGAGAGAACATCACAGGAGAAATATAAGGTGACTGTCAGTTCTGCTGATTTCATCCGCAATGGTAAGCAAAACGCTCCACCCTGACGACAGAAATGTACGCTGGTCATTCAGTCAAACACTGCGGTTCTTGGCAGCTTCTCTCTTCAAAGCAATCTGTCAGATCTCCATCAAATGTGCTGCAGATATTCGCCTGAGCGTCAGCAATGGTCCAAAAATAATACCTTAAAGAAAATATGATCACAAGAAGATGAAGCTCACATGATGCACTTTGTTTTAGCAGCAGCATCAGATAAAATAACTGTTTACATGGACTTTAATGGGTCGATCTGTGTTCCTTTGAATTCACTAAATAACCACCTGAGCTTTGCTTTGTGTCGTCTTTTTTCTTTTTCAATCTATGTTTTATCCACCCACACCAAAGAGGTGGACACCGTTTCTTTACTTTCAGAAACTCTTCATGCGTGCAAGCCCTATAAAAACAAAACCAAGGTTAAACAAAAAGGATCCTGCCTCAGATGACCTCCCACAGATCTCAGTAGGTGTGTCTCTCTCCATAAGTTTCAGGTGGCTGAGCACCAGCAAGGAGCTACTTTGCAAAAGTTACTGTTACCCCAGTTCCTCTCCTTGACCCAAACACTTCATGGGGATACGGTGCCCCTTTTCTTTTAGGGGTCAAACAGTAGGGGTTATCGAGTCACCAAAGCACCCCCCCAAAGCCCCAGATGAAGAGCTAGATGAGCACTAGTCCTTGGAAAGAAAAGGGACGTCTTATCTCTGCAAAAATTGGGCCAAACTGTATAGAAACATCAGCTAAATTCCACCACCCAATGCAATAATACACATTTATCATTCTAACCAGACAGCATTTTGTTTGCTCCTTTACATCAAAGCAGCTGCGTACCTCATGCGTTTCCACGAACGCAGGAGGTTTTATCACAATGAAAACCATCATACCTCACAGACTTTTTCACTTATTTTCTCGTGGTTTCATTTCTTACAAACGCCAGATGAGTATTCATGTGACAGCGTACTTTATTAAAGTTTCGATTAAGACAAATTTGATTTTGAAATACAGCAAGGCAACTAAACCATGAAAGGCACCACTGTGCACACAGGGCTCTTTATGGCGACTGGGCTGGGTTTAACTTACACATACATTCATTTATATGAGCTACTGGAATATTCATAGAAACCCTATTTTTAGTTTAACCTCAAAGCCACACGTTACACTCCAAGAACTTTGCTTCTATATGCAGACGAAGAAGTCCTCAGAGCTCTGCTCAACAGAGAAATATTTGATTTGGATCACATGTTTGAAGCTGGATATATACAGGAAACATGCAGCTCATCTGATAAGAAGTGGACAACACTCACTATAGTATGTCCCATTTGCCTAATATCAAACCGAACACCAAGATATTACAGCTCTAACTCACTTAGCACCGAGCTGAAACTCGAAACGGGATTGAATGAAGCAATTCTATCAACCCCATTGACTTTTATAATGAAATTAACACAATATTAAGCAGTGAAGATCCATCCAGCTGCAGCTACACAAAGCCTCGGTGCACAGAAGAGTTCCACTGAAATACCGATGGCCAAAGGCACACGTTTAACTTGAAAATGCAGGTACGCACACACATCCATTAATGCATCCCTCCCTTATTTCTACAGAGGCTCCAGTATTAGTGAAACCCCAGTCTGCTGGCAGCCCTATCCATCATCGCACCGCAGCAGCAGACAGACAACAGAGCACACCCTCACACATCCCACAGTCTCACATTTGCATTTGCCCACCTTCTTAAATTCAGCAAAGGTAAGACTAATTCACACGCTGGAAGGCAACTCGATCTATCCATCAAAACTTTTTTCAAAGACTGCCCTCTAATAGAAGTTAAGTTAAAGGTCACAAGTGGTGTATTAGTTTGGTAATTGAGTTAGTTACTTCATCTCGTTCCTTTACAAAAGGTTCACATTCCCATAGTAAGGACATTTTTTGCTGCAGCCGGTCTGAACCACAGAGTTGTGCATAAAACACGCCAAAATATTTATTCATTAGCAGAAAAGGTGTTCAGGATGACCTGGAAAAAAGTGACTAAACATCGATCACCGATTCTTTCCATTCAGAAACAGTTTCACACGATCAAGCAGTGGAAACTGGATTCCAGTAACATCTCTTGTTATACGTCACCTATATTTTATATTTTATATTTTATTCTATATTTTACATCAGTCTCTGGAACAACAAACGGAACAAAAAGGAGGAAAACTTTCCTGTATTTTCAGCATCAGCAGAGCTGATGTGAGCGGTTGGTGGGGCCTGATCAGGCAGATAGAACGAACCAATCAGAGGATTATTAACAGGAAATAGTCATAGATATTATAACGAAGACTATCGCTTACAAAGAAACCCCGACAACCCACATATCAACAAGTTCGCCTGCAAAAGAATAGCAAAACCATCCAAAACTTGTTGTAGGTTTTCCCTGTGAGCCTGTCTCAGTCAGCAGGTTACTGCACTATCAGAACAAAAATTAAGAGAAAGATTGAATTATTTTGACTGATTTCTTCAGTCCTGTCCAAAGAACAAGTGATTTAATATAAAGCACAACGTGTTCTTATGTATATACTGCTATTAGTGCCAAGTAATCTTGTTGTATTCTGAATCTGACTATAGGAGGGCCAGTGGAGTGCCGTTGGCCTCCATACTGTATATTTACACATTTCCAGTGGCCCCCACTTGTCCGATCGGGCACCATTTCCACATCAACTCTTTTTAAATTCAAAGCTTTATATCATTTTTTGTGCATTTTTTGTTCTTCTCAGTCAACACTGGACCCGTTTCAGTCAGAATTATCATTGTTCAGCAGATTCTTTTAAATATTCTTTAAAAACAGATAATTAGCATACCAATTAATAGCCAAAGTTTTTGCCTGAGACAAACCTTGAAACTTTTACATCACAAACATTAACTGGTTGAATTTCCCACCGTCGGTGAGTTTTTTTTGATCTTCATAATTTCATTAATTTTCCATCCCTGCTTCATCCGTTTCAGGGCCGCGGGGATCTTCATTTAAATGGTTGGTTTTATAAGAATCATCTGAAGGAACATAGCCTTGTGTCTGTACTTTCAGATGACCTTAGGATCTAACAGTACCCTCCCTTGTTGTTTATAGCACAAGCCGGTGTGCAGTTGCACCAAAGCTCGCACCGTTTGGAGCGCTGAGAGCAGTGTGTGGACCGCAGGCCTGAACTCTCATGCAAGTACAATGTGAGCTCTTTCCCTCCTCCGTTGGCCTTCAGCCCGACTGGGTCCTGACTGCTGCTTGGACCTGCTTCTCTTCAGAGGGTGTGAGGCGCAGCCACAAATAAGATGTCCTCTCACAAACCCAAAGGGGTCTACAGAGGAATACGCAATATATAGAGAGAACTCTTCTATCTTTTCCCTTTTGTGTTACAGACTGCAGGAAAAGGATTAATTCTGCTCAAACAAGCTTTATCTATATGTACAGAATTATAGGCAAATGCTATATTATCACCACAAAAGAAAAAAATGGCCATTGTAAAGCATCAAAGAAACACGAAACGTGCATACTATAGGCTGTGTCAATCACACGGCTTACCGAGTGCAAAAATAATTTCATTTCCAATCCTCAGGGAAACAGAAATCAAGTTGCTTGCTGACAGTGAGCACTGACTCAAGCTGTTCAATAACTGTATGGACTCGACAAGCTGCGAGGTTTTCACAGTGACTTCTGCGGACTCAAAAAGCCACCAGAGGCGGTTAAAAATGACAATCAGATAAAGAAAGAGGAAGCCAAACTTCCTTTGAGTAGTAAAAGCCACTGTTACATTTAGATGTCCTCATCAGGAGTGTGCTGTTAAAGCGCTGCTGCGGAGACTCGCTCTTCTATTGATTTTGTCCCCATCTTTGTGTAAAATAACCACAGCAGTGACCTCTTATCGCCAGAGATGTGCAATCAGACTCTGTTTGCTGTGATGCTGTTTCACTGAGATATGCTGTTGATTAAGTTGAACTTTCACATGTACTTGGATGTTATAGCTGGTGAGGTAAACCACTAAATTTATTCTTCTATTTACTACAAACTACATCCTTAAACATTTGCTGTTTGAACAATATTTTCCTCCAAATAAACCTTTCGTCGTGTTGTTTATTTGTTCCTGTATCATACCCGTTAGATTTCACCATCAGGCTGAAAATGCTCCTGTTTTCATCCTTTTAAATGAGCTTTTTTAAGCAATAAAAGCAAAACCTGTTCCTTCAGCTTTGTGGAAACGACCAACAAAGATCAGCATCTTCACATCAACTCCAACTGACCCTGGATTGTTGGACCCAACCGGTCCCTCCTGTGACTTAACAGGAGTCAGCCCCTTAAAAATTCTGGTAATTCTTAAGCATCTTAAGCATTGAACAGAGATCAGTTTGTCAGGTGCAAGCTACGGCAAAGGATAAGAGACAAAATACTTAAGAGCATTAAGGCGGCAGAGGTCCTGGCTGAAGGCCCTGCTGATCAACATCAGCTGTGCATCAGCTTGCTGTAACCAAAGCAGCTGCTTGTAAAGTTATTGCACCTGTATTCTGACCTTTATGGTGCACTGAAACAATGTAGAATCAGCGGGAATTATTTAATATTTTCCAGTAGCTCGTAATTAAATAGTAGAGTTTCTTCCTGGGAATATTATCCGGCTAATTTTATTTTCATCTAATTCTTTAGCTACTTCATGTTCTTTCTGTTCATACTTTATTTCAGAATCTGGACATAATATTAAATGTATTAAACGTATGAATGTTGCTAACTTTATTGAAATTCATTACAAATGCATGTAGTGTCCTTAAGTTACATTTTCTCATATTTTCTCTTGAACAAAGACATCATTTTTGCTTTCATACTGCAACAGTTGTCATTGTAAAGTGGGACGTTTTTCCCTAAGCCTGCATGTTAAGTCACTGCATGTCATTTCAGTGCATTTAATGCCATTAATGTAACAATATGGGCGCCCTCCAAACACAAGACCAACGGTTTGACCACAGAGAAGCAAACATTGGTTGATTTTTCAGCTCCTTTTTTTCTCTCCTGGTAGTTGCAAATGTTCAGCACAAGCACTAAGCCGCTGCACTGGGCTTTATCTTCCACCACCTACCACTTACCAGTGCCGCTTTATCAGTGACCAGATCAGAAGCTGGTTTCAGCAAGAATATAACCTCTGGCAGTTTCTCAGTTTCGTCCATTTTGCTGCACCACAACGAGCCTCCAGACTCACAACTACTGTTCAAATCAGTGTCCTAAACAAGCAGCGGGCGTCTCTGTGGGAGCTCAAAACATTCACAAAATATTACATTAGCTATCAATATTACAATTAGCTCAGATACTCTATTAGGAGGTAATTTGACTGATTCTTACAGAGTCAGAATCTAACAGTTAGGACGTCAGCCCTGTTGTATCAAACAGCAATATGTGCTTATCTTGGCTCACTTGAGTGGGGGATAAACCTTCATAATAACACTATAATGAGCTTTAAACTTAGTAAAACCAAGGAAACAGGTGGCGTGAGTGTGGGGTCTTTCTTTCCAAACTTTATCTGAAGGGAAGCTAAATGAATCGGTCTGCAAACTTAAAAAGGTTTTGATTTAGAAATGAATTTCTTAGCATCGCTTGGTTTTTCCTGTTGTGCTTAATAATTTACCCATCTGGGGTTTCTTCCACCCAACACGTTCATTTTTGTCTCTTTTTGTTGCTTCCGTGTCCGAGTTTACCTGCAACCAAATGAATAAATTCAGTTCATTTATTTAATTTGCGTTCTCTGGATTGAATAATTCAGTAATTGTTTAATTGTTTCAGCACCTCAGAGCAGCTGTTATTTATTTATTTAGCTTATTCTACTTTGAGGTAGTCGAAGATTAAACGTAGCCAACACCAGCACAGTCAGGTGTGCTCACAGTGTACATCTCATATTTAAAAGGAAGAGAGAGAGCAAAGGGAATAAGACAAGGTCGCTGGCTGGCTTATCACTTGTCTCATTACTTGAAACAGCGACTGTCAGCAACTGGGCATCTTCCTCTTGGTCCACTACATATCCATACTCCAGCAGAGAGGAAATCAGTGGAACAGAGACTGAGATTGCTTGTAGTTACTCCTTACAACAGTGATGCGTCTTCTGTTGAGCTCAATTAGCAATGAGAAATCAGAATGTGGATGACCGAGTTTATGTAATTATAAAAATGTGGAAGACTCATAATAGCAATAAAGACTTTTAAACAGGTTTTTTTTTACGATACTGAGGACACGCAGTACATTAACACATGGCAACCGCTGATGATGAGTTATAAGTGAAAGCCAATTATCACGGTGTGGTGCATATTACTGTACCGAGCAGTTTGGCCTCGGAAAGTTCTGTCAAGGTTAAAAAACAATGTTTCAACCTTTAGTATGCTGAAAGAATGAGACAAAAAACAAAGGCAGTTCAACAGGGACATACGCAATGCCAAAGACGGAGGAAAAAATGCGTGTGTAACAAATAAAAAAGAAATCTGAGGGAAGAAGAAAGATGAGGACGAGAGAAAGACAGACAGTGTAAGAGTGAGAAGGAGAAAACACAAAAGTGTGGCCCTCCTGGGTTGGATGCTGACACCGGTGAGGGATTACTGAGGGGAGGAGCAGGGCCATATGGCTGCATGGCAAAGTGGAACCCACGGGGAGGCAGCGGGCACATTAGCTTGCATGGGGCCCTCCATCGCTTCCTCTGCACTGCGGTTTGCGGGACGCACAGGAACATTGACAATGACATCAGGCTCTCCCACCTCTGTGATGCCTCCTGGATCCCAGATGACACAGCTGGCAAAAGGCCAGGAGGAGAAAAATCACCTGCTCCACCCTGCGAGCAAAGAGTTACTTACGCCACTCAATAATGACCCTGGGACCGCGGCAAAAACAACAAGCGCAACGGTCACGAGGAAGGCTGAGACGGAAGCCGTTCAGCCGCCGCTCACTATCACCAGCCGCTTTCAAATAACAGAGGAGAGAGTCATAATAGCAGCACGTTTCACACCAAAAGCGCCACTGTCGTTAAATCAATAAGTCATTACCTTTAATGGGATAAGCACTTTGAAAACTAATTGAAAACAGCTCCATTTACTCCAGCCAGGCCCTTAATGCAAACAATACTGTTGTTGCAGCGAAAAAAACAAAGGAAAAAACAAAACAAAAAAACAAAAAGATGGAGAGAAACACATGCGCCTGAGCCGGGGATCCGGTGTCTGATAATTTGGTCAACTGTTTTACTTTGTAATGCGCTTCTTTCAAAAGCCACTACAGCCATTTAACCCACATCACATTTCAAACGCCACTGGAAATGCAGGGAATCAAAGGAGCTGTGCAACAGCCCCGAACAGAGCACGCCTCCAGGAGACCTCCAATAAGTTTGGGATGAAAAACACATCTGAGTTTTCATACTTAGCAAGGTAATATGATTAACTCCGGGTGGCTTCCCGAGACTAGTGCAAAAAAATGTGTGCGACCGCTTGACTGGTGCTCCGACCTGCACACAGGCTATAGTGAGCATCAAAACCGTGTTGTGGCAGGTTTGGCGAGTATTGATTTATATTAGAGAAAATGACTGTGCATTCAATTCCAATCAAAAGCCTCTGTGGCAGGCAGCCAGTTCTGTTACTGGGTGAAAGACACTGTATTAAATGTAAGGAAAATTGAATGCACAAAGCCAAATATAAACCTTGGCACGCGCAGCTTAATCAGAAATGGATTCTTATCAACACAGCTACTAAATAGGATACGTCACAGGGGTTTTTATCATATGTTAAAAAGGCTGGAGAAGATAATATTCATGTCTTTTGTTTCTACTATGTGCAGCGTGTCCAAAAGAGATTTGGCAGTGGAAGTTACCCATTTGAGATCCAAGAAACCCACAAAATTATGACGACTAAATACCTCATGAAATGTGGCAAACACTTAGATTTTCTCGATGCTGTAAGCATGATCTTTAAAAAAAGTGGGAAGCTGAGTTCATTCTTTCCATGCACACTCCTATAAGAGGTGTGTCTGATAACTAAGTTAGCCAGAGCAGCAGCAGGAGGAGGTGATCGTGCTGATACACCGAGCCCAAAGATTAGTTAACAGGTGGGAGTCTGAAGGCACCCACGGCTATCCCTAGACACCTCCACCCTGCTGCACACACATGCATGCAAACAGTCATTCAATCTCATGCTTTTTTTTTTTTTTACACTTGGAAGAATGACATGCCCACATAAATGGGTGAATAAAAGAACAGGGGCACCATCTGGTTGATCTCGATGCTAATGGAGCAGCTCAATTATGCTTTGACTTTCAGTGGACTGACCAGGACGGCGCTCTGATGTTGGTGTGTGCTGTTTACGTTCAACTCCAAACATTAAGTGGACTTTCTGCTTTGCTAAAACACGAAAAAAAAAAAGGCTACAGCAAGGGCAAAAAAGGAAATGTTTCACTGGATGGCCTCCAGTCCAGGTGCCACTTCCTGTTCTCCTCTGGAAACCAAACAAAATGGAGGGCAGGTAGTCTGTGGCTGGGTAGCGGTGGTCGACACTTGTAGTATCCTTGAACGAGGTGCTCAAGTTAAATTGGCTGCGCAAATGGCTAATGTGTATAATGGAATTGAGAGTTGCCCCGCATAAGGGCGTCTGCTAAGCAAATAAATAATTTAATGCAAATCCCAGCATCGTGCCTCCTGCCAATTAAGCTAACCTGTTTTAGCTGTAAGTGATTTTATTACATTAGCATGCCGTAGCTCTGACTGCATTAGGGAGGGTTTAATCAGTCTGTAATCAAATTAGAGCACAAGACAGAAGGAGGAAGTGCCACACTTCCACAAAGCACCTTGCTGGCACACCTGCAGGTCTCATTGAGAAATCTGTATTTAAAAAGCTTTTTATCCCAATGTAGTATTCCACATCATGAAGCATGCGTGCAGTCATTGCCTCGCTTTGGCCACATAGGTGAACTAGCTGTGATAGGAGTGCAACGTGTGACAGTAAATATGTTTTCTATCTTAGCTCAGACGCCACAAAGTAAGCCAGTGGTTGTTTATGACCAAGTTCTTTTAATGTTCAGGTGACAAATAAAAAGGACTCAAACACGGGATGTTTCTTTTGTGTTTCAACTCTATGCATATGGTTAACTATATGTCATCTTGTCCCTGTTGATGTTAGCTGTCACATTCAATAAAGCACATCCAATACACAAACCACATTACTGGCGTGATTAACACGCTCATGCAATCATCCGTGTTGTTTAATCAAGCTGACCGGAAAAAAAAAAGGGGGATTCAGAGATGATCTATGGCTACTTTGCACACAATGTTTCAGGAAATTCACAGGGAGGTAGCTGCTGTGCTTAAGCTGTCAAGGAGAAGCCCCTCGAAGCCTGACAAATCTGCCTCCGTGAGAGTGAGCGCTCAGACGACGCTGCCAAAACTCATACCCTCATTGCCTTGTTTTCCAGCTTTTGTTTTTCTTTTACTTATTGGAAGATGGGGTTATGTGGTGTGTGGAGGGGTAACAACATGAGAAATGTGTTTGCCCTGAAGGCAAAGTGCAGGGAAAAGTCTTTACAGATTCTTTGTGCTGACAGATGGTGGTGATGGCTGACAGACAATGTGTCACATGAGGCAGATCAGCTGGAGACGAGTTCAGTTGTGATCGCCTTCCTTCCCATCATTCTCTGATCAAGACAAATAAATAAATGAACACACGGCATATTCTCAGCCAATTAAAAGTACAAAAACATACACTGAAACAAACAAGAACACGTGTCCATCCCGTGTTCTTTTCCAAGAAGGCAAACGTTATGAGCGCTGAGAACAAAAATAGGCTTTAAGTGGCCCTCCTCCTCTCATTGCCAGGGTTGATCTTTTCCAGAAGAGAGAGGGAGAGGGGGGGGGGCACTCGAACATCTTGATGTGCTTATCATCTGGTGCCAGGGATGTGTGAGTAAAGTTCATCCTTTTGGCCTAATTAACTGATGCCTCTCCTGTCAGCTTGCAACAGAACGGCCACTAATGAGGATCGTTACAGGTGGGACAATAGAGAGATTTCCTCACCCTGACATATCTTATGACATTTCCCATCCTGGTATACATTTAAGTAATGAAGAAGAAGTAATACGAAACCTGCATATGGGAGAATAAATTACCTCCAAGTCAGGTTTACTGTGAAAAAGAGCTTCGGGGAGTGTGTTGAGGAAAAGATACCCATCATGTCTATCAGTCAGACAAAGTCCACATCCTTGTAGTTTAGGTAGGCAGTGATGTAACGTGATGTCATACATTTTTAACCATGCATTAAGCCCAGTCCTCACTCCACCCCTGCAGCCCTCCCTCATGAGTTATGGTCTTGCAGTTTGAGAAGTCATTGATAGGAAGCCTGGGCAGGAGTAGAGGAGGAGGAGGAGGGAAGCGAGAGGAGGGGAAAAAAAAGAAAAAGAAAATCAATCGGAAGCATCTCAATTAATCTGGCGAGTGGCGGATTGATTGCAGCCCTAAACTGGGTAAACAGGATTGTCTATTTAAGGGCCATGATCCCTTAATCATCACTTTAGCTCAAATAGACCAGGATCGCCACATCTGCTGGCCTGGCCTGATGCAGATGCCAGGACCTTGCCTTTAAACTCGAGCCTCCTCCCCTTCACCTGTGATGGACAGACGAGGCACATGTGGCCTGGAGGGCTCTTGCCCCAAATTGCCGACTTGGGACCTCTTTGAATGGTCCAAGCTGAACCCTGACCAGCGCGAAAGCTGGGAGCGCTGGTTTGTGGCCTCGCTGAAATGGCTGCTGTCGGGAATGAATACAAAACACAGCATTATGGCTCACTCAGCTCGCCATGAGGACTGTATTATAAGGCTGCAAGCAGGGGAGGTGGAGGAGGCTGTATTCACTTGTGAGTCTGTACCAAAGCCCAGGCTTTTGTGGCATAACATGAATTACAATGTGGGATGTTTTACTGCGAGATGCGGAGCGTGAGAGGACCTGAGGGCACAGAGATGCAGCTCTAAGAAGATAGCTGGGTCCAGATGAATGGTATACCTCACTCTGAGCATAGTCATCACCATACAGGAATATCACTGTACACCCCCCCCGCACCTCCTTGTCTCTCTTATTGTCTGGAGTGCCAGAGTTGCCCGGGCTCCATTCTCTAGAGCCTGATTGAAGAGGCTCTCCTCCTCACCACTTTGATTTACTTAGGCTATCTGTGGGAATTGGGCTGGAAGCTTCCTTATTAAGAGGAGACTGTCTGAAGGGTTCCACTGACTGATTGGGCAATTGAAAGCAAGGCACGTGAGCAGAGATACAACAGCTATTGCTATCTGCAACAGCACATAGACACAAATGCATACAAACACCCCAGTGGTTTATGTATGAGGTCTAGCAGGCACATGTCTGTCACAACTCTTGGTAGCCATCTTCAGCCCAGTAAACCGGACGGATCTATCTCTATAAAAGGCCCCTAAATCGCTCCCCTGTGGTGACTAGCTTGCAGTCAGTGGCTGCTCCCACACACTCTGAAAACACCCCGGCACTCTTAAGAGGGAAAGCAAAGCAAAACCAAGATCAGGTTGTAGCTGTAACTGAGGGCAGAAATACAAAAATGGCTCATCATTTGAATTTTAGACACTGCTACATGCATTTACATTCATTTCATAGAGGCTCCGCCTCCTCCATAACGCCCTCACATGGTGGGTAACAGACACCCAGAGAGGAGCAACACTGCTGGAGAGACTCCAGTTCTCCTGACGTCACCTGGCCCTGCAGTCATGCACAAATTCCACCATGTTCACTTCATCTGAGCGACAAAAATGAAGCCGGAGAACAAAAAAAAATCTGGCTATGAAGGAGTGTCGGGCTGGGGTGGGGAGTGGGAACAAATCCATTCATCAAACTACCTCTTCCCACTGACTGCTGCCTGTGCTTAGAGGCCCGTCCCGTCCCATATATGCAGAATACATTTGCGCCAAATACACCTCTTGAAACAAAACGTCCTGTTCTAACGCTGATGCTCGTTGTCTTCAACGCACGATTCACAAGACCTGTTCAATGACCTCAATTTGCTCCAGTCTCTGTATTTGTAATAGCCCATCTGTTTCGTCCTTCTCATAAGCAAACCGGCATCGTGGCAATCTAATATCATAGCACTTATTTTCGACAGTACAGATAGATATTGATTGCATCGGTAACTGTGATTGCGTTTTTGATGATTCTGGAAAAGCAATGGAGCCATAAATAAAAATTCAGAGTGGTTCAGAGTTGATACTCTCGGCAGATAATGAAATGAAGGTGACATATTGTCGGATGCATGAGAGGGAACAGTGTTCATGGACAGTACTGAAGATTTCCTGACTTCCTCTGATGCTTCCATGATGCTTTGCTCACGGTAACAGCAGCTTAGCATCCATCTACCACATCACAGAGCAGCACCGGGTGCATTCACATTCAGCCATATATGCCTCGTAAAAGATTAGCCTTCATCTTAATCAATTCTGTAAATTATTTCATCATTCTGGGGAAATCGCATCAATACAGCCTGGATATATGTTTTTTCTACACGTTGTTGTGACTGCATAAAGAATTTGAGGCGCGTTCCATGAATATTTATGCTGATCTGCTGATGAATAATGTCTATTTATCCCAATGAAAGGACAGTAATGATCAAACAAAATTACCATTTATGACAGTTATGGTTCCCTCCTAAGACTGTGTAAATTATTAATGAGTGCCATTGATTGCTTGGTCTGAAGAAGGTGAAGTGGATAATTCCATAAGTGCCATAGTGTAGATTGGTCTGTTAGCTCTGGCTCTGCCTCTCCTCCTCACTCCATCTCATCCTCCATTTGTGCTTTTCGTCAGTGCGACCAGGGCAGGGTCTTTCCTGTAATTCCATTACTGCTGCTACTATGGCATCCCATCATCCCGCAGGACAACTTAGGGACCACTTAGAGACTTGTGCACGTTTAGCTGCGTTACAGTAATGCTGCCAACTGGGCAACAAGCACTATCTATCACTATCTAACAAACAGCAGCTACTGCTCTGGAGTGTAGATGGATCAGTTTAAAAGACACTAGTGGGACAAAAGGAAAATATGTCAATACAAAACAGAACAAAAGAGAGGAGGATTTTAACAAAAAGAACATATTATTCAGCATTAACATGAAGGATTAGCCAAATACAAAAGAACTAAATGGCAGAAAGAAATCACAACAGATGTGGAAGCAGTTCTCATCACAGTTAAATATTAAACTAGTTGATTTTCTTCTGTCATAGTTAAAACTTTTATGAAATTATTACTCAATAATCTCTCCACAAGTTCCCCCAAAAGATATATATATCTGCTTAAATCATTTCAGCATTTGATTATTTCTAAAGTAACATTTTTTATGTTGTAGATCGTACAAAGCTGCCATTTCTTCCATTTTGCTTTCTTGTGGGAAAGCTAACTCGACTCAATTATCCGTCTCAACCTCCCAAACAATCAATTATTTGAGATTAAAAACACTCGTAACACTATGAAGACATACTGTAGATGTAAACTAACAGTAATCAGACTGATCAATCAACACAATATCAACTGGAAACTCGACATCGTTTCATGAGACATGCTGCAGATGCTGTTCGTTTTGGTGCATAAACTCACGTGAATCAACAGTTTTCAACAGGGACACGGAGAAAACGGTACGTTTGTTTACTCAGATCAGCTGATCGCCTGCAAAGTAGCGGCGAATCGCACCCTTTGTCCCTTCTAGGCCACTGTAATCAACACGAAAGTGGCGTCCTTTCCGGTTAAGCCTTTGTGTGGAGCTACGGAAATAAAAAGGCGAATTCTAAAGTAATAAAAGTGTAACGACTCATTTCATAGGGTGACTGTATAGCACTAACAACATAGTTACCGTATATGTAATATATTCCATTGCTGTTAATAAATCACCATAATTATCACACACTGCTCCTTTAAAAAAGTTTGTATACTCTTAATTTCTGCCCTTGCTTTTCTTTTTGTTTCCCCTTTTGAAGTCCTGTCGAGCAAAGGAGGAACAGCCTGAGTTATGAACAGGAACATGGAAGATGACTCATGGTTAACCCAGAAATGGGCCAGAAGCAGTGACTAATCTAATTAAGTTTAGCCGCAGAAGAGGTGCAGATTTTGAAATCAATACTGGCTCACAGATTAGAGGGACATCTGCATGATTATACGTTTTTAGTAAATTACTTCTTATTCCTTTCTCAGTGCAGTGTACAACTGTTCTTTGATCTTCTGTGGGACAGTGGGCTCTTTTATACCGGAGGCTGTGGCTCGATGAAAACAAATCCTCTCTTTTAATAATTTAGGTCACAACCAGAGCAAGGAATGATTCACTCGACCAAAACTCTAACAGATTATAATGAATCAAACCTAAACCGAACCAACTACCCAATGATGCTCGCGCTCAGAGGCAGAAGAAGGTGGGTCATGCCTTATAGCAGACTGAGTCTGCTCTGCATTCCTGCATATACCCTGCACTACATCACTCAATATCCTGTACCACCGGAACACATACTGGCAAATAAGCATGTAAACCACAACATATGATGCCACTAAACAAACTATATGATGCTTTTCCAACAGCAACAGTCACGAACCTCCACCTCGAAGTAGAGAGATGCCAAAAAAACACCTAACAGCTCCACGAAATGAAAGAAAATGCATCATATCTTTATATCAACCTCGCCCTTTATTGCACGTAACACACCATAGTTTAGGGATAAGTCAGATGTAGGTCATTCTCAGTCAGTAAAACAAATTAACCGACAGCTAAATCATGTCTTGTTGATCAATGACAAAAAGCCAACAGCTGTTTTTTATTCTCACGATGCGATATCACATTTGAACAACCGGTTGTTGTAACGGAGTCTTTTTTCCTCTTTTTGTTGCTCCATAATGGTGAGGAGCTGCAGAGCAGAGCAGCAGCCCTATCTGAGCATAATGGTTTATTTTAGTGCTGTGATGGCTCAGTGGATTAGAGTGTGACCACAGCGGACTCTGTGATGGGCTGGGGAAGTGCTCCCCCCCCCCCCTCCACACTGGGCTCACTGCTGTACTCAACAGATTAGCAGCCATTGTTACACAAGTGGTGTTTTCTGAGAAAAGACAGGGTGTCTGAGAGGCTGGCTGTGAGGATTGTGTGTGAACAGCAGAAAAATAAAACACACACAACAAAGCTCAAAGGAGCAGTCGCAGATCTCATCACCAGCCCACTTTAGAGCTCTCACTTCTCCCTCCATCTTAAACACTCGAACCGAGCCGGTCCAGCCTTACACTTCTCCACCCACCTCAGCGAGGGCAAACCGGGCTCGAGGAGGGGTCAAGCGTGGGTTACCCCAATAAACCAGCATCTCCCCTAATCACCCTTCTCTCACCCCTCCCCTTCATCCCTCCATCTCCCAGCCCGAGTGCATAAATCTGCCCTTCTTGACAGTTGCAATCAACAAGGGCCGTAGTGAACCATGCGTAATGGGCGGTTAAGACAGGGGCGTAGGGGAGCGGCAGAATTTACAGCAACAATTATAGCCCCCATACAACGGGATGCCTGGGGGCGGGGAGCTGCTCAGGAAGGCGGGGGGGTGGCGTGGAGCGGGACGCAGGTACGTCCTCCATACAGCCAGCCACTCACAGCCGGCAGCCTCATAGTAATACATTTGGATCTCTAGCAGAGCAGAGCAATAAATTCCCCTGCTATGCATGAGAGCAATTGCCTTGCAGCAAAGCCAGAATCTGCTATAGCCAGAGCAGCGCAAAAATAATATGTAAGAGATAAATGATGACAAGTGAGAGGAGAATACATGGATAATCCTTTTCAGCATGTGTTAGGGCTGCACGTCTCTCTCCATCTGCTCGTGTTCCATCTCTAGTTTTGAAAAAAAAAAAAAGTCCTGAAAACTCTCTTTGTGTGTCAAGTCACACAAGAAAAAATGTGGCGGGATTTTAGGAGTGCGGCACCTACTCTATTAATCCATGTATCCGTGGCCCTCTGCATCCATCCAGAGTAAATGGTGGCATACACCACTGGACATGCCCTGCGGATGTGTGTGTGTGTGTGTTACCAGTGGATTCAATTCAGTTCAATTCAATTTGGATGCATTTAATGATCAGTCATTTTAATCAACACATGTGACCTTTTAAAAGCCATTATGACAAACAGATCAGCCATGAAAGGCAGTGACCTGGTGTGTGGCCCCGGGACATCGGGCCCCTACTCCTCGACATCCCACCGCCGCCGTCACACACACACACACACACACATGCACAGAAATCCAGAGCAGGAACACAGTAAAACCACAACACTGGAAGTTACAGATAAAAACTGATGACCAAGTGCGACTGACGGGATTTTTCTTTTTAATGGAACCTGCTCGCATATTAAAAGAATGTAATTGGACTTAGCACTATAATATCTCTTATTGCGCAGGCGTCATCTTGAGGTAAAGTGAAATAAAATACCTTCTAATTAGAGATTCAACGTGCAAATTCATTTAGTTTCAATGAGTGGAGAAACTAACAATATCAAGGCTCAATTTCAAATCCAATTTTTCTGCGCTGCAGATTGAATTACTGCACTGCATGGCAGGGTGGGGGGGTGGGGGGTGGTGATGGTGGGGAGATAAACACTTGGTCATTAGTTCTAAACAAGGACTGAGGTTCATTAGGATGCATCGACGAAAAAAAACTAAGTTTAGATAAACTTTAGGGGAGAAAAGGAGAAATTGTAATTAGACATGAAAAATATTCCCAATAATCAAATCACATTTTGTACTCGGGGCTTTAAAATTAAATTAACTGAGTTCATATACTGGTATATCTCTCAGCCACTTTCTTCACTCTGAAATGTGTTGCCGGAACACAAGTCCCCAGAGACTAGATAGGAATCTAATTAACTAAGATCAATATTACTCAGAATTTTCTCTGTCTTTCCAGCTACCAGCGTCTCTTTTGTCTGCTGGTCTGAGCTTCAGATCTTTTTTTTTTTCCTTTTAAATTCTTATTTTCTTTCTGTAAATGTGTTCGGTATGAAAAGGTCAACTTTTCATCTCCATCTGGGACAAGCTGCCTGCAAATACGGTCCCTGCACGTTTCCCACCAAACAGCAAGCAGAGATTTCTAATTTAATCCAAAAGGTGCGTTTTCCTGCCTTCTGCGGACAGATGCAACGGATGAAGCAGCTGCTGAATGTTTTGGGAATCATACCTATTTAACCAGATGTCTAAAGAGGCATATGTGATAAAGAGTGATGACTGCATGACTGGAATTTGGCAGAGCAGCCTTGCATAGAGAAGCCAAACATGCTGATTCAGGTGGAAGGAGTGTGATTTGGTGCAGGGAGAATAAGATCCCTCAGCCATATGCCGTGTATAGATCAGTGGTTGGCCTTTTCCTCTCACAACGGTTCAGATTAATTACAATCATCACGTCTTGAGTCTGGCCCTCATAAATCATGCTGACTTTAAAATAATGTAGTAAAAAAATGCTCTATATATGGCATCGGAGGAAATTCAACACCATTATCGCCTATCTTCAGAGACGAGCGAAAATTAGATCAAATGTGTGGCTCCTTATAAAATCTTTCTCTATGCTGGAGTATAAATAATTACATTCCTAGTAAATGGCTGGAGGTGGAGAGCCACTCAGAGCAGGAAGACAAAGCTGTGTGGAAATGTAAAGTTCAAACAAAGTGTAAAATGGGGACACATGGGGTGCGGAGCGTTACCCCCGACAACGCTGGCTCCCACAGAACATAAATCCACTGAGGAAATCTACAAGGCTGTCTATCAGCAAGATAAGTTTGAGCTGCCTGTAGCCCAACTGGACACAAATCCTCTCAGTCATAAATCTGCAAAGGGAAAGAGGGGCAGCCCCTCAATCAGGAGTCAGCTCGCGTCAACATGGACCCCCCAGGTGAACGCAGGGCTTACATGTATGTGTATGAATATGACTGCTTCTGCAAAAACGACCAAAACGGACAAAAATGGCTGAATAACCCCGTCCAGGCAGGGCTGTGTGCTGGGATCTGCTTTTACTGGGGGGGGCACCGGGTTAATGTGGACATTTTACTGAGATCACGTTGTTCTTTCTAAATTCAGACGACCATGAAGTCCAAAAAGACAACGAGGATCTATATAAAATGCAGGTTTTCCCCCAGTGTTTGAGGGTTAATCTCCTCATAACGAAGTGAGCAGCGGAGCGCTTTTAAATCTCAATTTATAGCTGTTCGACAAAATAATCTGTGCATATAACACCGTATTTTGGAGTTTATCACCTTGTTATGATCGAATTTCCACCCATCTCGTGTTATTCACTTGTTTCTCAGGTATATTTGCATTTTTTGGGTTAAAAAAAATCCCCAAAATGATCAAAAAAGACGAAGCGGTCATTTGATATTAAACCTTTAGTGTCTTAAAATAAAATAATTGTACATTTTATTCACAAGACAACGTATAAAACCATGTAAAATGTTGAAAATTAGCACTATTTCATGAAAACATCAGCTCATGTTGAATCCGATGGCAGCAACCTGTCTCTAAAAGTTGGGACAGGTCCATGTTTCCCACTGTGCAGCTTCTTTTAGCAACATCTGTAAACATCTGGAGCTGAGGAGACCAGCTGCCGGACCTTTGGGAGAGGAATGTTGTCCCGTTTCCTGTCTGATGGAGGATTCTGCAGGCGGGTCAGTCCAGCACCTGGACTCCTCCACTTCGAAGCCCTGCTGCTGGAATAGATGCAGGATGCGGTTCATTTTGACCTCTTGGCCTCAGTCCAGTGAAGACGGCGGTGTTTATGGATCATGTTCGCTGTGTCCCTTCTTCACAGAAATGCCTCCAGAGTCTCTGAATTTTTCGATGATATAATATTCAAAGTCTGAGGAACATTTTTCTGAAATTGCTCCAAAGTTATTGGAGATTTCTGAACCTCTTCTGAGAGACTCAGCCTCTCTAAGGTGCTCTTTTTACACCCGGTCATGTCACCAATATGTTGTTAATTAACCTAATCAGCAGCAACATGTTCCTCCAGCAGTTTCCTTTCAGTTAACTTAAATAAACTTATTTTCAAGCGTTTTGTTGTCGTTAAATTAAAGATGAGCGAATATTTATTTCATGAAACATTTGAAACAGCTTCCAAACTTGTTGGAATAAGGGTTATTGATTAACTTCTGGTGACTGGATATGTGTGATATTTAGATTATTGACCTTTATTCTAAATAACACGATATTCCAGTTATGATACAGATGTTTTTTTTCAGTCAAATACCTGTTTACATGTTACAGAGCATAGTCCCATTAATAATCCAAAGGATTTGCTCCTCTGTATGTTTCAGAGCTCTGACAACCTCATAAAAGTATTGATCGCTTGTTTAAGCTGTCTTCAGGTCAAGGCCGACACACAGAGGAGAGCAGGCCTTCACAGTCAGAACCCCAAAACTATTAAACCAACTTCCTCTTAGGTGACTCCAACTCTGCCTGTTTATAAATATAACTTTGATTACTCTTGTTGTTTATAATGTTGCTGTCATTCACTGATATTTGTGCTGCTTTAATTCATCTTCAGCACTTTACAACCACAGTTGTTTTAAATGTGCATTTCTTATAAACTTTATGACTAACTAATGCTGAGTAGCAGACTTGATGCATGAGCCGAAGACTACAAAGACATTTGGATCAGTATCCACGAACAAATGCATTGAATGTTTAACTGATCCTTGATTTGACTTTGCAGCCTCATGGTTATGGTCCTCTGTGAGTCTTGACCGCTGTAACTTAAGCTCAGTCAGTTTTGGAGACGTTTTGGCAGCGCCGAAGCTACTTGGTTAGGGTTAGGAACACACCTCAGTATCAGACCAAAGCGTCCGAAGTAGAAACTCGAAGCCTAAATCCATTATTCAAGTAGCTTTTTAAGATTTTTAACATTGTTTCTGGTGACCAGGCTTCTAAAATTAAACTCAGCCTCCTTTAAAAACAGACTCTGACTTCTCACACCTGAATAACGGGGACTTTTTTGGAGCATTTTTAATAAATCTGAAATACGTGAGAGAACCTAATCAAGCTCGAAGCTGTCACTGGATTACAGCCTTGTGTGTCTTCTTTGCTGGAGCACCGGTTCAGATGCCGGCTCCAGTTGAGACGGCATAATATCTACAACGTAACAAACAGGAAATGTTTACTGTCTGCTTCATTTCAGAGACAACAATGTCACCTGGGGAAAACAAAACACAAGCCATGTCTGCGCGTGTTTGCATATGTACACAGGTCTAACACAATATTGTGTAATGTCTTCCTTGCAAATAACTCCATTTGAAATGTGATCCAGTGGAATGCACACATGTCACGGCATGCATAACAATCACACTGACGGGGAGGGACAGGAAGGAGGGGTTTTATATCTCTGTCCACAGTAAAATGGCGCAGTAGCTCACAAAGTTGTAATTGCTCTTTGTTGGTTGTCATTTTTAGGAGGAAACGGATAAAACAAACCCAAAAAAAAAGCAACAGGAGGTGGTTCACTGATTCATGCCTCCACATTATTTACAAAAGCATCATTCATAACCGTGATTTGTTTGTCATTTTAAACAGCACACAAACTCATGCAAGAACAAGTGGAAGAAGAGCTCCTCCGTGTCCTGGGCTGCCGCACCAGAGGGGCTGTAAAAAATTGATTAGTCATCGTTTCCCTCCTGATGAGATTCAACACTTCATTTGAAGGGAGAGAAAAAGGAAAAACAAGCGGTGTAGATTCCTGCCCTTCCTCCTGCAGATCTTTTCTCCTGGGATCACATTTTGGAATCACAATCTTTAAAAAAAAACATGTAACTCTGGCTTAACGTAACACCCACATTTTCCCACCGTCTGTAATTCTGCTAAGCATCTCAAACAAGAGATAAAAGCACAGAGGCATCAAACATCCTGTCAAGGAGCCCATGGCCAAGCCGGGTTTGTTTGAGGCCGTTGTTCTGAGAGAGAAACTATTTCTGGAGAACAATCCTCATCCCTCCCACCAGCACCAGCTGCCCCCCCCCATCACCACCTCCTAACCAACTCTCCCTCTTCACAGGGAGTCTGAGCAGTTCTGTGCGTTCAGCACATTTCAGCACAGTGGATATTTGAAATGTCAGGACATTTACTCTGCTTATGTGTGGTAGATCTGAACTTCCATACCACAAGGCACATTATTGAAACGGCTGCATGTATTATTCATCCTGGGATGTATACAGTGCCGTTGCACTTGACTTTGTCAACGTTCTGTAAACACATGCACTAAATTATTGAGGTGTCCAGGGGAAGGTTTCTGTTTCTGAGGCTGGCGGGGGCCTGGTGCCATGACAGGTTGGACGGGCAGTAACCAGGAGCACAACCATTAAAAATGCACAAATCACCGCGCACCCCCCCCCCATCAACCGCAACAACACACACCTGCCAATTCACTCATGTCACCTGTCTGCGCTACATCACCGTCGCCGCGGCAACAGATGGAGAGAGGTGACCATGACTCCTCCATAATGAGCTGGTAGGGTCAAGTGGCGATCACGGTAACCCGGGGGCTCATAAGGACATAAAGATGATATCCACAAGTTTAAATTCCTGGTGTGAGTCACCTAAATCCTATTTTCCTGTCAAGTGTTTGTGGGAACGCTCTTCAATAGGATTTTTCTAACGGGACACAATCCAATAGATAGTAATTTCCTGATGGTCTAATTGGTCCCGGGGGGAGTTTTGTCTTCATCTGTTATGAGGAGACCCACAAGACCTTAGCTTTATTAGATTTATGACAGCAGAGAGAAAAGATACTAAAGGTATAATTTATTAACAGCTTTTTTAATTGAGCTGCGTAATGCAGCTGCTTCCTTGAGGTTTCTTGTTTCTGTTGAGAGGCAAGCGGAGCCATCCTGAAGTGGGCCTCAACAGAAACAAGTGAAATATATCTAAAATGACAGTTAGCCAATTATGTTGATGAATCACAGGCTGCTCTTAAATCATATCTGTGTGGGTTTCATGTTTTATTTTTCCGTTGGTCTGATTATCTTCAAATCCGGGTTTGAATTCACAGCAAATCATTCGGGCTGTCAAATGTTGGAAATCGTTAATCACGATTTATAGCATGACTCTGCGATTGATAACTAATTTAAAATCTGTTGAATCTTTAACCAAATCAAATAACTTAAAGACACATATTCTGATCCCCTTTAGGGAGACGGCGGTGAGTGATGACGAGCGGCGAGGGAGCAGCAGCTCTAAGAAGTGGGGTCGAAACTTTGTCAGCTAGAGGAGACGTCGTCTCAAGATTTACTGAGTCTCAGGGAAAACCAAATATATGCCAATAATCGCCTGTTAGTTAATGCACAGCCTGGCGTGCGAGCTAGTCTGAACATTCACTGTGTTTCCATCAGTGGACATAAGGAAGAATGGAAATAGTTCCCCCTGTTTAATTTCTCATGATTTTATGTCCATGTGACATTATTGTGGTTATTAACTTGTGTTTCCCTGTTCCAGCAGGTATCCTTTGAATGGTGTTATGGGGTTTTTCCCCCCTCTTTTCCCTCTTTTCTGTCTTCTCAAACCCCAGCTGCTCGAGGCGGATGGACACCCTTCCTGGTTCTGGTTCTGCCAGAGGTTTCTTCCTGAGTCTGGTTCTGCCAGAGGTTTCTTCCTGGTTCTGCCAGAGGTTTCTTCCTGGTTCTGGTTCTGCCAGAGGTTTCTTCCTGAGTCTGGTTCTGCCAGAGGTTTCTTCCTGGTTCTGCCAGAGGTTTCTTCCTGGTTCTGGTTCTGCCAGAGGTTTCTTCCTGGTTCTGGTTCTGCCAGAGGTTTCTTCCTGAGTCTGGTTCTGCCAGAGGTTTCTTCCTGGTTCTGCCAGAGGTTTCTTCCTGGTTCTGGTTCTGCCAGAGGTTTCTTCCTGAGTCTGGTTCTGCCAGAGGTTTCTTCCTGGTTCTGCCAGAGGTTTCTTCCTGAGTCTGGTTCTGCCAGAGGTTTCTTCCTGGTTCTGGTTCTGCCAGAGGTTTCTTCCTGAGTCTGGTTCTGCCAGAGGTTTCTTCCTGGTTCTGCCAGAGGTTTCTTCCTCAGTCTGGTTCTGCCAGAGGTTTCTTCCTCAGTCTGGTTCTGCCAGAGGTTTCTTCCTCAGTCTGGTTCTGCCAGAGGTTTCTTCCTGGTTCTGCCAGAGGTTTCTTCCTGAGTCTGGTTTTGCCAGAGGTTTCTTCCTGGTTCTGGTTCTGCCAGAGATTTCTTCCTCAGTCTGGTTCTGCCAGAGGTTTCTTCCTCAGTCTGGTTCTGCCAGAGGTTTCTTCCTGAGTCTGGTTCTGCCAGAGGTTTCTTCCTGTTAAAAAGGAGTCGTTCCTTTCCACAGAAAGGACTGAAGAACTGAAGAAAAGTTTCGGTGCAATCTGTTGGTTTCCTTAGCTCGGATATTATTTTTGAATTGGTTCTATATGAATTAATTGGATTATAATTATAATGAATTGAATTCCAATTGGCTTGAATTGGACTATATTATTTAAGTGCCTTGAGATGACAATTGTTGTAATCTGGCGCTTTATAAATAAAACTGAATTGAATTGAATTGAAAATAGCTGTTCTGCAGGTAGTTTGGCTTGTGTGTTTTTACTGGTTAGCGTCTACCACAACCTGCTGTTGATTGGCTCCAAATCAGGTTGAGGAAATGTGTCTGATACACATTCATTATTTAACAAAAGTTGCTTAAAAACAATCACAGCAGCTGACTTATTCTATTCCGTTAGGTCAGCACTGTGAGCAAAATATAATGCTTTGGATACTTGAACTGAGCGAGGCATCCGACATATGCTCTAGTGGATGTGTCATTGAAACTGTATGCAGACTGTTTGGACACCGATGGCAAGCATGGTAATGGTGCAGGCCCAGTGAGTAATGACCTGAGGGATGCAGCAGAGCAGAACATGACTGCAGCTGAGAAATGCATGCCAACAGAGGTGATCAGATTACTCATAATCAGCCATTAAGTGTCCAGATAGACTTCGGTTGGAGGATAACTGTTATCTAAATGTTGTACACCATGTAAAGTGTCTCAGAAGAGGAAATTAAGTTATCAGCTTTAAGCCAGAATACAGTATAAGTACAGCCGGTTTCTGGAAAGATAACAGCACTTGTCATGATCGAGTAACTGCAACATGAAGTTGACGTGCTTTTCTTCTGTGGACGCAGTAAACTCAAAGAGTTTTAATGTGTTATTGTGTTTATTTAAACAACTCTGAAAATGTGCATTGAGCACATTTAAGCAGCCATGAAAAGGAAGAAAAATAAATCCACTTTCCACTCGTTTGCAGTCATGCATTCTGGATAATTTTCATGGTGACGTTATCCAGGATCGTCTGATAGAGGCCTACATGTTGGTACAATTGTCCTAATTGTGTGCCATGCTGCACATGAGCTTGAATTACAGGAAATTACAGTTTTACTTGCAAAATGGTGATTGAGAAGTTCTAAATCTAAAAGTGAACCATTCTGGAAAATGTTAAAGTTTACATCTGGATCCATGAACGTCCTTCTCCATGTGTGAGAGATAAAGCCTATTATACATACGGTACATGGCATTCCCACCATAAATCTCTGCCTCGTGTTAAACCTCATAAATAAAACAACAGCATAACCACAGACTCCGACTCAACCTCCTGCATTGACAATATTTGCAACTCAAGCCCAACTCATCCCCCCCCAGAAGACCTTCGCTCCTCAGCCCCTCATCGGCCCCTGGTACACATGACAGAGGACCAACAGTCAAAAGGCCCAAGCCAAAGCAATTAGAAAAGCATCTCCTGCTCTGAGGATAAAGCTTGATCTGCAACATCACGGCGGATCCCTGAGGTACGCCATTTAAATCTGAAACGCCACACCGTTAGGCCCCCGCCGCTAAGTCTATCTGCTGTGTAAAAGGACGGTGATCATAATTTATCTGTTTTTAAGCTGCACTCGAGTACTTTTCCACATCCATCTTGCACACATTAGAATTTCAAAAGCATATGTGAATCAGGGCTGGAGACTAGCTGAGATGATTGCAGTGGTTTTCTATAGTCTCCTGTGGCGCTCTCCCTGACCCCAAGTCTGTAATCTATATTTTCAGAATAATACAGAGAAACAGGGATGTTCAAGGGCATAACCCTCTAATCTACTCCACTTGCCATGTTCTTTGAATGTCCACAACCACTCTTGAGCTTTGAGAAGTAAAAGCTGCTCATTATAGCGGGCTTCAGTTTGCTTCACCACTTCAGGTGTCAAATCCAAATATTATAACACGGCAAGCAGGTGCAAATACGCATTAACGCACGCATGCTCACGTACGTACAGTGCATGTGACAGGAGAAAACACAAGCCGAGAGACAGACAAACAGTGAGCATATGCTCTTTCCACAATGATCAGTGACCTCCCAGGCTCGCAACACAGTGCTAAATGAGCAACTTTCCTCTGCGGAGTAGTCAATAACCACACAGCCACAACGATCGTGTCAGCGTCCAGCCTGGCCAACATCCCCCGTAATTAATTAGTTCATGTCTCCTCTGCTCAGAGAGAGGGAGACAGCACAAGGCATATGTACTCATCCATTACATGTGCTATCCAGGGGTCAGTGGCCCTGGCAGGAGCAGTCGGCAAGAATGCCTGCAGACTCCAACCCAGGTCCATTTTAGAAAATTGCCTTTTGGGTTAAGAAATCGCGGCTCTTGGCTGCTGTGTCAGTCAAAGGCAATTTGATTAATATCAATCAGCATTAGAAGACAGCAGATCTATACACTGGAGGGCAGCTTGTCCAGAAGCACCACTGGCCGGCCTGAGTGGAGTCTCAGGGCGCAAGATGGTGGAAATGAGGCAGCGGTTCAATCCCTTCAGTCTCAGGGAGCGGGCCTCTGCTTTTCCATCTCTGTCTCAGTTTTTCACTTCTTTCTCAACTCCAATCAGCCCTGCCTATCCCCACATCACCGCGCTGTCATCTCCACCAATACCAATCCCACCACCCCTGCACAGCACAGCACCCCCGCCCCCCCGCCCCATCCCAGCCGCCAGACTCTTTCTGAGAGTCTCATATCACCCTACGTGAAAAACAAGCCCGATATCTCTGGGTGGGGAGAGAATCAATCTCTGCTCGCTCCGTGGAATCCCTGACGGTCAGATAGGGAGGGGGAGCAGGGGGGTGTTCGACACATCAGTCTTCCCTTCGGTCACATGCTGCCTTTTTGACTTTGTGCTGACTCAGGATAAACACTAAAGACAAAAGCCGACCCCCCCGATCAGAGAGCGTTCCCTTTATCGATTTCCCACCGCAGCCACCCTCTGCGTCCGAATGAGGTAGAGGAGCGCATCACATCTGTATCAATCTGTGTATTCCTATAAGTCTGCACTTTGAGCATCTGCCTTGTCTGTGTGGGGTAGCATTTTAATCAAGGCCCGCACATCAGATTAATGGAGAAATTTGATAAACGTTTTCTATTCACCAGCGGAATTTTGCCAACTAAGGACTTCGGCTCGGAGCAATGGGAAATGAAGAATTAGAGCGGAGATTAGAGAAGTGAGATGTTTGAGGTCATCTCTTTAAAAAATGACTTTTAATCAGAATTAAAACCGTCTGCAATATCCAAGTGATGATTTCATTACCGGGGAATCAAGATGTCATCCATTCTGGGGCCAGGACGTCAGAAGTTTTGGGGCGAGATCACAGGCAGAATCGCAAAGATTTGGAGCAGCTGCTACCAGAACTAGTCACAGTCATCAAGACAGACAAGAAAGCTCCCATAAAATATTCATGTTTTAATTTTTTTTCCTCTGCAAAGTGAGCCATCATTCATTTAATTTTTAATGAGGATTAAATATCCCCAACTAAAACTAACTGGCACCCCTTTAACTGTCAGGGTTGAATTTATACACAGCAATTGAGCTCACCTGCGAAATCCGTCTTTTGTCTGTATAAACCTGTGAGGATATCTGCATCCACGTGTGCAAAGTGCAACGGCAGAAGAAGCAAAGCACGGAAATCAGTAACACACGTCTCCTCCGTGCACAAAAGCATATCTCCATTTCACATTAAGGTTTAAATGGATGCACACAAGAGCACTGAGAGGATGGCAAACTTTCATAACAAATATAGATTGGATGTTTTCTCGTTCTCTTCTGACATTGTCACAAAGCTGGTATCATATTGATGGCGAAATTATTCCATTTATTAAATAATCTTTGCAAGGCAGAGCTTCAATCGCACGCTGGTTCCACAGGCTACCACAGTGGCACTTTGCGGGCACATTGAACCGTGTCACCGCTAAGCGAGGCTGACACATTGGGAGATGAAAGTCTTGTCATTCATTTACCACTGACAACCTGTGTATGCTAATGTCCAAGCATCTTTAGCTCAAGAGGGAGGACAGTTCTGCTCGTGTCGGCACACAATCAGGCCTGCAGGGAGATCTGCAGGGACGTACAGTGCAGCCCTGCCGCATGCCGAGGAACAATGGAAGACGCTGATGCAGCTTATGGGTCATAATAGTAATGTATGTTGCATTGCTAAATTGCACTGCATCAGGATTTTTACAGAGCTTTTTACTCGCTGATGCTGCGCAGCATCTAATTTTTCTTTGTTTTTTTTTGGTCTTCGTCTTTCTTTTGTTTGTTTAAGATTCACCAGAAGAGGAAAAAGATGTTCCAAAAAAGTGCAAATTCAACAACTCTACCCCGTGGAGTTTTTGACCTCCAGTTGTGTTATGGATCTGTTTTCTACAGTAGCTGAGAGAGCTAAATGCATTGTACCTTCAAGTCTTTCTCCGGGTATTGATTAAACCCTGAAAAACTTAAGCCATTCCAGTCTTAGAGTTGCTTTGATTTAACTTCATACTTCTACATTATTACCGTAAGTATTGCAGTATGCGAATATGCAAATCTGCCCCATCTTTCCCGTCTGCCAGTGGCTTTATCGCCGTGAGACGAGTCGCCTGTTTGGCAGGAAAAATACACTCTGAATTCATAGCTCTGCTTGATACACGGAGAAGAAAAACCACTGAGAAGGAAATACATCGAGGTAAGGTCAACCAGGCTCAGCCTTGAGTTTATGACTTCAAATGGGCAACGAAAGAAACGCATAAAATGTATAAGAAACATCCCAGAAGACGAGTGAAGCAGGAGAGACTCTCACTCTAAGCTGAAGTGCAGCAGATGCACACAGGTTGCAGGAGCCTTCAACATGTTCTGTTGTGTTAACAAAGCCTGCTCACGGTGGCCATGAAGCCATGAAGCGGTAGCTCCATCCTGCAAGCTGATGGGACAGGTTTCTGGTTTTTTAATGTATGAAACCCTGTTGCATTTGAAATTCTCTTATTGAGCACAAATCATTAGACAAAAGGTTTTATTTAACAGTCACATCTTTCTTTTAAACTGATTTTTACCTGAATTCATGAAAGATAGAGAGACAAAGAGCTATGAGTCACTTTTACCACCAGAACACAAAAAGGATTAGTTCATATATATATATATATATATATATATATATATATATATATATATATATATATATATATATATATGTTATATATGATAATATTTATCTACTCTACTGTCATCCTGGATATAAAAAGCACTGAAGTTTAAAAATTTTATAAATCATGTGTATTTGCTGCATTGTCATAGGATCATTGGCAGATTTACATTAAAAGAAAATGTTCAGAAAGGTGATTTTGACTGAATTCAGCTGTGAAACCGCTGCCCATAAACACTAAGAAATGTAAATACAGACATGTGGAGGAACGTTAACGTTAGCTTTTTTTGGGTTTATTTCAACATCTTGAAACACACTAAGCCTATTCAAAACCTCTTTTGATCATTGTTTTTAGCTTGTTAGCAAATTATCAGTCAGAATAGGAATTGAATTAATCTGCAGTTGATCTTAATCTCAACATTTCAACCTTAATCTTATCTCAATCTTAACATCCTGCTTTGTCACTTTTCAGGTCCTGAAAACACTTTGATTGCCATCTGTACCATTTACATCTTTTTTTGTTGTTTGGTTTTGATGTGCATTTGCAGCAATGAAGACGTTGCAGCACGGTTTCTGTTCTCTTGGCCACTGTAGTTTGTGTTTATATGAGTAACACTGACTGTAAAGCTAGCATTCATAGCAACAAGGCTAACATTAGTCCGCACCATTATAATTTAATGTTTTGTGGGTACAACATCCTTGCTGTAAACATCCTGCTGTTGCACAGAGCTACAAGGCAATGCAGATGCTGCAGAAACTGAAGAGACTGCACGTTTTGATGAGTCTGACTCCAAACAAAAGCTGCATGTAAGGATTTATTCTGTGTAAAACGCGCATGCTGTTGCATTGTTTGAGATCACAACATTCTTCACATAAACAACACAATGCTGAAATCCTTGTGCACTGTTAAAGCCTAGATGATGAGAAACATTCAATACAAGCGCCTGCAGCCAAGGTCTAGTGCCCGTCACCTGGCAAGCAAGCCAAATACTAAATTCTTCAAATGCCGCATGTCAATAGAATTCGCCTTTGAGCAGTATTGACATACAGTTAGCTTTTCAAGTATTCACAGGGGCTATTTAGAGCGCAATAATTACATAGTATGGATCTCTTTTTGTTCAATGAATTCATTGAGTGGATTGATACATTTGATGGGTGGATGGTGTATTTAGTGATTAATGGAAAATCTATTAGATCTGCTCTACAAGAGTCTGGAGACTTTTTTTTTTTTGTTGTTCTGAGCAAAAATAGACTTTATTTTCGTGCCTTTCGTCAGAACTCCTGTTGCACAAACGTCTCATTTTGCAGCCAAGCAGCCCCTCCGACAGAGAGTGTGGGAAAAAAAGGGTGCAGCATGCAATATATCGATCGTACACATCTGTTAAGGCTACATGGGAATGAGTTAAAGCCAATGCAAATGACTAGTTCTGCTTAAAATAATGTCCATCCTGGTTTTTCTAATTCCCGTTTCTAAGCTATGTGATATATGTCGATTGTGCTGCTGTTAGTGGCACAGAGGTTTGCATTTATACACAAAGGTCCTTTGTCTAACTGTCTAATAACTTAAGGTGAATTTGCAGGGATGCGCCTGTTCCTTAGACCACATCAACAGTTGCTGCTCTGCAGTAACAAACTCAGATCAACCCAGTTCATAAAACAGTCCATTTGATCTGGTGATGCCGTTCATGTTTTGGCTCTGAGCTACAGTGTGGGTTGATGTCGTGATCAGATGTATGGAGGCAGACACCTGACATGCTGGTGTTACTTTCACAGCAGCTGTCACTGCGGTCTGTCAATGATTGACTCGCACCAGATTTGCTTTCAGATTAATATTTCATCTCTCACTTAATAGAAAAACAGATGTTCTGCAGCCGTGTACACTGGGAAATAAGCTGGTGGTAATGTATGCATTACTTACAGCCAGCTAACTAAATTTAGAATGAAATATGCATCTGACAGATGCCTCACAATCAAGTTCCTAAAGCCTATAATGGGATATCGACAGATTTCATTTATGCAGGGCATACTGACCTCATTGGGGGAACTAATAAAACTTTTGGTACATTCAACCAGAAAGATGCCCTGGCTGTATTTCAGTCAGGCAGCTTTCTGGGTGCCCTTTAAAGCACTGACCTCTTCACAGAGTGAGGGCTCCTATGTGATTAATACTGCTGGGCATTTATTGGCACGCAAGGCACTTTTACCAATAGGTCACCTGTTTGACCTCAGCGCAAGCACAGAGATCGAAACCAAGTGGACAGGAAGCTATATGGCTTAAGGTGGTAACAAGCAGCAAAATACTAAAAAGAAATCTGAAACTCAAAACCATCCCACTCATATGAAGCTATTTGGACACACACACACACACACACACACACATCCTTAGTCTCTATCACATTCTCCAAGACCCACCCACACAACACACACAGCCCGGGGCATAAAAGGTTTCTGCGGCCAGAACACAAACAAACTCATTTGTAACCTGCCACGACACACTCCAACACACACACGCACACACACACACACGCGCACAACAGAAAAGCCAAGTAACATTATCCCTCTGTGCAGCTAGACGGATCAGACTGTTTATCAGAGGCTCTCCACCAACACACTGTGAGAAGGATCATAATGTCAGCAATCGATTCTATCACAATCAATATGGATACCTATTCAGATATCTATTGATGCAATTTAACGGGGATATTAGTCCGCGCTCAGGTAAATGTCAGGAGTTCTGCTAAACAGTGTTTCTGGGTCAACACTGAACTGAGTGGTGCCAAAATGACATCGAACAGTTATAGATAAGCAAGAGCGCTAAAGTGTTGCTCTATAAGAATTTTTTTTTGTGTATCAGGTCAACAAGCTTCTTAAAATAGAGAACAATTTGTCATACATAAAGCAGGATAGATGGAGCATCGGAATAAAAGAATAACAAGCGAGCAGGAAATGGCGATGCAACACAACAACAAATGCACACACTGGTTTATCAGCAGTAAATAGCCAGTGCCATGTTTCCGTGCTCCTTAATCATACTGATGCATGTACACAAACACAATGTAACGCACATTCCTCCCCTCTATCTTCCACATGCAGTCGAATTTGCACGCGCAACACACACGCTCTCATTCACACATACTTTCTGAGACCAAAGGAAGAGCTGACTGCAACATTTTTCTCCACTTCAAAAAAGTAGCCAGTGTCAAAATGATAAATGAGGGATCATGAGGGAGAGCGTGCATACTTACATTAGACTGCACAAGAGCTTCAAGAGCTGTGTGAACCGGCGCTGGTTTCACCGCCGCTTTCAGGCTGTTGTTATTACACAGAAGGAGTCAACATGCAAATTACAAGCCATGACAGTGATTAGCAATGTGAAATTACTATCAACATCACAAAAACATCTCCAACACAACGGTGTGCAGGGTGTGTGACCTGACATTACGAGCGGCTGGATGGGGGAAATGTTGTGTTCCTAATACAGGTGTTGGCTGGTAAAAGGTTGATTGCTAATTTCCCGGAGGTGAATACAGCTCACAGATGTGCGTGCGGAACATCTGATAGGCCTTCAGACTGCTGATGCAGGCCGGCGTGGGGATATTTTCAAACATCATTTATAACATCATTTCGGCATCAGTTACAAAATGGTGGCGGGAAGATTGATGGGTGGCGAGGGCTGGCTAATATGCGTGATTGGAATGATACACAAAGCGTGCCGCGTGTTGTTGTGAGGGTGACGGCACAGAAAATGAAAACACAAGCTCTCAGATTAACAGGATCAGCATTAATTCTAATGAAGCCCATACGAACATGGAAACATATCCGTCTGCGTTTTGTTTTTTCCCTTCAAAGGACATGCAAGCACATCCATTTTACTGAAGAAACAGAAGGTTTTCTTCCAAAGACACTGAGGGAAGTTACTGCACGGGCACTGGCCAGCACACCCTCAGATCAATTACAATGTAATTACAATGGCAGACAGAAATACAACCTGGGCCTGTGCTCTGTCTGCACTGATAACCGATAGATAAGCACCTGAGGGATGGCTGAGAGAAGCACCTGACCAGAGACACATCGCAATGCTGTCAATAAATTACTCTGCTGGGACCGTTCTTTTCGGGGTGAGGCTACACGATCAGGTGAACATCGGCCACATCCCGGTCTCCTGTGCAGTCCATCTCGCTGTCCGCTGGGAGAGGCGCATCAAGGAAGAAAAGCATCCGCTGGGGATACTGTGGTGGAAAAAAAAATGCCCTCGCTCGCTGCCATTTGCTCTCTTGACTTTCTGCGAGCAAGTCGGTGCAATTTCAAAACTCTGATCAACTCCCGGCTTATCGGGAAGTGCCCAGAGCTAAAGTGTGTGACACTGATGCAGATGTGCCAGTGATCCGCAGTCAAAAGGATGAGTGGGAGAGCAAATTTCACTGCAGAGAGCGTACAAAGACAAAGAGATCAGCGATAAGACAGAGAAGTGCACCCATATCGACTGCTGTCAGTTAGGAGCATGTTAAGGAGTGTATTAAGGATTAGAGGGGATTAGTCATATCAGATCACTAGAGGGTTATCAGTGGTCGCAGCTCCACAATGAGGAGCTCCCGGCCACTTGGAAACAAGCACCTCACCAACCTTGTATAAGTCTTAATATTAACCCATTAAGCTGGACGATTTATGAGTTTGGAAAAACAATTAAGCCTGTGATTTTTATTAGGAGCTTGATTGAGTGCCTCCTCCCCGGTGCCTCGACACTACCAAAGTTTACCCCTCCGGAGAGCGGGGGGCTGCTCCAAATATTACCGTGATTTAAGATGCAAAACCAACACACATTAAAACAGCTCAGAGCTTATTCCATGCGCGCTTCCACACAAAACCAATTTAGTTTCCATTGATCGCTTTTCAAGCAATTAGATTTCCATTGATGGAAAAAGTAGAGGCTGCTTGTATGAGACGGGGAGGGTCAGTGGTTGGGCACTGTGATTTGCACGTTTATTCAGGCCGTTTGACCACCTCCTCTAACCTCTGACAGATCCCAGGCTCCCCCCTCTCCATCCCCTCAACTCCTTCCACGTCCCAACCTTCCGGACAACAAATAATTCACCGAGCATGAAAAAATGCCTGGCGTCAGATTATATATCCGTCTTTATTTCCGATATTGCCTCTTTGTTTCTGCAAACTTGGCTGATTTTCTAAATTGTGGAGTATTGACTGTTTCAGGGCCTGACCAAGCGAGTCTGATGTAACACATTGGAGGTAATGATATCCCAGCGACAGGAGAGGCAGTGGCTGGGGCAGCACTGGACGATGGCCAGGCCCTGTAACCATTAGTCTCCCCAGGAGCAGGAGTCTGTTCCGTCCCAGCACGGCCGGGTTCGCCATCAGCACAAACGGTAACCCAACTCAACCAGTGAAACCCTCAGAACCCGTCCCATGTGCCCACCGCCACCAGAGATGCCATCAGAAATCCCTTCCTCTCATGCAGCCAAGGTCATCCGTCAGCCTTCTGCTAAAATCTACAACATGTTTAATCCTAAACTGTCAGCTTTTATAATGTAAACCATTACATATTCAAAATCCATTGCAAAGGTGGAAAGGTGAAAAGTGGATTCAAAGTGTAAAATAGTAACACTGAATGCCATTAATGTTAAAGTAAGGAGTAATTCCCAGAGGAAATCCACCTTTCGCCAGAGCCTGGGGATTTTGACAAATGCTTTTCTCAACACCAGCAAAGGAGACAAATGTTACATTTAAACAGAAATACTTAATTTCCGCTTTTGGTGACTTGCAGCAGATATCATTAATCAACAGAGGCCTACCACGCTCAGTGAGCCTGCTAAGAACCAGATGATCGCCTTCCTCTACTCAATCCATCAAGTATGATTGGAGAAAGAAAAGGTTCAAAAATTTTGAGTTGCACCCACGCAGGAAGAGTAATTACCCTTGTGCCAGGCGCTGAGGTGTTCCTGTGACACCTCGACCCTCTGTTTATCATGCACCAGATTACTCATGAGGGTGTCAGTAAGACGTGACAGAACCAACACCTCCACCCATGTTCCCCTCACTCACTGCACCGGAGGGAGACAAATATGACATATGAGCGTCCAGAACTTTTAACTAGCAAACTTATTTTAGGATCCAGAAAACATAATGTCCTTCGGGCGGGGAGGAAACCTCAGGTCAGTGGAGTCCGGAGTTTGAAGGATGGCGTCCCGAGTTCCAGCTTTAAAGACCAATCTGCTGATTTTTGTCTCGACCAATTGTTGGGCTCCGGGGATATTACTCACTGTCTCCTTCATGATGATATACACTGAAACAGATCTCTAAAGGTGCTTTTCACGGCGTTAATGCATCACTCTTAAAATAACTGATACATTTGTTGAGCACACTTGTAAATAAATAAAACAACTGAAAGTGTTTGTGGTAAAAGTTGGAACTGCAGCACACTTTTTCCTCTGAATGAGAAATTAGTAAGAGAAGAGAAGGAAACCTACAGAAACGAGGATTTCTCTGTTGAACAATGTTGAGAAAGTGTGAAAACTGTCAAAGATAGAAGTAAAAAAAACCTTTTACTCAAGTCTCAGGCCTTTGATGGCTTTAAGAAAACTCAAAAACCTCTTTAAACCTCATCCAAACCAATCATCGGCCTCCTCCAAGCAGCTGTATGCACTCTGAGAATATGTGATGCCCAAAAAACGTAGAGAAGGCCGTAAGAGGACAGCAAAGTGTTTGAAATGCAATTAAGAAATCACAGAAAACAGGCAAGATGACGGGTAGGAAGCTATTTAGTGGTGGTGTTGCCACACCTTCCTCAAATCAATGAGGCATCAGAGGAAGTCTCAACTAGCCTGATGCATTTCAGAAATGAGTCCTGCTGACTGATGCTGTTGAAAGAGAAGAAAATGTGGTGAATTTCATGCCAAGGACACCTCTTCAACTGTTAAACACGGGGGTGGACTGATCATGCTTTGGGCTTGTGTTGCACTCATTGACCCTGATCGATAGATTCTGTTAAATACCAGAAAAAAAACTGGGATAAAAGATCACAGCAGCTATCAAACAGGAGGAGGAAATGAGAATAACTACCTCTAAAGGTACAGGCTGATAGTTTTCTAATAGAATCTAACAGAAAAGGCACAAAAAAGAAATAAAAGACGACTACAAAAGAGGGTTAAGTTGCTACACGAGGTCATTTTGTTTTAAACTTTGTAATCTTAAGAAAATGGACGTTTTAAATCTCCCATAAAACATTCAGAAAAAGATTCATCTCCCAGTCTTTGCCTTTGGAATTCAGCTAATCTTTTACTTACTTAGCGGTAACATAAACTGCGGCATTGGAAATTTACATTATGCTTTGTTTTGAGCACGAGAGCCTTAAACAGGCGATAACTGCCTGTCTCTAAAGGCCCATTTGTCTCTGCTCGAGCTAAATAAACCAAATCAGTTTATTCAGTTTTTAGTAGTATTTATGGTGCGCAGACCTCCCACCAACTCAACCCAAATACACACAAACTCCCCGTTCCAGGAGATTCTTAAAGCTGATGCTAATCCCACCAAGGCTGTGCTTACTGTACAGAATACTGCCAGAGGTTACTGTATATCTGCATTAAGTAAAACAATAATGTGCTGCTGATTGTGCACCCGAGTCCCACTCAACTGAGTTAAACAACAAATTTCAGCAAAGCAGGAATATTTTTAAATACAGCTTCAGTCTTTTTCCTGAAAATAAACGTCAACATTTCTAATTTTGGGAGACAGAAGCAGAAATAATGATCTACGTAGCGCCCGGCTCGGATCAGGCTAGCAATTTTCTCAGTGATGGTCTCGTGTGCTTCTGGTGATTATAATCATTTCTAAGACATTAAGGTTGTAATTTACATCGGTGTTAAAATGCTCCACGCAGTGGCAGTAATAGATTTTGAGGGGAAAAAGAAAAGAATGGATTTTCTTTACAACAGGAAAGATCATTTCAAAACATAAAAGGTGAGCAAACGCAGTGTTGCATTTAAAATGTCGGAACACGAGGCGAGTCAGATGAGAATGGACACGCAGAGGCAATAACAGTAAAGCAAACAGGCTACTGCCTCTGCTCCGCTGCTTCTTGCCTCCCCAGTGATACATGCGAGAGATAACAGCTTAATTTCAACCTCAGCACTTTTACTGCACTGTCCAAGGCATTCACTGCATCAATGTATCAATGTACCGCCATGCTAGTCACTCTCCACTGCGACAACTCACAATTTTTCTATGATGGAGGCTTTCAGAAAGGTGCCACGATTTGGCTCACACACAAGCCGCCCTCCTCTGATGGCTTTGGTCTTTGGAGACTCTGCTGGCTGTTTGTTTCTCGGAGAACAGGTCACAGGGCAGACTTTTGATTGAATCCCCCACACTGTGACGAGTGAAGGGGGGTGGAATAGTTCTTGATTTTGCTGCAGAAGCTCTTCCCTCTGCAAAACATTTCCTCCTTCACTTTGAGAAGCAGGTGCTGGAGCTACTTCAACACCCGGAGAAGAAAAAAAGGGGGGAAAAAATAAAAGAAAACACAAGGAGACTGAGAGACCAGCGAGCCCAGGAACTCTCGCCAAGAGGAGACTACTTCACTCGGTTTTCACATTTAATGAGCAAGATCAAACCTACAAAATGATACATCATCTACTTACTTTTGTAATGTTCTCGCGAAATGTCAAACATGTTCATTACTTCATCTCAAAATCACTAATGGGTGAGAATAGATTTAAGGATGAAGAAAGAACAAGAGAAGAAACTCTTGAAAAGCAATACCTGTGTTTATAGGCCATGCTGGTGTTGTTCATTTGCAGCTCCTCGCAGCCATAAGAGATGAATTATAAAGAGATTAAACCAACATGACTCTGCAGAGAGCTAACATGTCAGCTCCCAAAACACATGTATCATGAACATGTGTTTTTGCTAAATTTAATTGCTCAAGTGTTTGCGTTGTAAGCCGTCGCTTTGCAAACAGTGCGTTCCCAAAGCAAATAACGCTTAAATATAAAATGTGCAAAAATAGATTACATTCATTGCAAATCCTCTGCAACTTCATATTCATTGTAATGCATCTGGTGTATCAGGAGACTCTGCAGCACGCTGGCTGGGATTTCCTTACAAAGCCTGAATCTGCGGAGAATTGACCCCAAGTGGCACGGGTGACGTGGCGAGCATGCCAGACTGTTATTAACACTGACGTAAAGGAGGTCGGCCTGCGGCTGGCGGGGGTGCGGAGGCCACAGAGGGAACGTGGGCTCCAGAGGAGCTCCACCTTGTTGGGGCGTCATGGTGAGAAAGCGGCCACATCGCACATCGCTCCCCATCTGTAGGGGGTCGCGAGGGGCATCGTTTAAAAGGGCAAACATGAATTGAATAAGGAGTATGCTTTGTGTTGCATTCCTCTGTTCTCCGTTAGAAAATAAAATAAATATTTGCCTACAGCTGCTGGATTGTTCAGACGTGAAACCACAGAGCTGCATTTCAAACAAGAAGCCCTTTTTTTTCCTCCCGAGTAGAACTGACAAACTCTTTTTGGCTCTCCCCACACTCGTCGTCCACTGTTATGACAGCAAATCCTCTCACTCATGCATCTTCACATGAGTAATGATCTCGCAACTTAAAAATAACACAGCTATCCTACACCTTCACATAGAGGGGCGCCACGGCAGCTCCATACCGGCGTGTCTCCTGTTATCCATAGGGAAGGAAAATGAAATGTGCTTTTTATCATGTGTCATCAACACTCCTCATGCCCCCCCCCCCCTTTCATTCATATCCATGTTGAACCTCCTGTCAAAAAAATATTGGCAAATGTTGTAATTACGTGCAGAGTATCTTCGCCTTACATGGCTGGAGGCTTGGAGCAGTCCCGGGCCTGATATTTCAGCTTTATCATATTTTAGTTTTATTTGAGGATGGTGGCAGCACCGCGCCTCCAGTCAGCCATAATTGAAATGAGGGAAGGAAGATGTAGAGGCTGTGCGCCCCACTCCTTGTAATCAAACCCTTAGTCCTGTGTGCTTCGCCATTTTTCAAAGTGAAATATCCTCACAATCTTTATAGTAATCCGCAGTGGGTCCTCCTCATGCCTTAGCCTGTGGGTAATTAGGCATGAGAGAGTGTAGTTTTCACATACAGCAGCCATGTATTAACAATGTTGAGGCCACAAACTGGGCCTCTGATGCTTAAAGTCCACTGGAAGCATTCAATTAACTTCATGATCGCATATATAGCAACATAAGGCTGCTTTGTGACTAATTTATTATTCTTGTTGTAGCAGGCGTGACATCAGTATTCAACAAGCAAAGCTATCTGTTTTCCACATTCGCTGTGTGGGTTGTGTGTGAGACTCGTGAGTCGGGAGCCGAATGGTGAAAAAGTGAAGCCGGGGGGACTGATGGAGAAGTTGATGTATGATCCCTGGTGGCTGAGCTTGTTTGAAGCATGGAGCTGGGCAGGTGATTCGGAGGCGCCGGCTCTTTAAACAGCGTAATGAGCCAGAGAGGACGCCGCCACCCCCCCCTTCAAACCCTCCCCACCTCCTTTCACATATCCCTCCCTTCCTTCTTTCCGAACATCACCACCATAACCAGGCCTCCCTCCCAACAACATGGCAATATAGTCAACCAACAACTGAAATTACGTCTAAAGTTAATGTTTATTTTTGCACATGCTCACAAAAAGGTTTAAAAGTGACCGATTTCATGCTAACCGAAGCAACAAAGCTAACTAAATGAGTTACTTAAGAGTGACTGAAGCGAAACCACATGACGTGGAGGTGATAAACCCAGCTGCTCACCGTTATCTCACAAATTCACCTTTTTCTTAGTCAGAACCATCTTATAAAGACACAAAAAGCACATTTCAGCTGAGGCAGAATCGATCACCAGCTCGTCAGAATTCTGTCCAACTTGTTCTGACGTCAACATTTTAAATTTTATGAAATCAAGCTGCAGTTTCTGGAGCCTGGCTGATCGATCTACATACTCAGACACTGTGGTTTGTAGAAAGTGTTCACATCTGTCTGATTTTGAGGTTTCATCAGCGGTTGCTGTGTAAATGTTGTGATTTGTAATCTTTCAGTCATATTACGGCTGATTACCCGTCATTTTTAAACTTCTATACCTTCTTTTTGTGCATATTTAAAGAGACAAAAAAGCTTAAAGATGAATCAGATCACAATGTCTCCAATTTTTTTAATTTTCTATTAATATTTAGCTTTTTGGCCGTAATATTCTTGTGGTGAAGATCTGATAACAGGATATTATTATTATTAGGACCACACGAGCCATATTGCTGCTGGACTGGAACACAAAAAACAGTCATTCTTCGTCAAAACATCGAATTATAATCAAAGTTGTGTTTCCTGCTTCTGTATTTAACTAATTATTATGATGTTGTGTCTCTATCCGTGTAGTTTTATAAAGGAACAAGCTTATTTTTAGACAAAAACAGATGTATATTAATTCAAATTAAATATTATTTGACCTCTGCTGCCACCGCCTGTTCTCGCCCACTTTCCAGATGTTTTTGTTTGTGGTCCTTGTGAAATGTGAGCCTTAAAAAATCCAGGATGTGCACTTGAACTTATTTGGATATTCTGTGTCTCGGCCCCTGAAACAGTCAGGAGGATGAACAGTGGGATAAAATCCACGATATCTTACAATACAAATTCATTACGAAGGCCTAATGATCAAAAACAGCTCCTAATTTAGGTGGAACAGGATTCAGCTTCCATTAGATTATTTTCTCACAGGAGTTCTGTATATTTATTCATACAATATTGATCACGGCTGTCCTCTCCTTCTTCCACTTGCACTGCAGGCTTTTAGGAGTTTGGTAACACTGCTCCGTGCAGCAGCACTCCAGCTCCACCAGCACGCCGTCTGATGACACTCCAACAGGTCTGCAGACACGCCGAGGAGTGAAGCGTGACTAAATCAAAGTTTGTTCTCGACCTAAATGTGTTTACATAAAAACAAGTGATGACAGGCCGTCACTGGTCCTCATGCAGAATTTACAGTGTTGTCTGTTGGCAGACATCATTTTTCCTATGTTGAACGTAACAGGAGCCGCAGCTCTGAGGAGGAAACAAAGACGAGGTAGAGGAGAAAGATGGGCTACCGGCCCTATATGCAGCGTTTCATTGCTGCTGATAATATATAAATGCATGCACACATGGATGCTGCTCGTAAATGAATAAACACATACATCAATTTCAAAATCCAACACATTTGAATTTCAAATGCAGCTACGCCCCCCCCCTTCTTTTTTTACGATATGTCTCATTTCTCTTGTGGAGATATAAAAAAAGAGAGGGCTGAGAGGAAAAATTAGAGGGGTGGGAGAACAAATGCTGTATGGAATTTGAGATTATGTATTTGGTTTGTGTGTTTCCCTCCTGTTTAAATCAAACGCGTGGGGGCCACGTAGCCCTGGGCTTGTTGCTGGTGACAGTTTCAGTGTTTCTTGACTCCTCTCCTCCCCCTTTTCAACGACAGTCCTGAATTGAGAAGCGGGGTGGAACGGGGTGTGGGCTTCTGGCGGAGGGTGAATTAAATAGTCACTCTCCCTCCCTTTTCTCCCTCTCTCTCTTGCACTTTCTCTTTTTTCAGTGGCGTTTAAAATCAATTCATTCAGTGGACTGCTGACACAGCCCGGCCCAGAGAGCCCAGGATTTATGGCTCCCTCTAATGGGCATGCTCTGAACCAAAGCCCTGCCGTCAGCACAATCCTGCCAGCCACCCGTCCGCCCCGCTCCCTCACTCCATCTCGCTTTTAAAGACGCAGGCATCCTTACTCTTCTTCCCCCTGCTCCTCCTCCCCCCTCTGCTACCAGCATAGGGGCCCTGGAAATACTCCCAGAAACTAACAATGTGAAGCTTTAGATTTACCTGGGCACCATTAAAAGGAAAAGGAGCGATGCGGTAATTTGCATTTTGATGTTTAACACTTCTTTGCATTAAGTGGATTCTTTTTGTGTCGGTGCACAGATTGATCTCTCAGGAATTCCTTTTCGTCTTATTTACATGAATCATTTGGAGCAAGTGGTGCCTGCCAGAGTGGTGAAATCTATTCTATCTGCAACATCTACCACAGATACATTGCATCTTTTTTTTTTAAATCCTCTTATTTTGTATGTGCTGAAATTGCACAATGCTCTTTGCTTTACTGACAGCTGGTTCTTTTGTTCCACTGTGCTCCGCGAATATAAGAAATGTGATACAAAAGTCATTAACAATCAGATTTTCCTGTGTTTTTATGAGGGTGCAACTGCGTGGAAATCCCTCAGAAGTAGCTCCTTAACTCTACAGATGCTGCAGGTTCTCTCTCTTGCAGTACAGCATGCTGCACTGCCATCTATCTACAGTAGCCCAGAAAGAACAAACCAAACACTGTGGGTAGGAACAGTTTTTGTAGCCGCTTTAGTTTCTTTTCACACATTGGTTGCTATCTGCTGCTTTACCACTAGATGTCATTAAATCCTGCACGGTGCTCTTTTGAAGTCAGATTCTGTATTCATGTGTTAATATGTCTTGCAATACAATTGATTGTTGTATCTGTATGTATTTAGTTCACATAGGGTCAAATATGTCATAGAAAGGGTTTATTTTTGGTTCACTCTAATTAGATTTAATGCAATCTGACACAGTTATTAATATTTCTTCAACTTGTCAAAAAAAAAAGTGTGTTATTGTTTAACTACCTCCAAACAGATAAAGTTAGGAAAGAATCAGGGAATTACAAGTATTCTCATTACTTCATAGCACAGGAATCACTTCATTCTTTACCTATCAGTAAATCTTTAGCAGTAGATGCTGTAACTATCTTTTAGTTCTTTGTGGCCAAGTTGTGGGAGGAAACATCTGTCTTTGTGCACTGCTGTTCTTGCTTGTGCTAGTTGAATTAGCATCAACCGATTCACCGTGACGTCTCAACCAGGTGAGTGTTCGGATCTGTTGTGCTGCTGATGTACTTAATCGATGCTTCCTTCTTATAAAATCCAAATAGTTGCCAAAAATTAGATGTCAATGTTGGCCGCAAGACACGTTTTGTGTTTACCTGGAAAAAGCAATAATTGTGGGGACACGCATCTGGTAGATGTGCTGTTAAAGTGGTCCCAGTAGAGTGCCTGTGTAGAAATCCCTCCGTTAGCTCTCCTATAGCTGCAAGTAGCCACATAACAGCAGCTATGAGCTAACAGAGCTATAGCACACGTTCATTCATTCATTCTTCTTAAAGTATTGGTGAAATAAAGACAGATAATGCCTTATTTAGAGGCTGCATCCTCTAAGCCCCGTTCACTCCGTTATATGGATCTCCAGTTATCTAAATATCTTCTGAAGGACGCCGACATTCACCCAACTGTTCTCGGTGAGTAGATGAACATATTTCATGCCAGAAATAAGGTCGAGGTTTAAAAATACCGGAGTTGCCCTTTAAAATGGTGTGAAAACTCAGCTCACCTGGCATGTACCGAGTGATGCTTTGACTCTGTGTTGGAAATCTGCAGGAAAACCTTAATGAACCCGTAGAATTGGGCTATGAGCTATCAATTGATAATGAAAAATTTGTATTGGATTAGTTACTAATTTACAACAAATTCAATGCCAACGGCGCTGCTTTGCCTCCTCCAGCTGACACACAGTGACACACTGCTCCTCTCTTAACTAGACAGAATAAAACTTACTTAACATGGTCAGTGCTGCAGCCAAGTGGCCTTTTCAACAAGTTTTAGCTGAAAATGTGTGTTATTTTAAGAATATTGTAGTTTTTTTCCAATACTACAAGAACCTTTACACATACACACACATGTATATATGTATATATAACAGTAATGTTACTTTACAGACAACTTCAAAGCTAATGGAACAGAATATCAACACTACACAAGGGTATTGTACACAACAACAGTAACGCAAAGAGATGTTGTGAAGGCATTTTAAATGGGATTTTAGAGGTTTTTTTATTTCTTAAAAATCTTGATGATGCTGCGCTTGGGGCTGTGTACTAATTTTGTGCCAAATGAAAAGCTTCTGAGACATCTGCAGAGCTAATTTAGAACTGTGGACCGTGCCAGCCGAGACAAGAGGAGCTGACCACTCTGTTGCTTTTCCAGATAAATGGAAAAAAAACCCAAAGAAAATAGCATTTTGTTTCTCCATTTCATTGGACATGTTATGCATGTTATAATAACATGTTTTTATCATATATATATATATATATATATATATATATATATATATATATATATATATATATATACATACACTCACTGGCCACTTTATCAGCTGCACCTTCTTAGTAAAAGGACCCCTTTTGGACCCCTTTTACCTTCAGAACGGCCTTAATTCTTCGTGGCAAACTTTCAACAAGGTGTTGGAAACATTCCTCAGAGACTTTGGTCCATATTAACATGACAGCATCACGCAGCTGCTGCAGATGTGTCGGCTGCACATCTGTGATGCCAATCTCCTCTTCCACCTCATCCCAAAGCTGCTCTGTTGGACTGAGATCTGGTGACTGGAGGCCGCTATCTATCTATCTATCTATCTATCTATCTATCTATCTATCTATCTATCTATAAATAAACATACATACACACGGGCTGTCAAAATTAATTAACTAATTGTAAATATATATATTTACAGTGAATTGAACTCCAATTGGTTTGAATTGGACTATATTATTTAAGTGCCTTGAGATGACTTTTGTTGTAATTTGGCGCTATATAAATAAAACTAAATTGAATTTAATTGAACGTGCGCACGTTAATCTTGCCTAAAAAGCTAATTTTGCGTTAAAATGTTAAATTTTGTTAAATAAATTAGCCCGGTAGCGGAACTAACAGGAATTTAATTTCCGTTCCGCCACTAATTCGACTGAAATGGAGACTCGTCAGACCAGTTTTTCCAACCTTCTATTGTCCAGTTCTGGTGAGCCTGTGTGAATTGTAGCCTCAGTTTCCTGCTGTCAGGAGCAGCACCCGCTGTGGTCTCCTGCTGCTGCAGCCCATCTTCTTCAGGGCTCCACTGGCTCAGAGACGCTATTCTGCGTTCCTCGGTTGGAACGAGCGCTTATTTCTGGAGTTCCTGTTGCCTTCCTGTCACCTGGAACCAGTCGGCCCATTCTCCTCTGACCTCTCACACCAACGAGGCATTTTCACTGGATATTTTCTCTTTTTCGGACCCTTCTCTGTAAACTAGAGATGGTTATCGGTGAAAATCCCAGCAGATCAGCTGATTCTGACATACTCAGACCAGCCCGTCTGGCACCAACAACCACCTTCAAAGACACTTAAATCCCCTTAAATCCCCGTTCTTCCCTGTTCTGATGCTCGGTTTGAACATCAGCAGGTTGTCTTCACCACCTCTACATGCCTAAATGTTGCTGCCATGCGATTGGCTGATCAGCTGTTTGTGTTAACAGGTGATTGAACAGGTGTTCCTGATAAAGCGGCTGGTGAGTGTACATATATAACTTTATATATTAGGGCTGTCATAGTTAACGCGTTATTGCGATGCGATTAATAAGAAAATGTATTACCTTAATTGCCTTAGCAACTGGGTTAATAAATAGGAGAAAATTCACTGAGAGTTTTGAATCTAATGTGTCTAATAACTGCAGTTTTTCATTCATTTATCTCTACTCTGTCCCCTCTGACAGAGTCGGACTAGTGGGTTCCTTCTATGTAGTTTATTGTTAGCTTTTTATATAGCTTGTTATATCTTCATTTGTAAGTCGCTTTGGATAAAAGCGTCTGATAAATACAGAAACATAAACATTTAATTGTCATTAGGCCCTGTTCTGTTTGTCATTTGTTGTTTACCATCCCTTCAGTTGTAAGACCACACTGTTGTGGCATTTTATGTGCTGTGTTTTTGAAAAAATGCACTTTTTTATTTGAAAGAAGAAAAAAAAGATTTTTTTATCTGTGTTTATTTGATTCTAACTATATTTTTGAAATAGAGATTAATCTTGAGTTAACTATGGAAAAAAAGTGATTAATCGCGATTAAAGTAATCGTTTGACAGCCCTAATATATATATATCTATATATATATAGATATATATACACACAAACACACACACCTACACATATTCTAGTGTCACAGGAGAGCCTTCTGGCACAAGGCGAAAAAAAGGAATGAAAACACTTTGAAAACACTCGCCTATGAACCCAGCCAGTGTAAAGATATATGAAAAAAAGATCATGGCCTGAATTGCAATGACAACATGAAGTCACTCCTGCGCAACACTTTATTTGAGTGTGTTAGGTAGTATCTCTGTCTGAGTGTGTTTCTCTATTGTATTTATATCTGCTACAGTGTCTGTGAACACAAAATATGCTACGCTACACTTGACCCTGTTATATCCTCAGGCAACCTGGCAATTTGCAGACAAATACAGACCTTTACTGCAGCCCCCAAAGCCTCTAACTTACATCCCTCTCCATATTCCAGCTGTGCTCTGCAGCCTGTCAAGGCAGTATGGGCCCTGAATTAGCCTCCCATTACAGCAAGGCTCCAGCTCCCGCTAAAGTTAACCATTACTGACCATTTGGCATGGCTTCATTATAAAGCCATGCATGTAAAATCAAGTCATGGTCCCTGGCCGTCACATCCAATTTTAAAATACAATCCCCAACCCCCCCTCAGAATCTCTGTCTTTCTCTCTTGCTTAAGTTCAACCTTCTCCTTGTTTCATAAAATATGATCTGATTAGAAATAGATTACACACCTTGTTAGCAGAGCGTTTCATATTTGATACAGTAGTGCTTTAAGACAGGCAGCCTCCTTCATGATTCAAAGCGATTGCGGCCTTGTTCACTGGCCTATTTGTTTAATAAGCTCTGCTACATCAGTGGGCCTTTTAAGTGAACACACTCCCCTGCAGCAAAGGCAAAAGATCAATACCCACACCTGTAAAAAGAATAAATAAAATAAAAACAGGCAAGGAATCACAGTCAAGGATTTTCTCCTGCTACGGAATAAGAGACGAGGTAATCAGTAACAATTCCAGCGTTTGAGAGGAAATCCAAAACAGGAAGCTGACTTGTCGGGAGAGCTACAGGTCAGCAGTGAAATATTCAGCACCGATTAGTCCAGTGCAAGGCTTTTCAAGTTTTCTGCTCACACGAGACTCTGGTATGCAAATAGGATATTATAAACAGAAAGAAGAAAGGCAGAGCCGTTGAGGGTAAATGAATTCATTATAATCCTCACCTCAACTGCTCACTGATGGAAGACTTCTTGTGTAATCGCTGATGGAGGGGAGGGGGCTTCTGCTTTACTGACAGGGCTCAGATGTGGGAATAATACCGTGCCATATCACCTTAAAATGAAAATAAAACTCCCCCATTTACTGTGAACAAAGTCCATGTGAGAGGGTGAAATGTAATGGTGTGTTTGAGGAATGTAATTATCATTTAGTGAGTCTGCGAGGTGTGTTTGACAAGGCCTGAACCGCGTAAAAGACTCTTTCCCATTTTTCTTATCACATCACGATTACATAAACATTCTTAACCAGTGGCCACAGCAGCAGCGAATTATTGCAATTTAGCCCCATGTAGCCACTTTTTAGCTCAGGCAAATGAACAATCACCATAACTCCTGCGTTTATTTGATAAATCAGCTTCACGCTGCACCTGTTGAGAGTGGAAACAGCCGAGGTTATATGATTAAACTAGTTCATCAGAACATTCAAGGAGCGCCGTTGTTTATTCTTCCGTTTTCTCCTCAGTGTTAACTTCGATCTCTCCACCCACACCCACTGCGGTTTGGATGGGCGGCGACGGGGGAGACATAACACCCACCAGCTATACATAGGGTCATGGGAGGTCCATCATTATCAAGCCACAGTGGTGATCACGGCAATAATATAGAACTATAACCGAGCAATTAGACTAATGGAAAACGTCCCCATTGCTCCTGGTGTGTTGCAGTGAGACACGCTGCCTGCCCCGTGGGCCCCCCCCGGAGATGAGGCTGGAGATGTGAAGTGGAGAGGAGGTAATGGCGGAGGCCCATTGATCCTCACCGCCACCTGCTATATAGCTCCGCAGAGGATGGGCGGGAAGGCAGAGGGCTTCAACTGGGGAGAGATCACGCCGACACCCGGCCCTCAGGCATATGGATAAGAGTCTTTTCCTAGTCTTGCGCTACTTAACCAGCACACATTAGCACAATATGGCCGGATGGGGGAAGAGTAAGGCGTGCATACACGCAGCCTTTATCACAGCGAGAGTGCTTCCACACCGAAAGGACTGAAAGCCGTTAACTCAGACTCTGGAACAATCAGCTTCAGGTGATAAAAAGGACCACTGAAATGGTGAAAATGTGTTAAAAGCGTCACAAAACTGACCACAGCAGTCCATTCAGCTAAAAACAACCTGTTTACATTCAGCTGACGAAGACGTGTGAATTAGGCCTGTTGGTTGGAAGATAGCTGGTTTATTGTATTTATAACTTTGTACTCTCAACCTCTATAAATAGAATAAATGGAAAGCTTTGCACAGCCTTGCATGTAAAGAGAGCATATGATGCAGCAGATGGATTTTAGGTCCCCACGCAGCTAAACACAATAGCAGTTTAGGCGCTTCTCGTGTTTACTTTTGGTGGAAATCAGAGACACCGTGATTCATGTAAAATTCATGTTTCTTTGGGAGCTCACGCTACTTTTCCAGATATAGCTTTTAGTTGGTTTAGACCTCTGCAGCAGAGGTGGCGAGTGGAAAGCTAGCGTGACCCAAAGAGTTGCACATATATGAAATACTGCAGGTCTGAGTTGAAAGGAATGATCCTTTATCACAGGAACAGACCTGCTTCGTCATGCACACATGAAAACACACCTATGACCCATCTACAAGGTGTTTTCCCTTCAGCACACCCACGTAATGTGAGAAATTCAACATGTAGCTTCAGTTTTTGTTCACTCCCTGCAGTAAATTATCCTCTTCAACCCAAACCGTTTCTCTTCCTGTGCCTGAGGAGTGTGTTTGTGAACCTAAACAACCTAAAACTGACCCACGAGTGGCACAAAGGGAAAGATTTGAATAACTTTTGTAATAGACACGGAGATCATAAAGAGGGTCAGAGGGGACGAACGACTGCACGGTCGCGTCTGATCACTTGGTTTTGAGGTACAGCACAAACTGGGCTTATTATTAAGAAAATGCATCATGGTGTGTTCAGGAGCCGCTGCAGATAAATGACGCTCATGTACGCCGAACAACACTGAAATGCACTAGTACAGTTCAGCTGCTCTAAACCTTTGTAAAACAATGAAAGAATAAGATTTTTTTTCATAGTTATTTTGCAAACCAAGTAGAAAGTTAAAATGTGGGAAGAAATTCAACTCCTTCGGCTCATCAAATTACCCGAGTGAAACGTTTCTCCTGCAGAACAGATGTGAATTTTAACACAATCTCTTCCTAATTGTCATTACCACATCGTGTTTGTTTGTTTAAAGAGAAACAATTTCCCTTTTTCCAAAACCAATTCTGAGGAATAGTGTCTAATCTACACAAGGCATTCGTGCTCATATCATATGCATCAATAATAATAATTCTAATTAATCTCAGAAGTCTGACTCGTGTCAAAATTATGTTTCTATATTTCCATCAGATTTATATGCTATAAAGCTGTAAATCAGAGTTTTTATAGCCACACCTGCTGTTGATTGCCATCTACATATCTTTCCCGCCATGGTTCTGTCTAAAGGAAACGCATCTCGAGTTAGAGAAGCCGCATCATGTAAAACAAACCACGATGTGGGGATGAGGGGGGAGGGTTTGGGAGTCTGACCTGCCCAGCTGGGGGTCTCCATGTACAGGTGAAGCCGGTCGGCCTGGAGCTGGTTCACTCGACTCGCTGCTGCTGCCACAGGTGCTGACGAACCCTGCATACAGAGAAACAGAAAAGCCCCCGTTAGAGCGCCGGCTGCAGAGGAAAGAGGACATACGGGAGGGTTTGTTACTAAGATACAGCTGAGAAAATTACAGCTCATCATACAACAGCTTAGTGCTTGTTATTATCAGATGCGTTGTGTCACTTTAGAACAAGGGGAGCCTGACCTGCCTTCACCATCACAGCTATTGGGGTATGCTCATGTTTGCCATTAGATGGCAGTAGTGGCTTTGATATGAGACTGACTGAATGTGGTCGTTATCCTTTGCGACAGAAGCAGCGGGTTAGCTCGAAACAGGCCTAGCAGAGTCAGGACATCAGCGTGGAAAACCAGCACCTGTCATCAGCTGTGTTTTGTTGTGTTGGAGTCAGAAAAAAACACACAAGCGCTGGATGTCGCTTTGTTGAGCTAATTTTGTGGTGTTGGGTTTCATGTTGCTGTGCTTGGTGGCACGCCGCCATGGCTAAGATGTCGAGCAAGGAACCGCCGTACCGCCTCTTCTTATCTCCACACCGGAGCAGATGCAAATGATTGTAGTTCCTAGAACTATTTTGTTTTGTTTTTCTTTTTGCGAAACCTCCAAATACCAAAAAATTTAAGGGAAAAACAACAACTTGCTGCCATTTTAAATGCGGCTTTTGCAACTCAACCGTTCCTTCTCTTTGCGGCCCAGCAATGTAGCAGTTGAAATACCAGGAAGTGGGATTACCTTCACGAGATAAAGCAAAAAAAAGGTAAAAATTCACTTTCTGCCAGGTGAAAGGAGAGCGATACAAGCAGAGGGCTGCCGAGAAGTACACATGGCATCTTTCTGTTCTTTGGCTCCTTCTACAGTTGAGGGATGTCACACCACAGTCATAAAAACAAATGTTCGTGTGAGCCCTGCACATGTACCATACACATTTATATGTTGACATGTTGAAGAGGCCACAAGATGCCAACAAAAGCCAAAAATGACAAGCGACCTTAGAGCAAAACTGTGTGGGGCTGGAAAGTTGTAAACTGTGGTATCCCACGGGCGCTCCAGGGTAATTTCAGGCCTGGGAATATGCAGAACTAATGCAAAACAAGTCAGAGGTGCTTAGCTTTATGGTTCACAAACTATTCTCGTGTTGCTTTAAGACAAGACACAGCCTATGTGCATTTTTTCTTAATTTTCCATGTAATTTGGCTTCAATCTTCGCATTTAAAAAGCGACACAAAACACAGGAAAGTTGACTGCCAGTGAAGCCCAGGGTTTATTGAGTGTATAGGCTGTATGATTTTGACTCATCGAACAACCGCCAGCTGGCTGTTGCATCACTTCAGTCATCTGCGGTGTGAATCCAACCAAAGAAAAAGCCCACGAAGCAATGCTGTCCTTCAAGACTTCTCTTTGATCTGTGCACACAGCAAACATGGAAACCAAACAGTGTAATTCCAGGGGACGCATCACGCTGGAACTGGAAAATACAGCAATGTGATTGCTTTGTTTCGCACTCTTTACACACAATCTCACAACGAAAGTCATCTGTAGCCGTTCCTCCAACTCAGCATTACAGCTTTGTGATTAAAATTGCTGTTCCTCTCGTAATTCGACGATCTAAAAAGCTTCAGTTTTAACTAATGTCCCGTCTGAATGTGCACCGACTCGCTTGTGTTTGTATTTTATCTTGAGAGCTAACATTACAACCCATGAATGCCGGCTCCACGGCCCTTATATAAAGCACATATATCTGAGTGTTACAGCATGTTTTTGCCTCAGTGTGTGACTGTTCCCATAAAGCAGAAGCTTTTCTGCTGACTTGTGTATCTTTGCAGGCCTCTGGTTGGCTGTTGCCCAGAAGCCCAGCCGGTGAACCGCAGAGAGAGCGCATTGATTTCATCCCAGCAGAAATCCCTTCTCCTGGTTCCCGCCTCCCTATCCCGCCCAGCACCTGATTAAGCATTTGCAGGGAGCCATGCCAACACAATTTGTCATTTATCAAAAGTAATTAAAAGCAATTTCTTTTCTCTTGTTGATTGGGAATTGACTAATTGTTGAGTCGGTGAAAACGAGGGAATAAATAAAAGAGGGAAGGATGAATTTTACATAAACTCAGAGGAAAACATAAATGCTGTAAAACGAGGGCCAGACATCTGGCTCTGTGATTTTCCTCTACATGATTATGACTGCAAAACCGAAACAGTTGTTGAGCACATTCTGATATACAGCCCATAGGCGATAAATAATATATTAGAAACAGCATATTGACTAGCCGACTTAAAAGAGTGTTTTCACTTCATGTTGTGTGAACACAAGAGAGGGAGGATAAAACAAACACTGGTTGGTTACTTGTTAAGAGAAAATGAAAAACGGTGCGTTCTCTGGTACCAAAAGAGAGATTGGAGCCGGTAAATACCAACGTCTCAGTCTGAGAGGAAAACAACAGCGAAGAAGGTACAAAGAAGTGAGGAAGAGGAGCCCAGGCCATCCTCCAGCAGAGGTTACAGTACGTCTATCCAATGAAACCAAGCAATACCATTTCAACATTATCGGTAACAACCTCTGAATGCACCATTACCTTCTATAAGGGCAGAATGAAATGTCAGAATTGATTCGAGAGGGGAGGGTTGAGGTATAAGTGGGCAGCGACGGTGGCCATTTTGTTTCAGTGGCCCTGTGTTTGGCATCCCTGGATCATTAGCAGAAAGCAAAAAGAGAGCTGGAGGGGCATGAAGGAGGTGCGAGCGGCCAACATGCGGGTCTCCCGTGACAACGTGAGAAACAAAAAGAAATTAATAGATAAATATAAAGAAGAATCAAAGAATTTTTTTTTAAAAAAAGCACACGGAAACGGCAGGAGTCTAAATTTGCCACCACTTTGTAAAAAAAACTTTAGCAGCTCAAATACCTGGCTTTGCTCTGGGTGGGTATAAAAAATATCTATCCTGTTCTCTGCCAACAAATGGACTCGTTACTTCAATGAGACGATTTGAATTTGCCTTTGAAGGCTGCAGATGGACAAGCAGTGCTATCATTGCCTGGGAATGCAGAAATAATTGGGCTACAGTGGAAGAAGCCTGCGTTCACGTCTCTGCTGAGACAGCTTGGAATATCTAATTGAAGCTCTTACTCTCCTGCCTTTTGTTTACATTCCCATTTATCATAAAAAAACTCACTTATGCTCTCTAACATGTATGGTTATTAATGTTCTAATTATGATTTTCCCCTCCAATCTTTCGCTTTGCAATTTCGATGATGTATGTTTGAGAAACACTGCGAGTCCCCCTGGAAATGAATGCAATAGCACACCTTCTCCTGGGAGCCATCTGATGGAGAGGGAAAGCTTGTCACAGTTTGTCTATACACAGGGATTTACACCAGCTCAGTGAGCATGTGCGATTATCTACCGTCTTTGTTCGACGTGCAGTTTGAAGCACAAACTTCTTGCTGGCAGCAAAACAGATGCAGCTTCAAAAAATGGCCAAAACTAAGGAAAATAAGACTACCTCCGGCCTGCTTTTCTGATTCTTCTGGTGAGAGGCTGTAGGTACGGTTGCTTTAGAAGTGTGAAATAATTTGGGTGAGAGCCTTAAGGAGCTCCTGCAGAGAGGCTGAGAGGGTCCTGTTCCGCCTCGAGCAATAAGTGTTCTTCAAGGCTTTTCCTCTGAGCGCTTTTACAAGAGCTCAAATTAGGTGAAAGGAACGCCTGTTTTCTGCGGCACACGAACAAAAGAGACACAAAATGAACAAAATGATGAGAAAAAAAATGAAAAAAAATCAGGCAGAAACTTGGATGACAGTGAAGAAACGGAGGGCGTCATAAAGTGCGGAAAATAAGCTCTCACTTTCAACCGTTTACGGCAGCTCAAATATCTGATGATACCTCTCATAGCTTTTAATCTTTAATGTGAAAAATTAATCATCCCATTCATTATTTTAATAGCTGTCATTTTTCTCTCCCCAAAGTGATGATTTATAACCATTAAGCCCTGCGTAGACTTGTGTGAGAGGGATTTATCGTAATGTTTGCACCAGGTAGCCTCCAACCATATTTCATTACTCTGACAAGCCATTAAAATGCCCTGGTGATTAAACAACAGCTCTGAGGTCAGTGTGTAAAGCTGTTTTTTTACCCGTGCAGGAGCGCAGCAGTGCAGGCGGGGACCAGCAGCCTAACAAAGCCCTTTTCCCCCCGGTTCCCTCCAGACTGGCAATCGTAGTTATAGATCTCTATCTGTTGTTGAGTGTAAGGGTGACAGGGGCAGGAGAGAATAATGTACATGCACAGAGGCTACGATGAAATAAAGTTAAGAATGGGGCTATTATGGCTGTTTTCCTCTGTGGTTTGAGACTGTGATAACTGTGCACTTACAGGAAAAACTCTACATTCAGATGCTCTGATATTCATCCATCTGTGGAGCTCACCGTGTTCCATTTATTCCTCTGGTCTGCTCGCTTGTCCCTTGTACTACTGCTTCAGCTGTTGTTTTCCAACTGATTCCAGCATGCAGCAGTTTATCTGCAGCATCTGGGGCAGCTTCATGACCATCCACAGCCCCTCTGCTTTCTGACAAACCCACCAATCATTATGAAAACAGAGGTCAACAGGCAAAGGTTGAAGTCACAAATTTACTGCATCATTTAGGAGAAAACAGCCTGATTTTTTATATCAACTCCATTTGCTTTCGTCTGAATTAGCCTCTGTGAGAGTTAAAGAAGAAGTTTCAGCTCAGGTTACAGCAGTTTTACAGACCGTTTTCATTAGAAATGTGGAGTTAGCCCCTTCAGAAAAACAACCTTTGTGACCATGTGCAGGTAATTTAATTAACCGTAGCCCTGAGTTTCACATTCAGACATGGTGACACAGTTTGTTCTGGTTCAGCAAACATTAGCTTAACCTTTTGGTTATTCAGAGTCAGCATAAGGCAAATTTAGAGATAAGGTTCAAAACTAACTTAGGTGTGTTGGAAAATAACTGCTGAGGTCAGAAGAAAGGACGAGAACCAACTGCAGCATTGTTTCGTGGTTCAGAAATTAAAACCTGGTGAAGCAGCAGGCTTTGCAGATGTGTTGGACTCAAACATTCCTCTTCTGCTCGAGTTAATGTGAAGTTTATTTCGCCTCCCTCGTCCTGTTCTATCAGAATTCTATCGTTTAGAGCAAAATCAGGAGGTCTGCATGGAGACAGATCTGCCCAAACGATGCTCAGAAACCCAGCGATGGCTCTAACCCGCCTTGCCTTGCTGGGGAGGGTTGGTGTGAGCGCCGGGCCCAGACCTTCGAATGTTTGTTTATGAACTGCAGCGCTGTGTCGTCTTTCTCCAGTGATGCTGATAGCTGCTTATTCTGCTGTTAATTACACAAAAGTGGCCAGTTGCCTGATTTATATGGCCTGATATTACAACATTAAGCCGATGGACATGCGCTATGGTGGCTTTGTCCTTTTATTCTGTCTGATTGTTGTGAGGCTGTATTGTGGAAGGAGGTTCCATATTTATAATTGATAATCAGTTATTTGCGCAGGCAGCATTAGAGCTTGCCTACAGAAAAGGGATTTATGGTTGTTTGGGATGTATTAGCTCGCTGAGGCTCATTCAGGATGTACAGATGATGTGCCATGACAATATACACTGATATTTTACTGCTTTTCTCTCTGTTGATCAACAGCATTCTTTAATTTGTTTGTTGTATCATAAGCCATCATTATAATGATCCCACGTGTGTGTGTAAACACATATATTATACATATACTTACACACACTTTCTCTCTTTTCATCCTACTACTATTCTAACTGCTTTACTTTTTAACAACTAAATACAGTCGTTAAACTCGGTCATCTTCCTCGTCCAGCTTTAAACGATGATCAAAAACACACAACATATTAAAGTCAAACTAAAACTAAGACAAAATGGCGAAGCAGTGTTTGAAAAGCAGCAGTGAGCTGCAGTAATGGTTTCCTGTGGGACGTTATCAGTCTCTCTCATGGTTCTGGAGGAATCTCGGCCACTCTTCTCTCCAGCGCTGCTTCAGCTCATTGAGGTTTGCAGCATTGGTTTCTGCACAGCTCTCTTAAGGTCCCACCACAGCATTTCAGTCAGGCTGAGGTCTGGACTCTGACTGGACCATTGCAACACCTTGATTCTTTTCTTTTTCCCACATTCTGCTGTAGATCTGCTGCTGTGTTTGGGATCTTTGTCCTGTTGATGAGCCAGTTTCAGCCCAGCTTTAGCTGTGGGACAGATGGCCTCACATCTGACTCTAGAATACTTTGGTATCCAGAGGAGTTCATGGTGGACTCAATGACTGCAAGGTGCCCAGGTCCTGTGGCTGCAGAACCAGCCCAGATCATCAGCCCTCCACCACCGTGCTTGACAGCTGGTATGAGGTGTTTGTGCTGATATGCTGTGTTTGGTTTCCTCCAAACGTGCTGCTGTGCATTAGGACCAAACATCTCCACTTTGCTCTGGTCTGTCCAAAGGACATTGTTCCAGAAGTCTTGTGCTTTGTTCAGATGCAGCTTTGCAAACCTAAGCTGTGCTGCCATGTTCTTTTTAGAGAGAAGAGGCTTTCTCCTGCAGCCCTTCCAAACAAGCCATCCTTGTTCAGTCTTTTTCTAACTGTGCTGTCATGACCTTTAACCTTTAACATGCTAACCTGAGGCCTGTAGAGTCTGAGATGTAGCTCTGGGCTTTTTCACCTTGGGGTGAACTTGCTGGGACGTCCACTCCTGGGAAGATTGACAGCTGTCCTGAATGTTTTCCACTTGTGAATAATCTTTCTCTCTGTAGAATGATGGACTCCAGATAGTTTGGAAATGGCCTTATAACCCTTCCCAGACTGATGGGCAGCAACAGCTGCTTCTCTAAGATCATTGCTGATGTCTTTCCTCCTTGCACTGCTTCTCAATTTTATCTTGGTTTTATTTTAAATAAATCAAGTGTAACGTGTCATATGCTGTTGTTCATCTGAGGTCCTGCAGAGCTTACCATCTGGAGATGGTATTGTTGCCTCTTCCACCCTGATTTCTCTGCATTTGATACTTTAAGCAATGGATTTAAAAACCAAACAACCCACTAAATTAATGTTTTGTGTGGAGAGAGGACATCACAACAGAGAGAAAGTTATTTAACAGAGTAAGCAAAAAGGGTGACCAAGAACAAAAGGCAATAAAAGCTAAATGTCTGAGTTTATGTGCTCAGATGAGGAAGAAGCAGCACCTCCAGAAGCCTGGAGCACACAATGGAGTCTCCCTCAATCCCAGTTAAGGTAGCCGAATGAACAGCAGGCCGGGGAGCTGGGGGAGGGTTTAACTCCTTTCATATATGTTCATGTCTAATGTCCTGAGCCCAATGAGCTTGACTGATCACTGATGCCACATCTGACAGTGACTGACAGTCCCTGTAATTGCTATGTTTGCTTTGGGAGACGAGCAAACAACCGTGGTGGGACCATGTGTTTGAAACACGCTGGCGTTTCTCAATTACCTAGAAATACAACTCTGGATATTGCATTATCGTGCACAATGGTCACGGTCTGCCTGAATGTCTGAGTGCTGTTATCCACTTGACTAATGGAAGGGATCAGTTCCATTCATAGAGTGATGGTGTCATGACAGAAAAACACCTGCTTTGATTCCAGGATGTTGCTCAAGCTCAAGCACTTGTAACTGATATTCACCACTCAGCTCCACGGTGTTTTCTTTACTCAACAGGTTAATTATTTAATTATCTCACTTTAATTATTTAGTTTGGCTTCTTTGTTTAACACTGAGAGGTTTGGAACCTATACAATATCTTGGTGAAAAAGCTGAGTAAGCAGAAGTCTTGCTTAAAAAAATTACAGTTACGTAAAAGTTTATTTGAATCAGCACAAAAATTAAATAGTATGAAGAGTGGAAGGACTAATTGTGCAAACTCATGGTGTTATTCCCTTTGATATCTAATGAAGAATAACTACTGATCCATTTTTGTGCATAAGATGGTTTTTTTTTTCTTTAGATCTGTGTTTGTTGGCCACTTTAATGCCTCTACGGAAGCCCGTAGGGGACTTTCTCAAAATAATACCTCATGTAAAAATAATTAATTAACTTTAATTCTCCAAATAATATCAAAAAGATAATGAAAAGCTTGCTTTGGCACTACTCTGCTGTACGCTGGGCAACATTCAAATGTATGTTCAACACATATATACACAAGATGTATTTTAAATTTAAACAAAAAGCAGATTAACACGAGTGTAGAAGTAAAGTCTGACAGAAACAGGACTTTTAGAATTAATGCAAACATGCCATCTGAACACAATCACATCAAGTTGAGCTTCTAACACAGCCAGATAATGGGGTTGAGGTTTGAATCACTCTTTTATGCATGTGGTCAATTATACTCAAATGGACCATGCACTCTGCACATGCTCCAAAGCTCCACTTTTAAGTGTAAAAGCATAATAATACAGCTAAATGTCCAATAAAGCTGCTCTCATTCGCCGGATAAACGCATCAGAAAATCAATCCATTAAGTCTACGTGTCAACTCGTGGTTGCCTGAAGTATTTCCAGACCGTTGTTCTGCTCTAATAAAATCCAGATTTTTAAAAAGTAGTAAATTCTCTGGACACATTTATCCCTTATTTATAAATGCAGAATCTCAGGATCATCCGGAAGAAATGTCCTTAAAGTGGCAGACAACCATTGGGTTTTTGTCCATAAATTAAATAAATTAAACATTTCATTGATGACATAATAGGATAAAAACACTTTTCTGGCAGCCAGAAACCTAGAATTTAAATGATTTTATTGTCAGCTGCTTGAATATTACAGTTATTAAGACTCATGATGACAAATCCTGACCTGTTTCAGTTTAATAAACATATTTAGATTATTTTGTCATGTTTTCCTGTGATGTGTAAAACTGGACATAATATAACCTAATATACACCGTCCCAATGTCAGACAGGCTATTAATACACTATAAATAGAATAATTTAGTGTAGATACTCAGAATTGACACGTACCGTGGAGTGAAAGTAGGAATATGTTTGGAAACTTTCATCTTTAAATTAGTTTTTTAAAGATTTTGCAGTGTTGCACAATAACTAAATTAAAAGCTAATTCTAATTTCTTGTTGTCACACTTTGTCTTTGCTCCTTCACTGTGTTGCACTGCGATGCTGCTACGGTACCCCAGAAGGGACAAATCTGCAGTGATTTGGGAGTTGTTGGGGAACATTTGCAGTTTGAGACGTTAAATGTTTCAGCACAACTAGGGCTGGGCGATAAAATGACGAATAACCTTTCCTCGATAGAGATATGATGGTCGATGTACTTTTCGATAGATTACATTCGTCCATCTTTTGACAGACGATACAAATAACCAATGAGAATGAGGCTGGAATAGGCTGCTGCTACAGCCTATAAGAAAAGGGAAAATGAAACAGTCCAAGGCGTAAGGGATGACATTGTTGATAAGACAGGCCCGAAAAGTTCAGTGATACTAACCAAACAGAGTACATTATGTCGAGCACATGTTCCAAAGATGGGGGAATACCGCTAATCTTTTTCATCACCTGAAGCAGCACGGAGAATACAAACTCTTGCAAACAATGCAATGCAAACAAGTGCTAATCTTCCCCCAACAACAAGGCCTGTGCAGCAGCAACAGAAGACCACAGAGTCTGTTTTATCCAGCGCCGTATGACAAAGAATCTAAGAGACACCGTGATATTACAAATGTAGCAGCTTATTGTGTTGCAAAAGACATGCAACCAATAAGCACGGTGGAAAATAAGGGGTTCAAGTTATCGACCCGATATATATCGATATCGGCTGATATAAAAGAAAATATCGTGATATGACTCTTTCCCATAACACCCAATGTTTGTTCTTCCACAGGCTTCCATACAGAACAACGTGTACTTCTTCCTCATTTATATGTTTTTGTGCATAAAATCTAATTTTAAGAGTTTAATCTTAAGCCAAAATGTTCAGACTTTAGCTCTGAAACAGAAATGCAAGCTTGTAACTTCTTCCAAAGTTACTTTAGGACAGCTGAGGAGCAAATGCTCTAACATCCCATCCTTACTAGTCATGATGGGTTAAAGCATATTAAACAGCAGAGGCGTATATAGGCAGATAGATGGGATTTCAGCCCGTGTTGTTAACATTTACAGCTCCTGTTCCTGAGGGAGAGAAGTGATCATCAGAGAAATCACCCTCACAGATTTGAAAGGCTGAACTAAAAATTGGAACATATACCACAGGCAGTGATTTCTGTCATTTTATCTCTTTTTACCTCAGAAACTCGGATCTTCTGAGCACGAACGCTAGAACACCCTGTTCTCGCTCTAACAACAATCCCGACACTTATCACGGGAACGGAGGAAAGGCTGCAGAGTGAAATTAGCATTCTAATGCGTCTAACGTCTCATGTTTGTTGTGTCCCTGATGAGAAGCACAAAAAATACTGCTAATTTGTAATAGATATCAAAACTCCCAGCATTAAAAAGTTAATTACCACGGCAAATACAGCAGTGATAAACAGCACATAATGGCATTTCTGCAGATGACTGTCGTTTCCGCCAACCGGAAAAATGATATTTAGTATCCAGCTGTACTTCTGGATGCGTGCGAAGGCGGAGGGGGGTACTTGTAATTCAGAATATTTTTTTCTGCAACTTAGCAGGTTTTCATCTATCAGCAAGGCACATTAAATCCCAGCTGGTCAGATGCTAGACTCCTGATGCTCTGCTTTAGACATGAAACAAACTACTGCTGAAATGAAAGCAGTTTTCAGAGCTGTGGAAATTCGACTCCTACAAGAGTCCATTAAAAATACATGTTCAAATGAATCTTGGTGGTGATGACAAGTTTTTACCATATTCTTCCTGAACTTTTAATGTACCCAACTTCAACTTCAAAGAGAAAATTAAATATTAAGGCTATTATCTAAGCTGTTCCCAATATTATTCAAACTTAGGTTATTTATATAGCACCGTAATAATTAGGTTATATAAGCCAGTTTTCCCTTTTTGAGCCAACATTATGATCAAGAGGTGGCTAGTTTGTAGTTTTTTTGCAACCTAAAATTAGCAACCTTATTCATAGATTTGCTGCAGTAAACCTAACAAAATCTTGTAGATTTATTACAGCGGTCCTGGAAATGTAAATATGTTTATGATTTATGACTGCAGGGAAATAGATCTCATGTTTAATACAGAGCAAGTAAGGAGTAGCTCAACCTTTGGCAGAGAACCATGCATACTCAACATAATTTGGTGCATTTGTATAAAAAACAAACAAATAGTGAAATATCATCTGCTCTGATTGAGAAGAATCACAGTAAATCTGGTCTACCTAATGTGGATAACCACTGTGTACCCACCAGCGAGACGGTAAATACTCTGGCTGACATTTGAGGGAGGTTAGTGTGCTCAGAGAGCAAAACGGAAGTGGAGGCTCAGATGAATTTGTCTGACAAATGCTCCTGGAGTATGTGTTGTCGACTGTGCTTCGGCAAGGCCCCGGACTGGGATTTGAGTGTGACTGAAGCCAAGCAAAGCATGCCAGATCACTAATTGCACAATTTAAAACCAAAGTCCCTGGCAGCTTGTCGTTTGAAATGGAGAGAAGAGCCACTGCTTAATCACTGAGCTCAACATAGATCTGCAAGCCTCTCCACCAAGGAGCCCCAGAAGCACATGGCTGAAGTTCAGTGTCAACAGCCAAAGCAAAAGCAGACGTGATTGGCTGCTTTGTGCCGCAGCTGTAATTGAGTCGGTTTTACGACGAGACGCATGCATGAGATTGGACAGTTGAATTGCTTCGAATGTTGGTGCATTGGCAGTAACTTTACTTTCATTTAATTGTTCATATGAGCAACTGTTGCTCACAGTTGGTAGCGCGCAGCAGTTTGTCTGGTAAATTGGATGCGTCTCAAAAGCCCTGGACAACTGTGTGGCTATAAAGCAATTAAACTTTACATTCATTTGGCTCTTGGCAACTTTATCGAAACTTACACATTTTGTTCCCTTTCTTACCCACATAAAAATGCTCAAGGATTCGGTGCGAGAACGTCCATCTGCAGCCAGCGAGATTTCAAATTCCGCCCACCTCAGGTCACGCCGACTTCAGAAAATATGACGAGAGGGAGAATCAACTCATGACACTCCGCTCCTGAAACAGCAACCACACTGATTACGCTACGAAACTGTGGTTTCATTTACAGAAAAACTCGGGTGAGATCTTCCTCTGCTGCTGGTTCACGAGCATTTCAAACTTTACATCGATGCGTACGACTAATCCCATTACGATGCCCTCTGGAAGCTTTTCCTTTGCAACAAACACTTTTAAACTGAGATTACTGCTCATTTTTAATGCCGATCAGTGACCTTCCCCTCATGTAAAGCTAATCAGAGTGGTGTGAGGTGTGTGTTTTTGGTGTCCATCTGGTGTTAAAAAGCCAATAAGTTGCAATGCATTAATCAACAACCAGTCAAATGTTTTTATGTTTAAGCTTTTTAATTTATTCACGTCACTTTCTATACATTAAAACTATTCATTTTTGTCTACCGCTCCAAAATGAAGGAAAGTAGAGCCTTTACTTTTCTCATGGAGCTACTCAGATCAGCTCCTGCTGTTATATTGATCTCCCTCCGGTGCTGTGAGTTACTTATGCACGAGAGCTGAAGCATTAATGGAAATTTCTAATTCTACATTAATGTATATAACTGCTCCCATTGCAAAGTTTCTTCATGGCAGCATGCAGCTTCAGCATGGTTATGAGATTTCTTCACGATAGATTAAAAGTGATAAAACTCTTTGTGTTGACCTGACGTTTGACCCCAGAGAAGAGACTTCTACACCAGCATCTTACCATCAAACTGATGGTTTTCTGCACTTAATTAATAGTTACTGCAGTCAGTTAACACAACAGAACATGACTGTATTTGTCCGGATTGGTAGAGGGAAATATTGTGGTGTTTTCTCAAGAGAATTCAGGACTGAGAAAACCAAGCAAAAGTCTTTTTTTTTTGCTTAGGACGGTTCCCAACTGAGCAAAATAACCTCAGAAATAAGTCCAGAGCAGTAGGTTACCGACATGAGGAGGTAACAACTACTCATACTGTGCAAATGCTGAGGAAAGGAGCTTCAGTGCTTCTTTTTCTTAGTCCTGATCATATTTTTCTACCTTCAGTCTGTGTTATTCTATTGATTTCACCCACTGTGTTTGATTTGTTTTTTATTGTTTTACTTCTCTTGGTTTGTAGAACTTTTTTCAATGCAACTCGCGTTGTTTTCAATGTGCTTTATGAATAAAACCCTCATTGACACAGCACAGGGCCGTCCCTAATTCCATCCCATAAGGCTAAATTATTTCATACAGTGCTAAAAAAACATGTGGTCCATGCCAGGTGCATAAATGTGAAGGTAGAAAACATTTCTCTAAATGATAATAGCTGTGGCACACCAAAAAATCCCAGTTGCTACTCACTTGTCTCTTCCATCTATTCCTGTCCTATCCTTCCCCTGACAACATCTTCTGTGGTTTCATGTGCTCGGCACAGTTTCACGTGATGCCTCTCTCTGACAGCCTGCCCACAGACCCATCTAATTCAGCGTCCTGCTCACGTTGAGTGCAGAAGCCCGATATTGAACAGTATATTATCATTAATAACATTAAACATTAAGTCTATGAGATAGAACTCCTCATAAAAGCATGTAATATAAGTGAGAAACTGACTACATATGCATATCTTAATTCTACTCTATTAATTTCTCATGACTTTTAGAAAGTCAGACTTGAACACACTGACCTCTTTTTTTAGGTTCCAGTGTTGCTTTTGTCATCTACAAAATGTTTAGCTTGGTATACATATTCTTCCAGGAGCTGTGACAGGATTAAACATGCAAGAAAACCATTTAACCCTCCAAGAAACAGACATGTAAAACCAGAGGAGCTACAATAGAGAGACATCATTCTACCTTCATGATATACAATAAAATACATGTTTTACTGCTGGTAGAACGTAACTCTACGGGGCATTAAACTCTCATTTCCTATTATAGCAGTGTTACAGGTTCAGGCAATTCTCCACTGGCTATTGGGAGGAGCCGTAAACATTATTACTATTGAGGCCAGATTGTATTTTGGTGGGAACATTAGCAAAGAAGCAACTTACTCATTGCCCCTGTGAAATGAAACCAGAGTTGTTGTTTTTTTTTTTTCATGACTTGGGCCTTACAAGAGAATGCAAACACCATCAGGGACACGGCGGCTGAGAGAGGAAGGGGGTGGAGCTGGAGACACACACTCAGAGCCACAAAGTAAGACGAAAAGAGGGGGGGGAAAAAAGAAAAACACTGCCCCGAAGTCAATTCCACACTCAAGCAACATCCGTCTCTGATCTGGGAGCGTTCTTGCAGCGCCGGCATAACAAGAGTGATGCAGCACTGAGGGCCATGAATTAAAAAGTCAATATGTAAAACCATAGAGGGATGCCATTTTGAAAAAGCGTTCCATCAATGGAAATCATATTAACATGATAAAGGGCAGATTGGGAGACAAGGGCATTGATTCAGATGCTGCTCCGCAGCCCGCCATGTCCACCTCAAACATGTTAATGAATCGCACCGCAAAAACAGAGGTGGGGCGGGGAGACTGGGGTGAAGTATGTCTGTGTGCAGAGAGGGGAAGGAAGGCGGGGGTCAGAGGAGAGGACTGAAGGTGGCGTTAAAGCAGCGGGAGAACGGCGGCACCCTGGCGAGCTGGAGCGCATCAGGTGGCGTCTCCAGCTCTTCAAGTTTTTGTGTGGGTTACGATAGGTGGATGAGTTACAGAGATTTCTTTATTTTTATGTCTTTCTGGGGCCAAGTTGGGAGTGAATCCAATTAAGAGGAAGCTTGGGAGAGAGATGAAGCACTATAATGCCACCCAGAGACCCAAAGTGCAAGAGCCAAGGCAGCAGAGGATTCACCCCCTGTTGACCATGACTACAGACACGTAGCCTGGGGGAGGGAGCATCCAAGGCCTCACATATGTGTGCACGCACACAGAGAGAGTGACATGAAAGCAGCGAGGCATTGCTGCCAGGCCAAACAGATGAATTACTTATCAAAGACGCGCACAGCAGACTGGCTATGAGGCTGCAACACACAGACAGCTGGGGCATTATCAATTCACCTTCAATTAGCCGTCCCTGGCACTGCCTGCCAATGGGACCTTGAGTACGAGTGCATTCACAATGCATAAGCTCATTCCACCACAAAAAAAAACATAAAAAGTGCAAAGGATCAGGTGGATTCTTTTGAGGAATTCAATTAAAACAGTGTTGAAATGTAAGAAAAAGAAAAGCACACAGACAATTTCTACAGAAGGATAAAAGCAAAGGGATTATTTTCAATGCCAAAGGAGGCAAGAAGAAACAGAAAGGAAGGGGAGGGTGAGAAAAAAAAAAAGAAAAATACTTCCTCAGAGTCTGATGGCACAGCACCTTTGTTAAATGTGAACTAATTAAGTGGAAAAATGAAAGTGTTTCATCTTCATTAGTATCAGACAATAGGAGTATGAAACATAATTGAGAGTAGTTCCACTTTAATAGAATGAACAGAAGTCATTTGGTATTGAAATGTGCAGGACGATTTAGCCAAAAGAAAGTGTATTATTAGATTTAATAGAATACCTACACATGATCAATGCCAGGAGCACAGGTGGTAGTTTGTCTCTGGTTCTTCAAATGATTAGGCCGACGAAATAATGGCCAGCCGGATTCATGTTGCTCCTGCATTGATTACAAGGAGCAGCCCATTTTTCATGAATTGGAGCTCCACAAACAATTTATTAAGCCCTTACAGATGTGACATAACAACTGGTCGGCACGAAAAGCACCGAGGCAGACTGGATCCGGTGAAAACGGGATGCTGTGGCGGCACATGCTGATGACGATGACGATGACAAATTGGTCTAAGGAGGGCAGGGAACTTGGCCACGAGTAAACGGGATTGTTCTGCTCTTACATTTCCAACCAGTTTTAAAACCTGGAAGCAGGGATTTTTCCTCTCAGTCAGTAGAAAGAACATTTGTGAGGTCCAGAGCTAATTAACCCTGTCATTGCACAGTTTTTCAGCCTTTTTAACGCGTCAAAACAAACACAGGTGCGTGCACGTGAAACATAGCCTTATATCGGTTTACTTTGTGAAGAAACGAATGTGAACATTTAATTTTTTACCAGAATCCACATCAGAAATAAGCAAAATGTGTCACAATTTAAGGCTAAGTCATAAAACGCTGTAAGGAGTTAACTTTCCTGCTCTACTTTGTAAAATAATGCACAGATATCTGCTCGTCACGTGGCCTTTTAGCCCAGACATAACGGTAAATACGCCTCAGCCTGTAGCAGAACATAGCTTTCTTGACTTCATGCTCTCAGAGTTGATACTGAATCCTAAAACCGTATTCCCTTGACAAGTTTGAATTCAAAAGCCAGAAGGGAGAGTGCAGACGGCTGCTTCTGTCATGGCTGTCCTGAGTTTACGTTTCATTCTTAAGTTGTCTGAAGAATCTCTTACTCAGAGTCAGTGACAGGCTGGAAGTGCACGCAAAAAGTATCTGTTGCACGTTTCCAGACAGAAATAGAACAAAGTTTTTTCATTTTTCTAACAGGAGTCGATCCAACTGGTGAAAGGAGGCTACTTCAAACAAAAAAAACCCCAAAACTTTGTCTTTAAACATGAATTCATGTGGAACTAAATCCAATCTAATATGTGAATAATCCAGTTCAAGTTAGTAAGAAGTTAATGCAGCCAGAAGGCAGCTGGAGAGTGATACTTAATTTAAATGTGCCGTTATTTTCTGTTGCTTTTCATTGATTATGTTTTTGTGACAGACACTCCAGGTGGAAATATGTCACATGACAACAGCTGATGACTTTAAGCGCTCAGAGCTGTTTGACCTGCCTCCCATAAGCAGGTCTGGAAGAAACGCTCAGTTTTCTCTGTCGGATCACGTCTTTCTGCTTTCTGTGGGTTTTTTTTATTCCTTTCGGTGTCATACCCCAGTTTTAGTGCATGCCAGCTGATCTCTTTGCTGTACAGTAAATATAAAACTAACTATGAACCCAACGTGCACTTATGAATGTGTGTTATGCAGGAGACTTGAGCCCAACTCCAGCTTTATGACCAAAGTTGCTTCACTCCAAACTGCACTCACAATACTTCAGAATTAAGTTAAGTTTGACAAATTAATTCTCATGCAGAGCCCCCCCCCACACACTGTATTTGATGAGAATTCTGAGCAACAGGGTAAACAAAGCACAGAGGCTGGAAGATGTGTGGGTGGGTCCTCAGCAGGGGCCTGACTGCAGATTTTTTTGCCTCAGGTCCCTTGAAGAGGTTAAGCCATCTGTAATTGGATTTGGCTGAAGTCTTTCTGAAAGTTCTTCTCTGCACATCTGGAAAAATACATTTATTTGTGGAGCTTGTGGTTTTTATGCACTGTCATGTCAAATAAAAACAACACGGGAGAGTCTCCCCTCCTGTTGCTGCCAGCAGGCTGAAAGCAGAGTTCTCAGAGCCTGAGACAAGGTGTCCACATACTTATGGTCGTAAAATGAGCACACTTGAACCCCCCAACTTCACAGAATTTGTTTACAGTTTAACTGTGACCCTCCCCATCCAAAAGCAACATGGTCATTTTTAAAGAAACACGAGTGCATCACATTGAGACGGCTGTCTTCAGAAACAGTGGGTCTTTATCACTTCAAAGGCTGACATCCCCCCGGCGTCTCGGGGAAGCCGTGACTGGCACCCGTACAGCCCTCTTTCTGCTGCATTTGTCCAATCTTAGAAAGCCCAGAGTCAGGAAACACAAGGTCTTTTCAAAGTTAGTCAACAGGCCTTTGAAGCGCAGCCAACGGAGTCAGCAACCCAGCGACAAGGTGCCGAGCCATTATCATTCAATAGACAGCCGGGATTTTGCATATTTAACAGGAAATTTCACTTTGCTTTTTTGACACGGGGCATTATGCATCCTCTGTACATAAAATCCATCAGCACCTCGCCAATTTTGTTTGTGCTTTTCCCATTTCTCTGGGGAAATGCGTTTCTCTTACCGTGCACACTACATTCAAAACATGTGCTGGAATTAAATTATACGTCTGTTTGGACAAACAAATTGGACCGTAGTTCCAAGGTAAAGTGTTTTACTCATTCATTCATTTCATTAGTGTGTTTCAACTGATATAACTTCACGGGTAGAAAAGCCTTAAATTGGGACATTTTGTTGTCTTTGCTTGTTTGTGAAAAATTAAATGTTCAGATTCATTTCTTCACAAGGCAGAAGCCAATATCGGGTTATATTTCACATGCAAACAGTAAGGACTGAAACAAAAACATACTTTTATATGTTTTGATACGTTTGGTTTCCTGTTGAACAGCGCAGGCTAAAAAACTGCAATGACTGCACTTTCTGGGCCAAGTTTTGGGTTGTGTGACATTTTCAAGCATGACACACGATTAAAACATATAAATGCTTAAAAGGAGGCAGGAAGGGATGGATGGGAGGTGGCATTACGCCGCAGACTGGCAAGCAAGTCAAGCAGGACAACAAAGTTTGAGCCAGACTGAGCCAACATTGTTCAAAGACTTTTCAACACTGCTGTCAGTGGCGTGAAAACGGAGAGTTTAACACCAATAAACACACGTTTACATGCCAGCATCGCCTCACCTGAACACCAGAGATTCAAAGTAACGGCATATTTTCCTCATGAGACGACCTTTGACTGCACATAACCTGCTAACTCTTTACTTCTCCTGCACAGCGAGGCTGACAGCGACTTTAGTCTTTAACGCAGTCACAAAGTTGAGTGAACTCAAGTGTTCCCGAAGCCTGTGAGGGACGATCCTTCAGAGCCCAACACGAGCGGCTTATTTGTCCATATATTTATATTTTCCTTCCAACAACAGCGATAAATTAGCTACAATGGGATTTTTATTCATGATGCAATCCTTGCTGGGAGAGGCTTTTCATCTTCTTTATGTCAGTAATTGTAGCTGTACGGCAGTGTAAACATATTTAGTTTGAAGTTAAAAATGTAAATTACTGTATTCAAAACTCCGGTTTAAGTAAAAGAAGACTTTATAAAAGCATCCGAACCAGATTAATTCTTTATTTTAGAATCATATACATTATATTATGCGATCATAATGATTAACTTACTGATATATACAGCTTATGGGGCAAATTTGAGTTAAACTGCTGTATCTTTATGATCTAAACTGGTAAAATAACGCTTAAAAGTGCATGTAGCAGAGCATCCTACTGTAATACACCCCAACAAACAGGTAAACTGCATCAAGTCATGTTAGATGTTCAACTCAGTTTCATTACATATACATTTAACATGTATGTAAGAGTCACACGCTTCATGTAGATTTAATCATCTGAATGTATTCACACAGAATGTATGGTATGCAAACCAATTAGATGTGAAAACTTCAAGGTAACTTGGTCAAAAACCTGTATTTGTAAGAAGCCCAAACTGGCTTATGATGCGATGACCAGACTTTCAACTGTATTTCTCAGTTCTTTGTAATCACAGAGCAAAAGATTATTTCGAGACTCAACATTTCAAACTGCACCCCACAACACATTTGACCTAATTAGGTAGCTAGCTGCATAGTTCTTAATTAGCAGGGCTTTATATAAATAGACAAAAATATCTGATATTATAATTTCCTTCTTGAGAGGGTAATGGACACATGGAAACAAGGGTTAAAACACAGACTGCAGCACGGGGAAAAGTAGGCCATCAGACTGAGACACGCAACGAGCTAAACATCCTCAGGACGGTGATGAGCAGGTTCAGCCCAACAGAATCAAATAGCTGAACCTTATTTGTAGACAAACTACATTTTCAGTGATGTATGACAGTACTAAGGAGCGTCTCATCCAGTCATCCACTGAATGGGTCTAAATGCAAGCCACTGCTTTGAGAGGGATGAACAGAGTCCTGGACAAGCCTCTGTTCTCATGGGTCTGTAATCTTGCTACATGCCAGAACCACATGAAGGCAAGGGGTTGATGTCTCTCCTGTGGGATGTTTCAAAGCTGTGAAATGCACTCAACGCCACTGATTGAAGAGCATCTGTTTAAGAGTGAAGAATCGTCTTTTATGAGCAATTCATTATTTTAACTCTTGAGTAGAAACCCAACAACTAAAATCCATCAGCAAAGACACACTCTTGGCATTTATTATTTGGACTTGAGGGCACCATCTTGTGTCTCTGGTGTCTTTCTGAGCTTTGGTGTGTCGGCAGTCTTAACAGTTACAGTAATAGCTGCGTTTTCGCCCGTCGGGAGTTGCTCTGACAAACCAACTCCACTACATCTATTCCTAATGAGCAGCAGCCAGTGACCGCCTTTCTGTGGGCGGTCAGCTGTCTGTCCCCTGGTAGACGGGAGGAGGAAGAGCACCCAGAAAACCCCCTCAGCCCCCCAGAAGGGCAACTTCACAGGATGGGGTCCCAACAGTGAGCTGCTAATGATCCATATGATGGTGCAGGCCAGCCATTGTTTGGGCTACATTACCCAGAGAGGGACAAACAATCGTTCGCAGTGTCACTTGATAATGGCCCAAAAAGCAAATCTCACAGACCTTCATTCTTCAAAAGGGTAATTAATTCGCTGCTGTGCTGGGACGCTTCGTCTCCTCCAGCTCCTCTCATGCTGCACCCACTATACTCTCCCAAAGATTTCCAATTGTTTTGCAGACAATGGTTTCAGAAGGCAGTAAAAGACCATTGATCTGAGGACTATTTGCAAATACCCGTCTCCATACAGAGAAATGCATCTTACTGTGTTACGTTAAGCAATTCCACATTTTAATGGGTGGACTATTGATGGTTGATGCCAAAAGAGTATGGTATTGATGCACTCGAAGACATCCACAATGAGGTCTGGAGGGGATAACACCAGCTCAGCACAATAAATAAAGGAAGGGGCATCAAACTGAGGGGGAGGGATTGCATACGGTTGCAGAGTCCTCATAAAAAAGTTACTATAATGTGTGTCATGATTGAATTTTATGATCAATGCTGCGGTACATCTAAAAGTCCACAGCAGCAGAACTCCCAATAAGCAAGTCAGATCTATACTTCTCGAGCTGGACTACGTAGTAATTACAATTGCCGATTAGCTACATGGACATTATTGGATGTAATTAGGTGTTGATTAGAATTGGAACATTACTTCCAACGGCTCAAATGAGAGTGATAATAGCAGGGCCAAAGATTGGACCTGTATCCCTATCTATCATTAAAAATTACAAGATACGTAACCATAAAAAAAAGCACGTCCTCCCCGTTTCTGTATTACCAATAAATCCCACGCACTGAGAGAAATGAATGATCTTTCGACGAAACAGAGACAGCACAAGACAAGACAAATGCCTGTGCTTACATCAAATGTTCCCAGATACGAAACAATCCAACCACACCAATAAAGCAATCAATGCTAACTTAATCTCTACAGCCCCAGCGGCACTTGCTTGCCATTTCTTAGCCCCAAAATGAAGAGGAAAAAAGAGCCTGAAAGGCATAAATAAATAAACCTCAAACCACTCGTGTTCTACTGCTGCCACTAAGGACGGGCGAGCACAAACAACCGTGGCACATCTACAGTGTATGAAGCTCATTTTGGATAAGAGCGCGGCTTTATTCAAGCGCAGAGGTGAATTACAAACAGTCACTTTCAAATTTGGTTAAAGCAGGAAGGAGGGAGGTTGAAGGGGAACAGATGAGGGAAGGGAGGCTGAGGATGAGTCATCTCTGCCGGTCGGGTTGCCCACACTCTTCCTGCAGGGGTCGACAGGGTGGGAAGAGCACTTTTTTTCATGGGGGGAGCAGAAGCCGGCCTAGTCCAAGGTGCTTTGGGGAGGATAAGCTGGCCACTGTGTCTCAAATGGGGACACTTGAGTGGGTAAAGCCTGACTTAAAGAGAACTGCGCCTTTTTCCCTCACTGTGACTCTTCATACCTTTATCCAAGCAGAACTAAGGGCGCCGCTTGCCGAGATACAAAAGGGACAAAATCACTCTTTCATACTTCCATCTCTGCATACCCCATGTGTGCACGGCTGTATATTGTATGGCTCACACACACACACACACACTCCCAGGCTCAAGACTGCTCCCTTCTGGTCACACTTGTTGGCTACATCTTCGAATAGAGGATAAAAAAGTGGCTGGATTTTGTCCAGATGCAGTTACAATTTCACTAATGCTCACTCAAATGTCAATGGGGTCCAGTGACGAAGGATTCTTAATCCCTCATATGAATTTCGCGCCCAAAGGCAGGGAAAAGGCGGTGTGTGTGGCAAATACGAGGGAGCTGCATGAGGGGGCATACATTACGAAGGACTCGTCTCTGGCCTTAATGGGAGTGTTCACTGAATTCAGCTGATATTTGAATCAGAGTGAGAAGCATGAGCACGTCGAACTATTGAACTTTGCTTTGCAGGCTGCCCCTGCGTGCAGACATCCTCTGCAAGTAAACACAGACGAGCCACAGAAACACACCCATCCCATCAGCCTAAATCACTTAAGAGAGTCAGGAACACAAGAGCTCCCTCCGCCCCATCCCCCTAAGTGAGATTATGTAGTTTCACTCTATTTGCCCAAATTATACTGTGCTGTCGCATGGGCTGCCTCATCCTCTGGAAGTGATGGATCAAAAGTGAAAGGCAAAAACTGCAGCAATTGGACTTTTTTTCCCCCTTCTTGCTGCCATTAAAACCAGGGAGAAGTCGAAACCTGTGCTGTGCGACAGTCGGCTCCACTGCAGGTTTGCTTCTGTGCCCATTGTTCTCAAAAATCCATTAAAAAAAAACAGCTTGCAGAGCCATACTGCTGCCTCCACAAATGTAATATACATTGGGCTGAGCAGCACTGGAGCTTTATTGTTTTCTCTATTTGTGTAGCAGGTTGTTTTTGTTTCTGCAAACATAGGTTTATCTCACAGCCGATTATCGGCCTAATTGACGCCATCTTCTGAAGACGACCACGTCATTATTATGTGGAATTTTTTCAGCATGCAAAAAAAATAAAATAAAAGAGTATATTTGTGACATAATAGAAAAAATACAGGATTCCTGGTTATTGAAGATTAGTTTCTTCATATTCTCGCCATCCTTTGGAGCTGAAAGCGTGGATATTTCACATTTCTTTTAACAATAAATGGATCACCACATTCATTTCCAGGCAAGGATCACTTTGGTAAAATTAGGTTATATTGAAGGACTTCTGAGGCTGACATTTGGTGATTTTCTTTTCCCTTAATTTCTTTTGAACAAAAAACACCTTCGTGCTCACATTCGTCTCAAATCCTGCACACACACACACACACACTCGGAGGGACCATTGTTTCCCTCTAGCAGTAGCCCTCATCAGAAGGGACAGCTCCTGCAGTTTCGGCACCAATAATTACTTGACTTCATGTCATAATCAAATCCCTTTAATAATGGGAACAATTCAGCGATTGCCTGGTGTAATCAAATTAGCCTGAGTCTTTTTGGATTTTCAATTATCTCCAGTCGGCGGAGCACTTTATCCAGGGCACTGGCTCCAGCTCTGACTCGGAGCTCTGTGCTGCACCGGGCTGACAGCAGCCGCCTCACAATTACAATGAGGCCGGGCTAATGTGATGACAAGATCGCCTGCCTGCCTTACTTAGCCTTTCATTTGTGCTGGGTCTCCTCAGCGTCCCCGGCCTTATCATCGAGTCCATGTACCTGCTCTGCACGGAGCAGCTCCAGAACACTCTGAGACTTCTGTTTACCCGCTCTTTATGTGGAGAGCGCCCAGCATTAAAGCTTTGGGTACAGCACTTACTCCTCAACGGTTTCCACAGAAAAGGTTTGTTGAACATGTTTGCAGCTTCCTCTTATTCATAGAGCTCTACAAAGGCCGCGCTGTACAAATACAGCCTTTTACTGTTCACCACCAGCTTTGAAGCAAAGTCAAGTCTTTGACACTGGAAGCCACCAGGGAGGCAAAGGGAACCAATGAGAGAGGCGGAGACGAAAATATGGCAGCAGGTTCAGTTCTTCTTTAAAAGGGGAAAACTTACAAAGAGAAACCTGGACGTCCACACTGCAGCTGCATGGGTGAATCTATCACTGCTCCACCCAGGATGCTCCGGCCCATAATCACGATACGACTGCAGATTCATCCAGGCGGTTTATTTCCTCTTCCTTTCAGGACAGCAGAGTGTGAAAGAGTGTTCATGCCTTCATTTCAGCTGTTTAATTTAATGAGCTATTTCCAAGGCATGAAAACAAAGAAAATAGGTCTGCATAATAGTGGAAAAAATGGCATTAAAATGCTTTATTTTTCTAAGAAATATCACGTAGCTCCATTGGGGAATATTTAATTACTGGATAATAATTAGGCTGGAATGTTACTTCAGCAACACAAACAGAAAAGCAGGTGAGAGCTGTGACGACTCTCCTGGTGCGACCTGGAGGGGAAACTGAGGAGTTTAAGGCAACTTTTAACACTTCACTCCAAACTGAAACCAGTGATCTGTTGGTCACGCTGCCTCCTGCTCTGGAAACAGATCTAAAACAGAAAGAAGTCACCGACTGTAACCGAGAACCATTAAATTAGATTCAATTATGTTGTGTCAGAAAGACTTGTAGATCAGTCCTGGGATGGAAACCACAGGGACAGAGCTTTTAAACCATTTAAATAGAGGTTGTTCCATTCAATATTTCATTGCAAACTGCAAAAAATGATAATTTTTCTGTTGTTTTTTACCAGCAGGTTCTGCTGCTGCGTCTGATGCACTTCAGAAGTAAGTTTCTGATCATAATTAGCATGTATTTGGTTATATATAAGGTGGGGAAATAGCACGGCAGCCTTGAGGTTGGCTTATTTTGCTCATCAGCAGTTATCAACTTGCTCCAAAAGTTACCTCGTCAAATGTTTCATTGGATCAAGACTAGCATATAATAATAAATTCAATATTTAATGTCTGAACAGCAAGCTGTACTTAGAAGTTAGGGTTAACAAACCTTACTCAGGACCACTGACTCAAAAATCGGACTTCTTGCATCACTTTTTTCGAATGTGTTCCAGTCGAAGTTGGAAAAAACCCAAGTCCCCCCTGTCAATAAACGCAGCATTAGATGCAGCTGCAGCACTCTTTCAAAGCGTCTCCCCATTTATCAGACTCCTGAACTCCAGTGAGTAGCTATTATTACATAAAATAATATAAGACGTTAAGATTCTGTTATTCTTGGTGGATGCAGAGCCGCCGTATCTCCCACGCGTCCACGAAACTGAATTTTTAATAGATTAGCTTGTTACTAATGCTACGTGTGTGTTTATTCTCTGTTCCTTATAACACCAGACACCAAGTAAACCAACGGTTAGTTCTCATGTCAAAATGATTGGTCTTGTGCTAAATTAACCCATTTTTAAACGCTCCGAATGCTGTTTTGATGAAAATTCCTCAACTTTCCCTTTTAGAGCAAACGGAAAAAAAGTTGTTGCAATGAGAAAACATTATAGACTCAAAATAAAGGCTGATAAATTGTTAAATTATTGAATTTTCCCTCATTCTGCACATTTTCCATATCTCGCTCGTGTTGAAATTGACCCCGAAAGCCACCGATAACACGGACAAAGGAGGGAACGGCAGACCTCACCAATCCACAGGCTTAGGTTAGATTACAAAGTTGATTAGGGGAGGAATTAATGTAGCATTAATGATCCTGGTTTGCAACGTTTTACTACGAATGCACAGCTGTTCCCGTCATGTCGTGCAAACGCTGCCAGAAAACGTCAGATGTTATCATTTCACCATTTAAAGACATGAGCTGTGGACGAACTCATCCACTCTTAGCTGACTATTGCACATAGAAAATGTATATAAGTCATGAAATAGCACTAAGAAACAGAGCTAAAACCAGGCTGCCGGGGCGAGTGTAGAATAATTTGGGATCCAGGTGCAATTTAAAAAAAAGAATCAGGACAAGATTGCAACATGCCTTCGTTTTCTTCTTCTTATTGACTGACTCAGACAACTGAAGGGTGTAGCAGTGGAGAAAATACATCTGTTAATTCATAAAAACAACAGACACACACTGCGTACTGTATAGTCTGCACCTCGGTGTGCTGCATAGCTCCCACCTGATCTGATTGTCTTAATTAAGAGGAGAAACAGACTGCAGCCGCACCTTCTGAGAACTCTGAAATCAGGCCAATTAGCTGGCGTTCACACAAAGTCATGTTGGATGTGACCTCTGACCCCCTCACTGATTTGTCATTAACTGTTAAACTGAAGCGCCGAGAGGAAAACATAAAATCCTCCACGTCTCAGAGGCAAACCCCAGGCCGTGTGCTCCTCTCAGTGAGCCTAACGAATCCACTTTCTTTCATCTGCTGCTAAGAATACACATTCACCTGGAAACACTCTGCACCAGAAATCCAGCGCCTTCAATTAGTTTCACCCTGGATGATGGATTGAAAGAGATGCCCTTGAAAACAACATATTGATGAGCTTAATTTCAAAATGTAATCAGGGGATAAATCCCTTAATCATCTCATTTTTGAGGGAGAGCTCAAATAAATAACACCTATAAATAAGATCTGATCATTCATCTCGGCGCTTTTGACGTGATTTACAAGTTTATCCGAGATCTATCAATGAAACAATCCTTTTCATAGATTTTTGGGGCTTTTTTTGCAAAGTGAACCACTTCGAAATCTCATCAGCTTTCCCCCAGCGATGGCCATATTCATAACGGATGAGTTGCGTACTTCAGCTTATGAAAAGTGACAGCAGCAGATTAGAAAAAGTGAGTGTACATCTTTGAGAATTATTGTAGAAATTGAAAGTAGCAAAGATCAGACTGGACAGGATCAGACTACTAAGCTCTCAGGTTGTCTGTGTGATGAATAAATAACGGATCAAAAACACACATTATTGTGGAGTCAAAGGACGATAAAGTTTGCTTTAACCATCAAATCATCCGACTCAGCTACTTAAACCCATAGAATCCACATTGTTTGTCTGATATGTGGCTGAATACCACGTGTCTGAGGGCTAAATGTTTCAGTGAAAGAGCAGAAACCGAGTTCCTAAAACAGCTGGACTCCTCCGAAATGTTCCGAACAGGAAAGAAGTTTGTGTGTTTCCTGGGAACAATCTTAAGCTTCACATTTGATGCTGTAATGAGTGTTACTGAGAGCAGGGCCGTCTAAGTGGGACTGAGACAGAATGAACTATAATGTGTGCTCACGGTACTAAAGAATCATGTCACCCAGTGCAACAGTGTGGCTCACTGATGTATTTTTAATAGTTTTTGGACAATAACGGAGCTCCGTGGAACAGAGGAAATAAGAAAATAACATTAAACAGATATAATAATAAAAAGGCCCAAACAGCCGAGCCGCCGGGGCCATATTTAGTTTGCTACCATTATCATTGTTATCATGAATATTATTCTAATTAATCTTATCATGGGCCCAAGCTGTGAAGGTGTTGGCCTATTGTTTGGTTCAGATTCTTTTTCCTGTTTATTTTTCTGCCTTAAAAGTGTTTGTGCAGCAAAAAGCACAAAAAAGGCTGAGAGAGCGATTCCTCCTCCAAGGACAATGGTGTGTTTTGCAATTTTCACAAAAGTGATCCCGATCCACACTAAAATTTAATGGGTGCTTCCTTTGTCCATGCTTCATTATACTTGCCTCTGTAGGGCCTCCTTTTTGTGTGCAATCTTGCTAACAAACTCATCCAGTCACTGCGTTGGCAGAGGAATAAGAGCTGAAAACATGGGGTGGTCTAAAGATCCCCCTACTCCGCCCAAAGCGTGAGGTACTGCACCCACAGGTGGCGCTATATGAGTCTAATTCAGGTTTTCTCATGTATCCGATTCATCTGTAAATGCATCTTCTTTGTTTAACATCTTCTGAGAAACTTAGGCCGACTTTAACCCATTTAAGCTGCCTAAAAGGCATTTTTAAAAATGCATTCGACAACCTTGGCATTATTAAGAAAATAACCTCCAAAACTACATGTTTCTTCAATTGGTTATTCATTGACTCATTACTGAAAAACAAATGATTGTTTTTATAAATGGGGACAGAAGTCAATCCAGTCCAAATTAAACCATAACAGCATAACATGAATAATAAGCTTAAAAAATCTGCTTTAACTAATGAACACACGAGATATCAGCTTGTGTTTTAATCCATGATGACAAACTACACCCTTTAGAAATGGATTAGAAAATCTAAATACTGTTTGAACTCTTTAAGTTCCCTAAAGTCTTCATTTCTCAGCATTTGAAGCAAAGAGAAGAAAAAAAACATCGACATCATATAAAACCACTGCAAAACATCCAGATTTAATGGGCTGAAATATGCAGCAAATTCTGAACTGTACGGGGAAAGAAGAAGGTTTAAAAATCACATCCTGTTCTCTTAATTTGATCAGTTACCTTCATGTGGACACCAAAGAGCCTGTAAGCGTAACAATAATCACCTCAAGCTTTCCTTTATTCCTGCATCTATCAAACTACTAAATAATAAAACATGCTAATTTGGCCGTGTAGCTTATTTCTAATGCAACCTGCACTTTGTTTGGCACAGCTGCATTTGCTATTTAAATTGTTCTATTTTCCTTGTGTTTTAACTTCAACATACTTTCCTGGCTGGGTGATAAATTCGCCAATACAGCTGCAGCACAGACATGCCGGTTTCTCTTCATCGTTTCCCCCAGATACACTATTTATTTCACTTTTATACCCTGCTTTAGCCTGTCCCTTATGTATGTCCTGATATCCTTGTAGGTTGTTACACAATTTAATGTCTTGCAGCACTTTGCTCCGAGAAAAAGAAAAAAAATCCCCCTAAGAGGACAATAAAGTATAATTTATTGATTTTAGGGACATGATTCAGTTCAGAAAATGTACTTTTTCATACATTTTTCCAAGTTTTCATTGAAAAGCAGCAAAGAAAGACATCGTGCACAGTCACATTCACTCTTATTAGTACTTCTGTGTCCTTCCAAGTATTTTTATACTGTTGTGAGCCTTTCATGTTTCACTTTTACACATGTGGCATGATCCAACATATCCCTTAAACACCTCAAATCAAAGGAAGCATCCTCCTCTCTGTTCCAACTGTTCCCATCCATGAGGAGGACCTCATATGACCTCATTCTTGAGTGTTTTTCCTTAAAGACAACAAAAAGTCTGTGAAGGAGGAAGACGGGAAGGTGGGTGCCACTGCTGCATGCCGTGCTTTCTGCTTGGGTTTAGATGATAACATCACTCGGTTCGGGTTATAAATAAAACTAAGGTTAGCTGGTCAGGACTAACATGTGCCCTTTGTTGGATGCCACTTAATGGACACTACTTCCATGACTTCCAGACGCCGCATCGTGTTTGAATGCAGTCGTGGGAAATGTCTGCCTGTATCAACAAAGGACCCATTTGGCTGAAAACCGTCTGAAAACCTGCCCGTCTGGAGATTTAAAGCAGCTATTTAAAGTCAATGGCCAGCACCAAAAAAAGAGAAAAGATGCAGGATCAAATATTTCCATAATTTAAACATTACATTTTAATCACGCTGCTTTGTGAGAGGACAAGTTGATAAGTACAGTCATTCCCCTGTTTGCTGTAAATGCGCCTCCTCTCTTTTTACTCATTGATAGCTTCACTGAAGTGATTATTCAGCGCTGATTCTTTTTTTCCTCTTGAATTTCCTCTATTTGAATATTATTCCATAATCAACAAAACATGTTGCTGCTTGTCTGTGTTTACATCACTGATTTGCATTCAAATCATATTTCCTCTTCCTCTCCCAGCATGCTCAAGTGCAGATGCTCCAGAGGTAGCTCGGAAAAGGTTGTGTGTGCCAAATATACTGGAGGAATAAATAAACACTTTATCAAGCCATGGAAGAGAGGAAAACCTATGTCGGGGGGAGGAGCGGGACCGAAAAAAGGAGGGGAAAGACTCCATTGTCCTCTTTCGAACGAGCACTGTGAGAAGTGATAATTAACCGGTAATTAATTTGGTGGTCTTTATCTCAGAGCATGTGTGCTCTGCAAAAGATTAGGAGAGCTTTTTAATAAGCGGCACAGAGTTTGATTCTGCCTATTTCCGCCTGCAACAAATAAGCTTGTGTTTGTTTATTCCAGACAGGCAGCTGGCAGAGAGCTGCTGATACGTTCACAGGGAGGCTTTCCCACTTTTCTCAGGCTGTTGTTGTTGGTGGAGGCCTGGAACGCTGCGTGCTCCATGTATCTGACATCACAACACCGCTGATAATTAGACACGAACCAATTCTTTCCTTTATCTCCCACTGAATTGTGCTTAAAGAGCAGCAACACACCTTAAACTTTTAGTCATCTGACAGATGAGCCATGCAAAAGCTCCAGATTTTAAAAAGTCAATATTTGTGGGCTTGTTTTTATTTATTATTGCATAACAATTAATTTCTGACATTTCTGTCTGAAAAAGTCACTTTTATGTCTTTGTCCAAACAACCTTGTGCTCTAATTTGGGTAAATAATGCAATAAAAATCCTCATGACCCGTATCGCTCTATGTCAACAGCAGAGTAATTTCCTGCTGAAAATCTCCTGTTTATGCTTGTTATTAATGTGAAAGGAAGACAAATAACAAAGGATATGAGATAATCTCATAAGTGGCATAATTTCAATATCTGTATGAGATCGCACATGGAGCGCATCATGATGAATCATTTACACAAATCTAACACAAGCATGGAAGTAAAGGCATTTGTAAATGTTTCATTCCACCACACAAAGGGAGTTCACAGGGTCTGTTGTTGCACTGAAGATCAAACCCGGAGCACTGCTGCCATCTACTGGCCAAGAAAGACAGCAGGGCAGCAAAATGAGTGGGAGGAGAGGCAATCAGAGCAGCTCAGTGTTACACAACAGCAGCCATGTAAAGATGGGGGGAAAGTAGCTTCTCAAATGAAAACAACCTTAAGAAGTGGGGAGATGTGGCGTCTAAGGCGATATTATTTCAAATTGGGGAAGTATTTTGGTGTTTTTGTCACTGGAGCTAATAAACAATTTTATCGGTCTTGTTAGAGTCTAAATATCATCTGTAAAAGATAAAAAAAATACTGCTGACTAAACATTCAGAGAGACGACAAAGATGGATGAAAAATGTGTTTCAGCACTATGCTGCAGTCCCGTCTTTGTCCACCAGATGTCCCTGATATGCCACACACTGCTGCCCCTCTGTCCTCATCCGACCCCGTTCCAAAACTGCAGCCCCCACCCTTGAAAAATCCCCTCTAAAGCCCCCACAACTCCAACCACCCTCTCCCTGCCTGTACCCATCAGCCCCTGCGTTCTCGGTGGAGGAGAGCCATGCTGTCACCTCCTCGACCCTGCCGGGGAAACAGATTCAGCCGGTTAAACAGGAGCTAAATCCCCCTGAGAAGCACAAAACTGTCTCCTGTTTTATATTTAGCTTTCACAAGCTCAAAGGAGGGGTACGCGGTGAGAAGCCATGTCCGAAATGTCACACAAACCCACACCAATTCCTACTGTACGTCCTTCACCGGATGACCTAAATCAATTGTCAGCCCACGCGACGGGGTGAGTGAGCCCCCTACTGGAGCTTGACCTTAACACTCCTGTCTCCTGTTCAAAAGGCCTGATAACAGAAAAAATAAAAAGATTAAATCAGACTGCTCACAAACACAGCCAGCCTGTGAATAATGAATAGGAGACGAACACCGTTCTAAACAATAGAGGCCCCAGTGGCCATTCTGCAGCTGTTCCGATGGCTCCCAGCAAGCACTTCACTCCTGGGTAGTTGGCGCCTTTTTACCTTCGACTACAGTGGCACACAGAGGCCACACCTGCTGTCCCTGTGGTCGCCCGGAGCCCCCCAACACCAATGCCACAGAGCCAATAAAAGAAATATGAGCAGGATGTAGCAGGAGGGCAAACACTCACATGCACACGGTGCTCCAGCTCGCTCTATGAAGAATGAGGATATACGAGCACACAAAACCCGACTCTATTTGTCTCTGCTACCCCCCTTCCCTCCATCTCTGTCCTTTCCCTCTACACTCTCTCTTCATCTCCCCACGGCAGAAGCGACTAAAAGTAATTATACATGTTTAATAACTTCAAGGACTATAAAAACCGCTGTCGGGGGGCGAGGAGGTTCGGTTTAACGACGGTGATAAAAATGAGGGTAAGGAAGAGGGGACGGAGGAGAGGGGGGGGCTGCGGTGACAGTAAGAGAATGAGCTTGTGAGAGGAATCGAGGCCTTGGAAATATCCAGGGAATCACACTGCATGAGAAGTAGATCAGACCCATTTGAATGGAGAATGCAAACTGCATCGGCGTCAGACGTGCTGAGCAGTCAGAGGCTGGTGACTACCCACAATCCTCCTCTTCTTTTTCTGCCAGCCGGTAAAGCCTGGAATATGCCGTGCCCGTATTCCTTGGGAGCATCGTCTTTAAAAGTCAAACAGACAACGCGATGAGGGAAAACCTGTTTCAAAGGCGCTGAAGTGAAGCAAATCTCTTGTAGCTCGCATCCTGCCGGAGTGAGACACTCGTGGGCCAGGCTTGTATTAGTTTGAATTCTGGGAGTGTGGGATTGACGAGACAAAGCTACACTGTCTGCTGTGTGAGAACACAGGGTGGTGAAGGAGGTTTTCTTTTCCTATAGACACCGAGTGATCCAGGGGTTAGTTCTGAATTTCTCTGCCTGACTATGGTTCTGCCTATTTGGTGTGCAGCACAGCATGAAAATCCCCTGAATAACCCCCGGTTCACTCATTCCCAGGAAACTCGCCGTGTTTCGGGCGGGGAAAACACGCAGCTCGTCTACGTCTACAGACCTCGTCCGGGATAAATTTGTTGCTTTCATTTTGTTTCCACTGTAACCTCCTGATCGTTGAGTTATTGGAAGAGCAGCAGATTCTTTCAGCCTGTTCTCGCCCAACAGCAGAACTCCTTTTTAGTTCATTGTGAAGAGGAACAGAAGGTCTGCTGGGTTCATGCTGCCTCGGCTCTTCCTTGCCCCAGGCACACGAGCATGTTGCGGTTATATATTCTTTCCCAACTTCCTGACCTTGTCCCGGTCCAGGTGAATGTAGATGGGTTCAGCCGACCCAGATGCCCGGCAGGTCTGCTTGGCCTGGGCTGTGCGGAGGTGCCCGCTGCCCCACTGAGGGCGTGGGCGGGGAGTGTGAGGGGATGCTGGGAAAAGGAGGAGGAGGAAGAGAGGACATTCCTTGGCCTCAGGTGAAGCTGGGCGCAGTGCCGCAGTGCCGGGCGCACACTGTGAGCAGGAATATATAAACACACTGAGCTGCAAGCTGCACCCGCTGGCAGGAAACATGCACAGCCACGCACGAGCACAGCAATGTACACATTTAAATCATAACAAGGATGGATGTACACAAACAAAACCAGGCAAAGTGCTTGTCTAGCATAAATACACACAGCACAACACGGGTACGTATTTCTGTATTTCTATGACAAATAACACCAACACACTGTTTGGTATTACAGCTCTCTACCATCCTCCTGCTGCTACTTCCGGTAGTGACAGCCAAGGCCCCGGCTCTAAAGAAAGAATGAAGCCAGGGATCAGGCCTGCACGCCTGCCAACACAAACCGACCAGCAACCCCCCCACCCTCCAGGACCATACTGCCCCACACATAAACCCACTCAGCTCCAGCAGCACAGCACAAAGAGATGTGGGAACGCTGTGGCACTTGTCCCAAAGCAGAGCGGAGACACATGCACGACAAAATATTTAGTTGAGCAGGAAAAACGCAGAGAGAAAGAGAAGATGTGGGTGCAGAGCTGGAAAATCGATATCCAATATGTGACCCCCCCAAGAAAGAAAAGCGTTCAATACTTCCTCCAGAGTTTTATTTGTGGAAAAGCCTCTGAAACAAAAGTTGGACCGTCTCAGAACATCAAAACCTTTTCTCAGTAGCACTGGAACTGGCTCCGTTACTTCATATGAATCAAATGAATACTTGTTGGTACAACAGTGGAGTCCCAGACTCAGGGGACTCTCACACCAGCAGTGGAGCTTTTTACCAACTTATGGCTCATAGAGCGTACAGAACATGCACTGCACAAACAGCACAGAACAACACCGAGTGGTGAAGAAAGTTAAAGCAGCGTCTAAAGAGCTTTACTTTTTCCCCGGGAGTTGGTGGAAAGAAAAACAGTTAGAAGAGGAGTAAATCTGAGCATGTGGGGCAGCCTCGCTCCTACAGAGTGTAGGAGGCAGTGACATCCAGTGACATATTGCAACTAGCTAAATACATCCCCTTCAAATTGAGAAAGAAAAACTATGGGGGCAGCAGAAGCACAAAAAGCCCGCTCCAGAGCTGGTGTCGCTTTGTCTTTTCGACATGGCAGAAGGCTGAACGGGGCGACCTGCCGCATCGCCAGCTTCAGCTGTAAAAAATACATTATTCAAGCAGCTATTCAAGTCGAGCAGAACCAGCCTTTTGTTCAGCATTCGCACCTTACATCACTTTATCAAACACTAATCTGATCAAGCGTGGACCGAAATGATTCTTAATCAATTCTTTCTTTCTTTTCCTGGCAGAATGGCAGAATTATTTTAATTAGTTTAATTTAGCAAAAGCAGAGAATCTAATTCTTTAAATGTTTTGGAGTAAAAATGGAACACTACCCAGAATAATTTAAAGGTATTCAACCTCAGAAACTCCCTGGTGTCAGACGAGAGATGCAGAACCTCAGAGCAAAACGATCAGAAATGAAGACAAACTCGGAGGTTTTAAAGCCGTTTAGATGTCGTTTATTTCTATAGAAACAGAGCAAAGTGACCTCTGGTTCAGCAGAAGAAGCTTGCTTTGTACGACTCAGTGCCACACAGCTTCATTTCTGGTGTGCAAGGTGTGCAATATCTGCTAAGAACATCATAAATGTATTCATCTGAAGCCCCACCCTGCAGAGGAGGCTGGAGAATAAGCGAAATAAGTGAATAAGTGATCGACATCAGTTGGAGAGTCCTGGATCTGGTTGTTTTTACGCAGGAAACGGTGGAATTTTGCAGATTGTTTGATGTTTTACTGTCAAGGCAGTTTTGGCATTCAAGTAAACAATATGTGCTTTAATATCAATTGAAGATATTGAATTTGTGCAAGAGGGATAAGCAATCAATAACCAAACCGTTTAACAAACGGCCTTCTTTAAATAAGTGTGGCTCACGCTGACTGAATCAGATGTGACGTGTAATAAAAGAGCAGCATTGAGGCAGCGCAGACACAAACCCGCCCTGACACCAACACACTCGTGCCTGCAGAGTGACAGAGGAGACGGATCTGTCAAGGAGACGCTGCCTTGGCCTCAGAAGATGGCTTCCCTTCCAGAGCCGCAGGAGACAGGAGACTCAGCGCTGCCTGGCGTCGGGTTAGCTCCATTTGGCAACCGGCGGGCTGAGTTGGCCTCGGCCTGTTCACAAATGAGCGTGGAGGAGTAAGGTGATGATGTCTGTGTGGTGGCAAAGCCAGCGGAGTCATTATGAGATCCATCATGACTTATTATCAACATAACTGATCATATCGTACGCACACTTGGTTGTACTGTTCTTGGATGACAGCCTCTTATTTTCTCTGTACAAACGCTGATAGAAATGAGAGGCTTGTTGTTGTCGCCTCCCCCGCGGTACCCAACACCGGCCCGATCATCAGATACATGCAGTAAAACTGCACGCCCGCTCGTTTCATCACAATGACCTTCCCGACTTCAGCGCCTTTTTTCCAAGGAGCTTTCAGGAAGTGTCTTTTTGACAGGCCGACACACCGCTGCGCCTCGTCTTGAAAGACAATTCCAATCAGAGCTTCATTCAGATAGCGCCATTCAGAAAACAGGAACAATAGAATAACTGAAGTCTATCATGTTCCTCCATGTAAAACAACCTTTGGGCTAATTGTTCCCAATTAGGTGGCTGACACAAAGGGAGGCTGACAAGCACACAGGTGCCTGTCTGGCTGACTGTCTCTCGCAGGGGTTCATGCTCGCCGCTTTAGCTTTGTTAGCTTCACGCAGAACTCCCTGCATCGAATCAGGCCCCGAGACAGAAAAAAGCTGTCGTGTGATTTATAATAAAGCAAAATAGTGGAGGATGAGGGGGAGAGAGAGGCAGCCATAACTTATTCTTTCCCTTTGTTGTTGTTTTTTTTTCCAGAACATGTTGATGGAGTTGAGTGAATTATTCAGGGTGATAGTCTGGTTCTCGGCAGGATGCAGTATAATGTGCTGTAGATTTGCTCGAGGGCTGAGCCAAGTTTGTGGTGTTTTGGACAAGAAGTGTCGAAGCAACTCGGCTAAAAGAAAATATGAATAAAAAGAAAAGCACTGCAGTGTGTCCCCTGATAGATTCATCAGCTTGTGGACTTTTACTTAACATCTTATTCAAACTGGCAGCCATGCAGTGGTGCGTGGTTGTCCATAAAACTCACATAGCTGTTTTTACTCCATCCATCTTGTTTTTCAGTCAGTTAAAATATTCCTGGAACAAATTTGTCCCTTTGCCCGAGGATAACATCCATGACAAGCTGCCGTTCACACATCGCAAACACCCCTTTGTGTCCAAAATCCCAGCGAGAGCAGATGAAACAAAACACTTCACGTGCCAAATGTGTCTTTTTAAAGAGGTCCACAAACGTATGGAATTACAGGAGAGACAGTATTAAGACAAAAGCATAGTATGCATTGGCAGAATACCCATAATGCTTCACTCTGAATGGACTGAGAGCAACACAGCAGCTGCCATGAGCAGAAGGTTGTTGGTCTAAGACCACACCCCCACTTTTATAAAGCAAACAACACTAATTATAACAGTTATATTTTCTATTGTAAGAAATAAAAGAAGATAAATAGTATTTTTCCCCATATCTGCTGCTGATTTAAGTTTCACAAACTCGTGGGTTGAACTCTCACCCTCCTTCTCATCCAAAAAAGATTTCCATCTCCTGATTTGAATATTGACTTGACATGATGAGACCTTCCCCTTGAGTCTGCTCAGGAGACACAAACTGGTGCCATTCATCACTAAAGTGAAGATATAAAATGAAGGCTGACATCTAAATGATTCCCCTGAATCCCCCATATTTCACAGGAGGCCCGCTAATATGAGTGCTGACATTTAAATGAACATTCTCATCTATGAGAAGGTCTAATTTGATCAGGGTAAAAATCCAAAAGAAGAGGATCTCCGTGACACACACACAGCGATATGCATCTCTCTTTACATCAGTCACCTCCATGAAAGGAGACCTCCCAGTGACCTGGCCCCCATAAAGACAAGCCACTGCTCACAGATTCACTGCAGGCTGCCCACATTTGATTCTCATCCACCACCAACGCCGCTTTCATCCAGCATGGCTGCAGGCAGCGGGGAACAAACAATACAGCAGCTTCACAGAGACATGTGACGGCAGACAGAGACGAGTACACAGAGATACGAATGAAACGCTTTCCGTGGCAGCCTAATCTCAGATAAAGATCCTGCCATCCTGCAATAAATCTCCTCAAAACCTGCAACACAATCTCAACTTTTTCTTCATCCCAAAAGGTGTCAAGTTTTATTAAGCAAGGCCGCTGTGTTACATTATTTCCTTCTGGCTCTAAGATAACTTTTCACCTACTCTCCCAAATGAGCTACCACACAGGAAATGATGAAATCTCTCAACAGTGTCATTTATGATGCACAGAGAGGAAGAAACCCACCAGAGAACGCCGACAGAGATAAATCATGCAGTAACATTTCACACTGAGATTACACTTAGTATTCCACTTTTTTTTCTATTATATCATTTATATTTCATACATGATGTGGTCCTTAAAGCAGAGAACACTGCGGTTAGCTTTAAAAGTTTAATTTTACAGCTGAAATCATGATGTATACAGTCTGAATGACTTGTATCTGTTTGCAACCCGCCGCCCAGTATGAGCCTTAAAAAAGAGATTTTTAACACAAAACAGAGCCTAAACGCAACTGTCACTCACTTTCATTTTGTTAGATTTAAGTAGAATAAGCCAGAATTGGAGTTTTTTGCCCCGTTCAAATTGGTAGACAATCTCAATGCAAGTTTTTCCTTCGCTGACACACTGTAAGCTGTGGCCTTGGGCCCAGTAGACAAGCAAAATGAGTCTCAGTAGGTGTTCACACAGGTCCCAACGTGCAGCAACAAAGGAGACACAGCAGTGACGGCTCCGACTGTCCTTCCATATGAAGCTCACACAAATCTGGAAATGTTTGGCGATTAATTCGGCGAATGGAGCTTTTTAAAACAACCTAATTACTTCATTTAACTGCCTGCATCTTAGAATAGATTCTTCTCAGTTGAGAGGAAAACAAATATGGGCTTTTTTCCCCACTCGGGTACCATTGATCCAGATTTGATCAACTTAAACAGCTAAAATCCATTATAAAAGTAAGATTATTTTGATCTAAGTTATTTTCTTTGAACAAAAATAAAGATTTCAACACACAAAAAGCACTCAATAGCCATGTTCCCACTGACGCAATCTGTTGTTTATACATTTAATTGAATTACAATATTAAATGCGCTGGTTTATTAGTTAAATATCGTAGTATTTATTACTTTAAGTCACTTCTTTAGTGGCAATTTCCCTGAACTGTGAGGGAGAGATTTTTCTGTTTACTCCCACATTTCAATAATCAAATTAAAGTATCTGTCTCTGGCACAGGTGCGTTGGGGAGTATAAGGTGTCAAAAAAACTGAAAAATGCTGCTAGCTCCTCTTTCTCGGCATCAAAATTTATTGATCACACGAACGCTGACCCCCCCCCGCCGCCACCACCCGGGCCTTCGTCAGGAGTGCTGTTACAGCAGTCTTGATGAATAAATCAAATTATGATACCGAGCAGGAGCAGTGTGCCGGTTTGCTCTCTTTTCTTTAGAGACTTAATCAATTTAAACACACGAGACAAACAAACAAAAACCTGGAAAATACTAAAAAAGCTCAAAGTCACGACGTAATTCTCGTGTTCTACGCATAGAAACTAATGACAGTTTCTGCTCAGCTCACACACAACGACAGGGGAAGGCTCAACACTCGACATTAGACCAACCCACACACATCAGACAGCATATCAGCCCTCACTGTGGCCTCATGCCTGCTTATGAGAATGTGTCACCTCTCATGGCACCCGGAGCAGATAGCAGAAGGCCGAACCGGAGCGTTTAACTCGGGTTCCAGGGAATGGCTGTAGGTCACCACTGTATCATCTCACATCCACATTCACACAGGAGCTGCCAGGTGGCTTTTATTTGACTTTAATGTGCAGAAATATTAGATTTTTCCTGGGCAGGCTAAATCCCTCCCCTGGGCTCCCTGATAGCCTCTGCAAAACCCAACACAGAAGACGGGTCAATAAGAGCCCTGATGCCAAATCTCCTTAAACTCACTCTTTATTCATGAATATGTGCTGAAACAATCTTTTGGAGGCATTAGGGAGTTTGTGAACAAAATGCAGAGTGCAGGCCTCTCTAATCCACTTTGGTTAACACTTTCAACAGGAACTCAACATCACTGCTGCACTTCCAGCACAGACGGAGGAACTGAAGCCTTGGATCCAGCTGTGGAGGTGACATTTTTACCTTTTTTACTAATCAGTGGGTTATTGTTGAAGTAATTAGCCAACCTACTGTAGATATAATTACTGCAAACGAACAGGACCACGGTCTGAAAGCCTTTACTGCATGCTGATAGAACTGTGAGTGTGGTTTTTTTGCTCTTTAATTCACTCCACATTTCCCATAAACCTTTTTTTTTTGGTAATAATAAAAACGATACGGCCATTCAACGCCTTAATTAAAAGTATTAATCCAAAAGAGTTACATGTGTGTGTGTGCTTTAACTTATACGTACACAATGCAAGCTGATGGCCTTATGTAATGGCTATAGAATAATGACACAATCTGCATTGAGGTCACTTCCAGATGAGCCTAATTTGCTCTGTGTGAGGTAAGAAGTGTCCTCACAAAACAAATGTCTGATTTACACCAAAAAGGAAGAGTTTGTGTCCTTAAATAGCCAAACATGAGAACGTATTCTGTTGCTTTTAAGATGAACACGTATCCACTCTCTTGATGTCGTAATAAATGACCATTTAATGACATTTTGCATCCGGTTCTGCAGCCCCGGCCAACCAGAACAACTTAGAGTAGGTTCTAATCTGCTTAATATGAGAGGGAACAATCTCCTTAAAGTCCAAGCAGCAGTGGAAGCACAGAAGCTCCTTTCATTTTCCTGCTGTTGTAATATCTTAATGTCAGGTTTGTGAACTTATATTTGGGAATTTATAAAGTTTTAATAGCACCAGCCGCTGTTTTATAGACACAACCTGAAAGAATTTGCAGAAATCCTGTTTGCGGTGGTGTTCATTGATCTCAGTCAGTGCTATAAAGAGCATATTTATATAGTTATAAATTTAAATTAGAATTGTAATATTAAGGCAAATCGATGTATTTATACACAAAAGGAGGTTTCCAATTAAACCAGTTATTTCTAAAGTTGAACCGGCGCTGAACCGGCTCGATTGAACAGTGAACCTCTCGATTCAAACCTCCCAAACACAAGTTCAGTGTCCTGGACAGACATCCACACACTCTCCTGCTTTGCTTTGCTTCGCTGATAGCTGTTGGACAGAAACGGAAAGTAATCCGGTCTTTGCGAGAGCTGCAACAACATGGGAACACTACAGGGGGGAGAAGTTATTTATTGCCAGTTTAATGTAACAAATAATAATAAAAAAAAGGAATAAATCTCTGGGTTCTACCGCTCCTAATTCATCAGTGCTAGAGGCTGGAGACTGAATATTTATCGCTTTCACTGCAAGTCAGCTTGAAAACACATCTTCCCTTCAGTGACTGCTTAAGTTTCTTGTTGTTGAGCAAAAATCAATTCTGAGCTTCTGTTTTCTGAACCAATATCTTGTCTTGAAAACTTGCAGAATTGAGCAAATTCCCTCAGAGGAGGCTGCCAATCGTCTCTGCAATTTCCTTGTATTTCCTGTTTAATTATGCCAGAGAGTGAAAACCTGTGTAGTAATGAGTGTTTATGTCAAAATACAGCATTCATCACCTTTTGGTACACTTTTACAGGCTATTAAAGAGCAGAAAGCTTCAAATGTGAGGCTTCAGGTTTTTATTTTTCTTTTATCACGATACTAATACCGCTTTTAAATCATACTAATTAATTTTGCAGCTGTCATCGGTGCTTGAGTTGAATCCAGGAAATGCATTACAGGTGTACATCTTCCTATCACAACTCAACAGTTAATCTAACACCAACCAGATGGAAGATTTCTTTCTCTGTGCTGAAAATGAACTGTCAAATTTTTCTAGTTAGCAGGAGCTCTAACAGCTGCAGACAGCCGGCTTTTATCAATGGAAGAATCCAAGAATCCATGTGTCACAGACCCAAATAGTCAGTTCCTGACAGATCAACCAGCTGCAACCAGAAGCAGCGATTTAAATTAAAGCTTCACTAATCAAAATGACTCCACTGGACTGATTTCTGTCATAGTGAAGAGTTTTATCACTGGATTCGACAGATCTGCAGCTCCAGGGAACGTTTATCCCTCTTTAAGTGCATTGTTTTGGTTTTAGAGCTCAGAAACTCCTCTAAATATGCTAATTTCCACCTGCGTGTTGCAGTCGTGTTGACAAATTAAACCAGGATACATTATGAGCAGCACTGGCAAGAAGACTACTTAACTTAGAGATCCAGCAGTTAAACTCTGCAGGAAACACAACAGCTGGTATCATGGTTCAGAGGGGCCCAAAGAAAGCAGGAGAAGAAGAAGAAGAAGAAATGTTTTATGACACGAGATATCAAAAGTTTAGCCTAAATGTGTGATGTGCACTGTTCACAACTCACAAGAACAACTTCAAAGTTGATTTCACACACAGCTGAGTGCAAAGATGGGTGGAGCTATGCTTCCAGCTTCAGTGGCCATGCAACCGGACCGCTGTCCTTGTCCCAGGAAACTGAATCAAGTATGTTTGACAAAATGCTCGAGACATTCTGCTGCTTCCAACTTTCTCTGGGGGAGATCACGATGCATGCAAGGACAGCTGAACTCTGCACAGACATTGTTGTCAGATGACGCTGAGGATATAAAATCAGGATTTTACGAGAGCAGAGACAGTCTGGAAAGGCTTTAAGCCATCGCTAGTTGACAAGAGGTCTTAATGGGCTGATTTTCAGTCACATTTAGCTGTCTGATCCCAAATCCCAGAACGGTTTAGGCCCAAAATACATCTGTGATATGTTCAGAGAATATAAACCCAGCAGAGCTCTGAGATCCAAGGACTCAGGTCAGCTGGTCCAGTCCAGAGTCCAGACTAAACATGGAGAAGCAGCATTTAGCTGCTATGCTGCAAACAAGTGGAACAAACTGCCAGAAGAGATTAAACTGTCACCAAATGTAGACCTTTTTAAATCCAGGTTAAAAGCATGTCTTTTCTCATGTGTCTATGCATGAAATCTGCATGCTATCTTTTAACTTATCCAGACTGTTGCTTGCTTTTATTCATTTTAATTATTTAATTTCTTTCTATTTATATTCTTTTACATATTTTAATGCTTTTTCTGCTCCCTGCTGCAATGCTTTTCTTTCATGTAAAGCACTTTGAATTGTTTTGTACATGAAATGTGCTACAGATAAATAAGACTCTGACTGATGAACAAAAGGAAAAAATTTCAGCTACACTTTACTGTTTTTACAAAAAGATGCAAAAAGATGGAAACTGGAGCGTTAAGTGTTAATAATCAACTAGTTCACAGCCCCAAAATTAACTAGTTCGTGCTCTTGGAAAGGAGAACTTGTTCCTCCCTTTAAGTGGTACGGTTTGTAGATGTGGACGAATCTTCTTCGGGCTCCTTGGACATTTTATTCCATCAGAATCTGTGGTGATACATAAAAGTGATAGCTCAGGAGTTCTGGCTTCAGCAGGACCACCGGATTCTTTGTGAACGCATTCATGCCCGATGCTGCCGTTGAGGTTAAACAGGTCAGTTGTAGCAGCGAGTTAAACAAAAGAGGTGTTTTCTGTAAATTAAATCCACTGTTGGAGAAAATAACTCACGATACTATGGCGGCCTAAAGCATTCACAGAAATAATATCAACACAATGTTAATGGTTTGATTTTAGTTTTTCAAAACAGGAGCTAAGAAATTTACAATCCTGCTACACATTCCTGTCTCCAGCTTCCACTCTTCTTCTTCTTCTTCTTCTTATTGTTATTGTTGTTGTTGTTGTTGTTCTTCTTCCTCTTCTTCTTCTTCTTCCTCTTGTTCTTCTTCTTCTTCTTCTTCCTCTTGTTCTTCTTCTTCTTCTTCTTCCTCTTGTTGTTGTTCTTCTTCCTCTTCTTCTTATTGTTATTGTTGTTGTGGTTCTTCTTCTTCTTCTTCTTCCTCGTTCTTCCAGGTGACTGACAGAACTTTGCACATTTTCTAAACTGATTGATTGATCCTTTTATTATTAAGTAAATTGTGTTATTATAATAATAATTATTATAATTATATTATTTTGTTTTGATACAAAGTGTAAATAAAGTGCTGTTAAAAAAAAATTCCTCTTCTTCTTGTTCTTATTCTTATTCTTCAGGTAGCAACATGTTTTTTTTTCCTTTCAGGCAATAAAGAAAACTGTCGGCTCGTTGTTTTTGAACATCACTTCATTTTTTCCCTTTTTCTTTTTCTAACATATTAACATGTCTTGGATTACGCTGATAATATAACAAACTGACGCTCTGGAATAAACTGGACGACTCTGAATCGGTGAGAGGCAGAATTATGTTAGTTTTTTTGTCAGCAAAGCAACGAACAACTTCACAGGAACAGGTAAACAGGTAAACTCAAGCTGGTGATTCCCAGATTACCGGAGGGTTTCTAATAGTACAGGAACACCGGTTATAAATGTAGCTCCACGGATAAAGCTGCAGTCTTTCCAGGAACAACCTCCCTTAAATCCGAATAATTTGGTGAAAAGAAAAACGAAAAAATGCTTCTTCAAGATAACCAATCGCTGCAGAGTGTGATTCACAGCGATGGCCGACCTCACCTCCTTGCCTTGCCCAGGAGTTTCCTTTCAAAATTTCAATCAGCAGTTTTGTGAGAAGCTCTCGAGACCAAAACCTTATTTCAGAGCGTCTGCTTTTGGACTTTTTGTGCTAAGAGAAGCTCCTTTTCAGTCCAGAATGCCGTGACACAACAGCAGTCACAGAATTGATTTTTTTATTTCTTTTTTGGGAGGAAACTCGTGTTAAGATTTTATTTCATTTATTCTTTGGTGATGCTGCATTAAGTATTGTTGCTATGGTTACCCACGGTTTTACACCACACCGTTTGGTTATCTCACACGGTCTCCTGCCAGCCAATCAGAGATAAATATTCCCCTTGGCTGTGGCATGAAACAGATAAATTATCACAGAACAAAAACCTGAGCAACATTGCAAAATAGCAGCATATGTCAACTCACTAATGGTCTGTTCAGAGGACTTTGTCAACCTGTCACACACACACACACACGCGGAGTCTATAAGGCACCATGAAGATAAGCATATCGGCACTGAGGAGCATTAATTAGGCCCGAGCATGTGCCGTGATCAGTGTAAATATGCAGCACATCAGGCGTTTGTGGGACTGAGGTGCACATATGTGAGCGGGTTCATTCGATTCGCCCCACAGAGTGACCCATTTTAATGCATGCGTACTCTCATACCCACACATGCACGCAGATATCCGAAAGACGAGTGATTGCACTCCATGACCGCATGACTTGGATGCTCCGCCCCCTTCCTCTCTCTCCGTCAGCCAGCTCAGTGCATCTTTCCCTGTGTTTTACACTCATAATAAAATGCTCCATCCTGCTCCTACACACTCCTCCTCCCCCTCCAACACGTTCCCCTAATGAGATAAATTAGCGCCTTGCAACAGATGCATGGAATATACACTAATGGCCACCATCTGTCACTCATCCCTGCGAAACTGAGTGAGAACGTGGCGCTAAATCCGATCACAAGCCTCTGGCAGAGCCCCACCGTGATGAGGAGGAGGGGGGAGGAAGAAAACACGGCGAGTGGAAGACAAAGACGGCGAGATAAAGAGTACACTACAGAGCCAGGAGGGGGTGGAAGTGTGGAGGTTTAGGTGCAGACTGGACCGAGTTACAGTACAGTAAGTGGTGGAGAGGCGTTGGAGCTGCAGTACAGCGGGTTAGACCTCGCGGTGATTCAGCCAGCAAAACAAGATCTTTTAAAAGTGTCGGAGGGGTTCGTTTAACTCCCTCTGGTCACTGATAAAAATTACAAAATGGTTGTTTTAGATCTTGTTACCGAGTGCCTTTTGCAACTGATATTTTGTAGGTAAATGCAGGCGGAATGTGGAGTGCCTTCATAGAATAAGAGTGGCAAACATGTTGAGGACCTTTCTTTAAGGAAGGCCCCTGAGGGCATTTTTCTCTTTGCTGTCAGTGGAAGAATTTATTTCTTATTAAAAGGGGAATTTTAGGATCCGTGTACAGAAATGCAATTACAACTATTTCTTTTTTAAGTTGTCATTTCAAATTAAATACACGGTAAAGAATTTCCCAGCAAAATAACAGTAGAAATTACCTGCTTCTACGTTACAGTGCATCTACTGTCTGCTTCCACTGCAGATTTGATGTCATTTAACAATATAAGACACCATAATACAGCTTATTTACACAAAAAATATCAACTACATGCAGGATTTATAGGAATCTGCTTCATCAGTCTACGAGCGACCTACCTAAAAGACTTTAAATGTACATTTTCCCCTCTGTTCTAACACATCAGACGTCATCAGTCCTGCATCACTAATCTACAGTTTACAATTAGTTTTCCATTTTTAAAACACCGTAAAAGTGTGCTGGAAATCCAAAGTAAACACTATTTCCTTTAGGGTTAGATTTTCCTGTCAGCTTCTCTGTTAATAGATAATTATTATTATAATGAGTCATCGGAGCTGCCATCAGATGAGTTAAAGGAAATGTTTTAATGCCATTTTTTTACTATATTGAGTAAACAAAATGATAATATGAGCACAAGTGTTTATTTTAATGATTTTCTACTTGTGTTTTTTGTTGAATTTTTCATACTTCACCAATGATCTGATCTAATATTCTTGTAAAAATTCCCAAATCATTTCTTAAGGTCATATCAACATTGTGTCATGAGATGAAAAGCTGATCTGTTGTGTTGTTCTGGTTTATCACAAATAAAACTAATTCATTAAATAAATTAAAAAAGGCACCAAATTGTAACTCATGTACACAGAAGAGCATTTGGTGCACATGATATTGTAAAATATAGCCTAGGATCAGGGGCGTAGCACCAAATTCTGACCCGATGCACAAGCAGTAAAAAGCCCGGTGAAGGCGGACTAAACCATCTCGTGCAACGGGTGGGGGGGCCTGCACTCAGACACTATATGAAGTCCCGGAGCCCTATTTAGGCTTTTATCAATCAACGATGTATTTACCATAACATTAAATTTACATTAGTTGGAAACATTTACTGTTAACTTTAAATTATTTTAATATTTAAAAAGAAAAAAATCCAGACTCCTCGAGGCCCCCCCGGCCACTTGGAGCCCTGGTAACGCAGTCCCACTTTTCACCCCACATACTCTTGAGAGTTCCACGCTTCCAGTGGAGAACGTTGACGCCACACAGTGATGCATTGTGGGTATTTGTGGGTCTTTGTTGTGTTTAGGAGCCCTGCTGAGAGGACTCTTCTTCCACTGAGAGTCTCTGACCTACAGGATTGTGTTTTTATGCACACACTGAAGGACTAAGCTCGAAAATTATGTTGCAGTTCATTTCTGCCCAAATTCTTGCTGGCAATATCGTCCCTGATGAAAACCACTGCCTGCGATTTATCAAAATAAATGCTCGGCTGATTGTTTTTGGAAGATAATTTGGCTAAAACAGGCGATGGATTCTGCAGAGGACCCGTTTTTTGGCACAACAGCAGCTTGCAGATGTTCTTAAAACTCTAAAAAGCAGAATTTAAAATGCTCAGGAATATGAGCAGAGATAATACATCATGATCAATAATCCAGTCTAACGTATGGATCTGTGGTGATTATCTTGGTCCCTGTATTCATATTTCTTTCCTTTCCAAATGACACCCAAAGGCATCGCAGTTTAATTTCTTTCACTGACGTCTCTTTTGTCTCTCCTTCCATTTTTCAATCTCTTCCATATTCAATCAGATGTTTTGGCTTTTTAATCAAACAAAACAAAAGGTAATGACTATCTTATTAGCAGCAGAAGGTGCACCTCACAGGATCCCAACATTATGAACCTTAACAAGCTCAAGACTTTCGTGTTTAAATACACAACGGTTCAAAAGAGTGTGTTTTCTGTGACACACTGATGGTAAAAGTTAAATCAGGAGGCTGGTTTCCAGAAAAATAACGTCAGAATACAGACGTGATTACTATTATTGATTTTCACTGGTATTTGTCACATTTCTAGTGGTTTTAATCCCCTCGTCTGTGCATCATAAGTCTTGTTATCTTGTTCTAAGTGTTCTCAGGAAACAGAGAGATCTTGACTTCAGTCAGACTGACTGAATAAATGTGTAGGTGTAACTAATGAAGTAACTTTACGGCGCCGTGAGTGAAAGTGTCAGGAAGACTGTATTGGAAGCTTTAAATAATGCAAATGACCATTTTGAGCATCTTGCTGCGAGCCGCACAGCTTTGCACTTCAGTTCAATGTCAGACAGAGCGGGGAAGAAACTGTGTGTGAGAGAAGGCTTAAGCACCTCAGCCAAGGGCTTAAGTAGCAGTCTGAATTGCACCATTTATGCATAAGGTAGCTAAAAAAAAAATCACTTGGAAAAAAGCCTCAACGTCAACTCTCACTCTGGGATCCATCACAGATATTCTAATGGAGCTTCCCCCTTGACGGCTGGTAATTCCCTCAGCAGTTTTTGCCGTCAGAACGGCGAGCTGCTGCAGAGCACACGGACACACTGACAACCTGCTCTGGCTCTACCTGTGCCGAAAAGTTAGCTTTTCATATGTAATGTCACTGTGACACTTCCTCTGTGCAAATAGCCACAAATCCACTTATAAAATGTAATCAGACAATGATGTATTCCAGCCTCTACCGGGGCTGCGCAGTACATTAGCATGCGGCTTATGATGAAAGTGAAGGGAAACAATGAGAAACAAAAAGGGTGATGAAGAGGTGGAGGAGCGACATGTGTGTGGAACCGGGAGAAATGAGCTGCCCTGTGCAGCCTCCATGAGAACAAATGGACTAAAGCCAGCTCCAATTAATCATTATTTGCACGGAAGTTGACCATAATTCACTTTTTTAACTGGTTCAACTAATGACAACAAGTGGAAATTAATGACTTGATGCAAGAAATTACAAAGTCGGAGCAAATGGAGAAATAGAAACTTTGCAGGGGACAGAGATATGCTGCTAAAAATGAAACGGTAGTCATTTTATCTGGTCAGCTGTGTGAGATCTGGAGTAGATATGCATGTGCTGAAGGTAAAAACCTTTTGTTTGGGTGTTTGCTTTTTATTCAGCAGGAGCTGTGTGCTTTGGACGGAGCCCTTTACTTGTAAAATTCACAATCCTGCAATCATACCGCATCAACATTTCCACTGAAGGCTTCACATAAAAAGTAACAGGCCTCATAAAAGGGGTGTCAAACACAGCCAACCTCTCATAAAGAGCACTGATGAAATTCTCAGACAAAATTATAACTGGCATCTGTGCAGAAAAAATAAAATACTGCACTTTTACGGAGAGCCGCTGGAATGTTTTTACAGTTGGAAAACGTAGACCCGGCGACACACATTTCCCTGATAACAGCAGCCTTGAACATCACAGAGATCCACACATTCTCTCTATAATTTCACACCATTATACTTTAAATGTTTATTTTTTTTGACATTCTGAAGACTGAAGTCTTAAAACCTGAACGGTGCAGCACCAGCTATCCATACGTCTCTCCTCCTGAAGTCTTTTTAATCCTGCAAACACAGTTTACGAGACCAGTTTCTTCCATTACAACTTCAGCGCTGTCAGAAAGACGTGCGTGCGCAGTGGCAACTGGTATTTAAAGCCGTTGTTTTGGGGCTTTTTCTGTAATTACAATATTTTGTGCATTGGCGGGATATGTTAAACGCACAATAAACTCAAAGGAAAGTCCCCTACAACTTCGGGCATTGGGGAAAGACGGTTAATCAACAATCCTTTAAAGGCTCACTATGTACCCGTGGCACCAAATGTTGACACTGGATAGAAATCATCTGGTGTGCGGTTGTAAAAAACTGATATATCAGTCAGACAGAAAAAAGAAACTAGTGATTTTTCTCTTTAGTTTCCAATTCCAAAGAATCCAATTGGTTCATACATCTTATATACAGCAATTGCAAACATTCTTGATGTATCAACCGAGTCGTTTCTTTTTTTTAACCGACCATCAGTAAACACCAAACAGCCTCAACATTAAAACCACTGAAAGGTAAAGTGAGTAACGCTCGGTGTTCAGCTGGGAATACCTGCTACCTGCATTCTCATTCATCATATGGCAAAGAAGGCCCTGCAAAGACTGCTAAATAAGGGCTTAAAGAACACAACAAACAGCCTCTAAACTCCCCATCTGAGGAAGCAAACCAAATCCACAAAGACTCCCGACCCACGGGACCACTTCAGGACCCCTTTGAATGTTCTTTGTCAAAACCCACACTGGTCTGAGCTCTTCTGGCACAAAAAACCCCAAAACCTAATCAAAATTAGGTCATAATGTTATAGCGTGAATGCTGGGGCACGTTTTTAAACCATTCCTGAGGAAATGTGCCTTTTAGTCATGCTGGAAACTAAAAAAAATAAGGAGAAACTAACTGAGATGTGCATCTCAGGGTAAAACTTAGTGCATCGGAGAACGACAGCTGCTAAAATGGTCATCTTGCCAAGCCAGTATCAGCCCAATGCAGCACGTTTTCTTTCTACAATGGTTGTATTCCCAGTCTCACGATGTTTACCGAGGTCTCCTCAGAGAAAGGTCATGCCTCTGGACAAGCCGTGTCCCTTCTTTGCATCTTCTTCTGGATTTCTGGAGCACATTTTCAGGGTGGGTTTGAATGCTGTGCTGTCGGGAGGACTTCTGGTGCCAACTTTTTTACAACCCGTTGTAAAACCACGACGCGTAACCGTGGCAACAGGGACGTCGTTAACCTGTTGGATCGGCTAACGGAGCTTTCCCTAAAACCCAAGTGATGCCTGGAATAAGAAACCCAAAGTTTAAGAGGAGCGGACAGAGAGGTGAAAGAGGGTTAAACCATTTCTTCTCTTGATCACCCTGACGAGGACACAGCAGGGACATCATAAAGGCAATATTAGCTTTTCATTGAGACGTGGCTGCAGGAGCAGCTCTGCTGTCTCTCCGCTCAGCTCTGGGACTGCACAGGCGGTTCTGTCTACAGTAAAGAGTTCAACCCGATGCAGCATGTGTACTTATATCAGCTAAATTGTTGCCAGGCGACAAAAACACCCCAACTTATTGATGCCAACCTCTGAAGATTTCTGCCACACCTTCCTCTCTGCTACACTCAAACATCCAACATATTTGTCATCTGATTTATACATTATTTTGTTATCCATCTAAAACAATATGAACACTGCAGCAATGTAATCTGATAAAGTGTTATTTAACCGTCTCGTTTCAGGATCAGAACGGTCAGTCTCAGCGAACATCGTGCTATGATGGGCTGCAGCATGCATGTTCTGTGGTTGAGAACATGCAGTAACAAAGTAAATAACTGCCTCACGCAAAAGGTCACAGGGTTAAAATCCTCAATACAGCTTGTGCTTAAACAGCTGTGACATATTTGAGGTTTGAGTCGTTACAGAAGGTGAAAATGTGCTTTTCTGTGGCCCCCGTCTGATGCTATTAGCTCCTCCGTCAGAATTCCTTCAAGCTTCTCCAGCCTGAGCCTAAATATCCCCTTTAACATGTAGAAAGTGGCTATTTAGAGCCGATTTTATGCAAGCACTGCATGCATGTCTTGGATTGTTGTTTACAGTCTGACATGTTGGCTTTAAAACCTCAAGAAAGGAGCCGTTAATGTTTGCATCGGCCTGTACATTATATTGGTAAAACATATTGTAACTGCAGCTTCACTGATCCGAGTTTCTTCAGCAGATGTAGTTAAAGATGTACTTAAGAGGCAGATGTAGTTGAAGATCCGTGCTGGTGTTGGTTAATTAAGGTTATTGTTCAGTAGTAATTTAAAAGCAAGTGTCAGATAACTCAATTAAATGGCACACTGCCTTCTATACTCTCCTCTCTAAACATGTAATATTCAGCAGGCTTCTGTTGTGAGTGGGTTTGCTGTGTGAGGAGAGTGTCAGTGGGTGGAAATATTTAAATTTAGTAATACATACAGTGGATCTCCACCTCAAGTAAAGGCTTCCTGACTGTTTAGGTGTTAGCCCACAGCTGAAGGTGGGTGAACAATCTGTTAGTGTGTATTAATGAAGCAAACTGACCCTGATGAGAAGCGTGGAGCGATGTTATTGAACACACTCTCCTGAGCTTAATAAAGCATCGGCCTGTCTTTTTCTCAGGCTGATTAGAAGGTTTGGAACGCCGCCACGTCCTTTCAACGCACCGTTTCATTTGGTTTTGTGACTGGTTGCTGATTAGTTGGATGTAATTGGATTTTTTTTGTGGGTCTCTCCTTTCTTTTTTTGTTTCCGTCTCCTTGAAGTCCACCAAGTGTTGCGTGTGATAAACGGCCGTGAAGATGAAGGACCTTGAACTTTAACTTGAACTTTGTCTGCTTTTCTTTCCCTTTTTCTCCGTCTTTCACTCCATCTTGTTCCCCCTCATTTACATGGCCCGGGCTGCAGAGCTCTAACAATCCATTAAGCTTGGCGAGGATGTTGAGGAGATCCATGCAAATAAGTGTGAAATTACACCGTAATCAGTCATGTAAATCGTGGCGGTTCTCAATCTGGGCATCGGCGTGTGTGGGGGCGATGGGTGAGGTGCAGGGAGAGGGCACACGGGAGGGGGAAACGACAATAAAAGAAATGTTTGACAACGAGGAGGATGTGAAAAACGCTCGAAAAAGCTTTGATTCTTTATTCAGAACTGAACTCATTTTTCCTGTTGGACTCAAATTTAAAAATTTATACCCTGATCAAAATTGTTCAGCAACGTGAGTCTTCAGGCGCAGAAGCTTTCCGCCAATTCTTTGATGGAGGATGGAGAGAAGGAGTCTGATGAGACGGAGGGATGAACAAGTAGGTTTGGGCTTTGTTCACAAAAAAGCAGCCACGGCGCCGCAGAGTGGTGCACAGCAGAAAACCATTGAAGATGCCTTCAAATAAGAGCAGCATACAAAGAAACTGGGCCATAATAAAGATTAAAATAGAAAAGTTAAATCCTGCAATAAAGCAAATAACGAGAGAAAACAGTGGAACATACAGTTGTGGCATATCTTTGCTGTTTAAAATCACAGAGGCAGAAAACACTGGCATGTGATGGTAAACGCACAGGAGACGCTGAGAGGAAACAGCCACAGCTAAGACCAGAGAACGAGGGTCAGAAAACTGTGTTTCTGGGTGAAAAAGACACAAAAGGAACGTTTTAAAGCTCTGCATATTCATTAAGTGTGGAACTGGACTTCATGGTGATCTATGTAGCTTAAAATGGAAGTACCTCAATATCATTTAATTAATTTATTTTTGAAAATGAACAATTTAATCGTAGAAAAACGTAGAAATTAAGAAAAATTGTGTTTTTTAACCAGGTGAAAAAGTGTTTGTTGGAGTTAATAAAAATGCGTTTGCTTAATTTCTTTATACTTATTTTGGCCTCGATAAGACTGAAGATGCACAGCTTTCAGCTTTTCTGTGAGCTGAACTGCAGCTTCTCTGGGTGGAAGAAACCCTTCAGGTGACAGATACCCCAGAGGAATATAATATGATATAATAATATGGGTATTATGTACATTGCACAGATTTAAGGGCATTTGAACCATGTCGATTAATGACAACGGCACCAGAAACCTAACTGAGGTGAGTTTGCTGCTCGTCAACCGAACAGCGACACAATAAGACCATAACTTTTAGCTTTTTGTGAAACATTTCGCTCGACTGCAGTCCAAACAACCCATCCTGCTGTCGCTGCCATACATTTCCTGTCAAAAAAAGCCAGACAGCACAGTAATGTTGCATGACTTTGCACATCTGGTTTAGAATCAATGAGACATTCAACCCCACCTGGAGTAAAATATGAATGCTTTCAAACCTTAGCCTCGGATCCCAGACAAACTCTACTGCAGTGCAGCCTCACGTGGATAAACCTAACAAGAATTTGGGCTTTTTTGCTGCTGTGGATCTGTTTACACGTCATAAAAACCCAGGAAAGAGAAACCGGGTTTCTCACTCGCCTTTTATGGCTCCCATCTTCGACGATATGGAGGATCTCATGATGATGATTTACTTTTTCCATCCGTCACCTGCTGTCACGGATCAGTTCATCATACTTTCCGCAGCATGACAATAAGTCACAAAGAACTATTTCCAGCTACAAGAAGAACAAGAAGTCCTGCAACAGATGGCGGGGCCCCCACAGAGCCCTGATCTCAACATCATGGAGTCCGTCTGGGATTACATGAAGAGACATAAGCCACTGCGACAGTCTAAATATGCTTCTCAGTGGTTATTGATATGCAGACTTCCACATAATGGTGTCATATAAATGTAGATACCATTGTGAAAATAGTATGGTTGATTTTCTTATCGCCTTGCAGCGTAGACCAGCTGCAGTTTCACATTCTGATGCTTCTTAGGAAGAACTTGTATGCCAGGTTTGATTTTCACAGCGTCACATGTGTGTCCTGCTGAACAACACGAGCCCAAACGCAACATATCACCCTGCGTGTGGGAGTGCTCGTATAAACTGTACATGTGCGAGTGTGTCAGCATATGCATGTCGACAAGCCAGGGAGGAGTGGGAGAAGCAAAGCGCGACAGGAGCAGCGAGACGAGGGATCAGGATTTTGGCTCAAATACAATCTGTGGAGGAGTCACTCAATGAGCTGACAGCCGTCAGTGAATCCTGGTGGGGAGAGGGCTGAGCCACTGTGGTCAAACACACACACACAAACAAACACAAACACACACCGACTCCATAAGCACCGGGAAGCTCAAACAGACAGATGGGCTAATTCGTGACTGACTGTGTGTTATGAAACATTATCTCTGTGTCAGTGAAATCAAACTAACATTTTCGGTGTAAACGACGAGCTGGTAGCTGCCAACAGAACACCACATGGCTGTGATGGATGCATATGGACTGTAATGCATGGCCTCGGAAAGAAATGTTTTGTTGCTAAACTGCTGTTTATCGTGTCATCTGGGGTGAGATGCATGCCGCCATGCACTGCATCCCACCTGCCAGCCCCAAATTAAGCCATTGAATCAATTTCAAGGGTCTGGAGGAAAATGAAGGCCATTATAGGCATTGAATTTTACTTGCTCTCTATTCAAAATTAAAGGCTATTGACAGACGGCTTTGTTTTGTTCTCTCCAAACCACTTCACCAGTGAGAGTGCGGATAGGTGGTTGCGGCTGCATTTTAATGGCCTGCCCCTTTAACGGCCGGCTACTGAGCCACTTTATAATCCCCTTCGCTGGGGATTTGTGTATGCAGGGAGTGTATTGTAGCTAACTGAACCTGGCTCACTGCTCTCCGCGGATGTTTTGTTGTCAAATAATGGGAGAGTGATGGGGTCCTACCCCGCTGTGAGCCACCGCAAAGATTAGACAGATCTTCACACTGGACGATTGGTGAAATTTATCACTGTCACAGGGTGCCAATCCAGCCCGTTTTTTTCTTTCTGCCTCTCCCTCACGCCGCCCCCACCCACACGGTTTGTGATGGTTTCTCATTTGGAACCTGCAAACCAGTTGTCATGTGTACTTTCCACTCCGATAGTGATAGCTTTAAGCAGCGCCTCAAAAATCACCCTCTGCTTCATGCTCTCTGCACAAATGCTCATCGCATTCTGTCTGGTGTGCATGGGAAATTTTAGGCGATGGCGGTGATTTGTGTTGGTGTGGATGTGTGTCGTGACATCACTGAGCGAGTGATAAATCTAGAGGAGGGAAAAAAGACATGGAATCTGACAGCTAGGTTTCCATCGTGCTTGCCCCCCTTTTATTTCCTTTTTCATTTTCTAACTGGAATTTGAATTAATTAGTCCTCTATTCTTTAAAAGCAGATACTTTCTGTACTTATTATGCACGGAGCGTGCACATGGTCATACAAACATAAAAGCTTAACATCTGAATTGCAGGTTTAGAGTCGGCTGATGTGCACTAACACTCAAAAAACACTCATTTAAACAGAGTGTGCTGCTGTGTTATTATGCATATGTGTGCAAGAAAAGCATCAAGGAGGAGGGAGGATTTTTCCATCCTTCAGTCAGTTGAGAAGCTACATTTTGCAGCCAGCAGGTTTTGATCCCTTTTGAAGCGCTAGTGGCATTAGCATGCAGAGGGGAGTGCTGAAAGGTGCTCCGGCCCTTAACTCAATCTCTCCCTCTCCTCCTCCGCAGGTAAAAGTAATGGATTGTAGCTGGCTCTGGCCTCAGTCCTGTCGCGTCACGCCTGCTAGCACAGCCAGCCAGCTAGCCAGCCAGGCAGGAGGGGCAGAGCTGTAGGCTATGTTATTTAGCATCCATTCCTCCACAGTTACACTTGCTAACTCTGAGGCCAGCTGTCCAAGCACACAGAGGCTCGAGGATGGCAGCGCTACCTTAACTGAGAGGTGACACCCCCATTCACGTTCTTTAACAGACTGCCACATTGGGCCAGCATGTCTGAATACCAATGCATGATAATAATGAACTCCATACAGCAGCAATGAACAGGAAGAATGAAAGATTCTTTATTTAAAATCTAATAAACAATGAGATGAAAAACTAGCAAAACTTTGGTGTGCATTTGCATTTTCCTGAAAGTTTCAGATAATCAGGTTTTTTTTTTATTGATCACATGCTACCCTTCTGGGAGAACAAATGTTTAGATTAAAAAATGCAAAATAGCCGATATAAGTTCCAGAAGACAGGTGCCCTGTTTGTTCAAAATAATACATAATTATCATCATTATTATAACCTTTACTAAACCAGGAAAAGTCTCCCTCAGATCAAAGATTTCTGAGCAGATTCAGTTCAGCATTTTATTTCAATTACAAAATCTAAAGCTTAATAACTGTCTGTGCTCTGAAATGAAAGAATCATAAACTCGACTCACACTAACACCAACTCTGCAGTATTTTAGCCCCTTTGATGAAAAGTTTTGGCTTTTACAGAGGTGGACACCTTGCGGGGAGAAAAACACCTTTGTTTAAGTTTTTTTCCCCCATTGCACGGTGGAGCCTGACTCAGTTCGACTCTACTTCGCTTTCCACTGCAGAAAGCATTCATTTGACGTGCACAGGATCAACTGCTTATCAATGTGGAGCCATGTGAAGAGACACAGAGACAGCTGGATCTGCAATTTCTGCACACATCTCACAACTGTGCACATGGATGGGATATCCTGTCTGATGCTGTTACAAGTCACACGAGTGTAAGTGTGTGCAGAATCCTCACATTGCTACAGAGATGTTGTTTCACTGCGCTGCAGTTCTTCAAATGGCCACTTGGGGGCTTGCTCCAAAAAAAGGCTCAATCCCTACAGACCTGATTTTAGCTAAATTTAGAGCAGAAATAAAGAACAAAACATGTTGGTGACCATAGCTAATTTTCTTATTCATCAGAATAGTACAGAGGCTGGATTTTTTATTTTATTCAACAATTTAAACTATAGTTATTCTTAGCAGGAAGTTACATTTTCAAAGCAGTGTTTCACTTCACAAAGGCCACATCCACATGCTACATACACTGTAGTTTTACACCACATTTGCTGCATAGATTAGTCTTGTGCTCTTATCCGCCCCATTTCCAGCAGCAGCAGGCAACTGTCTTCTGGAGAAAAAGCTCTGATAAACTCACTGTACTGTGCAGCCGATCCAGCACCGAACAAATCAACAAACTAATACCAAAGAATACTAAAGATGATAATAAAGATGATAAGTTTGCTCTGAGCCTGCTGGATGTATAAACAGGAAACTGTTTACCAATATTCTGATCTATAAAATTAAACTCCAGAGTTGTTCTGCAACACTAATGAAAGTGAAATCGGATACTACAGTTATATCCCCTCACTAATATGTTCCAGCATCTATGGGCACATGTGCAGAGTTGGGTAATCTGTCCTGACAGTCAGCCACAGCTCACACTGCAACAGTCAAATGTGTTGATGGGCATGTAAATGTCGAAGTAAGAGGATGTGCGAATGCATGTGCAAGACGAGGGAATGTTGATGCTCAATCAGTGCAGGACAGCCGCACTAAACTGACAGCTGTCTGTGAATCCTAGTGGGAAGAAGCCTGAGCCACCTAATGAATGTGTGCTGCCATCAACTCAGAATCTCCACCAAAGGAGAGGAGCTGTGCACACACACCAACACGGGATGCAGAGAGAACTATTAGCTAAAATATAAAGTAACACCTGATGGAAAAGAGCTCTTGGGAGGCACTTAATCACCGAGGGCAAACAAGCAAAGTATGTCACACAATCAGCACACGAGAAGCTTTTCAAACCATGTTATTTGTGCATCAGTCAAGCAAACTACTAAATGATTTAATATCTCAGGAGGAAGAAGTTTGCAAAAGGAAGACAGCGTCTGCCAAATGCTAAGTGAATCAACAAAGAGAAACAGACACATGCCGGAACTCAGCAACAGGGATGTGATGTTATTTACTGTGCATCAGTTGACTGTCAAATGCGGCTAATTGGAATGACAGTTATAATTAGAACAGGAGCCTCGTGTAGTTTGCAACAATGTTTTTAGATAGTCCTTGTCCATGAAGCAAGTAATGTACAGTCTGGCTGCCTGATCTGCAAAAGGGACGGCCTGAAATAAATAACAGAGCCCCCCAGGGCTCACTTGGTGCAGAGAATGTGTGCCGAAGAGAGCCAATCTGAATACGTTTCACACCAACAGAGAATTAAGAAAACAGAAAAGCCTGCACAGAAGTTTTCTATAAGTTTTCTATCATGCTGTGTTTCCCATAACGTTTTCTTTAGCGTCAGGAGAGGAGTGTCAGTGTGGATCTGTTATGCCGGGGAGCTTTGGACAGGTTTTGACAGCCTCTGCATAAACACAATGCTCAAGTTCAAATGCATTTCTTAAGCATAACTGTGGCATTAAGAGGCGTGGTCCTCCAGTGAAATGTTACTGAAACTGACACAAGATGGCTGAATTTCAATCAGGCTCCGGTCCCATCGCTCATTAACTGTAACTGCTGGCGGCAGCTTATTTTGTGCCCTCCAAGACTCACTGTCTGTTCACTCAGTCATCTTTTTACCATTCAAAACTGAGCTCTGTGCCCACTTTAAGAGCTCAGACCGACTTCAGTTACAAGTTCATCATTCTATTTCTGGGCTTTAATATCTGACACATTCAGCTCTCGTCTCTTTGGGTGCGTTCACACCTAAAATGTTAATGTTTATGTTTAAAATTAGGTGAAACAACACCGGCCAACAAGTCCACCGGCTGATACGATCATTCAGATTATTATGTTCATGCCCTTAAATAAGACTTATTGTGGTGGACCCTGCGAGCAGCATGAGGGAAGCATGACTCGTATGAGTGTTTCAACATCAGAGCACACATAACTCCAAAGAATTTCAATTATAAAAGCCACAAAACCCTTATAATGAGGTAACGGGGGGGGGGGGGGGGGGGGGGGGGGGGGGGGGGCACGGTGACATGCAATGCTTTCAGTCATTCGTGAGTTCATGACACGAGTTCCAGACCAACAGATAACAACAGCGCTTTACCAAAGGCTTTTCTTCACTTCCTGGTTGGATTTAGGCAATAACATTACTTGGTTAGAGCCAGAAAATGACCAAGCAAACGTCACTTCGATGGACGCCATTTTTACAGTTTGCATGCAGTTGCTCTCTCGGTCATTTGTGGTCGCATTACGATCATAATGCTGCGTCATCACGGCGTGGAACCAGCCGCTCAAGAGGACGTTTATCGGCGGCTTTAGTGATTTGTTAGTGTGAGCGGAGCCTCCTTTAAGAGTCCACCTCCTGACGAACTCTGGTGCTGTTCAATTAAAACACGAAAACAGCACAAACCAACAACATACAAACAGGACTTTCTGGATTCCCGGCTTCGCTGTTCCAAATGGGTCAGATGTGCTGCTCATTACAGCTGAGTCTTTGCAGCATTTTTACAATCCAACATAATTCAATTCAATTCAATTTTTATGTTTATGTTTAAGTATTTAGCAGACGCTTTTATCCAAAGCGACTTACAGTTAGGCAGCTAGGGTAAGGGGGTCTTGCCTAAGGACCCCTACTGGATAGTACCTTTCATGCCGGGGATTTTAACCCAGATCTCCCACATGAAAGCTGGCAATCATACCACAACACTATCCAGTCCCTTATTATTTATGTATATAGCGCCAGATTACAACAAATGTCATCTCAAGGCACTTAAATAATATAGTCCAATTCAAGCCAATTGGAATTCAATTCATTGTAATCATAATCCAATTAATTCATATAGAGCCAATTCAAAAATAATATCCGAGCTAAGGAAACCAACAGATTGCACCGAAACTTGTCTTCAGTCCAATCTCCCATCCTGAGCCTGAGGGACTGTGGAAAGGAACGACTCCCTTTAACAGGAAGAAACCTCTGGCAGAACCAGACTCAGGAAGAAACCTCTGGCAGAACCAGAACCAGGAAGAAACCTCTGGCAGAACCAGACTCAGGAAGGGTGGCTATCCGCCTCGACCAGCTGGGGTTTGAGAAGATAGAATAGCAACTCCTCACCCAGCTTGGTGTGAATGGTCAACAAAGTTCTCAAAATGAAATAAAATACTTATTTAAATAAGAAAAAGTGCTTAAATCAAAACATGTTGCAATTTAAACAGATGCTGCAACTGTTACCAGCTCATATGAACCCACCATTTAAAACCCCAGCAGAGGGCTCCTGAAAGAGCGCCGGTATGTGACGACATGGGATGTCATTAAGTAAGGGAACCAAAGTCTGGACTACTAACGAGGCAGTTCAGAAAGTTCAGCAGCAGGGTCTCTGTGGAGTAGAATAACCTCACCTGGTTTGGGTTTTGAGCTTTTAGAAAGCTGCAGAACACAAACCACTTCCCAGCTAAGCCTCAACTTTCAGATTGTCAGTGAAAATCGATGCTTTTAAAAATGTTTAAGTTATCTTTAGAGTAGCAAATATAGCCACTGGTTTTCATAGTGATGATAGTCTATTTATCAGAAATCTTAAAATAGAGGAAAACAACCTATTTCTCCATAAATACAACACGAGACTCATCCTATTTTTCCAGAATTCATTTCTGGTTTAGTGAAGTGAAACGAGAAACATCGCTGCTCAGTTAAGGTGACAAACAAAAGCACAGTCCATTAGTAACAGCATGCAGAGACATACAGCAACATTATCAAATGCAATCATGTTGAGCAGCACGAGTATCTTTCATTCTTTCTGCCATTGCTTCATAAAGCCACAGTCACGCCACCGCAATCATACTGCAAGACAAAATGAATTTGAAGAACTCACTGTGTGCATCTGCCTTCCACGCTGCCTCAACTCCTCTCGCTCCCCACTGGCAGAGGAATTAAACCACACAGTGCATTTCCAGCAAAAGTGAAAACCACCCCCATTAAATGCGATAATAAGCTACGTGATAAAATCATGTTTGCAAAATGTGCAATAAGTGTGTCGTTTAACACCACGTATTAGTTCAGGTAGCAGTTTGTCTTTGGATGCTACTTTTAATGGATTTTTTAAGGAATTTTTGACATCCGGAGGCAAATGTGCATTAGAACCGTCTGTATGAGCTTCAGCCTGGGACATAAGTGGCTTTTGATGTTTCCTGGGCAATAATGGCAAGAGAAAAACAAAATGCATTATCTCACATGGCAACAGGAAGTGGGCTCTGTGTCTGCATCCTCAGCTTCACTTGTCTAATTTGTTGTGTTTGGAGGAGAAACCATTGCTAAAGCTGTTTTTATTCCCCTACATATTTAGCAACAGATGCATAAAAGGGTTTAAAAAGACGAGTCATGATGCCCTCGTTCTGTGACCTCCCTCCTTCTCCATCTGGAGCCGAGTGTTGCAGGTTAAACTTTTCTGTCAACCAAAATCTGTCACACAGCAACCTCCGAGTCTATTTTTTTCATAAATTGCCCGATACGCAAGCAGCAATGACAGTCATCTTAGAATGTCATCTGAGCGAACAATTAACAGAGCAGCAAAAATGTGAGGTCAGATATAATTAACATATGTGCTGCTCAGCTATAATTGCTCAAGTCTAAAGCAAGTAATTAAATCATTCAAAGTGAGCCATGCAAACAATGACTGGCTGAGTTTTTCAGTGAGAGGGGGACTTGCAGGAGCCGACGCACTTCACTCTTTTCCGTCACATCCCCCCTGAGACCATCACTGCACAGACACACACAATGAAGAAGTAATGGCTGCTGTGCTTGTAATCATCAAGCAGAAATGGCTACCACTGAGGGGATGCACTCGAAGGAGAAACGGTGTTCACTCCCATGAGGCGGGAAAGATCTCTCTCATCTCTTCCTTTATTCTCAGGAGTCAAAGAAGTTCAGTCACATGCTTTAGGTGCTCCTAACTGACGCCGGAGAGATCCACTCATTATGATACATGCATCGGGCCGGCCTGTCAGACCCAAGGAGGTGGAAGGGAGCGGCATTAAGCAAGTGGCAGGAGCATTATCAGTCTATATTTCACAGGTGTCAGTGGGGACTTGTCCCCGTTTTGTCCTCTGGGTGTCATTTATTAAATGAAGGAATGAAAGGGATGTTTAAGGTAGAAATACAGGCCTGCTTGGACAAGGGATTATACGTTGTCACAGGAAGAAAAATTGCATTTGAACCTCAGATGCAAAGTCGAGGCTCCAGGGAATTTCATTAATGTATTGTCCTAACAGCTATTCAAAGTCATATATAGTGAGCCCGCTTCAGGTGCAGACAGAACAGCGTTCTGGGCTGAGGGCTCATTCACACCACAGTGCACAACAGTAACATTTTCGAATACATTAAATTCATTTTCATTAGGAAATGCTGCTGTCAGTGGATTTGCTTGCCTCGCTTAGCTTTCACACCGAGGTCAACTCTTGACATGAATCCGTGCGGTTCACCAGTTGCAAAGCGTTTGACATTTCCGACCTTTGAGGGAAGGGAGAGAACAAAGAGTCCAAAGCAGAGGAAGCAACCACTTCAAATGGCTACATGAGACATCAGAAAGGTGCCTTTATGTCTGTCCTCCAGGATGATAAAAATGCATGTTTTCTGATGTAAAACAGGGGAAATACTGGGCCTTTTTACACTGCAAATGAATAATCAGATCGGGACGAACCGGACGAAATTACCGGAGAACACGGGTGAAACACCGTAGATGTCGGAGCAGCTCCTCCTCTGATTTATCCAAGTATCTGGTTAATTTTTAGAATAGTTTAGAGGCCTGTGCTCCTACTTAAAGAATAAAAAATGAGATGAGTACCTATGGTGAGTGTTCAGAGCCATGTTGAGACAGAGCTGAAGATACACTTCTTCCACAGGTTATCATAGCTGGACTAGCTCGCTTTCTCTGCCATTAGCATTCGATATCTCAGCTGTATCACCGGCAGGACATGGCGACTGTAAATTACATAATTTATCGACATTAATAACTTAGTTCACGACTGGAATGTAACCAGAATATTTGTTAACAGAAGTGTGACATCTCTGCCTGTTAGCCCCATGTTTAGTCCTGCTTTACTCAGACTTTAAGTGGTCTCATGGCTGAGTTTTAAACACTAAAAACACACTAAAAAGCAAACCTTGGAAGACAGAAAACAGATACCTTCCAGTGAAGGAGCCAGAGCCTGATTGTGTCAATTTCAGTGACATTTAACAGGAGAACCACGCCTCTCAGTGCCACAGACATGCTTAAGAAATGCATCTGAACTTGAGTATTGTGTTCAAGCAGAGGCTGTCAAAACCTATCAAAGCTCCCTGGCGTAACAGATCCACACTGACACTCATCTCTTGACACTATGGGAAACACAGCAGGATACAAAACGTACAGAAACAAACTTCTTAGCAAGATAGTTCAGAAGAAAAACAGTAGGTGCATCCAACTTCTGCCGTGACGTGACTTGTATGTGATATCAACCTTTCAGTATTACTACTGTATAACAGTTAGCGTACATATTTCATGCTAGGACCAACTCTGCTGTTAATTTCTTACCCTCTGGCCAAGCCGTACATAAACTAAGAAATAAATATTCCCATTTATAAATTTCAGGGGCCGGGAGTCTCTGGGCGTCGTGTTTGGACAGTGAGAGGAGGCAAAGGCATCGGGAGAGTATAAATCCTCCACACAGGGAGGAACGAGTCCTTCCTGAGGATTTGTTTCTGTCAAATGGAGAAAAACGCCGGCAACTTCTGACATTATGTTCCCAGCGGAGCAAGGATGAGGTCAGCGGCAGTACATCATCTTTTTTTTTTTCCTTTTTAACTTTTTCAATGGTGAAACTTGGCTCCAGAATAAAGTGCCTTTTTACACTATGTCCTCTTTTCATAATAAACTAATATGGTTTTTTTCAACCTATGTGACCCAGGGACTGAAGCCTTCCTGAACAAATTCAAAACACTTTGCATGTGCTCTGTTCTTGACATTTAAAACCATATGAGATGAAAATGGATCCCAATTAGAGCTGCAGAAAGCACGAGGCCCTCTCGGTTCTCTTAGTAACTAGCTGGTTTTAACATCTTTCCCCCACAAAACGCCTTGAAAATTGACCTTCTCATTCAGGGAGCGGTGATAAAAGCAGCCTCGAGTGCCCTCAGATCAAGCTTTTTTTGATAGCCGTCTGAAAGGAAAAAATGTGAAAGTAAAAATAAAGAAGTGTAAAAGAGGGAATAATATAGCTGCAGAGGCAGTACGTTGAATTTAATGTCCCACATTCTCTCAATAAAGAAACATGACATTAACTACCAGGTATTAATGTAAATCACAGCAGTGGAAGACAGTAATAGCCACTTTACGACAGGTGATTATTACTGAGGCGATTGTCAGAGGATTGACACCGCGCTGAATTAAGTCTAAAAATATACGAAATAATGTGAGTACGTCATACAGAGTTACTGACAAACACCCAGTAGTTCTTCAACAGGGCAATGCAAAGAGAGGGTGGCACAATAAAGACCCAAAAAGTGAAGAAGCTATGCTACATTTAAACTTCCGAGTGCCGAGGCAAGGGTGTCGTCGGATCACCTGTTGAAGAGCATTCATTTCAGCAGGGGAACAAAGGTCAGCATCCTTGCTGGAGCTTTGATTGGCAGGCGTGGGAGCTTGATGCCCACAGCAGCGGCCCAGCGGAGCAGCCAACGGTGGCGTGTGGCTTGGCTGGGCCACATTTTTGACTCGATGCTGACTAACTGAGTGTGTCTGCTGACAGAGTGTCTGACTGATAGGATGACCCCGGGAGGCTCTTGCAGGGCCTTTACAAAGTGTCTCTGATAGGCCAGGCCCGTAGCACTGCCGCGAGGGTCCGCCGACAAATTAAATTTAAGCCCTGCTAATGCATAGCGTAATCATAGAGTGAGGCGGTGATAAATTTTTCAACGAGGTTACCATGGGCGCAGCAGAGGAAGAAGTCGGTCCAGAATCCGAGATGCCGAAGAAAAGAGAGGCGACGGCAGCAGAGGGAAAAACAGCCGAGCGCGACCTCAGCTCAGTGCTGAAAAATCCTTTGCTCAGAAGCCAAGGACTCGTATGAAAGAACAACAATAACACGCCATTATGAGATGTAACATTTTGCGACGACCTGCGTTTCCAGAGGGAAATTTGAAAGAAAAGCAATTTCACATTAAACTATCTGACACAATGCAGGTCTGTGGAGTGGAGGGAGGGGGAGGGGGGGCAGAGGAGCAAGATAGTGAGGAGAGTGTGTGTGTGAGAATGGTTAGAGGGGTGGTGGTAGTGGGGATATTCAGGAGCTTCCTAACAGCCATTGGCTAACTGGAGCGAGGCACACACATCCCCTCCGCCAAGTTAAAAGGGATGGAGAGGATGAAATTTCAAAGCCTCCCCTGCAGACACACACTCTGCTTTGCACACATCAGCACTGAGATGTTCAAATATTCCACTCTGCCATTCCAGCCTGGTTTCCTCTCCTGTTCACTGGTATCAGACATGGTTCTGTGATTAATGAGAAACCCAAAGAAAATGGCTCACATGCACAGTCTTTCAGCATATTCAAATCAACCCCCCACCCTTTTTTTTTTTTTTTTTTGATGATGCTAAAAACTGTCCTTAATTAAAAACGGTGTCTCTGAGTCATATATTTCTCATGATTACTTGCTGCAGGCGGTGCAAGTGAAAGTCACTGTGAGATAAGAAGCGAAGTGGCACACGTTCACCTATTAAACTATTCACTTATTATGACCAACAATGCCGCTCTGATTAGCTGGAACATTGGCAGTGTTAGACGACACATTCCAGAAGCGTAACACAAAGAGTAACTCTGCTGCCCTTGTACAGACAATACAGTGCACAGCCCTCCGAGCTGCAGCGCCTTCTGCTCCCCCTCCTCCGCTTTCATATCCCTGACTTGACACGTTTCACTCGACCATTCGTCTCCTCCTCTTTACGAGCATCTCTCACGCTGGAAACCTGTGCAGCCCACATCCCGGCAGTTTGTGCAATAAAACTAAAATGATTTACCAGCACACACCGAATCAAGCGATGATTCTGTTATCTCCATTTTCTTGGTGTGTTTTCTTTGTTTTCTTATGATGGAAACGTTTTTGTTGCTAAGCAGTCGTTGCTGTGGTGATTTTGCACTGCACTTATCAGAGATCGCGAGTCAGTCAAAGAGTCCGGCCAGTGCGGTGACGTCTTCCTTGAATCCGATAAAAGGAAACTTTGACTTGCAACTTCAACGCTTCGCATCCAGTTGTGTGTTTATCAAAGGATCAAACACAGAGTGAGCTGAAATGTGGTTTTCAGCTGTTTAAACGCACCAAAAGTCCTCAGATTAGGTCTTTCATGATTTCATGCACTCCGCCACCCCCCTTGAGATGCTTATGAGGAAATTGCTGGACTTGCTGACGCATCTCGAAGCCTTCTTTTCATTACTTTCTGACCAGAGAGCTCAGACGGAGTTGGATTCACCTATTGACTGGTCTCCCACTGCCCGCCCCCAGTCCTCCACTGGTATATGTACTCAGACACACCTCCAGAATCACTGTCACCCTCGCTGAGTAATTACAGCGATTAATGCACAGACTGCACTCGCCTCTGGCTCTGGACACTCTATCAAGACGCGCGTGGTAATGGATGAACGTACATTCTTAATAGAGAATCCATAGTGCCTAAACCTAGGAAAAAGCACATACCTTTTTTATTAAGACTTACTTTACCCACAATCCTCTTGGGGGAGATCGTTTACCAGGCAAGAAACAAAAGAAAAAGCGGTCAGGTTCTTCTGCCCTTGTCGTTGCGCTCACGCTGACCTCTAAAAATGGACAACAAAGATCATATCACGAAACCAATACTAGCACCAACGGCCTCTGCACAAATTGATTTACCCACCCAGAACTCACTCTCTTCTCAATGAGGTGCCAGGATGCTCACAGCATATATCACTGTCACACAAGCACCCTCTAGTGAAATGTGATTTTTATCTTTATGAGCTTTTTTCCTCTTTTCGGTACAGCATGTAGCGGCTTGTGATAAGTGATGAGAAATAAAGGCTTGGCACATTTTGTTAATACAGGTGCTCTCTGCACATATGGGTGCTATCACACACAGAGAATGACACTGCTGTGGCCCTGTGTGTTTGAAAAGCGGCTGGCGAGGCAGCAGGGGGTCTGTGCTATAAGGCTCGTAGATCACTAATGTGTGGGTGAGAGTTGTCACCAGCCAGCGCCTGGCTGCGAACCACAACATAGTTTATGGCACAAAATCTCTAGACATAAGCATGAATCGTGGCCCAGGCAACAACGAGGAAAAGCACACTAAAAATAGATGATAAGCCTTTTCCGCTTGCCCCAGAAACAATGGCTCCTTTTGATTTTTCCTGTGTGCAAACTGTGGTACAAAGGATAAAGAAAGCAGTGGATAATGTCTGACTGGGCTTGTAGTAAAAGATCTGGATAAATGCAGCTAAGAGGCCCACACTAACCTGAAATGCACCCTCAGTGAAAGCTGGAAAGACACGATAAATGTTGCACTTTCAAGTGTGTTAAATGCACTAAGATAGAGCTTTCTCTCTTTCCAACTGACAACCTCTGTTACACAGTTAATTACAGCCAACCGCAACACAGCGCAGTGTCAATTATCATGTGCTTTAGCTCTCTCCCAATGGATATTTTTACTGCCTGGATTTCACTGCAAAAGTTTCTACCTTCTTTTATTGCTATTCTGCCCAGGTCTCAAGGCTGAATTACATTCGCCAGGCAGAGCTGTAAAAACAGAAGGGATTTAAGGATTCAGATTGGTGGAGGGTAACCTAATCTTCCGTAATTGGGGGAATGGTTCTCATTCATATCAGCCTACTTTAGAAAGCAAGCTCATCGGCAGGCTGCTATCATCCCGGGCATTTTACCCCGACAATTCATTTTCATAAAGGCCGTGGAAAAGGCAGGTCGGCCACTACAGCTACTAACACACATATTAAACCTAATCATCATTAATCAAAGCGCTACTCTGACTTAGAAGGTTGTGGAAATAAAAGACACAACAAAAATGCTGCATAAAGATCCCTCATGTGCTGGTTTTTGCGTGAGCCGCAGTGCTGCTGGAGTGCTGTGAAATAACACATTCTGGGCTGAAAATGGAACTAAAATGGTAATCCTCTGCCAGGCGAAGCATTCTCGCCTCGCCAGATGCTTAGTTCTGAAATTTGCCTAATTGCCATGCTCAGATCAATCCTTTTTACTCTGCCAAATGAATATGCCAAAGTGTGTTTGTGAACGTTTTGTTGGCCCAATATGCTTTTTCTTTTGCAAAGATTTGTGTTTTCCCCGGTCAAGGCCTCAGAAGGGTTTTGGTGTTGGTGACATATCTGCACAACAGGATGCACATCCACCCCTGCCGACCTGAGTGCCCATTAGCCTCACTATTGCAGTCAGTGCGCAGGGCCCATCTATCTCAGCCCCCCCCCCCACGCACATAAAGTACACCCACTCCTCATATGGCTCAGACACATGCCGTGGGCGGACTAAATGAGGTTCTTTGATCAAAGGGCAGCAAGCAGGAATGGACACTGACTTTCTGACCTCCTCACACACACACAACAAGGATATATATGTTCATACACAGTGCGCTCATTACTGTCTGTTTACTCGGAGGTCGATGATGCACATGTGAGTACAAATGTTGAACGGAAAAAAAGCTTATTTGTGCAGCTGCTGGTGTTGTCATTAAAACTACGCTGCATGCATATTATGAATGGCACACGCATATGCTCAGCACATCTTGGGCAAAGGGATGCACAGAGAGAAGCATCCATCTATGATTCATCTCCCATCTGCACACGCGGTACATCTCACATCATCGTGAGAAATGACTGTGCGGCACAAAAGTACTCATTCCAATATGATGAAATAAGAGCGATGTCACTAAAAAAGGACAGTAGAAAGATGAGATGTGCCTCTGGGTGTATATATGAAAAGTAACGGATGAATCAGAAGTTTAGTCAACAGAGACAACCCCGGTTCCAGCTGCCCGGCTGTCTGATGAGCAACTCTATGCTTGTCAACAACATCCCCTATCATTCCCGCACAACTATCTACTCACAAAACCAAGACCCGCCCCCTACATCCCTTCGGCAATTCCACCATCCTCCAAGAGAAACACCTCCGAAAGCAGAACGGGTTGCTCCCAGCAGCAGCAGCAGCAGCGGCGGCAGCGGTAGCAGCAATGATCCTTTTCCCTCCTCGTCTCTTTTCCCCTCCCCTTCACCTCTCCTCTCCTCTCTCCATTTCTGTGCATGCTCTCTCATTCCTTTTTGTCTACACTTCTTTCCCGGTGTTCCCGCGCTGCCTCTGCTGCTGCCGCGTTCGGCGCGTCGGATGGGAACATAAAAGAGGCAAAGAATGAAAAAAGAAAGAGGGGGGGAGAAATAGACAAACCGATGTTAGGGGAGACTGGAGAAGCCAAATTAGCATGAGAATACTCACAGTGTTGTTGTTGAAGGAGCGCAGGGATGGGAGCGCGGCACCGGTCCCTCCGTCAGATACAACCTGCACAAGATTGAAGAGGAGAAAAAAAAGAAAACTAGGCTGTGAGAGCGGCAAAGCGAGAACGGAGAGGAGGAGGAGAGAAGAGCAGGACAAGGAGGAGGAGGAGAAGAAGAAGAGGGAGGAGGAGGGAGCTGAGCATCTAATGCACGCACCAACAGGAGCCCAAATAAAGAAATAAAGGATTCCTCGAGCAACGTGTTTGGGCAGCGATGTGTGTTGGGGGGTGGATTGTTTTTGGGAAATTTAAAACATATGAGGTCGCACTTGGACACAGTCACATCTGACAGGTCTGATCTGTGGTCCACCTACCTACTTATCGCCACCTCACTCTTTCTCTCACCCACTTGCTCACTCTCTGCTGCTCACACTGATGCCAAAGATTCGGGCGCTACGGGGGGGGGGCGGCTATCGCCCCCATCGCTGTACGTTACTGAAAGAGGGAGGGCACCATCGGATCTCCCGCCCGCCCACGCCAACCGTCCGTCCCCTTGCCCCCCCCCCACCCACCTCAACTACATCTCCACCTCCAATGTACAGTGGATGAGAATGCTTCAATTGAATGAAAGCAATCCCAGTGGCATTGAGGCAATTATAGAGGCTGCTGGCACTGTTTTCTGCTTCCTGCGTCCTCCCCTCTTCTTCCTCAGTCTGTTTTCTCACTCTTTCAGTTTCTCTGTGCTCCAGACATGTGCCACTGTTAATGTAGCTTCTGTCACTTCAGCTGCTTTGGTCAGATCACCTCAGTTTCTGCTTCAACCTTTTCAGTCCGAGCAGAGTTTGCCTCTTTGCCCCTACCCCCACAAAAAGCTCCATGAAACGCGACTCCACAACTTGACAGCACCATTAAGAACATCTGAGAGGTAAAATACATCTTCCAGACCATATCGGGTCCTGCAAGGCATGTGTTGAACACAAATGCCTGAAGAGAAACTTTATTAACTGTCTCATGCATCTGTTTTTTATGTACGCTGCTCCTGTATATTCCAACTTCCTGCTTTAAAATCTTGCAGAACATATATTGCCATCAAACAGAGAGCTGTAAGTCAAACACCTCAGCCTCTAATCAGGTAACCCCCCCCTCCCATTCCCCTCCACCCCCGCACGCTGCATCCCTGCAGCCAGTACCGCACTTTATCTCCCCTCAATTAACATCTTCTGAGCGAGCCTTTATTATCTTAACCACACAGAGCAAAGAGGTCCTCCGAGGAGACACCGTGGAGGACGGCTGAGCTGTGGACAGAGGGCTCCCAGCCCTGCTGCTGCTGCTTCAATTCGCAGGCCTAATTAAAGCCCAAGTCAGACATGACAAACTGCAAGCAGAGGTGCTACAGAAACAAACACAGTCAGAAGCGTTGCCTGTGCGGGTGCATGTAGCCCGGAGGATTCTCTTTGTGAGGATTATCTGCCAGAAAACAGCCACGTTCATGTCAGCGTCATGACAACATCATCTAAATCTCTTTTGACAGTTTGCTCAGTTTGATTGTGTTTATTTTCTTTGCTGTATAGGAATCACAGTGTCACAGCATCCAAGATAAATCATTCTCCGTGTGAAGGAGAGGCACAGTGAAACAATGCCAGCTTGCAACAGCTCAAGGATTCCAATAAAATATACAAGTCGTGTAGCTGGTCATGCTTATACAGTACATATCTAATTTCTCTTTCTGTATAATACCCCATCTCCCCCCTTTCATCTGTTTGGTTGCCCTCAACAACTTCAATTTCACCCTATGAAGCCATCAAACCACCCATTAAGCCATCAAGTTGCCCTCTTTGTCCTTGCTCCCGCCTGACAACAGCAGTGAGAGCTGGTGCCGCGCCCCCCAGCACTCACACCGTCGCAGGAGCCAGGCTATTTGGCCGGCCCTGCATGCCGTGGACTTTGGCTCAGGCCAGACTATTAAGAGTATTCTATTACTGTTAGGTTAACCTGTCACGCTTGGATGTGGTTCTGTTTATTGTCTGGCTGCTGTGAAAGGGCAGGGGATAAAACTCAATCAGCAGGACAAACGACCACACATGCCTCCATTTGTCAGGACTCAGGGTTCCCCCACTTCGATGCTGACTGCCACAACTCCTCAGAGGCTGCTTTCGCTCCTCCTTTAAATGTGAGCTCCCAGGAGCCAATCTCCACAGCCGAGCATGGACAGAGTGGGGTCTCCGGTCACTTGAGTTTTTCCTCCGTCATCATGACTATGGGCAGGGTGGTTCTATCAAGCTAATGTATTGATTAAGATCAGGTAGCGCCAAAGACGATGCGGGGAAGTGATTAAGAAAGCAGACTAGTGATCAGTGGATGACGGGGGGTCAATCCCCTGTTGGGCAATTGGGGATTGGCCTTGGTACCAACACTCAGCTGTGTGAGCGCACAAAATGTCAACTTCAACTTCACCCTTTGCCAAAGTTCAAAGCAAGATGATGACAGTGAACGCTTTGGTTATTAAAAAATTCATATCGTAATGAAACAGCCGTGTTCCATCTTCACACATCCCCCTCCAGCAAACACGCCGCTCCTTTTTTCATGGGATCCATCAAGGGAGGGCCACAATTAAGTGACTAATTTGATTAGGAGATAATGTGAGTCCCACTTAATGGAAAGGACAGACTTCACAACACAGGCAGATTAGTTTGGTGGATGCCTGCTTATTAATTAAGACAGCCCTTCGTGCCCATTATTAAGTCAAATGCACAGATGCAGTTTTAATGGGTCAGGGTAAGCACATGTAAGACAAATGTGCTGAAAAAATAGAAAAATAAAGAGAAGAAGAGGCTTGGAAAGAGGCATGATGATGGAAACTGAAAATGACCATGAAGTGTTTTAATTAAACTTGCAATAACTTCTACTCAAAAAGTTTGGGAGTACATTTGCATTAATTACTCATTCATAATGTAAAAGGTGGTCGGGCATGTTGTTACAACATGTCAGAGTACTTCTCATCTAGAATTTCACTCTGCACCGTGCTCAGCCTGTTTCCACTGTGTGTCATTGCACACCATAGCAACAGCAAGTCATTACACTCGTTCAAATTACCTCCCTCGATGTCATTCAATTTTTGTCTCTGATTCTTTATACTGTAAGCCTTCAAACAAACTCCTGCTTTTCATTTACTGCTATCTGCAACCTGCTAAGATTACTTATGCATATTCATGTACTCAATTTAATCTAATGTTTGAGTGAAATACAAAGAAATGATGCCATTTTCTTGTCTTGTCTCTGAGTGGCTTTAAAAATGACCCAACACAGACAACAGGGTCCCTGTGCAAATAGCATTTTTTTTTCCAATTTCAAGTGACATTTCTTTCCTAAAGTCCAACAGATTTGTTTTTAACTCATATCCCACATGCCCCGACGCTGCCCATTGCACAATCAGCCAGATAGATTTGCACCGCAACAATTTCTGGGTCCCCGTAGGAAAGGTAAAAACTACAAAAGAAAGCATGAGAGATTACTGTATTTGCAGCAGTCCTTGAGTTTGTGCTCGGCGCCTGCCGCTGCAGTGCTCTGTCATTCCGGGCACACGGCACACTCCCAAGCGCTCTATTTACGGTGGCCGAATCCCCGCTGCGTGGAGCAGGAAGAGTATAATCTCCCAGCGGTATTCTGGGTGGTGAATCTGCCGGTGTTGTCTGTGCATACCAATGGCAACCACACCTCTATTTAAGGAGTTGTAATGTCTAAAGGAAGAGAAAAGCTGCAAGCCGGTGAATGAATTTTGGAGAGGAAATGGTAATGTCTGGAAACCCCTGCTGGAGAAATACATTCATCTCCATCCACACTACTACTGCTACCACTTTGGTGTCTGCTATTCATACCACCTGCCTCTGTGCATTCACATTGTTCCGAATTCAATCGAGCAGCCACATCCATGTACCGTTTCCACGCCACCTGCAGACATGTAGCTCATTCTGAGTGCAGTGATCATCTCAGCTGTTGTCTTCAGATTACATAAAAAAGATAATCTGTCCAGGAGGATACAAAGTAATGCAAGGGCTGGAGTCTGCAAACTTAAGTGTCAGGTGACTTCCCTCGTGGATATATGCAAGTCTCATTGGTATGTGCAGTATGACGAGGCCGCTGCTCCTTTTTGATTATGTCTGCTGAGAAAAGGGCTAGCCCAGGGTGAGAGCCAAACCGACAAGGCTGCGATGGAAGGAAGATTCACAGAGCCTCTGTTCTCTCACCGGGGGATCCCCACATCATTTAGCGCCTCATGCAGATCGCTGCTAGTGGCAACACAGCCCTCTGGGCCCAGGGAATTAATGTAGCAAGCAATGGCAGAAGTGATTTATTAAAATAACACAGCCTGATGAGAGAAGAGCCAGGGTTGCTCCTCCTCAGCTCATCCTCACATGCCGCAGAGGGAGGAAATGAAACCATATAGACGCTATGGCAGAGAGCAAGAGAGGAGAGACTGAGAGAAAGTGGACAGCCACAACACAAATTGTGCAACAGTCCTCGCTGTCATTGCTTATTTATTTACCCTCTTTCCATTTGAGTCAGACCTTGTATTAAATTGATCCCTCCTGCCGCGTTTTGCCTTGTTGAACAAGCGCAAAGCCCCGTTAAGTGTCTGTGAAAGGCTGGTGATTGTGTTTGCGGTGCCCCGGGTGTGCTGCGGCCGTCCGCTCCCCTCTATCTCCTTCGGACAGACGGGATTAGAGGCTGAGAGAGGGGCTGAATGACCCTCTTGGGGAGGTGGGCAGGAGACAGGCAGGCAGGCAGTGAGCAGCATGGTTTAGAGCTCACACGCAAATACACAGTGACAAATACAAGCTGATGCAGGCCCATGCACACAAACTCCCCCAGTCGCACACGCACAAAGAACTTAAACTTAGCTTGCCCGTGACCCCCGACAGACATTACCATCCACAGACTTGGCGAGCAAAGCATGCACTGGACCGTGGGCTCTCACACGAGGTACTGCGCATTCAGAAAGCTAATGTACGAATCCACCGCTGATGATATTAGTACAACCACCAAATGCCTTTTCCTTTAGCAAGATTTGTGCAAACTACTGTTCAGTGGTTGCAGGCATCATCTAAACCGAGTGGCGGGAGTTCATGTGGATCCTGTAAGTGCTGATGGTTATGGCTACCAGCTCTCAGGACAGAATGTGAAACAGCTACTTCAGTCTATGGTGCAGAGCTGCTTAACAATAAAGGCTGAAAAACAATTACCATGTTTTCCTTACTCTGATGTCTGCACAGGCAGAGGTTAAGTTTCAGCACATGCTACATCTCCATACGATTTCCACGTCTCGCTGGTGTTCATTTGGCCACAAACACGTTTAATGAAGACAGAGGAGATGGCGGAAGACGCCAGTCTTTACACTTTTCTTCTTCCCTCCCACTGGTGGTTTTTTACCTTTCAACTGGACTCTCCCACAAGAATGGTAAGGATCAGAATTCATGTACACGCTTAGCTAGATCTACATACTACCAAACACATGGTTGGAGTTGAAATGCACACGGCTACATATTTTACTATTCATGAGTCTCGGCTCCCTTTGTGCCACACGAATGCTGCTCCACTGAAAACTGCAGCTCAGGGAGATGTTGCGATCTCAAATGTCCTCGAGGGCCACTGTCCTGCAGGTGTCAGATACACCTTGTATCTGTGCAGAACTTAATCTTTAGAAGAGATCCGTTTCATCTGAATCGGGTTTGTTGAAGCAGGGAAACATCTAAAACCTGCAGGACGGCGGCCCTCGGGCACCGGATGCGGACATCCCTGTCCCACATGAACAGGCCAACATCAGCCAGCACTAATTACAACAACAAACGCAGCAACTGCAGTGTGGATGAGGCTTCAGTAAGCAGGAGCCAGTCCTGTCTCAAAGAACGCTGGTGATAATGTTCAAAGCAGTGGAAGCTAACACAACCATACTGCACAACAACACTGATTCTAAACAAGTCGTATTTGTCGTCTTTGGGAGAGAAGATCAAGTTAATCAGCAGAAAACCTGCACAAAGTTCATGAATGTTTTGACTTGGAGGAGGAATTATATGCAGCGCGGTCTCATATGGGGATAAGAGTGTTGAAGTGGACCAAAAAACTAAGAAGCAAAGCTAACTTGTTGATAAGCGTCTGTGGAATCCTGTGTTTTCCAGCTCAGATTCCGCCTCACATTTAGCAGTTCTGCGTGAGCCCGGCTCCAAGCTTTCAGCTAACAGAGCGACCGCCGGCTCTCGTGTTTTTGGACCCAGGTGTCACATGTTGACTTCACAGATCAATGCAGATGGCGTCCTACGCTCCATTATGAGGTCGATGCAGAGGGTGGCTTGTAATGCTAAGCCGGTGCTCTACCTTTGTAATAAAATGCATTTTTTTTCATAACTTCTGGTTTCAGTTCCTATCGTTTGAAGCAGACAAAGAAACAAAACAACAAAGTAATCTCTCAGCTAAATTAGGTTAATACCAAGTTACAGTTTGTAGCCACAAACCACCACAAAGTTCTATCTTTTTGAAGATTTGTATTAATTTTATATCCTTTTTGGACATTTTTGTCACTGATTTGACCTTTTTCTTATCTTTTTATGGACTTTTCTGTATTTCGTCCATTCTCTTGTGCTGCATACTACAGATTTTCTGGTTGTGGATTATCATAATAAAACATTTTTATTGTCTCATCACCCAGTCAAACAGGTATAGATGCTCATAATGGGCTATTTGGGCTATGCTATAGGCACAGAGATGAACCAATGAGAAAGCATCCTGTAAATCAAGCATTGGCATCGGTTTAAATGCCAAGTTAATCTCGTGGATTAATTTATTTAAGGCAAAATCAGGATCTTTTCCCAACTCTAACAAAGTCATTTTGGTTCCTAATTCTAAGAAACTAACTGTTGTGCTCAGACCTCATAAAGCAGAAAATTAAAGCAAGAAAATGACATGAAAAACATAATCATAGTGACAAAATTATTGTCCCAGAGTGGTCATTATTCGAAGCCTCCAACCACCGACTCCGCTTCTTGTTCTTAAGAAAACCCAATTGAGGCTCTGTGTACATAAAAAACACTAAAGGACACCTTGAGAATAAGTCTGAGATGCCAATAGATTTCACTAAACAGCCGTGTGTGATGGTCTGCAATAAGAACAGGTTGATTGCTCACGGGAGGTCGTACATTTGCATACATTTATACCAAAGACATTCAGCTGACATTCTTATCCAGAGAGTCTTATGATACATGGAGTGGAGTAATTTCAAATAACTGAATTGCAAACACTTCAAGTAGGTGAGTGCAAAGGTTAATGTAAGAGCAGCTGGAAGGCAGAAAAAAAGATAAATCTCATCTTAAATCTCTGTCTGTTGAATATATCCAGTCAGTTAAAGAGTTCAAGCACAGAGGATTTATTTATTTATTTTTTGGGGGAGATGCTGGTAATCTCCGGTATAAATTTAGCTTGACCGGAGTCAAGATCTGGGATTTGAAGAGAAATAAATGCCCAGAAAAATAACTTTACATCTCAGCTCCCTGAGAAGCTGTGGAGCACATCTCCCAGCCTGCTCTATCTGATCCATGGAGCCCCCAGGGGATGTTACTGTACAGCTCCCCTGTCAAAGCAATGGAGCAGCACTCATTCACATCAAGGAGCACACTTTGAATCCATTCAGATGGGATGATTGCGATGCTAGGCACCTTCCTTGGCAGGGCAGATAAGTAAAGAGGCTCCAGTCGACATTTACATTTCATACACCTCATCAAACACTGGGTCTTTGTCGTCATGTGTTACATTTGAATAAAGCAAAGTTGGAATTTTTAAGCAGTGTGAAAATTCATCAAACCTTCCGTCCAGTGAGGCCCTTGTCTTTCCTAGCAAATAACTCTTGGTTACCTTATTCAAACTGAAAGTGGCAGGGCTCAAATCAAATCAAGTCAAATCAAATTGTGCTTGAATGAAAAAGTGAGGAGTCGGGAGGGGGAGGAAAGGGGGCTTGAAAACAGCCCCGTTTTCTCAGAGTTCAAGTTCTTTTTAGCTTTTAACAGCTCAGAGTGACAATTTGCAAAATAATGCAGAGGAATTCGCACAAAGCCAGCTTTAAAGCAGCAACCACTTCATTAAAGTCAGATGGGAGGAAGGTAAGGAGGTCAGTGCAGAGAATATAAAGATCAGAAAGGGCCTCGCACAGTTTCATACAGTCACTGCCGTGTTTTTCATAGTTTAAATGCGTCCACGGACGCCTGATAAAATGAATACGTTGGAAAATTTGAGATGTTGATCCAGAGACAGAAGAGATCAACACGCACTCTTCAGCACGGAGGACGAATCCAGACAGAAAAAGTGCTGAATGGCAGACTGAGAGAAACCAAGTGAGAGGAGACCTCAATTTGTGCCTTCAGTTTGAACTTTCGTGGCAAAGATGAAATAAAATAACAATGGGTTACCATAGCAATAACAGTGGAGCACATAACTAAGTATTATGAGCGATGGGGAGCATCTGAGGGGGGGGGGATCCAGCTTTTATCTGTCAGCCGCAATGCTCCATCATCAAAGCTCTTCTCCACTTTCAGGGCCAAGACTGAGAGACACCAGTGGATCATTAGTCTCCTGTGAAGAAGACAGTCATTTATCCAAGTTTTCTTCTTCTTCTTTTGCACAAAAGTTGAGAGGAGTGAGAGAAGGTTTGTAAGAAGGAGAAAGAGGGAGTCATCTTCTTTTTTTTTTATTCCAGCAAGTCAATTTCTCTGGGCACTAACCGGGCTCCCTTTGGGCTACCTGTGCAGGTATCAAGCCTGCGGTCTGACGGGCTCCTCTTTCTGTGAAGCACTGGCCCTTTGCAGCACATCAATACGCTGAACTTTTCCTGCCGAGTACCTGAGCTCCCCTGCATGACCCGCTCCTCCTTTATCTATTCTGTTTAAAGATACCGGTTGCAGGAGGAGCTTGATTACCTCCTGGGACCCCCCCCCCAACCCCCCCGATCCTCTTTAAGTTTGCCAAGTGAGAAAGTCCTCAGAAGTTTGTTGACAGATCTCTGCTGCAGCAGGAGGGAGCGATGGACATGGTAACCTTGGCTCTCCAAAGGACAAATGGGGAGTTTTGAAAAGATCAAGCAGGAGGGATTTTGTTTATAGAGGAAACACACAGGTGTGTGTGGGGAATTTATATATGTATATGTAGTTCCATACAAGGAACCTTTTAGGATTCTACTTATTGAGTTGTGATCTAGGTGAAGCATCATCACATGAATCCCTTTCATGTGATGAGGAATACAAATGAGAGCCTAAAGGAAAGAGTGTGGGAAGCACAACTAAAGGAATTTAAATGCATTAAACTGGCTTCCTTTTATTGCTTTCCTGTTTTCATATATGAATACAAGATGTGTTGATGTGCAGTCTAACAAGGTTGCTTATGAATACAGAAAAATACGGGCAAAAATGTTATGAAACTGCGTTACTGCAGCCGTCTTTCAGGTGGTATGAGGGCGTCATTTTTCTTTTGGTTTAATTGTCTCAACTGGCTCACCTGCTGAGGTTTGCACCACTTGTTTTGCTGCTGCAGCTCCAGTTACATTTGAACTGGGGTGCTTTTAAAGTCCAATAAACTTTTTCTTTTTCAGATCTCTGCCTCTGTTTTTATTCCGCAGCCTTTGAGCCGCGTCGTGGAAAGATTGTGAAATTCTCAAAGTTCAGAAAGATCTCAGACGAGCACCCATCTATGTTGCAACAACCTAATCTCAGGACAGCCACGTTTTCGCCATGTTTTATTTGTTCCTTACAGGTCTGACTCTATCAGACACCCACTGTCCACGACTCATTAAGCCACATATTAGGACAAAGGAGTTGGTAGAAAGCAGCATTCCACAGACCTTAATACAAGAGATTGTTAGTTGGAGACTTTTTCACAGTTCTTGCACTTTCCTCTCCTCTTTTCCCTCTCACATGCGAATGGTTTTGGTTAAACTTTGACAACACGGTTAGGGCAGCCTGTTACAAAATTCTGTCTCAGAGATATAGATAAAGGTCGCAGGTATTGACAAACTGTTTGTAGTATTGAATAGCTGAAGGGGAAAATCAGAGAGTGGCTGTGTGATGTCTGAGTATGTGCCGAAAAGAGGAAGGTGACTGTTGGTTTTGCATGGTTTTCAAACTGCTTGAATAGAGAATCTGAAGCCAATAACACACCAAGTTGAATTTTTTTCCACACTATAAGGGTTCGGCTCGCACCGAGTCTGTCTGTTGAATGCAGGGAGCCTTCTTACTAACCTTCAGGACTGTTAAGGCTCGTCTTTGAACTCATATGAAATCATATGTGCAGTCTGAAGACTTTTTAGAGGTTTCTGGATTACAGTAAATTCCTATAAAGAAACTTAAAACAACTCGACTACAACCAACACACAACTGAATGTATCTCAAAGTCCTGTAATCGGTTTATTTTGTTAAATGGGAACAAAAAGAGTGACAGGTATCAAAAGGAAAAAGCAAAAAATCCTGCTTGGTAATCGGCAGAAATTAGACAAAGTCACTATGAAACCGCCTGTAAGGTTTCTTGGAAGTCTCGTTGTTAAACTCATGCAAAGTGAGCCCGAAACAAGCTTCACAATGAGCAGGAGTTAATGCATCAGGGTCATTAATCCCGTCCAGCACGAGGATCCATGCTGTTTATCTTGTTCCTCAGCAGCACGATTCAATATCCCTCTGTAAGGGCCATTTCCTCCCTCTTTTTCTCTGGCCAAATTTGACCAACTTTCTAACCAAATTACACCAAAGCTAACTGGGCAATAATGGGGGCAGGCAAATTTCTCAAAAGGCCTCCCAGCATGCCAAATGTCGGCATTACAACCAATCTCCACTGACTTCAGGGTTAATTTTATAACTATTATCAATGTTTTTTAGGGAAAGAAGGAGGGAAAAACTTGTACATGTGTGCTTGGACACTGTCACTGCAAGGCATGAATGAATAACAATGCACTGTCGAAGAAAATGCACAATGCATAAGCAGCAGTTCCACGAGGAATAAACTTGACATCAAAGCAGTTCAGCTCTCTGTTAATGTGGTGTCAAACCTATACAACGCAATGGAAAGGTTTGATGATGGAAGAATGTTTCATGCATTTTTAAAAATGTATGAACTGTCATCTAAACACCATTTGAGGCATATGTGGCTCAGAATGAGGTGTCACTTCCGAAAGAAAAAAGATTAGTTTATAGTTCTCATATTCTCTACAAGGCAGCAGAGTTTCCATGATGGCATTTGAAGCTTTGCATATCACATGAAACAATCCCATAACTTTCTCATGCAGTGAAGAGAATGATCACTATTCCAGTAATTAGGAGAAGCCTTAGATATGAAAGTGAATAACTCATGTACAGCTGCCAAACAACAAACAGTACATGCTTCTCAAAGCCAAGTAAAGAGCCTTAATCGCTGCCATTTTTAGGAGCCAGGTCACCAAATCTCACTGAAATACTCATATACTGATGTCCAGGATCCTTCAGAGGACTCAGTCCTTGGCTCTGCAAAACTTCAAGGCTGCTTTTGTGCATCATCTGCTTTCTCAAAACACCCACAATCCTTTGCATCCTTTTGAGATGCCACAGGCAGAACAGTCGTTGGTGTAATAAATTTGAATTTGATGCATCTAAGTTTGTTTTCACCATATTAGATAACAGCACATTTGCCTACTTTTCAGGAACGTTGCATTAACTCTTGTTTTTTAATACAAGGACGAACTCTCACCGAGCCTAAGAGGGATGGAAGGAACAATCCTACCAAGGAAACATTCATAGCTAGCTAGCTAATTGGTACCAAGACTTTCAGGAACAAGTGGGATGTGAAATGCTCCCTGTCATTCAGACTAGAGGTGGCTCTTGCAGCTTCTATCTTACATTCGCCACCCTGTGGAGTTAAAGAGGCACTGAAGGACCTCGCTCAGTATTGTTAATGATATAATCACATTTTTCCCGCCCTTTTTTTGCATTTGAGATGTTTTTCAGCTACCTGGTAACAATTAAAGCTGATCCAGTGCACACATTTATAACGTTTCCCTGGAACTACTTCACTGTAAAATGATGCATGAGGTTGCGAGTTCCATTGGGAAGATTTTATGAACCAAGGATTCCTCTCATAATCTGCACTTTGTTGCTTTCTATAGCCTTTTCAAAGAATTGCACAAAGGAATTTAACATTTTGGCAGTTCAGCAGCGAAATTGCATGGTATTTGGACAAGATGATTAATATACCGTACATCTAGTCAAGCCTGCATAGTGGATCCATGTGTCAGGGCGAGACTTCGAGGTGTTTCCTGAGGAGCGCTGTGTGTTTTCAGGCCTTTATGAAAGCCGGCTGGTCGTATAAGAGAGTGTGTGCGTGTGTGTCTGCCTTTGTAGCTGCTGGGCTCCACAGGTACACAGGCCATCGATCACATGGTGGGACCATTACACACAGGCAGGGGTGGAGGTGGATAATGCTCCCACCGCTGCCTCCGCCGGGGCCTCAACCGCTTGAGGGTCAAGCGTTTGGCTGGCCAACGGTAATCAAGCAGACAGCAGGCTGCCTGTCTGCATGACAGATAACGTCACTGACACTCATCTGCACACACCCAGACGCAAATACACCCACCACACACGCCCAGTCAACAGGCTTTCCTTTGTAATGCTGCAGAAGGTGGAAAGTTGAGGGTAGAATTCATCAACAGAAGTATGCATTAACAGAAATGATGTGTTAGTAATTCGGGTAATAATATGCAATATGCAAAATGATCGTTGCTTTTGGTCTCTTATGTAAATTCTTCATAAACTAGAGAATGTTAAAGCAACTCCTGTTACTTCTTAAAGCTCCCAACAAAATATTTGTACAATTATGCAGTAACCTAATTAGCTTCAAACTTGGAAATGAGGTGGAAATTAGTATTCAACCTATAGTTGTATGGCTCAAAGTGAAGTGAAGACTCAAAATGGGTGAGATAAATATAAAACTGCTCATGTGAGCTGTGAGCCTCCAGAGATTTGGTGGCGGGCTCATCAGTGACAGCTCCACCTGTTCAACACCTCCACTTTCAACACTCAAAAAGACCCCCAAGTCCAAGAGGTGTGCATAAACACTGAGCAAACGCTCCCACGTCAATCCTGTGCATAAATCTAAATGATCAGTTACATCCAGCTGCTTTCTGTTGACGTCTGCACATAGAGAAGACCCCAGGAAGGCTTGCACAGCTCAATTAAACAAAACTATCTAAATAACAGGTAAAGACACCAACATACTTTGTTTAATTTAAGCCAGACTGCATGTGCCAAATTTCCTATTTGCTAAAGTACTCCACATTCGTGCAAACTGTCTACCTTAAGTCAACACATCTGCTTTTGGAGCTTCGAAATGGCAGGTAGAATACAGCGCGAAAGGAAGCGGCTGAGACACAGATGGGGAAGGAGACAGAAAGAAAGGAAGACAGAAATAGAGGAGAGCAGATAAAGAGGGGAAGAGGATGTGGTGAGGAAGCAGAGCGTAGTAGAGCCGGCCGCTGGGACTGTGAGGAATGAGCTGGCTGTGCTATAGGAGGCCTTAATGAGCATTCTCTCTAAACCCTGGAGAGTCTCTCTGCAGCTCTTGGCCAATCTCTGTCTTTTCTCACAGCTAGCAACGTACAGACACACAAAACTGGTTGTACGGTACTGTATGCACAGATGCATGCAGAACGTAACGAAAGGCAAACAATCCCCACTCACTGGAGAGTGTGAAAACGTCCAGTTATAATTCACTGTCACCTCTGCGAGGCACACAGTCGTTTAAATTCTCTCTCATAATGAAACAACATTAACAGGCTACGTGACACAATTCTCTATGCTCCTGCAGACAACGCTAATATCTTGCTCTATTTCAATTCCATTGCATTAAATTGGTACAGTGAAGTCAGCGTGGATCCTAATAAACCAATAAACACCTCGGAACCAAAGAGAGGAGTGTGGCAGCCGTGCTCAGATAATAGCCACTTTATGCATTAGCAAAACACCTGTGGTAATAATGGATTCTTACTGTAGGTCTGCTTTTTTCTCTGCAGACTAATGTGCCCTTGATTCTCTCTTGACTTATCACTCCTTGCAGCTGTATTTATGGATGGAGGGGCACGGCAGACGCACCCTTGTAAGCGTCTGTGTGCAAAAGCCTCGGGTTTTATCCTCCCCCCCCTCTTAAAAAACAGTGCCTTTATTTTTCCCCGGGAAATGGCTGAATGACAAGCTATCTGGCAATCCTGAATTATGGCTTGACGTGTGCAGGCCTGAAAAATGGAAAAATGATGAACAAGGGGACAAAAAAATTCAGAGGGAACAAGTTGCAGAGGTGACAGGAACGGCTGTAAATCTGGTTCTGGGACAGGGGCGGGAGATTAGACAGGGACACGATCACAGGAGCGTGTAGGTGTATCCTTTGTGTTTATTTTCTGCCTTATTGTGTGCATAGCTATCTGCAGAAGATGAAGAGGAGGGAACCTTTATTTAACAAAATGATTAGACCTCTGTGTTGCCTCACAATTCCAGCCTTCAGTGACTATGAGGCTACTGCCCCTGAGCTGGCCGAAACTTGGAAACCATCCAGAGCTTCTGAACGACTCACTCTCATTAAGTATTAACCAGTGACTCAGGCCTTAAATCATCTCGGTGGTCCCCAGCCTGCTGACCCTGCTGTGGCTGGTGGAGGCAGCAGCTGAGCGCCGTTTCATCAGAGCTGGCCCATAGGACACCCTGCTGATTTAATGGGCTACAATTACGCTGCTTCTGACACAATATACAGCAAACATTTATAGATTTCCTTCCCTTCAACTCCACAGCCAGCAGCGCCGATACTTTTTCCCTTCACCAAGCTGCTCGACAAACGGAGTGTTCACGTGACTAAATTACATGTTGTGAATTCAGCTCTGCACTGACCTAGAGGCCAGTGCATATGGTAAATGCTGCATTGCCTGAGGCTCTTGAACCATGTCTGAACCACATACAGAGTGAAGACACCGTACAGTAGGCCAGCTCTACACTTACTGTACAATGCAGCTGTTCGTCATTTAATTCAAACCCTGCAGGAGAACGAGAACTGAAGAAAGTTTCTTGCAAGCAGCTATAGAAATGAGGAACTGGTGGAACCATATGGCTGACATGCTATTTATGTATAAGTGGTCTGATTAAGTCAGGTCTGGAGGCCCCAGAGTACAGCGCTTAGTTGATGGTGACTGGAATGGGCCAGTAGGACGCCACCACGCCCAATCATGCACAATGGAGAAGAATTAGACAACACTCCCTGGAGAGTTCTGCCTTGTTTTTGTTCTTTCGTTAAAGAAGACACGTTAATGTGTGTTTTACTATAAGTGGATCACAAGTGAGACGCTCTCTGCAGCTCTGGGTCTTCATCAATCATACCGCAGATGTTTATTGATTCTGTCCAGACTCATTATGACATTCAACCTGCGTCCCTACGCTGCTGTTAGGTAGACGCTCAGAAACGAGCGAAAGTCCCCGTACCTCAAATCTAACAACCTCATTTGAGATTTAATGTTATTTTTTAATGCAAAAACAACTCATTCCAAACAATACTTCCAGAAACTAAGGCCAACTTCTTACTGTTAAACCTACTCTGAACCCTGACACACACAACAACCCACTGTCCTCTAATTACGCTAATCTTGGCAAGTCACCAGCTTCTCTTTGAAGGTCAGTTCGCTAAAATGAAAGTCTCCGGGGGTGAGGGAGCAGACGGGAGTTTGGCTCATCAAACGCATTTCTTGCTGGGAGAAGAAAAGCAGACGGAAGAAATAATCGAGCTGATAATACCCATTTTGTTTCAGTTTCCTATTTGATTTTTTTTTTTATAGCCTTGGATGGGTTGTAGTTGTAGCTCTTCTGTGGAATATACATCATAATGACAATAATACATGTGCTTTTCCTACCATGACAAGTCAGGATGTATGTTGTGAGGAAGGCCTATGGGCTAAACATCAGACCTATTTCAATTACTGAAAAAAGCAGAGATGTGGATGATGGTTCAGAGGTTACAACCAGGCTAAGAAATAATCCCATTAGCTAAGGGGGGGAAAAATCATAGAAGCAAAAGCTAGAAACCTCATTTAAGAAAATACCCTTAAGGCCAGATGAGAACATAGAAAGAGAAATGAAGCTGTATTATATCTTTAGCACTTTAGGAGAATGCACTCAGTAAAAATGGAGAAATTAGGCTCTGCCCATTAAAGTTTACCTAAACTACCGATGCCATTCCTGCCCGTAGAGCCGACCTGACTTTGAGGATTGATCGGAAATATTTAGCTGGTAGGGAAATAATGTGTCAGTTTGCTTTCTGAGAAGTTGAGAAATGGAGGCTGAAAAATTCCACTGTGAGCAACATAAGCAGAGCTAAATTCTGTCTGAGTGTGACAGTGACCTCTGTGTTCTCTATTAGCCAGATTTATCTCTGACACAGGAAAAGCCTCAGTAAGAGTTAATGATTCACCAGGATCCTTGTGGGAGGAAACCTGCTGGGTAAAAACTGGCCTGTAGGAGATGGCCCGCAGGCATGTAGGAGGCCTTTGTGCCAAACACAAGGCCTGAATCCACCACGCCACCGCACAGTGACAGGAAGAGGCAAGGAGATGAGATACCGGGCCTGTCCTCCTACTCTGTACTTCCTGTGATGAGTGTGTGCTCACACATCCTGTGAGGAAAATATATACTGTATATGTCTACTGTAAACATAATGCCCCCGTGCAAACACACTGTGTTTATGTGTTGTGTAATCGTACTTTGAGAGTTGTTTCCTTGCTCGGCAGTGTGGATGTTTTGGGAGCAGATTGGTGTGGAGGCAACCATGGAGCAGGCATGGCCTTTAGACCAGACGTGTAGTGTGGGCCTGATACACTTCACAGCACCCCCAACACACACACAGCAGAAGTGAGCCCGACTTGGCCCTTGATTTAGCACTGTGGGTGGCAGAAGCCAGAAGACGGGAATCTTAAAGGAATAGAAAATGGTCTGACCCGTCTGTCATCTTCTGTCTTACAGATTTTCTTCTTTCCTCCACATACCCTTGAGCTGTACCAAGCATTAAACCACCGCATTGCTTCTTGTGAGCTCACAACACATTCTCATTCCCAACTCATCACACACTGACACTTGGTCAGGAGCCCTTGGCATCAAATTTAAAACACACTGGGTCCATTTAGCAGAGTATCGATCTATATTAGCATCTTACTTGGTGAAGAAGAATGAGAAAAAAAAAATCCACATTTGGAAGAAGAAAAGACTTTCAACCAGGTGGAATAAATTAGCGTTCATGTGCGTTTTTACATGACCTCTTAACGACCACATTCGCTTGAAAACTTTCGCCTTCTGCATCGAACTTGTACATTTTCCTGGTTGCCATGGTGATGTGTGCTGCACGGCCGAGGAAATTTGGATGTGGCTTTGAAGGACCTCCATCAGACTACAGTGCACTTTGAGAAATGACACCACAGACGTATCATTTGTGCCAGTGGACAAAGCAGCCATGTGTGGCCAGTGTGAACAGGTTGTAATCTCACTGTCAGTATAATGCGTAGCTGTCAGTATAATAACTTCTAAAGTACCCTTATATTTCCTAATACATGAAGAAGGGACAAGAACTTTAACAAACAAAAGGATAAGACTGAACACATTTGCAGAACCATCCTTAGGTTCTTGAACATTAAGGATTATCTGTGCGGGGCACATTTATGTAGGGTAAACAATTGCATTTTTAAGCCTTCGTAAATTTTAATGAGCCAATAGACAATTTATTCCCTCAAAAAGCCAATCAGACACTATGCAGTGAAAATGCAAATTCTAAGGATTACTCTTAATCTTTTTGTTGTTTTTTTTTGTTTTTTTTTAAATCAGTAAAACGCTTTGTCAGAATGAGATGATTGGCATCATTTCATATGCAAGTTCCATCAAGTTAACATTGTTGCTGATTCTGATAGTTAGAACATTACATTTCAAGTAATCCAACGTAAATTTATCCTATTAACACAAACCAATTTGTGATCACTCTCTAAGAATAAACATTAAAAAGTCCTTTTTTATGAGGTGAATTAGGTTTGGGGAAACTGACAGATTTTTAGAAACAGTCGCCTGCATTCCTGACCAACATATGTATGAAACTGCCCCTAAAGGGAAGCAAAATGCAACATGTAGACGTGCATTTGAGAGGCACCATCGAGGAGCGTAAAATAAACCATGTTCAGTCCTCAGTAGTGAGCCCAGAGAAGCTCATTTCGGCTGCTAGAATTCATAATCTAAGTTTTTTCCGTCACTAACCAACAGCTCATGACCATAAATGAGGGTTGGAGCATAGATTGACTGGTTTGCCTTTTAGCTCAGGTCTGTCATTATCACAACAGACTGGCACAGCATTCACAACACTGCAGGTGCTGTCTGAATCCTCCTGTCACTTCCCGCTTCCTTCAACCAACTCGTGAACAAGGCCCTGAGATCCTCAATGATAAACTTCAGGCAGGAACTCAGTCCCAACCCAGAGTGGCCACCTTGGACCACCATGGAAGTATAGGCCTCTGCATGGCATGTACCATCAAGAGATTGAAGAAGTCCCATCAGTGGCTAGAAAAAGCTGGTCTGAAAGACGGAACAGAGGTTTATGCATCTGGCGACACACTTGTATCCCAGGTAGGCATGTAGCATAAGGGGGTTTTGCCTAAGCTCCCAGACTGGAGGTAGTAACTTTCATGCAGGGGTTGAGGTCACCCACATGAAGGGCAGCGATCTCACCTCTACGCTACCCAGTCACTGAGGTCCAGAGGTAGTAGTCATGGCAGCTCAAGGACAGGCCTTGAGCACCAGAGCAGTGGAGGCCGGTGTCTACCACACTGGGCAAGACTGTGGGTCTTGTAGGCTGTGCAAAGAGGCCTCTGAGAGAGTCCAGAACATGGCATGAGATGCACATGTGGCAGGAATAGTGTACAGGAACATCTGTGCTGGGTATGGGTTGGAAGTCCAAAGTCAAAATAGGAGACACCACCAACAGTAGAATGGCAGAGCTCAGGTCCTGTGGGACTTCCAGATCCAGACTGATAAACAGGTGATATCTAACCAACCGGATACCAGTGGTAATCGAAACACTCTGGACTGTGACCGCCCCCCAAACTGGGAAGGTGGCTCCAACATGCCCAAGCAACAACCTAAAAGATCTCTGACCAGAAGAGCGCAGTTCTAGAAAACAGCTAAAATACTGCGTACAACCCTCAAGCTACTAGGCCTCTGGTAGAGGAGCTTGAAAGAGGGGCCAGTGTGGAGCTTTTTTTGTTAGATAACAAACTTTTTTGGGGTTAAAGGAAAAGATCATGACTGGGATGACTCTTTTGTTTAGTTCACTGCGGTTTCAAAAGCTCCATTTTATAAGTTACCTGCAGGGATGTGCACAGATATTCTCTCTGCTCTCTGTAGCTAGAATGCTGTTATATCTGAAAAGTGCCTACGTGGCTTACACAAATGTGCTGTTTTCGTGACTGATTTAACACATTTAGCACTTTTAGTAGGGAATGGTAATTTTGGACCTGGTAAATTATGATTGAACAGTGTTATAAACACAAGTTGAGATGAAGTTTGCAGCCTGGTTAAATCCCAAGTTAAGGTGTAATAATAAGATGTCATAACAGACACTTCCTGGAGTTCATGTTTTCAATCCTACTTATTCCATAAGTTGTTCATGTGACTAATTATAATCAGCAAGTAGTCACATTCATCCCTAACCCCTTTTAAACAGAACTGTGCTCGTTTGGGATAAATAAGTAATGATAATTACCGTGAGTATGTTATCAGCACACCAGCAATGATTGTGGTGTTAGGGCATTTTGTCACTTTAGAATAACAACTCGTTGGACTCTTGTTTTCAATCTCAAAATGTTCACTGACCTTTTAAGCAGGTAAGAAAACAGGAACAGCACATCTTCTATTAAGAATGCACCAACTCTGACATATTGCAGAAGTGCAGTCGTAACAACCTCACACATACACACAAACCGCCTGGCAGAACTGCTTGAACCGCCTCTTTTCTCTTCTCCTCCCTCTGACAGCTGGCCCGAAATGACAGTTCCAAAGCCTGAATATTAAAGGTTCGGAAAGTCACTTTAATCTGATTACCCATCGGTTGCAAATCACCACACGGGAAACTTTATCGACCCAAGAGAGTGAGAAAAGAGGTAAAAATACATCTACCTCACATATTTTGACAAATGTGATGATAAATGGAAGTTAACTGGTGGACAGAAAATAAGTGTAGCTGTCTTGAAAAAAAATCCACAGGTTATATTAACACTATCCATCACTTATGTGTCACCATTGCTCATGCAAGATCCATCAGTCAGATCAGTTATCATGCAGCCTCTATAATAATGTTTACTGATGGTGCTCCAGACAGAAGGAACATATTACTATACTTTATCAAAGACTTTAAAAAAGCAGTAAAAGAATTACTCCAACTGGCTTCGTTGACGCTGCAGACGCTTATTCACCCAGCTCTACTAATAAACTGACATTTGTTTAATCTATGTTTATTTTCATTTAATACAAGATATCTGCGTCCCTTTTAGGTCTTCTGATTAAGAGTATAAAATAAACGGTTGCATTATGTTAATTGATGATTTGCCCGATTGTCTTTATGCACGTTGGGTTGATGCTCGGGGATCCATGCACCTTATTTCTTTCACAAACTAACCCGACTGAACTCCTTTTGATTGAGGTTAGGTAACTAAATAAGCTGGTTATTGTGTGGAAAATACAGACGGCACTCTCAGTTTTTCCAATTACAGTAGTTTAACCCCCCCCTTTCTGAGTGGTGTTCATGACATATGGAACATTTTCTTAAGACTTACATAAAGATCAGGACAAATCTAATTAATTCTGGCAGCAGAAAAACACCCTAAATTATATCCCCCTGGTATAGGACAACAGGGACAAAGTCCAAGAAAAGACTTTGATGCAATCAAGATCTGCCTGCATTCCTGCCCAGGTAACCTTGAGACAAGTGTCTGTGGCAGGGGGGAGGATCTCAAACCAGAGAAACAGTAAATTATCATTACAACGGTGTCATCTTTGCCGGAGGCATCGTGTCTGTATGTCTGCTTGTCCAGCTCATTCTTAATTGAGGGCATCGCACACTGCTGTTTTGTCAGGACCTCCTGGTGTCACATATCAGCACACAGCGAAGTGCCAGTTTACAGTGCGGCAAGGTAAAAGTAAGACGCGAGATTAATGATGTGAAGCTGTGTATTTGAGACTGTCGGAGGCAGTGCTTGACACAGATTAGAACAGGGAAGGTGAAAGCATCAAGGCCAAAACAGAAGTTACACGTACAGTACAGTAACTTCGATACTCTCCTCTATGCAAAGTCTTCTAATAAATCAGAGTTTTTCACTCTAATTTAGTCTCTTTTTTAACTCATTTATGAAATCTGTTTTTGGTTTTGTAAAACATTTGTAAGTTTCTGCCTCGCCATGACTCAGCATTTCACACGGTGACATTTTTGAACTTCAAATCATCCATTAATCCTAAACAAAGCTTAATCTATAACTACAACAGGGGCGGTTTGTCCATGAGGGCGATTGGGGCGACCCACCATCACCAAATCATATTTTTCCACAGCGTTACGGTGGTTGTGTCAGTTCTAGACAGTTTCAGCTGCTCTGTATGTCCAATCAGCGTAGGGCCGTGCTCCATGAGGTACCGCGTCTTTGGGGCGATTTCGTTTAGGTTGATAATCACCCCAACTGCTCCCATTGACTCATTTTTTTCAAATGCCTGGTGTTACAATACAATATGGGTTCTCTATGGGTCCCGGGAGGGCTCGCCCCAACGTGCTTTCGTCATACGTAACGTGAAGATAGCTAGCGTAGCCGCCACATGCTAGTTCTTTTCAAGGTCAGCATGGCGTGTGTACGGAGTAACTCAATTGTTTCATTGAAAGAAATCCCTTTTCAACTTGTATCTAGTCTCTTAATTCGTGGTGAAGCAGATATCGCTCTCCATGTTCAAAGGTATCTGAAGGTAAACTGATTACCTGCTAGCATGTGGCAAATGTGGCTAAAGGGAAAATCTTTATCTCGCAAGCTAGTGCTTATATGCTGTGTTGATAATGTGAGTTAAACAGAAAAAAAACACTAATTGTGACAGCTGAGTTGTTACTTTAAAGGGCGCACCAAGACTGTTTGGGTTTTTCTAGCTAGCTAAAACCGTACAGCGCATCATGCAGAAGATTGACGCCACAAACAAAAGATAAAGGTATGCACTATGCCGTCATGTCAGTGTCTCTGAATATCATGCATGCAATGAAATAGATAGCAATAGCCTAATGTGAATTAATGTGTTTATTAGCCTCTTGCTAATAATAGCTAGAAGTAGCAACATTAGCTATGTTATGCTACTACTTTTATACATCAATTTCATTGTTAATGCCTGATAAAAGGCAGTGTGTGGCCAAAAACTATTGGCTTTATTTCATTAGTTCCACTATGAGCGAGTTGTTTACATTAAAACTTGATGATAAAAAGAACATTTTGCTGATGTGAAAGCACTGAACACACTTATTGCTATCGAGCTCATGCATCAAAACATGCTGCTCGATCAGTGGTACGCTGGCTTTTTGTGTCATTAACAACAGGATTTTGCAGAAACAAACCCCCCCCCCCCCCCCCCCCCCACACACTCAAAAAAGGCAGTAAGAATCTTAGTAAGCAGTGCCACATCAGGTCACTCTCTCTCTGAAATATTTCATCATGGCTCCCCCCCCGTAGGCCCTGTATTATCTCAAACATTGTGTCATCTCTGATCAGACAGTGAGATGCTCTGTGGAATTCAGGATAAAAGGTCACAGATCGCTTAAATGGATAACAAGAAAAACTCATTATTCAACCTTTGTTTAAAAAAAAAAAAAAAGCCTCTTGAGCCTGGCAAGAAGTGACCAGACTCAATAAATGTTACACTATTACAATAAAGTGACAGATTTTAAATTTAGATAAATATATTAATTAAAATCCGATGATTTTAGTGGGATTTCAGTGATCTCAGTGGGCAGTCGCTGCATTGGTACCCGTCAAAATCTCTTCTGAATTTTCCTAGTATTAAGAAACTATTTGTCTTTTTTAATTATATTATCAGGAATGTAAAACACGACGTGCCTCAGAAAGGACATTAGTCATGCTCGTGTTTCACTATGTATGTAAATTCAGCGACATGAGTACATTGTCTTACTTTTGTCTGAGAGACAAAGAGAGCTGGCATTGATGAAGCTGAATCTTTTACCGAGATTTTAAATTGATGGAAACTCCAACATGACCGTAATGATGAGTTTGGGTCCTTTTGTGTTCGTTGCTCGGATGTTGGTTGATATTTGATTAATAGTTAATTAGAAAGCAGTTTGGAGAATTTGTCATTATGAGGTCAAAAAGTGAGGACAGCTGATGGTGGTTGTAACAAGCAATTTACAATTAACTAAACAGTTGAAAAACAGTGTATAAATTCTGAATATAGTCGATGTAGATGTTCATTCTTGGTCAAAAATGACCGGGATCATACTAGCATACTGGCCCAAAAGCATGACTAATTAACTAATAATGATAATTACTAACTAATAAAGCTTTTCATTCTTAGTAGAGACATCATGTCACCTGAAGATGGTCGCAAAATGATGTCAACTGCAGTGTCTCCTTGTTGTTCTCTTAGCTTGAACTCTCTGAACTGTCAGATGTCAGGTCAGAAAAGCCCGATGACCGGTGGTGACCTGATGAAAAGTTAAACCCACATGCAGCGCACTGCCGTCCACATGTTGGGACGCAGCTGTTTGAAGCAACAGCTGAGCGGGGCAGGTGGTATTTTAGTCAGAAAACACTTTGAAACAGTCGACTGGTCGGAGTGAGGATGTCGCCGACTGGTGAGATATCAGCTCATTAGACAAGCTACAGAGACCAGCCAAACAGCTGTGGAACATTTTAATTCCAGCTTCAAATCAGCAGCTCGGACCTGAGCTGCAGATTTCAATGACCTCCTGCCTGCATCTGCTGCCGAAAAATGACACTCCTGGAAATACAACTGTAGCGGATAATTCTGCCCCAGCCCCTTCCTTACTCCAGCAGTAGCGTCTCCTTCCACGGCCCAAGGCCACAATGTTGATATTGCTTACCAAAGTCTCAATGAGCTAATTAAGGGGGCTGCTTCTGAAGTACTCTTGCATTTTGTTTATTTGTGTATCACCGAAGCCCCACAAATTACACAGACCAAAGGCTTGTCTGAACTTTTAATCTAATCACGCCTACCGCGAGCCCCTGTTTCCTGGTGTCAGTTTGCCTTAATGAGGCCTGGTCTGAGCCACGGCCATTAGTGGAGCTCAGCGGTGGAACAGTACCGCGACGAGACAAGCTCGGCGTTTTGCTGCCACAGAGCCTAATCCCCGTCGTTCCCTGTGGACCGGCAGCCAAGAAGCGAGTTGTAAAACCCCCAGCTGTGCAGAACATGGATGACATTTGAAAACATATAGTATCTGAGCGGCAAATTAAGAGATGAATGCATTAAAAGCAGTACTTAAACTACATGAAAAGAAGTGCCAGGTGTGCCGCGATAGATTATTGAACCATCCTCTGTGACATAAACACCAAGGCAACACTCTGGGTTCAGACAATGTCAGCTGTTAAGTGCACAAACTTGCATGTTTAATGTGCATATTAATGCAAGGCTGTTTATTATCACTAACAGCATGATGGTTTAATGCCACTTACCTTTTATATCAGCTTGCATTCTGTGAACTGGCACTATTTTGCCTTGGACAGTTGCACTAACATCCCCATTAGTACAATAATCATACAGAGAAGGTCCCTACACTATTCATTTTCCATGTAACTTTCATTAATTCAAATTCGGAGAGAATTTAGTGCACTTTCCCCATTTCCAATCTAAAGTGCTTTGAATTCTGCTCACTGCACCCGTTTCTGTGTCATCAGCCCACTCAGAGCCTGAATAATTCATAACAATATTTATTAGCACTCTGAGGTACAATTAGATGAATTGGGATTAAGAATTGGCTCGTCTGTGGAAGAGAAAGTAGAGCAGCTCTGCCGATGGATTTGGGCAGGCGTAGCTCTAAAACATTATCAAAATAAAGCCAAGCGGATTAATTCCCCTTTCTCTACAGTTTTTCTCCCCACTTGTGTTTAAAAGAACATACTTAATATTCCATCTGCAAGAGTAAATCAGAGATGACAAGTTAAAACAAGGGCTGTGCAGCAGACTCGCGTTTTTACCTAATCTCCAATTAATTTCTAACATACTTTTTTTGGCCCTTTTACCTATAACGTTATAGAAAGGACTGGGTTTTCTTTCCATTAGAGGCGTCAACTGGTCATTTTTGACATTTTATTTTAGACTAGTGTTAAAAAAATGTCAAAAACACACATTTAAGGTGTTTATTTCATGATACTTGGTCTGTCTACATCTCCAGATCTCTCCTGATTTCACAAAAAATCATCATAATCATGTTGACATCCTGATTTATAGAGCACTTTATTCTAAAAACATGGCAAAAATTCTTGCTTCGTCTTTCTGGCTTTTTCAGCGTGTATAATTTGTCAATATGCAAAATATTCTTGTTAAAAAGCTTTTCTCCAACACGTCAACACAATAAAATCAGAACTTTGAACCTGTCTTTATCCACTGTTATAGAAATTAACCCGTTTTTGGCTGCATAATAGTACATTTAATCTAATAGATATGTAATTCTAAACTTGCAATACAACAAATAAGTGTCTTAATTGTATTAATAAACATGGAGAGTCTCATAGCCTTTTTTATCTATAGTGGCACAACATAAGGATGGAATTTTATATTTATTCACCACCTGATCAGCTGGGTAGTTGTATCCGTTAAATATTTCATGGCAAACAGCGTTAATTTGGGTACATTTTCAAAGCAGACATGTTGGCAAGTCACAGCAGGAAAAGTATTAAGGATGGCTGCATTCCATAGGGGTAGTTCATCTGTTTTGCATGCTGGTTCACATTCACGGCATACTGCAACACTTAATGAAGCTTTTTTTTATGCTTTTCATTAGATCCATTTAGCCCTTCTCTTAGCTTCTTCAGATAAATGTTTATTCTAATCACAATTAGAATTTTACCAGATAAATATTATGTGGTTTGCCTGATTGGCTTTGGAATAAATTATTTGATATCTGTTAAAAGAAAACCTCAAAACATAGGTATAAACAGCGAATATGAAATTAAAGCACAGACTCTCGGCTTTAATTTGAGGGTGTTCTCATTCACAGTAGATATAAAGGAAGAACTGTTTTTCAGATGTTACATTGTAATTGCACAGCTGACTCAAAGCTGTTTCGTGGACAGTTGTGGGCTATTCCTTTGTTGTTTCTTCACTGAATCAGCAGGTAAAAGATCAAGTTAATTTTGAGTGTGGCATTTGCAATTGGAAGCTGCTGCTATAAAACAACATGCAGGGAAAGGAGCTCTCAATGCAGGCAAAAGCTAAACTAATTCATCAGAGGGAATGGGATTATTAACTCGTCAAAAAATGGCGAGTTCAGCAACATAAAAAGCCCTGAGGGAAGAAAACAATGGTGGATGCTCACAGGATCCTTTCAGTTGTAAAGAAAACCCCTTCCCAACATCCAGCCAAGTGACAAACACTCTCCAGGAGCAACATGCATCACATCTAAACCTATCACAGGGAGGATATTTCACAAGAGCAACTAGAGACTTCATCATAAAGTGCAAACCATTCATATACCTCAGTAATAGAAAAGCCAGTTGAGACTTTGTTAGAAATAAGTGAAACAGCCGGAACGGTTCTGTAACTTTGGGGAGATGAAGCCAAGCTCAGCCTGCATCAGAATGATGGGAAGAAAAACATCTGGAGAAGGTTTGGATGGTTCATGTTCTGAAGCTGCAACCTCATAATGGCACGGACATGCTTAGCCTCAAAGAGCACTGCGCCAGTAGTGTTTATTGATGATGTGACAGAAGACAGAAGCAGCTGGATGGATGCAGCAAAGCTGAGAGGACTTGGAACCTGCCGCTAAAGCCACACGGTATAAACAGCAATGGCCGAGTCGATCGCCTTTTACCTGGTCAGGCTAAAGATGAACTTTGACCCCACAAGTCAAGGCCTGACAAAGAATGACAAAGGAAGAAATTCTTTGGAGACGTCCATGGCTTCCAGATTTCAGTCGGCTGCTTCATGCAAAGGACTTTCAACAAGTATATAAGGAATAAAAGCATTATATTCCCAGTTATGTTTGGACAGTGGTATCTAAGGCCCTGAAAAAGAGGGTCGCACATGTTAAAGAGCTGTGAACACCTTCCAACTGAAGGTGACTGTGCGCACTGAGGCCTGCGTTCATTATGCAGCGGTAATTTGAATAAATGTTTTTACTGCAAAATTGTTGTTATCGTCACAACTGTAAGATGTTCTTACCCTCCAGGAAAGATTTATGGACACAAATAAACTTCAAAAGCAAAGGAGGCGGTTGGGAAAATGCAGAGAGCAATTTCATGCAGATGGTTTTCCAATGTCAAATTTCCTGCGAAACCACGGTTACCGTTTTCATTGACAAATTAACAATAACAGTAGTTTGGATAAATAAGAGCAATCTACACAGGGGAATTTGAGTGGTGGGGTCAAATAAACTGGCGCCAACATTAATCTATATTAATGTAGATTGGCTCTGTGGCAATATTACAGTAAGAAATGCTCCGAGAAGACAATAAATTTGGAAAAGCGCTCTGATTACCTGAGTCGCCTCGTCCATCCTCAGGTCACATCACTGTCTGTATTCTTGGCCTGAGTAATTTCCAGCGTTAACAGATAGTGAAAATATCTTGTTTTGAACTGAAGCGGAAATTAAGAGAACGTGAGTAATAGCTTTAACTCTAAAACTCATTATCTCATCGCGCACACATGGAAAATGAAGCTGTGACAAAGTTAATCATGCCGTACGGCTGAGAGGATCGGAGGTTTCTATGAAAAATGTTGACCTTAATGCATGACCCATCTATTCAGCTCAATTGTATTTTTTTTTTTTTAACTTTCGTTTTTTTTTGCCCCCTCATCCCCAATTAAAGGAGCTTCCGTCTCCCCGTCTGTGTAACGGATGAAGCCCGCAGTTCTTGAACTCAGCGTTAATTAAACATAAGTGCATGTCTCACAATGACTTATGGTGGTTCGCAGTCCCTCCCTTATCCAGATAATATCCCTAACTCCTCTGGGTCATCACGTATCCACATGTCATACAAACAAGGACTAATCCCCAACTGTTTATTAGAAAAAAATTTTTTAAGGATGTACCTGGAAGCTCTTACACAACACTCAAAGCTCTATGGAGGCAAGGGCCAATTTATTTGATGCCTACGCATGTGTGTGTGTGCAACAAGCTGACTGGGCTGTCAATTAAATATTCGTGAGTTCATCTGGGGAGTTCAGCTCATTAGGATTCATGCAGAGCCAACTTTTATCCTTTATTCTAAAGACTGTAGACATAACCTGTGTGTGTATTCTAAATTAGCATTAAGTATTATTATCGAATGCATCCTAACAGGATTATAATTTATGTCATGCTGAACATGTCGATGCACACTGGGAATATGCCAAGTAGAATAAACTCAACTTTTTAAATTAGCTGCTGGTGAACTCTCAACAATAACGGTGGCTAACAGTAATATGAGGATTAATTCGGCAGTGGCCTTCCTGATTGCCCTGCAAAGCGTTGTGGTATTACTAAAAGGGCTGTCGTTATCACAAAGCACCACAGATGAAATGACACTGCTATCTTTAAATCTTTAAATATGCCCTCGTCCTGATGTGGAATACTTGTAGTACGTGAGGATGGTTTAATGACTTTTAGTAATCTCTGTAAGACATGCAGGAATCTGCTCTTCAACAACCGTTCACCCAATCTACTTTAAACGTGGAAAAATTGTCAAGGAATTTCCCTCCTGTGAGATGTTCAGGGGGCTTCTGTAAATCAAGTAATGATGATGGAAACGGGTGCCAAGTCACCAAAAAAGAAAAAAAGAAAGTAACTTCATCTGTTTGTGTGCTATTCTCACCACAGCCAGCTGCCAGCATTTCAGGGATCATTAGTTAATTGTCTTTTTTGCCAATATTTTACTGTCATTAATCTAAAAAGACAAAACAGCGGTTACCGGTAAGCTTATGGATGCATCTGTCGCATCCACTGACCAACATTTAACCAGCGGCTGGGTGATGTGGCCCAAATATTATCACTTCATGTGTTTAGAGCTAAATTTTAGAAATATATACTAATATTAGGGTTTTAATTTCTTTAGAGTTACAAAGGGAAGATGAGTAAAACTGTTAATTTACACTGCGGCTTCTGCAAGACAGATACATTTCTTTAGTTCTATAGATGTGATACAAAACAGATGTGGCCATTGAAATATAGATTATTTATGGGGTGTTTTTGACATTTAACTGTCATGTAGATACAGGAAATACACTAAATTACTCCTCCGCATTTAACCCCTCCAGCTGTCAGTTCACAAATCTTTTTGAGTGGTGAGAGTGGGAATCGAACCGCCAACCTTCCAGTTATTGGCCAACCCGCTCTTAGAGGTGAGGGAAGGAAAGTGGGTGAAACTCATCCCATCACACTGCCATATTTCATGCTAAAGTTGCTTTTTTTTAATAGCAGGAGGACAAAGCTGCCAAGTTGCCAACAAAGAGAACACATGCGCATGTTTGACCGAGGGTTGTTTGGATTGTTCAACAGAAAACCAGGCATAAAATGCACATGGTGTCACCTGATGTGGAACAATTTTACCTTCTTTAAACAGTGCCATGCTTCTTATTTTGGGCAGAAAGTACCTGGATGTGTTCAATGTTCAAAGAAACAGCAAACTGCCATTTTAATTTATGCCTTGCTCTTCATTTCTTGTACTGTCTCAGTTGACACAAGCTGCCCAGATGTAGATGTGTTTTATGAAAAGACATCCCCAGCTTACTCGGGTACTTTGTGGACCATCGGGGTATGGGGCTCTTTGTTATCAGTGGAACAGTGGTGGGTAAACACAAGATAAAGAGGCTGAGTGAGACTCTGCCATGTCTGTTTTCCCATCTTGTCAGTTAGAATGACTCAAGCCATTAAGGCAGTTACCACAACATGCTGACAACATGTACGAATGCCACCTGGACCCAGATGTGCCTCAGCGGTGGGTAAATGGAGAGAATGATGGAGAGGAAATTTAGGGGCCATGTCTGCGCCAGCATATGCCCCAACCTGTATGTCCTATTACTCTTCCTCATAGAGTCCCTGCTCGTGAGACAGACACAATAAACCATTGTTATGCTTTATATAGAGGACACAAAAGCCACAATAAGAGAAAAATGTGGAATTGCTGTGAAGTCCTTGGCAGCTATGCTGCATTTCCTACCACATTGTCTTTTGATATGCGCTGCGAATGGAAAAAGGCAAAGGTATTGTTGACGGTTGCCCTTTGCCGTGCTTGAAAACAGGAGTACATATTTTCACAGAGTGTCCGCGGCTCAATGAAAGTGATCGCTTGGGAGCGAGGTTTTGTTTCCGCAGACAATCACCGGATCTGTTTAGAATAGACTTGGGACACTGGGATCAGAAAGAACAGACCAGTGATGAGTGTGGAGAAAACAAAAGCCTCTTGCACGCTCAGCCCTTCTTTTTCAAAGCCAAACAATGGAGGATCGGCCTGATTGGTGCATCCAACAGTACCATCTGAAAAATTCAACTCCATGTCACTCAAACTCATCACTGAATATCACAGATGAGACTTAGCATCTGAGCCTCAGAGCCTCTCTCTTTCTCTTGTATTGAGCAGAAGGGTATCAAGCAATTACAGAGCAAGGTCTCTTCTCAGTTGGGGATTCTTTCATCCCATAAAGTTTTACTACAAAGTCTGACAATGACCTTCGTAAGGTCAGAGAATTGGGCAAGAGGCATCCCAGTGCCTATTTAAATGACAGATGCTTTTTATGGAGCTTTCTCAAAAGATTTAGTGGAATAAAATGATGTGGATGGCACTTTGTCAGCGTTACTGTACAAACACGATGCGTTTGTAGCTCTGAACTATTCAGGTATTTTAGATGCACATTTTCATCACAATTCATCTCGTCTAATACTGCCAAGTGTCCACGATGTTAGAGCAAATATTCAATAAAATATGATACTTGAAACAGGCTATTTGACAGTTTACGATAACAAGCAAGACAAAGTGCTTGATAAAGGGCGTATAAAATAACGTACAAAAACTTAGCTGTCTATGAAATCCATGATGAATCATTTCATTAGTAGATACTGGTATGAATATGAAACAGTGTGTAGATATGAGCCTCCGTATGTCTCCACCTTGGAGCTCTAAATGTCAGTGCTACTGGAGACCCAGCGCCCTGTGACCACCATGCCGCCGCTGCACTTAAGAAGGCTTGAGAGCACAAATCAATCACCATACTCTGACAAATGAAAAGTATCACAAACTTAGACTTTTAATCTGCCAAACAATCTGGGCGAGGTCACCTCTCTTATTTGGGGAAGATTTTCTCACTTTTTCAATCTACCCCACAGGCTATCTTCATCTTCCCCCCAACATGAGGCCAGTGGGGGCTTGTTTCCCACTGCTAGGCCACCCTGGGGAAATGTAATTCTGTTCCCCTGGTCGGTCAGGGGAGTGAGGACTTGGAGGAGGAGGAGGTGGAGGAGGAGGAGGAATGCTGCCCAGCTCTTTGATTAGCAACCGAGGATGCGACTGGCTTCTTGCCAGTGTGGTTTCACACACCAGTGTGCATGTTTAAGGTGATCAGAAAGGCCGCCACGGCATCCACGATGCGCAACATAAAGCAAAACAAATAAGCAGCTGTGAATCATGAGTAAGGTGGGGCGAGCATCAAACGCTTGGTGCCGCTGGTGTGGCTTACCCGCCCTCTCCTGGGCAGCCGCTGCGTATGATAAAGAAGACAGGTTAGGGAACAGGGACCCCTCTCTGTCCATTACTCATAAAGGTCCCGGTGTTTCCAATCCGTATTCACAATAGGGCTTTTGAGTGATCACATACCAAACGCCATGATCACATACTGAACTGATTATAGTGCTCTGTGAGGGGGACTTGGCTGGAGGCGCATTCCACGGCCATAACCTTTAACTGTACAGCTCTGCTCCTTCACACTGCAGGTGGAAAACACCATTAGTGGGTGACTTGTGAATCTTGACTTGCACCTTCAGGTGACAATTCTTTTCCTCCATCCGTCTTCTTTTGTTCCTCATTTCCTTCTCACTGACTAAAGTAAGTACACTTTCTAACAACTTGGGTCCTACTTCCACAGTTTGGTCATCATTCCTACTGTTAATATCACTGGGTTCAGTCCATTGTTCCATTTCCTGAGCTGACACGAGCTTTAGGGTAAAGACGACAAATGAGACGGGTGAAAACTCGTATATTTTCAAAGGTGGTTGGACCTACCCTGAACAGGGTGAGAAACTCAGATACTAAGGAATCTACTTCATAGACATTCTGGGCACATTCAAATAGGATGACCCTCCCCCCCAAGGCAGATGCATAAAATTCCAGAGGGATTAGATATCTCATCTGGCCTGGGAACCCCTCAGAATCCCACAGGAGATGATGTAGCTGCAGGTGATCATGCTGGACATGAATAACTTGATGCCACTGGAGGTGTGTCCCTAAAAAGTAGTGAAATCAAGCTCAAATCTGGCTCAAATCTGGCAACATAACTAAGAGGCATTTCTTAAAAACTCCTTGAACTCTACACAGAGTCACAGTAAAATCTAATCTACCCTTTAAACTACAGTCTTGCTGGCCAGGCTTTGACCCACTGGACTTACTGTATACCAATGCTCTCATCCTGTTTGTGCTCAATAAAATAATTTAGATAATCTAGTTCACCTCATGGTTGGTTTACAACCAGACTCACTAACTAAATAAGTTTCTTTACAAGCTGCACTGAGAACATTCTGATTAATTTGTCCTCTTTGCTGTGTAGTACCCACAATCACCTCTGCTTAGTTGACCGGTGGTTGTGTGAATTACAAGCCTTTTCTGTCAGGAACAAAGGATCAAACCTTTTTGCGAATCAAACCTCGAGATGGATGGCTACAAAGCGGCCTTTTGACTCCCCAGGATGCAGATCTTTAACCAGTTCAACGATGGTTTCTTTGTTTTTACTCTTTGATCTTTTGCCTAGTGCATAAAAACCTCCAAATCCAACCAAAGGTACATCGGTACAACTGTTAGACATTAAGGTAAAGATCTAAGTGAATTAAATTGTATCCAAAGTGGAAGAAGCAGGTTTTAACACATTGGATAAACCCTCAGGTCTGCTTTTTTTGCCCAGGTTTTTGAATCTGTAGCAGTCTTTCCTGTAAGTGTGCGTCTCTGGATGACAATCCCCCTGCGAGCCTCTCACTGATTAATCCAGTAGATTCTCCTTTAATATCCAATGACACCAATACATTTTAATGCAACCTGAGATCAGGAGATGAGACCTGTCCTTAAAAACTCCCTCTCCCTCCAGGCTTAAAGGAACGCCTGTCCTCTCTCGGCGTAATTGAAAAAGATGGATCTCACCAAGTGTTTCACCAACGCAGCGGGCAGGAATTGGATTGGGAAATGTGTTCTGTATCATATTGCTATGTATGTGTTCGCCAGAGGCTCGCACACAGTTGGTGAGTGCGACGTGTTCTGCTGCCCATACTGAAAGGCAGGAAAACAGAGAAGGGAGACATTTGCAATTTTATTACTACTTTAATGGGTTTCTCTATCATTCAGGAATTGCACTTTCTAATGCATTGGGCCCATAAATACAAGGTTCAATAGACAGCCGCACTGCTCTCCTCATTATTCATACATTCATACAAATTAGAACAGAAGGTTGAATAAAATATGCTGTCCATTTCCAACGTGGCACCATCAGAACTTGATCATGCATACAATCTAATCGGGGGTATAATATCAAATGTAATATCTAAAACTTGCACGTGGCATAACTACATATGTTTCTACAAATACTAATCATGTGAAATGTCATCCAAACAGTGTTGAGTGATTGACTGCATGCATCTCAGGTGAAAATTGGACCAGGTGCTTTTGATAAAAAGTGTTGCAATGGTACGAGCACATCAGCACCAAGATAGAAGTTTTGTGAACTACATTCATACATTTTTGTTGCATGTTCCATGCTGTCATAGCAGCTTTTTAACCTTCTAGGTTCCACAAACTGCTTTACGTGTGTTCATTTGTGTAAAATCACACACTGATGGACATATCAGTGCCAATGTGGGGTTCGGTGTCTTGCCCAAGGACTTCAACACGTGGACACCTTCGAGATAGAAGTCGTCTAAAGGCAGAATATGATGAAACATGATAGAAAGTTGGGCTCAGGCCACAGATTCATTGTTAGCTTTGTTAGCTTTGATGATAGCTGTAATGTTATATCTTCATTTGTAAGTAGTTTTATTCAAATTTGGCACTTTTTCTTTTTAAATGAGCAATACAGCTTTGGCTTTAGTGTAGGATGAGGATTTTATTTTATAAACTGTTTTAGTTTCTAAGTAAGTATCTGTGTGTCAGATTTAGCGCCATCAAGTAGTGAAACTGCAGATTCCAACCAAACTTCATTGCAACAAAATAATTTCCCTTTTGGATAAATAAACCTGTGATGTGGCAGAGCAGTGGCTCTTAGCTCTGTTCTGAAAGGAGCTCTTTTATTTTGAAACTCCTTAGCTTTCTGCTGGCTATCAGAGTCACATGGGCAAGGTCACAGCTGAGACCGGCCATCTTGGTTGTTGTTTTACATGCAAATGTGCTTTAAATCTGGTGCATCCACCGCCGTTGAGCTCTGGAGAAGCTTTGTTTATTCACGAGAAAGAATGTCTGGCTTGTAAGGTGCAAACAGTGAAGCCTCACTTCCACGTCTGTGTCATCCTTTCAACTTTTTCAACGCCAGACCAAGTGTTTCGCTATCTGTTACTCAGTGGACAGAATAAAAGCATTTTTTCATTTTATCCTCGTTTCATTTCAACTAACTAAACCCACCCTTTATCCTCCGTTTCCAAGTGCACAGAAGAGACAAAGGAGTCCTCTAAAAATGCTAAATTCTTGCTCTCCAGCCAGTATTTGCTTGAACTGTCCTGTCTCTAAAAAGAAAGCGTTTGTTCTGAACTAACAATTAATTTTCTCGTAACGCATCTGTTGTTATGAAACATTATCATCAATATTAAATGGAATATCTACAAATAGACTCCCATAAATCAGCCATACACACAGGAGGTTTAATCGACCATAATCTCGCTGCTTATTGCATAACAATAAACATCTGCAGCTTTTACTCTCTGCTCAGAGTGGTTTCAACATCTTATCATGAGAAACGACTTTTAATCTGTAGATATTCAAACCAGGGTTATCATCGTGGTTGTGATGGTTAAGTCGACAACGTTTGGGATGGAGAACCATAATAACCAAATAATAAAGCTGAAAATCATGATTTTTTTCTTATTGTCAAGCAAAAAATGATAAAAAATGAGAATCCACAGTATGAAAAAGAGTGAAACCACCACTGTGTCAACTGTCCTTCGGTCCTCTCTGACTGCTCGGCCCCATCTGTGGCACACAGCTCCAAGGCCATCGGTTCCTATTAAAAAATACTAATCTTGATAAAAACTCAGAAATATACGGCTTTATTTTCAAAATGCTCTTCTCAGAGATTTAAGGAAATGTCCCTCAAACTGGACTAACTCGTGAATCTTTCAGGAACAATTTGCAGCTGCAAATAAATTCACATTGAGTGTTTTGCACTGTGTAATTATACAGCATCGTAGTCTCAAAACTAAATATGTACCACCTCAGCATTGGTTTCACAACAGCTATAAACTGCAACACGGCTACTTCAAGTCACAGCTATCACATGAGTGCTCTTTGCTGAAATATGCACCAGGGGTTGAGGTGTTGGGATAAGTCCTAGTCCTATCTTTGGGCTTAGAGAGGCTGTTGTTTTCAGCTGCTGTTGCGTAGGTCCAGGCGGATACAAAGACTCTCTCACAACATTCATCGTGTTACAAAGCTCACTTTTCCAATGGTGTTGCCAGGCGGACTAGTCAAAATCAGCCTGTTTTGACACCGACTGAACAGCAAAACGACTGACTTTGAACCGCTGGGCCGGCAGGGTCCTTACTGTGAGACGTATGCATGACCTCTCCAGGCCTGCATGCTTATGCTCTTCCTCTCACTGCTTCATTAGGGATTTTCAGAATGGCTGTTGGTGTGAATGCGAACATAAATGGGTGACTATCTTCCGACTGAAAAATGACCTGTAGGCTGTTCGCCACCTCTCGACCAATGCCAGCTGACTCTGTAAAAGGATTAGCGAGTATAGCTAATGGCATGGTAAGCATGACCTACTTAGAGGCACATATGTATTTCAGTGTGTGGAGAACCTCTGTGCAAAGATTTAAATATAATACAGTTTAACAAAGTTAAAAAGAAAAGGAGGTTTCGTAAATGTTCATTATAAAATCATTTCTTATAGTTGTTGGGCTAGCATTGATTGCATATTATTTGTTTTAAGTGTGTTACATTTGGCCTTTAGCTGAACCTAACATGGAAAATATAAGATTTCACAGACAAAACAATTTTTATCCAAAACACGTTTACCAGTAATGTAAATGATCAGTAGCAATAAATAAGCTTGAGATGGTTGCATCGCACCCTCCACAGTCAGGCTTTGATCCATTAGCAGTAAAGCAGGATGTGTCTCAAACAGACAGTACTGTATCAGGATTACTCCTGGCTTTACTTTCACTGCATCCTTGAGGGAGGAAAGACCTACTTTTGGCTTGTAGGCAAGTCTAAATTTGAGTCTTTAGCTGGTGTCTATGTGAAACAGACAATTAGGAGCTTTTGGGATGCGACACCCTGACGCCTGACTTTCATAGTGACAAGCAATATAAAAAGGAAGTTTGACCTATGGGCTGGCTGATGCTCCACAGCACCCCCTCCCCAATGCCACCTCAGTCTTGCCTTTCAAGTCTAAACTGTTTTCATAAACCAAAGCTCTATGGCCAGCCAACTGGAAGGAAACGGGATGTCATGGGGAAAAAAAGAAAAAAAATCAAGACGTGGTGATAAAAGAGAAAGATCAAGTGTGGATAAAAGAGATCAGCTCATCCTTCTGACTAAAATCGAGTGACAGCCAAAGACAGAGGATATGAGAATGGAAGGTTTAAAGACAACAAAATGACTCTGAACTTTAAAAAAAGAAGAGGAAAAAGCCTCAAATTGAAAGGAGTACAACGTACGACGGAAGGCAACACAAAAGACTTCAAATGGACTCGTGAAAATCAGAATATGAACCTGGTTGTGTTCTCAGTTATCAACATTCATTGATGAGTCTGGAGACATCTCCACAAGAATCTGTCGAACAGCAGCAGCATTCAGCCAAAACGGCACCAGGTCTTTCCAGTGCCACATAGAGCTCAGGCATAAAGCTTCAGCAGCCACTATCATTAGACAGTAAGTGTCATGGGAAGCTAGGGAATGGAGTGCATCTAATCAGGGCAAAGGAAAGAGTCCCTTCCTCCAGCCTCCCAGAGGAGGCAGCTGTTCCCAGGCCCTCCACCACTTGTTCATTAATTACTGCGAATTAATGCTTTTCTGCTGGTGAGAATAAATAAAAAGATTGCAGTAAGGCCTCACTAATCAAAAGTGGCTTTTATTAAATACTATGAAAATGTCAGCTGGTTGTGGCTCAATTGGGGACAATCTGATGCAGCTCCTCTCCAATCAAACATCACGTCTTGCAGGTTGGGGCTAGATTGCCAGCACCTGTTTCATGAGGCCTCAAGATGTATTGTCTTTGCCCGAAGACAGTGGGGGGGGTGGTTTATATCCACAGCCAGTCTTCAGTGAGGCTGCGAGTTAGTTCAGCCTCAAAGGAATCTACATCAAATACGACTATTGACTTCCAGCACTTGCAATGTTCCACAAGAGGAGCCGAGCCCTTCGTTTGGCCAGTTTTGTCTGTCAATTCCAAGATGCTGACGACTCCGTCAACCTGAGGCTCAGCCTATCGATATATATTGCTATGAAATGTGATTCTGCAAATTGTGATGATGTGGACTATTGATTCATCTGTCAATTAATTCATTAGCAATTATGTTTAGTCTGCACAATGGTGGGAAAACATCGAAGTCAGAAGATATTCTCTTAAGAGTGCAGCAGACAACTTGAAAAGAATCTTTCTTACACTAATAAAGTTTAACATAACTAATGACCCAAAGATGTCAGATTTACATTGATAATAAACACAAAAACACCAGATCTTTCTGTTGGAAAGGGCTTGAAACGCATATTTTTCATTTTCATACTATATATATAACCTGAACTCATCAAAATAGAACATGCAATTAATTCACTAATTGCTTCTGTGCTTATGTTATGAGTAAAGAAATAGGGTTAGTTTAAGATAATTACTATTGCAGCTAGATTACTTTAATGTTTACCTTTTCGAGCAATAACAGCAGTGTTTGTGGTAACAAGGCACCCACAGATAATATCACACTAAATCCTCATTATTTTGTACACTTTCTGTTAAATAAGTTGTTTTGAAGACACAATTTAAAGGCAATATTTATCTATCTGGCTAAATAAAGTACACGAGTCAGCCATTGATCAGCTTTAATATTCAAAATCGGCAGCATGCTTCTCCCTGAAATGTAAAAACTGAAGCTTGCAAAGGCAAATGCTTGAAGTTGTGGATGTATAAGTGAATAAATAATGCTCGAGGGTAATGTCAGAAACAAATGGAAGAAGGCTGCCATCAAACACCTTTCATTTTTGCAACATACTGCACCAAATTTCCCAACGCATGAATGTAATTTCCAAGGTTTTGAAGCCAAAATGTCAGTTTGAGGCTTCATAGCAACCTAATTATGGACTAAAGGCACCACCTAATGGTGTGATAATGATAAGAGCAAAAATTTGCTTATGATTTTTTTTTGTAGGACCCAGAGATGCTTTGGAGCCAGCACCTAGTGGTCATCATGTGTATTGCACCTTACTGCACCTTTAACTCACTCACTTTAACTAAAGTGTAGAAAGTAAAGGTTGGAATGGAGATAATTCAGGTCTTTTGTGACTGTAATTCCATTTTTGTGTTTATTTGCATCAAACTGACCAAATTTTCTTACAAAGTTTGGTCATTTGTAGCAGCAAGTTTTAGTTTTTTTTACCACTTTCAGAAGTTACGCAGCCTTGTTCAAAGTAAAAAGCTTCTTTCTAAAGACTTGCTCTCTTGTCTAATCGACCAAGTTAAGATTTCAAAACGACAAGAACATGAGCACCGGAGATGGATGAGGATAAATCAGACAGCAACTCATCTGATGAGAACAAATGAGGAGCCTGGTTATTCAGTGTTGGAACGACACATCACATCCAAACACAGTCTATAATACGGAGCCACTTCAAACAGATGGGAGAGAAAACAGCTGTGACTTTTAATTGGTCACACATGCGATATCAAGCCCATCTAAAACTCTACGAATACTTCTCTCTCTTCAGTTTTCTACAAGATAACTTGGAAGGACTGTTTGCCACAAGGACACAAACACTGACTTGGCTTTCTTGCATCTCAGGTTTACTCTGACTGTGAGAGCGCTGTCTGGTTCCGGTTTTGTGCTGTTAAGCAATCTGCTTTGGGCCATAAGACAGTAAAGCAGCTTTTAAAGTGACTGTGTGCCACTGACTTGGATTTTTATGACAGCAGAGGCTACTATAAAAACACCCAGCATAATCCTGACATACCGCTGACTTCAGGGGGATAGAAATAAGATGCAGATAAGATAAGATGTTCACTTAACACATTAAACTCCTCAGATCATAAAGAAAAAAGCAGTTGTTACCGACTTAAATAACATATTTAAGTATTTTTCATACATTCCATGTTGAGACCAAATCAACAGCATTTATAGGCAGCTGCCTTTAATCAAGATCATATTTATTTTCTCCTGCGAAACATCATCAGCTAAGTTGTTGCCAAGCTACAGAAACGAGACAACAGCCCGTTCACATCTCTCTTTGCCACATATAAACTCCTTTAAATCAGTTTTTTATCTGTCAAAATAAGATCTATCAGAATAATGAGCACCGCAGCACTACGTTTTCCCTTTGGGGATTAAGAAAGTATTCTTGAGCTGAATATCTTCTGCAAATACAGGCAGCAGGAGGTAACAAATATCTTGGAAATAAATGACCATACGGAGGGTTACTTTGTCAAATACGACTAATACGAGCATTTCCACATCAAAGGAAACAACATCCTCAGGCGTTTGCCACAAAGTCCTCTTAAGAGGAAATGACGGGGGAGCGAAAGGAGCCATTACACGCAACCCTTTGAACCATAGCGGCTCAATTACGCTGATAATGTCAGGACGGGTCATACACTGGCACGGTTACCTAAACCTGACACTGGTTAGGTTTGGTAAAAACAGGTTGAAAATGGCCATGTTAAGGCTTAACATGCAGTTAAACTCGGGACCACTGGAGGTCGTACAATTTTAAGTCAACTTCTAACGTTTGATATCGTGCAGATTTCCACAGCTGGTGGGGTGTCAGTCCACATCCTTAACACGGTCGAGGTAAGCACCCCATACTCTCCGGGCGCTGTGATTGGCTGCCCACCGCTCCAGTGTATATGGCATCTGTCTCCAGGAGAGTGTGACCCTGTGCATGTGCAGTGGCGTGCACAGACTTTTTGAAGGGCAGGGGCGGAAAGAATAAAAAAAAAAAAAGGGCACATATAGCACGTCCTCACCACTGTAGGGGGCAGTTTAGCACGCGTTTTAGCTCCAAAGAGGGCAGTTTAGCATGCGTTTTAGCTCCAAAGAGGGCCGTTTAGCATGCGTTTTGGCTCCTAAGAGGGCACTTTAGCACGCATTTTGGCTCCCAAGAGGGCCATTTAGCATGCGTTTTGGTTCCCAAGAGGGCACTTTAGCATGCATTTTGGCTCCCGAGAGGGCACTTTAGCACGCATTGTGACTCATGAGAGGGCACTTTAGCAGGCATTGTGCCTCCCAAGAGGGCAGTTTAGCACACATTTTGGCTCCCAAGAGGGCAGTTTAGCAGGCATTGTGCCTCCCAAGAGGGCAGTTTAGCACACATTTTGGCTCCCAAGAGGGCAGTTTAGCACGCGTTTTGGCTCCCAAGAGGGCAGTTTAGCACGCGTTTTAGCTCCTGAGGGCAGTTTAGCATGCGTTTTGGCTCCCGAGAGGGCACTTTAGCATGCGTTTTGGCTCCTGAGGGCAGTTTAGCACGCGTTTTGGCTCCCGAGAGGTCAGTTTAGCATGCGTTTTGGCTCCTGAGAGGGCAGTTTAGCACGCGTTTTGGCTCCCGAGAGGTCACTTTAGCACGCGTTTTGGCTCCCGAGAGGGCAGTTTAGCACGCGTTTTGGCTCCCGAGAGGGCAGTTTAGCACGCGTTTTGGCTCCCGAGAGGGCAGTTTAGTACGCGTTTTAGCTCCTAAGAGGGCAGTTTAGCACACGTTTTGGCTCCCGAGAGGTCACTTTAGCACGCGTTTTGGCTCCCGAGAGGTCACTTTAGCACGCGTTTTGGCTCCCGAGAGGTCACTTTAGCACACGTTTTGGCTCCCAGAGGTCACTTTAGCACGCGTTTTGGATCCCAAAAGGTCACTTTAGCACACGTTTTGGCTCCAAAGAGGGCAGTTTAGCACGCGTTTTGGCTCCCAAGAGGGCAGTTTAGCATGCGTTTTGGCTCCCAAGAGGGCAGTTTAGCACGCGTTTTAGCTCCTGAGGGCAGTTTAGCATGCGTTTTGGCTCCCGAGAGGTCACTTTAGCACGCGTTTTGGCTCCTAAGAGGGCAGTTTAGCATGCGTTTTGGCTCCCAAGAGGGAACTTTAGCACACGTTTTGGCTCCTGAGAGGTCATTTTAGCAAGCATTTTGACTCCCGAGAGGTCACTTTAGCACACGTTTTGGCTCCCAAGAGGGCAGTTTAGCACGCGTTTTAGCTCCCAAGAGGGCAGTTTAGCACGCGTTTTAGCTCCTAAGAGGGCAGTTTAGCATGCGTTTTGGCTCCCAAGAGGGAACTTTAGCACACGTTTTGGCTCCTGAGAGGTCATTTTAGCAAGCATTTTGACTCCCGAGAGGTCACTTTAGCACGCGTATTGGCTCCCAAGAGGGCAGTTTAGCACGCGTTTTAGCTCCCAAGAGGGCAGTTTAGCACGCGTTTTAGCTCCTAAGAGGGCAGTTTAGCATGCGTTTTGGCTCCCGAGAGGGCACTTTAGCACACGTTTTGGCTCCCGAGAGGTCACTTTAGCACACGTTTTGGCTCCCAAGAGGTCACTTTAGCACGCATTTTGGCTCCCAAGAGGGCAGTTTAGCACGCATTTTGGCTCCCAAGAGGTCACTTTAGCACGCATTTTGGCTCCCAAGAGGGCAGTTTAGCACGCATTTTGGCTTCCAAGAGGTCACTTTAGCACGCATTTTGGCTCCCAAGAGGGCAGTTTAGCACGCGTTTTGGCACCCGAGAGGTCACTTTAGCACGCGTTTTGGCTCCCAAGGGGGAACTTTAGCATGCGTTTTTCAACAATTGGGCCACAGGGGTGGGCAACCGCCCCCTCTGTGCATGTGTATGTTCAACAGGTGCCAACCTGGATGGGTTAGATGCGGAGGAATAATATTGTGTATAGTGGCATCATTAACTTGTGTAGCAGTGGCGGCGACCACAGCCTTAATACTACCCAAGTGCACTTAATAAATACTAGTAATACAAGTTTCGACAAACTTGACTGAACTCATATATCCGTCTAAACTTTTTCCAGTCATAAACTCAGAATGAATGCATATGGTCAGAATTAAAAAAGATTTGCTCACAGTACAGCAGAGGATGAGGTGATCCATCTGTTCTATGTTCAAATGAAATGCTGAATAAATTAATATGAATGATCCAGTTAACTAACTGTCCTCAGCCAAGCCAGCAGGAAGTGTAGAAGCTGCCAAGCCACCAGGTCCACTTGGCCAACATTTGGCAGATCATTTTTACCCTCATATTAAGTCAGTGCTGACTACATGTAAGTCACAGTATTGAGACAAAATATATGTAATGTGACTAACCAGTAAAGCCCTTCTGCAGTACCCAGGAGCACCAATCAGCTTCTGTCAACAGATTTCTAATAAAAAGATGTCACTGAGTTGGATTTGTAAGTGATGGATCAGGCCTTTTCGGAGCTATATGTCCTCTCCCTTGCTGTTTAAAACTTGATGCACTTGGGATACATTTTTATCTATACTTGATAAATGAACTTGTCTTGCCAAAAAGAGACCAAGAACAGCAAATACGCAGCCCATTCTCACAGTTTCTGAGATCAATAAAACAATGAGATTCTAAAATTTGTCCCTCGGAAATGTGGTAGTCGTTCAAAAAGAACTATAAACCTATCACACGGCGGTGATGCAAAGCGTAGGAGCACTCGTCTTTCAGGGGCCACTGATAATTCTTTTTTTAAGAATCACTTCTTTTCGCAATAACTCTTGTTTATTGACGCGCCGTTCTGGACTTTAAAACAGCCATGCTGCAGCTTTCGGCCTTTATGGAGATAACTCTGGAGAAACAAGTGATACCTGGACAAGAAAAATCACTTCGGAGCCTTGGTTACTTTGACAGTTTGGTTGGGCTGATGGTAAACTGCTTTAAGCTTACCGCAAACAAAGCATTATGCAAAATGCATGTAATTAATCACCGAGAGGGTGGTTCATATTTTTATGATTATTAATGGCCTCTGCTATGCCGTGGGGTCATCTCACCTTGCTGAAATATTTACATCATAAACAGCATGAATTATGGGGGTTGCAGGAAGGGCGCTACTTTAAAAACACAGTTTCCTTCATTTTCCTCTGCTGGGGCAGTCAGGAACAAGCCAACCGCAGAGCTGTGTATAAAAATTAGATGCTTGCTCACATCACGTGATGCCTGAAGGACATTGTTAGGATTCAAATCTTCTGTTGGTCAGTCACTGTGGTGGGAGAAGAGAAGGAAGCAGCTTCCAGCTCATTAGCCACAGTGTGAGATCGATATGGTAGTGCTGCAAACTGTGATTGAAATGTAATTCAAATGAAAGTTATGCGTTTTCAGAGCTCTGTGAGAAACAGACAGGGGAGGCTGGTGGATTTCTTTCGACATTGCTGGTTACTTTTGACCTTTTTCAGCTTCTAACTTGTGAAAGTGAAACAAGAAAACACATTCACACAACTGTCGGAGAACTTTTGAATCGATGTCAGTAGTTTTTATCCCTTCAAGCTGCAAAAGAACGGCAGAAAACGGCTGGATTTCCATGCTTAACTTGAGCTTATTTGGCATCTTGTGTGCAGAAAGTGTCCAACTTTGCCACAAAGTCAAAGTGTAGAATTATTGTAACGTGCAAATGTGAAAATTTGAATTTTCAATATTTATTAATGAGAAAAATAATATGCCAATACAGCCTTGTGCAGCTGGGTGGTATTAATGCTCTAGTAGCTACCACTTCTACCCATATGACACTTAATAGATTTAAGGCTGGCTACAAATTACAAAATTAAAAATGCAACATATTAATGTTTAAAACATGACATTTGAAAAGCAAATCTTTTAAAACTATAATTTTGCACTGATTCTAGTAGTCAAACTGGTCGAGCTGCTTCTTTCCCGTTGCTTTAAACTATTTCCAGTGGTTGAACTCTATCTGCCATCATGGTTCCATTACGCTGGTAGTTTTATTGACAGTTTCAAGGTTCCTCACCCAAACTCACAACCAGGAATGCATTAAACTCACTAAGCGAGAGACACATTCTGTACAGAATAATACTTTTATAGATACACTGATCTGTACATGAGGATTTTGTAAATGAAGCAGACTGAGCTGCGCTGATAGTGAGAGGAGGTTGGGTTCAATAGTTTTGAAGCTAACAGAGTAAAAGAACAGGTCCCCTTTGCTTAAGTCTCAACTGAGAAACTATCAGCAACAGCTGATAAACCCAAGTTACTCTGAGTAAAGTACCCCTGCTGCCTCACTTGTAGCTGCTTGGAAAAGATTACATTAAACACGACATGAGAGACCGCATCCTGTACTGCAGAAGAAGATAGAGGAGAGGTGAGGCAGGAAGTGATGCCATGACTTCAGCTTTCTTTTTCTTTAGGCCGTTAAAACATTTCTATAGTGTGTTATTCTACATTGTTCTGAGAGAATAACACACACAGGGGGTGTGTGCACTGGGTAAATACAGTGTGCTGCACACACACTGATGCGGCAAAGAGAGAAATCATGTAAAACATTCATAGCATTTACCAAAGAGAAACAATACATTTATATTAGAGTATCTATTACAACTGTATAGTGAGAAATTCTATTTCATTCTATGCAATATTCCCATTGAAACCGTACGCACTCCTTCAACTATGACTTCAAGGGTTAGGCTTGACATTTCGGACATAAAGAAAAAAAACTGTCTAAATTATTCAGAAATCTGATCAACAAATCTGTATCACCCTTGTGTGCTTATGGATTCAATTTCGAGACGTTATTTTTAGTTTAAGTGCAAATTCTCAGCCAAATTCCCAGCAGAGTTACCAATAAAGCTGCTTCCATATTTTTCTGCGTTTCCGTCAATAAAAACTAGAGAGAAATTGTGACTGAAAATCAACTCATTAAGACCAAACCTCGACTCACTTAAAGAATAAGTGAGCAGACTGTCGCTCTGCTCTAATAAAATCCTGATTTTATAACCACATCCGGCAAAAATCACCATTAAAAGTAACTTAAAGACAAGATCTGTGCAATGAATTCAAAATCTGTGCAGTGAATTCAAGGTCTGTGTAGTGAATTCAAGGTCTGTGCAGTGAATTCAAGGTCTGTGCAGTGAATTCAAGATCCATGCAGTGAATTCAAGGTCTGTGCAGTTAATTCTAATAAAATCCTGATTTTATAACCACATCTGGCAAAAATCACCATTAAAGTAACTTAAAGACAAGATCTGTGCAGTGAATTCAATTCAATACTTACATGTACAATGATCTCACACAAAGAATGCTACAGCTAACTGTAGCTAAGCACTGCTAATGAGCTATCCATTGCTATCAATATGTACAACTAAACACTGTGCAGACTGATTAATTATTAAGTATCACAGACACCCCAGTCAACAACTACTCCCTCTGAGTAAAATCAAATAAAAGGAGAATAATAGCCAATTTGAACACAGTATCAGCACACATGATGTTACTTTAGCCTGATTGTCATTTTGATGTAATTTTACCTTTTTAAATCACTGGCAGATATAAAGAAAACCTGCTAAACATGTTCCATCCAAGGCCCTATCAGTGCTTCTAACACATAATGCCTCCATTTTGTGCATGTTAGTATATCTGCGTCCAAACATGAATACAATTTAATTAGCCTGGATGCGATTCTATACAATATGAATCAAGCAAATCAAACCTATTCCCTGAGTTCCTTTTTGTTCTATTCTATTCCTTTGGATGGTCTGTAAATGCTGCTGCTGTTGTGTGCAAAACAGCAGCCAGCTTTGAAAGAAGGGAAATCGTCCTTGGAGCAGATCATCAGGAGAGAGAAAGAGCGAGGATGCCTCCACCCCCCGTTGTTTGTCCGGGATGCCAAGCTCACACTCAGCATGCCAGGCCCCATGCGGGCGCCCAGGCCGGCCGGAAAAGACAGAGCTCTTGGAAGACTCTGGTCTGGTCAGAGCCAACACGATGCTCATGCCAGGCACAGCAACTGTGGCCAGCGTCTGCTAGTGCATCTCTCTCTTGTACTCGTGGGCACACGGCAGACCTCAGGAGAAAGGATGCAACCATCAGGGGACCGCTAGTCCATCCGGGCCAAGCTAGAGGACAGACCTCATGTGGCGGTGAGTGGGAGTTTTGGAGCAGTGACTCCTGAAACTGCTATCAGCTTGGTATCTTTTTCAAGTTTTCTACCGTTGATGTCTAATTTAAGCCAAAGCATCCCAACGGCCTGTAAAAGTGCTATGCTGAGCATTCCAGACTCAAAAATGAAGCTATAAAGTCCAATTAATTGTAAATTTACTGCAGCCCGGAGGTGATGGTGGAGGTATAAAATTAAGGTCACATCTCCTACAAATCCTACAAAGTGAAGGATATCGGTCCGAGTGGATGCAGTGTTTGCTTTTTGTTTTCATTGACAGAAGGAGATGCATTAGATTTGGCACCATCTGCCAATTTCAGGTCAATACTGTAACCTTTAGGCATGTCCTGACAATTGATAGGCTCAAGTATGCTGAGCTTTGAGGACCTCTGCACCAAATGAGCATTTGGCCACAAGGCAATTTATTGAGTGCTGAAAGCCATTTTGAACAAATATTTTGACCAATATGTTGACAGTTTTGCATGTAAATAACCAGAAATTCTTCATTCATTATCTGTGACAGGGGCGCAGATGGGATTTTTTAAGTGGGGGGGGGGGGGGCAAGCTGTCAACAAATGATTTCAACTCAAGTTATTTTTGAGTAATTTGGGCATTAAGTGGCACTCAAGTAGTTACTTTTGTAATACCCCATGGGCCAGTAGTTGTCTAAAAAGACATTTTCGTATTGATAAACAACAATGAACATCGTAGGATAGCCCACTTACATCGTTTTTCCTCTTTAGGACCCTGGGGAGTGACAGTCGTCCCTTTGGTGTGTTCATTTACAATGAAACTCGTAACAATGCGACCCCAAAGTTGAGCTCCCAGCGCATCGCAGCCTCACAAACGTACAAAAAACTACTGTAAATACTGTAAGGCTGGTAAGATTAAACCGACTTTCCGAGTTGGAGCCGACTTCACGTGGGGTTCAGATTAAAAATCTGACTTGGATTTAGGAAATTCCGACATTCATGTACAACTGGAACGCATCATTAGTTGCTGCACACAAAGGCCGGGCTCTCAATGCACGCTGCAATGCAAATTAGTCAAAGTAACGGGTCATTAATCATCGGTTTATCGGTGATGTTTGCTGCCTTAAGTACAGACGGGATGGGGGGGTCACTATGAATCAGGGGGGTCATGTCCCCCCCGTCTCCAGTGCCATCTGTGCCCATGATCTGTGACACTCGTCTTTAATCGGCCTTTTTAAATAGCTTTAGATGTTTAGATCCATGTTTCCAAAAAGATTGAAAGTTACTATGAGAACTGAAGGTGTCGCAGACATTCAGACGTCCCGCGGTACGTGAGTGAATGCTGCCTTTCCAGCTAGATCCCACAACAAGTCAGGTCAGGAGTCAAACTCTTTTCACGAGGGAAGCGACACCGGTTAGTAATCAGTTTATTTTCAGCGAGAGTGCAAGGTGGTTCTGAGTGGGCGGGCCGGGTCACAGTCCCTGGAGACTTGAAAAACACACCTGCCCACGTCCGAGATTAAATGTATTCAACTTCTGTGGTGGCTGAGCAGGATTTTAGTTATGAAAAGGACAATGAAAGAAAGATGGAGGAAAATTCAAGTGTTGCCAGCGGTGGAGAACCAGGGGCGTTATAATTTCCATGTGATTCACGTGGACATAAATCAGAAGGCAAGTGCTTTGAAGGGAGGCATAAAGAAGCCTCCGAACAGCACCTACCTGACAAATGTTAAATGTAAGCTACTTTTACCTTCTGCGGGCGGCTGTGTCTTCTGGAAATGCTTTTGCATTTATAGTAAGAAGCAATAAAATAATGTTAGTTTCACTTGGGTTGACTTTTTTCCTGTCCGCCGTGTGTTTGTCAGACAGCAGAAGCCAATAATGTGACAGAGAACATTCAGTTTGCTTCGTTTCCATCCGTTTGGCTCAGGCACTTTCACAAATGTTTAGGTGCTGCATCCAATAAGGGAGAAGGAAACGCAGACTGTGTCTCATTCTGACCCACTGCTGCTTCTGTTGATGTGACTGCACGGAGCTTAGACTTCGTGTCATGTTGAAATTAAAATTTCCATCACAGATTTCCCTGAAATGCACCGGGGTCTTCATTTAGACGTAAAACCAAATGTGCAGATTAATGGCAGAGAATGCAAACCACCTCCGGAGCCCTCCGATTGTTTAGTAGCGACACATCTAAAGAGCGTGCCATCTGCTGAGGGCACCTTTAAAATATGCAATCATTTATATTTCTATCATGGAGTCCATCTTGTTGATGATGATGGTGCTGCAACTTTGTGTGGATGTGCGACACATGAAAACTAGCCACTTGTACTGCTGCTGCCCTGAATTCTGAATTAGTGTTTTTGAGGAAATCCTGATGAGAATGGGAGTTAACAGAGCTTGCACGCAATCATTCTTTCTGCAGCTGGTGGGTGCGACTGATCGTCTCAGCAGGAATTACGCCGTATCTCAGCTGTGACCTGCCTGCACCTGAATGAGAGGACCAGAGGACTGCGAAGCACAAACAACAGCCAACCGGCAGACGGGCTCAGAATTAAGTTTCTGGTTGGCTCACACCATGAGTTTTATCTGTTTCAGTGAGTTGTTTTGGCTGTTTGTTTTATTTTAATGCCTTCATGCTGCCAGTCAGATAAGACCTTTGCCACTGAAGCTGTGACAGTACATCTAACACAGATCAGGTTGCCACACTGGTTTTGAATGATAACACTGAGGCGTCATGTTTCACTTTGATTCATTTTCAAAGAGCGTGAGCATTATTTTTTTTCTATTGATCGTCTTCTCTTTATAAACAAAGATGATATATAGGCCTGGTAATCGGAGTGTTAAATTACATGGCCTGAAAATAAGCCAGATCGATATATAAAAAAAAGTAATTTAGCACAATTCAGTTCAATTTGTTTGAGGAATCCTGGCCTGTCTGCGTTTGCCAGGAAGCAGGTGAGGTCAAGTGCAACAGACGGCGCTGAGCAATCGCTAACGGCTTCGGAAAATTTCCACATTTTACATCACTTTTTCATCCTCACTATCAAGACGATCCAAAAGGGAAAGTTTGTCTAGTTTAACGAGTTGGCTGAAAAGTACTGATGCTGCAGTAACGTCGTATCACAGTCAGTTGCAGCTGTTGACGAAAGTCTCACATCATCAACTTCCAAGAGGTGGGAGGACTGGAATTATACATAACGGAGGAAAGAGATTCTCAACTGCGTCTAAACACATACTAACCAGGTGTGGATGAATGCTGCAAGAATGAAGTGCCCCCTCCCCACCCTCATCAGCACCGTTCAACCAAATGCTGCCACTCTCATTTGGGGCGTTTGTTTGCCTGTGTGAAAAATAATGGCTGCAGGAGCAGGTGGAATATTGCTTCGGCAGCTAACCCATATGGATCAGAAAAGCAGCTTGCCAAGTCCAAACTCCACTTTTACAGGCACATCTGGAGCAGAATCTCCATATTAATTGCCAGTTGATGTGTTTACACACAACAAGGATTAATCCCTCAGAGAAGTTGGTTGACCCGGGTCAAACAGTCAGCAGGAGGGTTGTGTTTTTGAGTTGAAGATCAGCGGGGGGGAGGAAACGAGCCAAACATGTGGACAAAGGCACATACAAAAGATCATTATATTCGAGCTGAAAGCCATCTGTCATGTAGCATTTCTGGTGCTTTGAGCACATTTTAGTCAATATTCTGTGATGGTGGTAAAAGTTCATGTGGGGATTTAGTCCTGTGATCACATGAGATGCTTTGTTTAACACACCTGCATTTTTATTGTTTATTTTGGATGTTTGGTCACAGCAGACGATCGTGTGGGGGGTGTTAAGGGCTTTAGGGGCCCCAGAGCTAAACACAGCCCGGAACATGGCGGGGAAGACAGATATTTATCGTGTCAGAGCTCCTGCTGAGCTGCATTCAGGGGCACCAAATGGCATCTATGTGTGCTCGTCTTTAACTATATGAATTACAGACATGGAAAGGCTACAAGCTCCAAACTAAACACAGAAAAGCCATGCAGTGATAAAGCCACTGATCAAAATAGGGCAGCTACAAGTGTTAACTGAACAAACTCACCCATTTCTGATGCTAATGAGTCATTTGGTTAAAAAAAAAACCTGATTATGGTGTTGAGATGGTACGAGTTACTCATAGGATATTCTATTCAAATTCCCATTTACATGCTACGATCAATAACTCGATAACGATCCATACCCCTCAAAACTCAGCGCACGAGCCAGCACAGGTTTCTACCGCATCTCAACAGTGCCATTTCTTTTTACTGCAGCCCTCCTGTTCTGCACTGAACTCTGCCAGAACTCGTGTTGCCAGATCTTGTAACAGAAACAAGCAACTCGATCTATGAAAACAAGCCCAAAGCAAACAGCTGCTGTCCACCGTAAAGCAGCAGCATGTGTTGAGAGACGCAGCGGTGTGTAAGCATGTCTACCTAATGCGACAGGATACTCCACATAACTTTCATTTCATCACTGCTTTCTGTGAATATGACCTTATTAAAAGGTAATATCGAGGCTGATCCAGAATCAGCTAATCTGGTTTGTTCTGCTCTTCGGACCCACTTGAGAATCTGATGCTGAATTCAGTTATCAGAGATAACTGTAATGCTGCCATGATGGCAAACAAATGTCAGTGGCAAAAACGAGACGAATAAATGAACAAATGAGCCACATTGTAAAAGTCTGAATGATACTTATTTTACTAAAATTGATATTTTTCGTGTGACAAAGAAAACGAGAGGAAACCAGTATAATACCTCCTTAAAAAAGCAAAAATAACAGAATAATCAAAAGGACAAAAGGAACCAGTTGAGAATCAAATTCTAAATGCAAAAAGCAAGTAGAAGTGAGAAATATTTCTCCTTTTTGTTAAAGGTTTACAACATTTCTGAGTGTTGCAGGAACTCAGCACACAAACACTTCCACAGATGTTAAATATGTTCGTAGGTATGACTTGGGCAGGACTATATGTGTGTACAGGGAGCTGAAAAATAAAATAACTGGGCTCCCCTGCCCTCCCTCCAGGACTCACACCCTGGACGCTCACTTTTCCAACACCGTCCCTTCAGCAGGTGCAACAGAGCTCGTTTCCCCTCACCATCACCCTCTCAACTAACTCCCCAACATTTAAAATGCCCGGCAGTATCACACTCAAACAACAACAAATGTCTCCTGATTTTGCACATTATTACCATAGCTCCACGTTCATATGGACTGTATACGTCCTGCTGCACAGAGCATGTAACTCTCCGTACTTTCTGTAAAAAAAGTTAATTATCTTTTAAATGTGTGTATTTAAGATCATATCTGACTCATTTTAACCCACTTTTACAATCTATTCCCTGCTGTTTTTTCCTCATCTTTCTACAATTACTGTAATATCCATCACAGAGTTGGTTTATAGAGAAGGAAAATAATAAAAAGGTATAAGTTTTAAAGTAACCAGACACCAGCTCGCCCTGTGAAGCCTTATTCCTGCCGACAGTAGCATCAGGCAACACCTGAGCCGTCACCCCTCCCTCTTCCTGCTCGAGATAGCCCTGTGTCTCTTAGGGTTTGCTTTAGGGCGCCCTCCTAATGAGAGATTTACTGTATGGAGATAATTATGGGGGAAGGCGACATCTCGCCCAGGCCTAATGAGTAAGATAAGAGCCCTTCAGTGGATATTCAAGCAGCGCCCTCCTCCTCCCGACCTGTCGCCACACCGGGGTTTGTAGTGGTTGCAGACAATCAGCTAGAAAAACACAGGGGCTGCACCTATATGCATGGCAAGTGCAGACACTTGTCAACAGAGCAGCCCATGCGTATACATTAGTGCCCAGCTCGGAGATGACAAATGGAAATAGAAAGGACCAAAACAAAGCAGTGCACTCCCTGATATCTCTGCCGTTTTATAAATCAGCCACCTGGGCGATTAAGGGGAAAATGAGTGAACAGAATCAGAATCGTGTGCTCTTGTTTATTGCTTTAGAGAGTAAGCTGGCAAGGAGGCAGCCATCGTGTGATGATGAGAGTGGCCCCTCTGGAGACGGGCGCTCACACTGGCAGAGGCACTAATACAGACTTTCATTAGGATGCACACTTCAACACACTGTCATAGTATTTACAGTCTCACACTGGGGAAACAAATAAACTGCGTGATTAACAAGTTTTCCTGATGCCTGGTGCTTCGCTGTGTGCGCATTGGAGTGCCACCTCGCCGACTTAATGATTCTTAATGGTTTCTTAATGACTTCTTAATGACTTCATCAGGAAGATCCTGCAACAGCACATTCTGACAAGCGGGAGCCTCCCCTCGAGACCCGGGATCACACCACAGCAGTAACCCCACTTCAGTTTTCTGCTCAAATAACACACACTTTAAATCTGCTTATCTGAGACAGCATCTTTGACTCGGTTGACACAAGCTTTTGATCCGTGGTTAACTATGGGGATATGTGATGTAATGTGATGTGAAAGCATGCAAGCTGATGTGTGGAAACGCACTAAAAGGCGAGTGGGGATGTCCACCTAGTTTGTGGGCAAATGCAGTCACATCAAACTAATCTCAGAACATTGGAGTGACATCTAGTGTTGTGTAACCAGAATTAAACTGCATTGTGTGAGGCTATCTAGGAAACCCATTCAGTAGAATTCAATGCATAGCTGTGACTGTGATGCAAGACTGGATTAAGCTAAATTAAAACAAAGGAAAAAAAAACAGTTTTAGTTTACAATTACAGCAGAAAAGACTGAATTATGACAAGCAAAAGTCCAGTGAGGGACACAAACAGCATGCAAAATGCTTTAAATGTCAATTTAATTTAATTTTCTGAATCACCTCAACGTCACTCTAGGCCAAGGAATGCTAGTTATTCTTCAACATTATCATTGTGTCTCAGCCACAATCTCGCTGCCTCTCAAGAACAGAAAGTTTATTTCCCCGAAAGTAATTTTTAGTCATTTTGATGAAGGCAAAACTAATTAGCAAAATACAAAAATGTCAGCATCCCCAAGGCTTAAAATTTAGAAGACATGAAAGAAAACGAAGCTCAGTTCACAGGGAATAAAGCCAAACCATATCTCTGGAAAACTAATCTGGACATTCAGAAACACACACACGTATATAACAACCGGTTAACAAATTGTATTAGCAGAGAAGCGTGACTGCATGGCAAATTACACCTGTCCTGATGGATGTCCTCTTTACAGGCTGTGGACGCAGGCTGGGAGGCCACAGAGGGAGGATGCAGCTCCAGCCAAATACTCATAAAATGATGCGTACCCCGGCCATGTGGCACCTCCTGGCAGGGGTGTGACACCCGGATACCCATGCCCAAAACACAGAGAGATACGTGTTCCACTTAATCCCTGGCAATCAGGAGGAAATGTGAATCAAATGTCCCTTTTCTACATGTTTTAACTCGTAAAGCTATGTCCTAGAAGCTCTAAATTGAAGATGAACAAAGGAAAACTGTAAATAATGTGCTGCACGTGCTCAGGAAAGAGGGTGGAAACCTGGTACTTTTATTAATGAATTCAAAAGCTCAGTCTTTACATCTGCCTGTGGTTCCAGAGATAATCTAATAAAAGAAGAATAAACAGTTAATCCGAATGCAGGAAGTGCAGCACTTTCTTTACACAAGAAACACTAAATCTAGACATGATAACACTATGAAGCAGAATGGAGGAAAACCACTAAAAGTCTGACTGCAGTTTGGCTTTCGTCCACCTTGTCAAAGGCAATACAGCCTAAAGTGGGCAGGTAAAAGCACTTAATTTTTATCACAGTATATTGTATTTGACTTTGTTCAGTGAAAGGTTCAACTGAACGCACATATAGCAACAATAAACATCCTAACCGGTGAGTTGAAGGTAAAAATGATGCTTTAAACAGGGTGCGTGGTATGAAACTCTCCACATCAGCTAAAATAAACCACGAAAGTCCATTTTAGATTGATTATGGCGACAAGTTACTCATACAGTGATGTATTAAAAGATCTGATCAGATAAAAAGACTAAATTAAACATTCTTATTCCTATTAAAGTAAAGCTAAACTAAGAAAACTGATTTGCACACATACATATGAAGCTGCCTGGATGTAAAGATAGAATTAACTAGTCTGTTCCCACAAGAAACTGTGTAATAGAAACATTCGTCTACGTTTTGCCACAAAAATTGTGAGATGGGAACGTTTTAAGTTGCCCGTTTTGTATTGGGAGGCATTGAGGTGACACGATGCAAACCTGCGTACGTTAGCCACGCTTTAATCATGATCTGAGCCTGCACCATGTGTCACTCTAACCAACCCCGACTGACAATGAAGGAGAAAAGTTGGTGGATAAAACTGGATCAGACGGCGCTCTTAACAGCTTCATGCAATGCAAAACAGAATCTTGTTGTGAAACGTAAGCATGTGACATTTTTGGAGCCTAAAACGTGCACTGATTTGACAGCGTGAGGCCTGTTATAATGTGAAACTGATGGACCAGTGCAGCTATTATACATTACTGTGTGGGACTGCTGAATTATCAGAGAACAGCGCTGGTGGATCTCTGAGCTGTGGCTCCATCGAACACCGAACCAATGAATTTATTCATTCTGATTACATTTGTTTTTATACACATTGCATTTGCTGCATGCTTGCATGTTAAATAGAGCTAAGAGTCACCTGCATTAAGTTAAAGGGTATTTTTAAACCTAGATTTCTGGCATGAAATACGTTCATCTACTCACAGAGAACAGTTTTGGGAAAGTCGGCGTCCTTCAGAAGATATTTAGATAACTGGAGATCCATATAACGGAGTGAACGGGGCTTAGAGGATGCAGCCTCTAAATAAGGCTTTATCTGTCTTTATTTCACCAATACTTTAAGAAGAATGAATGAATGAACGTGTGCTATAGCTCTGTTAGCTCATAGCTGCTGTGTTGTTGTTATTGGCGGCTATCGGGGGGCTTATAAAGGGATTTCTACACAGGCACTCTACTGGGACGACTTCATCGACATGCATGGCTGCAGCACAGCTCATTCACTCCGGTAAGAACGTCCATCTTACTCAAAGTCGTTGTTCACGTTGTCAAAATTTGATAAATATCCTGCCATGTTGCACAAAACTATCAGCAGCAAACTCCGTGTGAAGTTAGCCGACTGTCACAGAGCAGGGAGTGAATAAACTGTGCTGCAGGGGGGCGTGTGGATGAAGTGGTCCTAGTAGAGTGCCTGTGTAGAAATCCCTCCGTTAGCTCTCCTATAGCTGCAAGTAGCCACTTAACAGCAGCTATGAGCTAACAGAGCTATAGCACACGTTCATTCATTCATTCTTCTTAAAGTATTGGTGAAATAAAGACAGATAATGCCTTATTTAGAGGCTGCATCCTCTAAGCCCCGTTCACTCCGTTATATGGATCTCCAGTTATCTAAATATCTTCTGAAGGACGCCGACTTTCACCAAACTGTTCTCTGTGAGCAGATGAACGTATTTCATGCCAGAAATAAGGTCTAGGTTTAAAAATACCGGAGTTCCCCTTTAAGCTGCACATATCTATATCAAGACAATCAGGAAAGTATCCCTTTTAGGACTCAAAAGCATCTATTTTTAAACATATTTTCAATTTTGCACAAAGCAGAAACAGGAAGCATAATTCTTGCAGAAAACAACCACATACAGTTGTAAAATTTATAGCTCAAAAGTCTCAATTTTTTATGACCCACTTTCTGTCAGCAGGCTGTCCATTATGTTAAAATATGTTTCTGACGAATGGCAAAGAGCAACTCAAGATCACGTCATCTGGACCCACACGTTCGGTGAATATAATGTGAAGGAAACTTGGCTCCATCCCAGTTTTCTTTACAGTTTGGCCTTTAGCAACAAGCGCTCACCAACACTGATGCACCTCATTTAACTCAGCTAAAAGAAAAGCATTCTTAGTTTTATTAAGTGAACATTGATCTGGATTTTTCTTATATAATTTACATTGTAAACGCTGAAATACTCGAGTTTCCTGCTATGATTATGTGACCCCTTGCACCACTAGTTGTGGGATTTTGTTGTGTCCTCATCTTCTACAGCTCTGGATGGAGAAGTGACACCACCCACCCCTTATCTCGATGAACCAGCCCTTAATAATCCAATAAGGCTAGTGGGTGGATGCGCATATGTACTCGCACATACATTTGGATTGAAGCCCAGCAATAGACTCAAATAAACAAGCATACAATAAATGAGTATTTTAAGTATATGAGCATTGACCATCCTTTCTTTATATTTCTTGATGAAGTTTAATTAAGGACTAAAGCACTGAAATTTTCCCATAAGACACATCTGACATATAATATAGTTTAAAACATAAAGACTTGCTTTGAAAATCTTCCATCCGTGTCATAAAAATCATCAAAATATCAAAACTTGTTTAATTCTGCTTTAATCAAACGATTCAAGTCACAACTTTTATTTGCTATTATTTAATTTTCATGCAGGCAAAGGGCAGGTTTTAATATAATAATGTTTTATTTTATCTTTGGTTATAAATCAGGTGCTGCGTTTGATCCAAAAGGCATTAATGGAGCAGTAGGATGCATAAGCTAGAATATGGCTGAAGGAAACATCTCTATGAGGACAAAATACAAATATAAGAGGTGGAAAATCTAAAAACGGTGTCGGGCTGATGTGAGGTGACCTTCCTAACTCATCCTATATCATTTAGACCACCGTGGAGTTTGTCTGGCTGTGGACAATGCAGGGAAGGAGCTTCCACTGTGATGATCGACCACTTCCTCTGAAGCTTCCACACGTTTTGAGAGAGAGGAAAAAGAAAAAAAAGAGTGACGAAAACAGTGGCGGATTTACTGCCGGTGGGATTTACTCCTTGTTCCAATTTGCAGGGGGATTACTCATTTTTTCATCATGCTTTTATTTATTTATTCCGTTTCCAAATTCATTTCTACTTCACCTGAAGGAAAACAAAATATCGAGCCAAATGCATAAATAGTGTCAGAGTGAATAGATAATGACAGCGGGTCAAGTTGTGAGTGAGTCACGTCTACGCTGGTGGAAGAAAGTGATTACTGTAACACAGAGCTGACAATCACAGCCCAGATAATCCCATTTCTCACATGGAGCTCAAATTGTATTATGTCACATTGTATTTCGCATATGCTATCAAAAACTGGATTTAGATATGCAAACTATGTGGAAAAAAAAGTTAAATTCAAGAGAAGAAAGTAAAGGGAGGAGGCAGAAAACATGCAGCTGCAGGGTTGGCGTGCAGGCGTGTCACTTTGTCAAGCTTCTGAGAGCGCTTGATGGTCTCTAAGGGAGGTGGGAAAAAATGTCGCAAAGGCATACTCTTCTCCAAGATGAACAGATGGTGTGGAGATTCGTTTTATATCTCCATCCCATGTTGTGGCGCAGTAGATGTGGGCTTCTGTTTTATTTCTTTTCTTCTTCAAATGTTATCTTACGGGATAACGGACACACGCAATGTTTAAGCTAATGAGGAGTGGGCGGTGCTTTGTTTTCCTCTTCATTTCTTCCCCTTTCTCCCACCAACACATCTTCTTGCTTTCCATTCTCCCTCAAACCCACGCTTGGAGCGGAAACCTATATGCCACACAATTATTATGCAACACAATTGGGGGTGCTGCTTGCAGCCTGGGTGGCTGTCTAAAAGATATAGCTGACTGCAGAGTTCCCGCCAGCTACTGACGAGCGGTAACAACAGTCGAAAGAACATAATGCTCATGCTGCAGGTGATATCAGGTCAGTGCACTGCAGCTTCCTGAGCAAACTGAAGATGAAGAGTGTGGTTCAGAGGCAGTTTTAGCCACAGTCTTCTTGTGGGGATGATGGTCAGTCGGCTCAGCGCTCTGGTTCACAGACAACTGTCTCAACAAATATTAGATAGATTGCACAGAAATGTTTGACACACATAAGCAGGACTCATGGATGAGGAAATCCCATCTGACTTTTCATCTACCATCGCCACTGGTTCAAATACTTCACTTTTTCAAGGATTCAGCCATGACAAAAATAAGGTAAAAAGGGTTTGACACTGTCAGTGTCATCAAATCAATCATCGAAAGCACTGGATTAGGTATCTATATTTATTAAAATGACTTTATCGCCCCACACTAGTGCTGCTGGATTCATTCTGAACCACTTTAGGCTGTTTGCAGCTGTACGATTGTGCATCTTTGATAGTAAAAGCTGGCAGTTGAGGTAAATAAAGGCCTCCGAGTGTATTTACGCAAATAAATATACGAGATCTGAAGCAAGCGACCTGTTTCTGTCCATTTGCACTGCAAATCTGTTATACAACAGATAGATGTAGCCACCGGAAAATCACCCTTTGGTTTGTTGATTCATATTTTGTAGCTTTGACTTGATGATTTAGACGTTTCTAAGTCAGTGACAAGAAAGCTGATCCATAACAACGTGAACTGTGCATTTCCAACAAATAGCAGCTTGTCAATCAAAACGTATGCATGCTCGGCTTTATTTTACTCAAAATTGGGACCATAGTTCATGAATTGGAAAACGTGTTCGATGAAATAACTCATCTTTATTTAAATAGCACTTCTCCAACACAAATGCAGCCCAGAGTGCTTAACGGGGGAAATATCAAAGTAAGCACGTGTGGAATTAGAAGAAAAAGTAAAACAGTTGAAAGGTTAACAACACCAACAAAAGCAATTTGCAAACAGGCCGAGAAGAAAGATGTTAATATCAAAAGCAGCAAAAGCAAAAAGCAGGAATAAAAAAAGTTGAAAACACACAGAGAGAGCACATTCCAACAAGTAGCACACAAACAGATAAAGGCAGAAAAGTGCTTTCAAAGGGAAATATTTTAAGTTGAGTCTTAAAAGCTTCGATGAAAAGTTCCACAGCAGATGAGCCTGACAGCTGAAAGCTATGCCTCCCACTGCTGTCTTTACTGGGAAATTCTGGGAGGGCCTGGATTTTCAGGCCTGCTTTAGAACGATAAGATCTCCTCTTTAAGATGGAGTTCGGCCATTTAGGGCCTTTTAAAACCTATGGAGAGAAGCGAGAAGACGGTAAATATAATCTCTCTTGGCAAAACTCAAGAAATAAGATGTGAGAACTAGTGATTAGGACCATAAAGCAATTTAAAGATTGCTTAATGAGGTCACAAATTAAATTAGAAGCGGAATAATTTTCCGATAGACCTTTAAACTGACTGTTTGCATTCAGATAAAATGCACGTTTGCATTGGCTCCATTTATTATTTCTTTTAGGTCTATGATTTTGATTTAATTATGTCAGCGCAGGCTTTGGCTGCGCGCACGTTAACGTGTGAAGAGCACACGATGCATAAAAAGAATCTGAGAGACCATCCATTATCGCCTTACAACGATTCCAATTCATATCGGCTTTTTAAAGATATATGACTGGTGCGTTGAACGGGAAGTTTTGGCACAAATTTCAGTCATTTGGATATACCGCTGCGTGCTGTGGAAGCCTGAAAATATCTGCTTTTTAATTATCAGACAACAGCTGATGGGTCTGGATGAAAGACCGGTACCTAATGAATGAATGTGCTTTGTGTGGTGCAGATTTATTAAACTGAGGAGCAAAAACAAGAGCAGACACATCGACAATGTAGACAAGTGAGCATTACATGGCTGACAGCCAGGGAGCCCAAAAGGACAGCACAATGCCTGTCTGTAAATGATGATTTAAACCTACACTGACCAAAGAAGCCAACATGTCCAATCTGCAAAGACACGCAGACCAGGTCAAAGGATTCAACCAGTGACAGGTTAGAGGACGTGATAGATAACATAATTACATCATGTCCGAGGCATCAAAGTAAACCTTTTCCACCATCGGAGTTTGACGGAGCAATTAAGCGATGATGCCTTTTTAATTTGGCCTCATCTTTCCACCCGCCAATATGTCAAAGATCTCAACGTGCAAATGGATTGTTCACATTGGTAACATTAACTTTACCACAACACGGAACCTGCTGAACATCACAAGTATGCAAATCAACAATGTCAGCTGAAAAATATCAATTTATTCTCGAACCGGCCTGGCGATGTCGAACATGTCACGTACGTTTTGGTCAATTACCGTGTCTGTTACTTTAAAATCTGGTGTGAGGAGACCAAACCAACGAGCAAATACAGCAAATATTGTTTAAAAAGTGAGGTTTGAACACATGAATTCAAGTACAGCGGATGCCAGATCACCACATACATTAAGGGCTTTAATAAGACTCTGACCTTCATCTAGTTATTTACAGAAATTAAATAATTGTTATAGATTGTGTTATATATAAGAAAATTGAACAGCTCATGAGCAATAATTTCACTCTGCACTAAAATAAGAAACAAATAAATCTCTCTGTAAGCTCTGAGATTATTAGTCCTGCACCAGAGGAGACTGAACACAAATGACTCAATACACCTTCCTGACAGGGGTCTGTGCTCTGCTGAGTGCATTTTCCAGATTGCCGTTTAGTCACATTAGATGTAAAAATGAGAATTAATGAGACAAGTTAAAAGTTGTCTGGAGTATGCATAGGCTGTGTAATTCAAACCTGAATTTTAAAAATAAAAAAAAGGCAAAGAATTTCATGTTTTATGTTCCATTTCATAAGCTTCCCAGATGTTTTATGCTCCAATATCAATGCTGAAATATTTTCCCAGATGCTGATTTGCACAGTAAAAAAGGTGGGTGAAATAGCTGGGATGTAGATAAGGTGCGCTGAAATTCAAAGCTCTTAAAGTTTGGGAAAAGATTAAATAATAAATGTACATTTGAAATGTCAGCACCCCTCACGGTTGCATTCATTTCAGAGCAAAGCTTAGCTTGATGAAAGATCAGGCAATTCTGACAATCTCGAGCTTAGCTCAGCAAGCTGAGTTTGACAAGCAGTAAGTGCCCCTCAGACAGACGATAAACCCTTTTGATTTAGGTAACGGCATGTTTTTCCTCTTCAACTGACTAATAATAAGGATCAGAGACTTTTAATCCATCTAATAATTTAGTTAAATAATGTGTAATGAGGAGTCTCAGTGCAGGTAAAAGGGACCAAAGCTATCCTCATACATGCCCATCTGCAGAAAGTGATCCATTTCTCCTAAAAACATCAAACAATAAGCCTCACTTACAGTGCTGCCATATTAAAGAGTCTTATGTGGTTAAAAAGGACCTTCTGCTCCACTTTTAAATATGTTTTCAAAAGGAGTACAAGCCACTCGCATCAACAGGGATCTTCAGACACACCAAGGTTAATTCTAAACACCTTCATCAAAATACGACCACATCGCTCCCTCCTAATATCAGCCTCGGGTGCATTCACTCAGAGAATGTTTGGAGGAATTTAATCAAACTTAAGAGTGATGAATCCTTCAGTTTGGTTCATTTGGCTAAGTGAGGACTGAAATCAACTCAAGAATATCAATAACTGCAGTTTCTGCCTCTTTCCAGGAAAACTAGAGAAACTAGTCGGAGACTCGTCACGTCACAAGGTTCCCAAAAGTCCAGCAAGCCCCCAAATGCGACTGAAAACATTAACGGTGCATTTGTTTTGTGTGTTAAAGCTGTGTGGGAGAGCCAGTGCTCAGCAGGTATAACATGAGACTTTTGAGTTCAAGCTTACTTAAAGGAAACCAAACAAGTGGAGAAGGAGACCAAATAAATCCCCAACATCCTGCAGCCTGGGAGACGGGCCCCTGCACCTGTGACCAGGTAAACTTTCCACACACTCATTAATGGACGCTGCGCCTGTTGTTTACTGAAGACTCCCCGCAGAGGAGACTACCTGACCCATGTCTGCAACCAGTGAGTGGTACAAATGGCAAACATCTCTTGGAGTCATTATTTATGCAGGAATGCCCTTGGGAGTCTTTGCACTTGTTTACACAGTCACGGCACAGTCCATTCATGACGGCTCCGAGTAAATGAGCCGCTTGCTACCAATTTGTCCTGGACGACGAAGCTTTGGGGCGCCACTACCCGCAGTTACTCTGAGGTATGTGTGTGTGTTGAGGTATAGGAGAGAGGTTAACGCCGCGGAGCTGCATTGTCGGGAACCGACCTGGAACTACGGACACAGAAGTCCCAAGGGCGTCAGGAAGCACAGCGTCACATTTGGAAATAAATTAGCACTTTTTTTCCAAGAGGGGAAGCCACGGACTTTCACCTTTGAAATGGGCTGTTTGTTTGCCCGAGGACGAGGACGCTGGTCGAAGTTAGCGAGCGCTGCTTTTCACATAAAACCAGAACTAAGGCAGGAGTTTTATGGAGGCTGAAGTGAAGGGCAAAGTCAAGAAAAAGTGCATCGAGCACGAGCTCAACTTTTATAGCAAGAAAGGCGGCAAGAGCGGAGTTTGGTCTTCAGATAGAAGAGAGGGGAGTCTTTACTTTTCTATAAATAGCACAAAACAGGATTAAGTGATTCAGTTTGGTGTCTCTGAGTACATACAACACATATCATGCAGGGTTTTAAAGTGTAGCAGCGAGGAAGGTAATTATATATATTATTTCACTGCATTTCCACACAAAATGCAGCAAAATATAATAATATTGAAATTTAAAAGCTGTACTTTAGAAAAGCAAATATACGTTTCACCTCTGATGCTGCGGACAGAAAACAAGAACACCCAACAACTAAAAATGGATTAATTACTATCAGAACCATTTAGCTTATGTTGTGCAGATGATCCTACGGCCATGAAGGCACCAGACGGACAAAGTGGAGGAAGCAGCGGTGATGCTTTGAGAGAAGATTGATGCGACACACATCAGAAACGGGGATCATTCTTAATACTTTATGCAGGAACAGACGACAGCGTGTGACTCAACCCCATCAAAGAAGAGAAAACATAATGTGGCCGAGCAAATTTGGGATCGGCAGAGGCAGGAAAGAAGAATAAACACTGGAGTTTCTCAGGTGGAAAGTGCTGATGAAGAATAAAGAACTTCAGAGCCGGATGTCTGCAGCTGGATGGTGAGTGGACAGCATTTGGGACAGTTGCCCTCTCCAGCTTGGTCACTAGATGTCACTAATTTGGTACAAACTGTGACTTTAAAGTCTCTAAGAAGTGTTTTGTCTAAAACTCCAGTATCTCTGGAACCTCCAAGTAAAAAGTGCCACCAAAAACTAACAATATAAAGGCATCAAATGTGACCATTTCTGATTTCTACTCCAAGTTAACGAGAATTAATTCAAAGCTGCCATCATCTGGCAGCTTTTGGCATTTTTGCTGCTTCACATCACCTGAGAGTGAGGTTGAGTATGCAGTTTCCCTTTAAGTATTCATTTGTGCGTGTTTAATATATGGTTTAAAGAAGAGGGAATTCAATTAAGCAGCAAAGTTAGTTTTTGGGGTTTTATCGAGCGAAGAAGTAAAAAAAATAAGGCAGAACTGCAGCGAACAGAGAGGCACGGCGACGAGAGAAAAGGGGGGAAAGAAGCGATAAGATCATTTAACAAGCTTCCTTCTAAACCACTCCAAAATCTCCAGAGTTTAATTGCTGGGAGGCAACATTATCCCTAGCAACACTGTGTCTGTCTCTTGGCCGGGATTCGGTGGGTACCTGCTGTATCCACTCCCTGCACAATACAGCGCCCACTGAGCCATATAATCCTCTCAGGCCCTCCTCTTCTGGAGAACCACATTCAATCCCTTTGTGACACAGGAAAATCTCCTCTTCTCCATTTTTTTTTTTTTTGTCAGGGTACGTGCTTCAAATAAGGCCAATCAGTAGGTGCCGTTATGTGTGCACAATGCCACAGGGAGCAGTAGAGGAAGGGGAAACAGAAAGGTAGAGTTAAATAAAAAGACGTTTGATTTGCTGCTGTGAAATTTGGGGCTACTTTCCATTCCTGTGCGGAGCTCCCTGGAGCAGCCATATTTCTGTTTATGTTTAAATGTGAATCAGTCAGATGGGCGGTTGGGTTCCTGCTGAATCATCCCACACTCTCCTCAGAAACTACGGGGTTACTTTTGAAGCGTCTGCCTTGTAGGAAAAAACAAGAAACTAATGCTACTTTCTTCCCGACTCCTCTTTCAAGTTGCCCTTGAAAAGAAAATTACAACAGCGGCTTTGATGCAAGTCTGACATGCTTCGAGATATTCTCCATAAGTGCAGACACATACTAGATTATCATTCCAATGAGTCTTTTAACTGTCTGAGTATTGCAGAAGCCGGCGAGAGACAACATTTTCACCACGGTGCAGAGGGACGTGGAAACAGTGGCTCATTACACAAAATGGCAAAAGAAGAAAAATGATGATTTCTTTGTTGTCCAGTGGTTTGTAACTTAAGTTAATATAGCATTTAGAAACCTGCCGAGACATCTTTTAATTAAAAGATGAGCTAAATAATGAGAAATTACAAAGGTGGTGCGCTGCAGAAGATTACTTTGATTTTGTAGTTTTTATACGATGCTTTTTCTCCCCTCAGTTGCACATTTTCTTCATAACCAGTAACATCTGCAGGATGTATTCCATTTTGTGCCTCTTTTGTGTTCTTTTTCCTTCGTAAAGTTTGTTTTTTACCAGCTCAACTTAAAATGTTACCTTTCCTCAGTAGAAATAATTGCAAGTTGCTTCACAAACTGCGCTCCCGGAGCACGGCCTCTACATTAAAACTCCTTTCATTATCCATTAGTCGCACGCGAGTCATCCTACCTGTGCGATTTGCAGGTGAAATCACTTGTCGACACAGCAGGTGGTGAAGTCCAACGCAGGCTCAGCACAACAGCAGTTGGTGACTGTAAAAAAGACAATAAATAAAGGGCAGTTTGTCAGATCCAAAGGGCAAACTGCTGTCCCTCGATGGTAAAAACACAATGACAAAAAGCATCTTTTTTCATTAATTTACAATCAAATTTTAGGATAAAACCAGAGAAAAAGAATTAAAACAGCTGCCAGAACTAAACTGTAACATAAGATTCTGTGGTCATGCAGATTTTAAATGATCCATAAGGTAAATAATATCACAGAATCCCAATATTACAGCTGTGGGAGGATTTTTTAAAACTGTTTAACCAATGGAAGATATCAGCAACAACTTCATCATTTAATCTATCCTCAAACTTTTGTAATAAGGATATCAAACGTACCGATTACCGATGCCGACATAACAGGCAGATATTAAATTAAATATGAGCTGAAAAGCTTGAAATAAAATCTACTTTTTCCATTTAAATGAAAAATAAGGAGTGCATTTTTATAAGTCCAAACAGAAGGAGCATCTAGTAAGTAGCACTTTCTGTTTAAGCCAGCGAGGGATGCTGCCGGCTGTCATCAAGCCACAAAATGTTTGAAAAGAATGACTATTGGGAGATGCTTTTCCTTCAGGGCTTCCTGGCAGAAAAGTTCCTGGCAGAAAGTCTTTAGGAATCAGGAGAACTGTTGTATAATACAACAAACTCACTGCAGTGACCAGGCTCCAATGGCTGAATGGATACATCAGTCTTTCTATATTAGCTGCTTAATAATTCATTAATGTTTTCTATTTAAATCTACCAGTTAAATGGATGTTCAGAACTAGTTCATTGCTCCACGTCTGCAGTTAACTGTGTTTCATAACTGGATTAACCGTTGATGTATAATTTACTACCAAACACCGTGAGAGCAAGAGATTTTTATGGAATAGTTGAAAAGTGCTCCGCCACTGACGAGAAGCAGAAAACAACCTGCTGGGCAAACCTGATTCAGAGGAGACTTGTTAATTTTCTGAGGAAGACAAAAGCTTTTCTCTTTTAAACAGCAACATGTTGGTCGAGGCTGGAAATTTACCCGGAGCCCTCTGTTGTTTTGTCACATGCTGCAATCTGAAATACATTAATATGTTGTTGAAATAATAGTAAAGAACTCTACTCAACATCTAATGTAGTGAAAACTGAGCAGATATGGCACGTCTGGCATTAAAGATTATCTGATTTACGCATTTAAGAGACACTGCTTGGGTTCTTTTAGGAGAAAGAAAACTTTCCAACCTCCCGACTGTCTTTGTCTCTCAGTCCCAAACCAAATACTGAAGATGTGGATCTTTGTAAAAACTGCTGATTGTCTTCAAATGATTTCCAAAAATAGGGTTTTTGGAAACTTGATTGAATATCCACAGCTGCGAATTAATCCTGACTTGGTGCCTCAGTAAGAGCTGCAGAAGGACAGCATATGAGGGACTGAGTTAAAATAAACTACAATGTGTAATAAATAGTTTTTGGATCACAATAGAGCTCCGTGATACAGAGGAACAAGACATGTCAGGGTGCTTTAATGTGATTGGTTGACAAAAAGAACAACCGAGAATTTCCCCACTGAATGATGTGCTGCAGAGAAGCTGTTCAGCGGAGGAGAAGTCGTTAATGATGTGGTGGAATATCTACTCAGAGTTCGGCTCACATTCTTAAAAAGATCCTTCGCAGCCAACACTGCTTTAGGAGAGGAGCTGGTGAGGTGAAAGGTTAGCTCATAATCCATAACAAATAGCTGAGATTCGCCGCGCTGGCATGGAATCAGGTCTCGGCACGAGTGGAGGAGCCACTCGCTCATTTGCATTCAGGCCATGAAAGTTGTTAAACTTCTTTTGGTGAGATGTGGTCAGCTGCTCAGCTCCCACCTGCTGCTTTATTTTTCAGTAAATCTGGAGCATAAAGACGGTTGCGGCCGATGGAGCAAGTGATTCGAGTAACATGAGATTATATAAACTGTCAGTAATGAGGCACCCGGGACGGCAACTGTGATCTGCAGAGGTCGACCGTAACATCCGGCCTCACAGCTGAATAAAATGCATCCTGAGTGTAATTTTACAGTCTTAACATGAACAGGTACATGCAAAGAGACAAGCGGGGGTCTGGGAGGGCGCTGCACTCACTGTGGAGGTCACACGCAAAACATCACAATGATACACAAACACTGCTGACACGGGGAAAATATGAGGACTTCAGAAGCACTGTGAAATGTATGGAGAAATGGATGCGAGGGTCATTTTACTGAGCAGCACCATTAACACCGCTGCCCTTGTCTGGAGTGAAGCTCAGATCCGTCACATACACACACACAGTGCAGGGTTTTCTCCTCTTTTTCACCCTCGGAGAAGGAGGTGATCTGAGAGGTCGACATTTTAACTGCAGCAGTGAGGAGATGGCTTCCTTTCACCTTGACGGGCATATAATGAACATTTTTCATTTCCAGCTTAGCTTCACTTACAGAGTCAGTCAGCTATTTTCTCTTTGAACCTTTTCTTTTCAGCCTTCTGACATTTCCCTCTGTGGTTTTGCCAGGATGATCTTCACAGTAAATTTGTGCCCCTTTTAAAGAAATAGGTTACATTTCTGTTGATTTTTTTTTCAAAGCGCTCATTTCCATAAAGGTCCCCGTATAACACAAACAGGCCTACGGTGCAGCGTGAAGCACAAACAATATGCTAATCACACCTGTTTCAATTAGAGCTTGGGTATCCATGAAATCCATATCATTACTTACTTATTGTTTTGCATTTTGCCTCAAAAAAGGCTGCACTTTGAAGCAAAGAGACTAAATATTTGACTGATGGGTGAATAAATGTACATGAAGTTGGCTTAGAAATGAGGAATATGTGAACTGCAACACTATAGAGAGCATAACCACACATATGGAGATGGGTAAAGGTGAATAAAAACCCATAACGATAGAGATTACACAGCTAAAATAATGAAAAGAGGAGCTAGGCTTCTTTGAGCGCAGTCAACAATGTGGAGAGCGGTTTTAGGCAATATTTTTTGCATTCAGATCCTTTTAAAAAGAGAACTGAAGCCATATTATCGCTCTTTCCAAAGCAAGCAGAAGACCAAAACCAGCCTTTCGTCACAGATCTTTGCCTTTCAGAAGGTTTAGATCAAATCAAGCACATCACATTCATTTTTCAAATAGTATCTAAAGAATTCAACACTGGAGATTGACCACTAATCTTCCAGATAAGGTGCTCTAAAGATGGAGCAAAACACACGATCCACTAATATTGTCAGTGGTATTTAAAGACCATATCTGAAAGTCAATTTTTTAATCTTGCTTTTTTAATCTATGCTCTTTTTGTATTTGATACGACATTTAATTCACGGTTTTGTAACCGCAGAGTCTCAAAACTGTATTTAAATCCCAAACAGCGAAGGTTTCACATGTGATTTACACATCGAGATCAAGATTTACATGAAATGAGCAGTTAGCCAAAAAGAAACTATTAGCATTGAACGTTTTCTAATCGCACAACGAGAAAAATCGAGCATAGCAGACACAGAGAAGAGGGGGAACAGGGGAAGTCTACGTTAGTTAAACCTGCTTTAGCTGAAATAATAAAAGAAAGAAAGAAATCACATCACTGTAGATTAAATTAATCTGCCCAAAAGCAGGCTTTGTACACTTTACTTGCTTTTTTCCCTCCACTTACAGTAATAAAACACACATTTCAGCATTAGTTGATCGCGGTTAATCGCGGCCTAAGCAATTGGCTTAAAAAATAGGAGAAAAGACACTAAGAGTTCAGAGTTCTGAATCTGATGTGTCCAATGACTGCAGTTTTTCATTCATTTAACTGTCATTAGGATCTGTTCTGTTTGTCCTTTGTTGTCAACTACCTCTTCAGTTTTCTGTTGTGGCAGTTTATGTGCTGTGTTTTTGAAATGTCAAGTGGGTCTACAATGCATGTTTTTATTTGAAAGAAGAAATAAATGGTAAAAGACATTTTTTGTGTTTATTTGATTCTAACTACATATTATCAAAATAGAGATTAATCGCGAGTTAACTATGAAAAAATGCGATTAATCGCGATTAAAAAACAGTTTGACTGCCCTAATATTCATATTATCATCCAACAGCTTTTTTAGGGTGATGCCACACTGTCCTTGTTCATTAGGTTAATGGTTAGACTTGGTCATAAATTAGTAGCTAGTTAGAAGTTCACATTATGCTTCTTGAAACAAAATAACTGTCTCAAAAATGTCTGAATTTCTGTAACTTTGTAACTCTGTAATGTTACAACATATTGGCGATGTAGACAAACCTATTACATGTTTTCTTGTGAGACTGCGCTGCATACCTGCATGTCAAGATCTACGCGTTGGAAGAAGATATATAAACATAAGAGGAAACAGAAGTACTGCTGCTAAAAAAAACAACTTGTGTTGGATACAGGATTGTGAGACATGACACAAAAATGTGTGCAAAATGTGTGCAAAATGTGTGCGATACAGAAACTTTCCTGGTTAATAATCTGGAATAATGTGGACGAGTAGGGGCAGGAAACCAACCTTAAATATGAAACAAAGTCACCAGATATCACAACTGAAATTTACAGGCAGCAGGAGACCAGAAACTTCAGTGTTCTGACAGAAAAAGTTACTGTTTTAGATCAAATTTTCCAGCTTGCTCACAATCCAAGCTGTTTGACCACGAGGCAAAGTGGTGAAAATACATTCTCAGATACATTTTTCCTGCCGTCGCTGTCCAAACGCAGCGTTACGTGCCACCGAGTTCACCCTAAAGATAACAGCTCTATTACTGCATCATACATCTGAAAAGACAGTTAGCATCTATTTTAATTCGAGTCACGCTTGAAAATCCCAAAAAGAGGAAAAAGAAAATATCTACAAACAACAGAGTTTGTATTATTACAGAGAGGATTATGGTTTGCTGAGGCTGAGATGAGCTGTAGGTAGTCTGCCCACTACTGGCAGAGAAAATACTTCTATGTGGGTTTTCTTTCACACCTGGGATTGTGACATTTTTTTTTGGTTCAGTGAAAATGTTTTATAAGCGTTTTATAAGAGCATCCCTCCAAATCCAACAGAACACAGTGTACAGTAGTGATTAATTATCCTCAAATCCAAAGCTTAACTGTAAACTAACCCCTGCACTGAGCGTAGGTTTAACCGACATGTTAAATGCACAAAAGTAACAAACATCAGATGCTCCAAATCTCAAAAAATCCTGACATGTAATCAAAATGCAAAACAAGACCCCACACGCTCACAAATATGCTCATGCCCACATTTGGCCACACAGGGGGGGCTGGCAGGGTGCGTTCCAAGACAGCTGGTGAAAACCGGGTGCGCTCTGGCTGCTACAAGGAGCAGATTCAGGTGGCATCTGTGCCTCCTGTTGCAGCGCAATAGTAGAAACACTAAAAGTGAATTACAACATTAATGATAGTGCTCTGCAAGCTGTCGTTCCATATTACACATCCATTATTCCTTGCATGGGTACTCAGAGGCGTCGTGAAGGAACAGAACCACCCCCTCCGCCTCCCCACCACCACGTCTGCAAAAAGCCCCCTCACTGTCGAAAGGAGTGTAGGTTTATGAAGTATCCACCGTACCATGTCACCACTCCAGTGCCGACTGGATGACAGATTTTCTAAACTCCATTTCCATCCCTCACTTCATCTTTCAAGCAACCAACCTCCCACCTCTGACCCCCTTCTCCACGTCTCGGCACGACCGGTGCTATTTCAAACAACGTTTGTTTGATCTCGCCGCCCTCTACAGCTGAATGAAATCAATCTGGGAGAGATGACATATGTGAGCAGAAATGATTGGCCACAAGAATAAGACGTATTTGAGAGCATGGAGCTCGTACCCTCTGCCTCCAAGGCGAACAAACACACACAGAGTGACCGTTGCATGTCTGATAGGCATCACGCTGCCATCTCCGAGCTGTCACCCATCCCCACACTTTCAATAACTTCAAATCCCCTGAAAACTTGGAGAATAAAGGCAGAGTCGATCACTCATAGCTGCCTTCACTTGGCTCTTCTCTACAGGGAAATAACAGCCGAAGGAGAAAAACAAAGTCGGGATCCCAGCCTCTTCTGCAGAGAAGCTCTAGCATCCCCGGAGGACATGGGGAGAACACTTCTTTCATCACTGTGGTTAAGACACAATAACAAAAGATTCATTTATGATGCTGTGACATAAATAGAATGCAGGTATAAAGCAAGTCGGAGGGAGGATCAATGCTAATCAAGTGGGGATTTTTAAGAATAAGAAGCATGACGTTCAGTGGCCCTGAGGGGCAAAACACTACAACATTGGACAAAATGCAACAACAAAACCAGAAATACAGCAATTTATAAAACACAAAGATATGTCAGAATGAAACCGAACAGACAAGAGAAAAGAAAACCAAAATAACATGTTAGGAAACAAATCCGAAATGCATTTCACCACTATATAGAAAAGCAAAACAGAACGAGAGAAAGAGAAATGGCAGAGTTCCAGAAACTGTGACAAGAAAACAGAAAGAGCAACAAACATGTCAGAAAAACCTTAAAAGAAACAGAAAACAACAACAAATAATCAAATAAAAACGACTAAAGCAGAAACAACAACAAATAATCGATTAAAAAACGACTGAAACGGAGAAAAAACAACAAATAATCAAATTAAAAACGACTGAAACGGGAAAAAACAACAAATAATCGAATAAAAAAGGACTAAAACAGGGACAAAACAAATAATCGAATATAAAACAACTGAAACGGGGGAAAAACAACAAATAATCTAATTAAAAACAACTGAAACGGGGGAAAACAACAAATAATCAAATAAAAAAACGACTGAAATGGGAAAAAACAAATATAGAATAAAAATGACTGAAACAGGGAAAAAACAACAAATAATCAATATAAAACAACTGAAACGGGGGAAAAACAACAAATAATCAAATAAAAAACGACTGAAATGGGAAAAAACAAATATAGAATAAAAATGACTGAAACAGGGAAAAAACAACAAATAATCAAATAAAAAAAACGACTGAAATGGGAAAAAACATAAATAAAACTGACTGAAACAGGAAAACAACAAATAATTCAATTTAAAAAACCACTGAAACGGGAAACAAGTAGTTTTCTGTTGAGCTCTTATTCATCCCATTTATTTCTGTTTTCACTCTATTTTCTCAAACTTAACTTTGATCATTTTTGTGGACTTTTATTGTGTTTTGTGTGTTCTGCTTCGTTGTGTTTCTGAAACGTTTTCTGCACTGATTGTGACTGATTGTCACGCCCTGTTTCCTCCCTTTCCCCTTTAGTGACATTTACTTGTGTTTTTGGCCTTTTTAAAATGATGTATTGCTCTGATTTTGACTTGTTATTGTTTAGCGACACCTTCGATGTTTCCTCGCGTTTCGCCCCTGGACTCAACTCGAAGCTTTTCTATAGGAATGTGTTGTAATTTGGATTTGTTTGATCACGGGTCGACTGTTTGATCGCGGGTCGATCGGCGGCCGCTCCCTTAACAGTGTCTGGCATCGGCAGCTCATCCAGCCACAGATCTCTGCTGCCAACTGCCTGTGATTTCTTTATTCAGGAGACAGTGCCACAAAATGTGTTGTACTTGAGTGTTTCACAATTACCAGCTGATTATATCTGCTGCATTAGCATATTAAAAGGAAGACTACTTGAACACACTGATAATGTCTGAGTGTTGCAAATAATTTCCCCACTCATTATCGACGGCAGACACCAAGATCTGGGAAAGGGAATGTCGATAAATACCCGTAAACCTTTGCTGTGTAAATAACAACAATTACAGAGAAATTAGATCAGGCTGTGCTGGTGAAAAGGGAGATAATTCTAATTAAAAACTCACAGATATGTGAGCCAGAGAGCATAAAGCACATCACACCCTTCTATAGGAGAGAATTGTTATTTACTCGTGTGTTAAAATCTTTTGTGTGGTTCAGAAACTGCGACTAAACCAAATCACTAGTCTTCCTTCGGAGTAAAAAGCAAGGATGAAACATCAATATTTAATTAGAAAAAGACTCTGAAGTCATTTATGTGTGATACATGTCCATAATCTCATTGAAGTTTCAACTTTTGACTTTTGTTTGTTTGCATTAAGGCAGGTCTTCTGGGCTTTAGAAAATGTGACTGTTTGACATAGAATACCTTTTTTTTTTACTTTTGTATATGCCACATGGCTTTTTTTTAAGTTGTGTGCCTCATTTCTAAGTATGAAATGCTTTTAGAGGTTTGCTTTTGCTGTCAGGTAATTCTGCCCTGAACTGCTTTGCTTTCCTGTCATTCTGTTGCTCAAATATTCCATTTTAACGACAGAACTGTGCAAAAGTCTTGATTTTGCTTCCAAACTGTCAGACTTTATCTTTTAACATGGTCATCAGCAATAGTTCTCCAGGCTTTATGAAATTTTTAAAAGTTTGCTTTTTTTCTCATTTTCAGTCCAGTTCTTGAACATGAACATTTTTGTTTGTTAAGCCTCTTAACTCTGACCTTTGAAAAAAGGCTACTTACGCAAGTGATGAACCAAGACACATCATTTGTTACCATTTCTTTAGTTGGATCTATGAAAAACAGCAAAGAAAACACAGTTTGACAGACAGAAAATAGGATTTCTGCAGCAACAAGGTGATTCCCAAAGAGCTATTAGCTGAAAACTTGGCATATCTCAGCATGGTGTGCAGTGTGTCCTTAAAACATTTGAGGAAACTGGACAAGTGGAGGACAAAAGAAGAAGTGTCAGGCCTAAAAAACTATCTCCAGCAGATGAACAGGATCTGAAAGTGATGTCCTTAAGAAAGAGGAAAAAATCCAGCTGTGACCTGACAGGACCTGAGAGATGCATCTGGACCTTCAGCTGATCCATCTACTGTTGGCCCAAGCCTCATCAGAAATGGTCTCCATGGAAGGGTGGCTGTCAAGAAGCCATTCTTAAGGAAGGGAAACAGGGAGAAAAGGCTGAGCTGTGCCAAATGACACAAGAAGTGGACTGAAAATCAGTGGCAACAGGTCTTATGGAGGGATGAATCCTCCCCAGAGCCCGGACCTCAACATTATTGAAGCAGTGTGGGATCATCTGACAGAGAACGGAACAAAAGGCAGCCCACATCCAAAGAAGAGCTTTGGGATGTCCTTCAAGAAGCCTGGAGAACTATTCCTGAAGACTCCTTAAAGAAATGACAGAAAGCTCGTCTCAGAGGGTTCAGGCTGAGTTGGAGAATAAAGGAGCTCAGACCAGATATTCACTTTAAAACTTCTTAATATTGTAAAAAAAACTCTGTTTTTGGCTTACATTTAGTATTTCCATTTATGTTGGTACGTCACATCACCTATTTTCCACTTTCCTTGCAGTATACAGAGATTTGAAGGGTGGCTCAAGACTTTTGCACAGTGCTGCAGGACAACTAAAGCAAATGTTGAGCATTATGCTATAACTTCCATAAGCTTCAGCAATTATTGCACTTTAACCATTTTACAGCACAAAAAAATGTCTGTTTTAGCATATAAATAAATATTTGGCATTTATACCATCACCTTGACATCATATTACATCATAGATAATATGTTAATAATCGTCCATAAACAATTAACATGATATTAAACTGCAATGCGGTCATTTTCATGTTCACAACAAAGGAGAATGTGTACTTTCTGAAGTATTTCAGGGATTTTTTGTCAGGTACAAGCATGAGGTTGCAGGCTTTTTGTGTAAGAGACAAATTAAATTGTCTCTCTTTGCTGTGTGCCGTTTTTTGGATAAAGCCCAAAGCTCTTTAATGCTGCTGGATCTCCGTCTTCCACCGCAGAGCGGCTAAAAATGCACGTGAATGTGAAGGAGACTGAATGTCATGAAATTCATCAATGTGCCAGTTTTTGTTCATAACGCTGCCAAAGTGACTTTTCATGGGCAGAAACCTCAGCATGGGTCAAACAATCATTGAGTAATAAACATGTCTAAGAGGCTATCATAGCCTCCCTGCAGGTATGTGATGGTCATTTTGTGATTTTTGCCTCTTTGAAGAGTTGTGATGCCTTCAAGTGCTGTGAAATAATTCGTTTGACAATGTTAAGTAGCTTTCACCCTTCTTTTCTTTCACTTTCTTGAATTTCACCTCCAGCACTGTTAATCAATACACACTTTTCTTGCCCTTTTCCTTTTCCATACACATATCTCCCTGTCTGACCAAACTGGCAAATTTGTGCTCTTAATCAGCTCTCCTTCCTTGTCTCTTCACTCCAGGCTGGCGACACGCTTCCCTTCCCCCTTAATTCCCCAGCTCTCAACAGACAGGCACACTGATTAACATGCACGCCCAGGTAGGAGCTCCCTCCAACACAACCCCACTGCCCACCAGGTCCACACACCATTATCCCCGCTACTCAATAGCACCCATCTCGGTGCACATCTGTCGAGCTGCAGCAGCCACACTCCTTAATTAGCTTTACAACTTTCCCCCTCTTCTGGGTGGAAAATAAGGGGATAAATTTGTGGTCGGCACACAGATAAAAATAAAGAAAAAAGGAGGGAGACAAAGAGGGAGGAGGACGTACTCTGAATGCTGAGCTGGAGGATGAAATAGACTGCGTTTATGTGTGTGACAAGTTTTACATTAATTCCTAACATGTCCAGGTCCGGCATCATCAGGAAAAGCCCAGCTTCCTCGCCATCTTTCCACCTGCAGCTGACGACCCCGCCAGCGTGTGCTTTATCTTCTCAGCCTCCCACTCAAATCGATCCCCCCTTTTTTTGCGCTCTTCGAGTCCTCGACTGCTTCAAACCTGCCTGGACCCCTTGATTCTGACCCCTCCCCTCCGTCGCAGCCACCGTCATCGGTCCTGGCGACGGTGGCGTTTCTCACATCTGAGTTGTAGCTGTGGCTAGTGCTAATCTGCTTCGCTCTCTGCATTCCACCGCAGCACGTCTGTCAGCAGCTCCGAAACAAACCAAGGAAGACGACAGAGGGAAGGAAGAGGCATCCAATTAATATGAAATTGTCTCCAGAAGTCAATAAGGTTTTAGTTCCACTTGAGTGTGTCTAAATGTGCAGAGTAAGGCTAATTATAATCCCATGGAGTATTTATACTATTTATGCTTTGCTCCTGTCATTACTACATGCTGTAATCCTCCGACCCCTGTTGTGTGCATGTGCTGATGAGCCTTATGCCGGTTGCCAAAAATACTTGTTTCCCATTCCCGAAGGCTTGGGCAACTATTTTACGTGCAGACAGTACGACATTAATCACAGTTTCTATGGCAATGAGCATCGAACAATATCATAATCAGCGCTTCCATCGAGATTGTAGTTTGAATCCAGGAGGGCAAAGGTTGCTGTGCAAAGAAGAACAATGAGCTATTTTAGTCAAACTGCTATTCTACATACATGGCAGCTTCATTAGAACTACCCACTGGGTGCATAACCTTCTGCAGGCCTCCAACCAATCGTCTCCCGTATTAGAAATACTAATCTCCTATGTGTATTTCACCCTCCATCTTTCCTTCCATCCAGCAATTATGCCCCCTGCCATCAAAAGCCATCAAAACAGTAATTTCACTTTCTCACAGCCAGGCTTTTCATATTTCCTTCTGTGAAAGGCCTGAATCATCCCCTTATCTCCATGGCTATTACACAGTGTGCATGAGAGTGAAAACAATGGGCTTGGCGTGATGAGATCATGGCACTTCATTTCTCCGAGGCCACTCCGGTAGACACAAAGACAATCTAGCAGCAGCAAGGAGGATGGGGATGGCGAGGGCTGGAGGATTTCTCGGTCACTGAGCCCAGGGCTGTGAGGCGGGTCATCCCCAGTAATAAGAGAGGGAAGAGGACGGAGAGAGGAGGAGGGAGAGATGTGGTGGCAATAGTGGTGAAGGGTCTCACAGCCTCGGTGGAGGTTTCAGAGGAAACTGAGGTCAGTGACTGGAACTCAAACTTGGATCCTTTATTCCTGCTTGTGTATGAAAACCCTTAGAGAGTTGAGCAGTGCTGTTGCTCTTTGAGCACTGTGTTGCTTGCGAGGCAGTTTGGTCAGTGTCTTGCAGAGACAGAGAGGAGGAGGGAGTGCTTGACTGAAGAGGATATGGCAGAGTGAAGTGACAGGCCTTGGGAGGAAGAGGCAGGAGCTGCAGGAACAGACAAGCTCACTAGTGACTGAAACAGCAGGTCTGGGATCCAAGTGTCTTCACTTCACTCGCTTCTCCTGGCTGGAGTTATCTCAATTTCTTTCTTTTCTCTCAGTCACTCGGCATTCCAGAGTGGACCCATCTTTTTCTTATGCTATAACGAAGTGGTCCTCACTCAGAAAGAAGGCACGAATAGGTAGGACTGTCCAACAAACACCGGACCGCCTGAATAAAGAATTTTTCTTTCCTGCTTCATAATACATGTGATATTTTCACGAACCGAGAGATTCAATTTGAGAAACTCGCAGGTCATTTGAGATTCAGCCCCTGGGTAAGTTTCCTCGTGATTCTGAAGAGAAGATGGAGGGCTGTGCTGAATTTAGATAGAAGAAGAAGATGTGCAAACCGCTAATCTAATTTAGAGAAAACACAACAGGTGAGGACAGAAATCTTGTTTTTCAGTTTGTAAAATATACTTTCCTCTTGAATTTGATGCCAGCAACAATCCGAAGTCTTGTTTTAACAATGATAAATATTTAAGAACTGAGGCGTCTAACTAGTTTCTGCTTTATAAAGGATTTCAGCGGTTTTTTGGAGCCTCTCTGGTCATATTTTTTACATTTCTTCTCCAAATGGGAGACACATCTGGACAGCAAGCAAATAATCATTTTCAGAATTCAAACTAGCCTCATCAGAAATGGTCTCCATGGAAGGGTGGCTGTCAAGAAGCCGTTCTTAAGGAAGGGAAACAGGGAGAAAAGGCTGAGCTGTGCCAAATAACACAAGAAGTGGACTGAAAATCAGTGGCAACAGGTCTTATGGAGGGATGAATCCTCCCCAGAGCCCGGACCTCAACATTATTGAAGCAGTGTGGGATCATCTGACAGAGAACGGAACAAAAGGCAGCATTCGAGACATTCAGCTGCTTCTAACCTTCTCTATGGGAGATCATGTGCATTTACATTTACATTTGCACCTCCTTCCTGGTTTCAGGACCATATTTAAAGACACTGCCTCGCTTTTGTCTAATATTTCCCCATTTGCCAGTGTAGCTGACACATTATTGGCATGTAGCATGCTTGGACTCCCTGCATAACAGTATTGATACTAAGTGGATCACAGCAGTGAACGCTCTGGGAACTCATTGGCTTTCCCATTAATGTCCATACAATATCAAAATCTATAAGACACTTGCTGGAGTTGTGAAATGATCACAGTGTAGATGAAGTCTTTATTCACTGTCATGTGATCTCTGCAGTGATGTTGTGAGGTCACGGCTGTGCAGCGATTTTCAAATGAATGCCATATAATCGTATTAGAAGCATACATAAAATCATGTCGTATATTCAAGTTTCAAGGCTCTGCTGCTTGATATTCATAAGACGTGAAGACGTAGAGGAGAAAATAAACATCAGAAAACGTTAAACGGTTCAGCACACATTTGAAAATACATACAAATATGTTCATGTATTCATTATATACACAGTTTTTAGAGTAATTCTGCATTCAAACTGCTGCTTTCCTGTAAGATTCAAACAAAGTGGTTCCCTTCTTAAACTCCATGTACTCATGAGGCACAATCTGATTTACAGACGCATTTTCCAGCTCCCACTTCCATTACTGAGCCCTGTTTCTGTGTCTTTAACTCTGCATTTATCTGTCTGGTGCAGCACATGTACACACACACACAAACATGCACACTTCCTCTATCTCTCACTCCATCTCTCTTCCTCTTTTTCTCATTGGAAAGGGGGAATCGGGTGGGGTGGAATGATCGTGTTAGGGGGTTCACAGAAGACTGACTGTTTATTATTGTCTTCGGCCCACTTAACTCTGACAGTAACAGAATGAGATGGGGAGAGAAGCGAGTGCCATTAATCACGATGTCGGGAGGGCCTGAGTTGAGCGGAGACGCATCCATATCGCATGTGCCTGGGAGAGGAACACAAAGTGATTTTCAGGCCAGCCGGCCTCGTAGTGCTGCTGTGCAGCTTCCAAGTTGAGGCTGCTGGCGGATGAAGAGTGAGGGGGGGAGGTGGGCGGCTATTCACACTCGATCTTCTTCAAATCTTGTGACACTGCACCTACAGCCACCTCTGTTACCGGCGAACCTAAACAAGGATCGGTGCTCTTGAAAAGCCAGAAATGTCTTCTGCATCAGGTCAGAGTATCACTGAGGGAGGAAGTTCTTAACTAGCAGTTTAATTCTGAACTTTTTTTGCATTGTGGGTTAGATTATAATGTAGGCAAGTTGGAAAAAGTTCTAAAATGCAATAAAAAACCCTCTTAAATCTGCCATTTATTAATTGGTTTGAGCCTTTATCTGACAGACTTAAGATTGGTGGCAGGTGAGGGTGTCAGGATTGGGTATAAAAGGAGGAATCTACTGAAGAAAACTTACTTTTTCCAAACAAACATGGGTGCCGTTCTGTGCTAAAACTCCATCTGAGAATACCAGACCTGACTCTGCAGGACTTCCAGCAGCATGGCTTCATACACACAGGGTGTGTGAGCTCGGCTGCCTGCCTGCAGTCCGCATCCGTCTCCTATAGATAATGTTGGAGCATCATGAAGAGGAGAGTCAGACAACAACAACCAGGGACTGTTGAGCAGCTGGAATCTGGGATTCAGCAGGAATGGACACAGATTCCTCTGAAAAACTGCAACAGTCGGTGTCCTCGTTTCCCAAAGCATTAAAAAGTGTCATTAAAGGGAAACTCTGTCCTAACTTTTTACAGCAGGGAATAACACGTTAGTGAAGACAGAATTAAACAGGCTTGGGTTTGTTAAATAAATGTTTCAGGTGAATTAATTACATATTCACGTATACTTGAAACTTTTCAGGAAAAGGTGTTTGCACTGATGCGTGTGGCTGGTGGCTGGTGGCAGCACTATGTGGCAGTTTTCACCAAAAAGTGCATTCGGCTCAGACATCAGTGGCAGCCTCGGTCTGTCAGCCGTCAGTCGGCCCACCATAGGGGGACAGTATGACGCCTCGGCGCCTGTGCCACTCAGCTGATTGACAGCTGTGTCTCTTAAGTCTCCTTCCTCCATGGCAACACCAGCCGCACACCTTCCCCTGCTATCAGTGACACCCAGATGTGCTACAGCAGCTGTCTCGCAGATTATTCCTCTGCGTCTTCGAACCGCCATCTACATAGACAGCAGTCTAAATATTTAATCGTGCCAGAAGGCGCTGCTGCTTCCCACACTCCAGCTGAAGAAATACAGTATCTCCAACTGAAAAGACAGGCTGTGAGAGATGAAAGGTGAGGACGGAGGAAAGAGGTGAAAGGCTGGGGGGGGGGGAGGGGTCAAGGCTCGGCCTGGCTGAGCCGAGTTACAGGTAGAAACAGAAGATGACAGTATATGCCACAACTTTTGGGACAAATGACAGCAGTGCAGGAAGAGATGACAGGTTGTGTTTTGGATATACCCCGAGGACAACCTCGGCTGACATCAAATGTCTAACAAGCCAGACAAGACCATTCTGATTTCATGCCATACCTTCAGGGAGACACACAAGCCCCCTTGAATGTGACATTGCTAACCATGATGCAAAAATTACATTGTGTATATGTGAATATCTGTCTTCCTGTCGAGTTCTTTGCTGCTTTATTTCCGCGTGCGTGTTCATCAGAGTGTGTCATCACTGACAGCTGATCAGAATATGCACAGCGCCTGAGGTACTTTCTGTAATTTTGACTTTTTTTTTCCTAAGCCTTGGCTCATTCCCAAGCAACAGATTGCTGCTGTCGCTGGAGTTGCGCCTCACAGATGGAGCAGCATCACTTCCTGAGGAGCCTGACAGGATCAATCCAGGAGCTCATTCGCTCACAGTCAATTAAGCCATGTTAGTTTTGACAGGAGCCACGGGCAAAATAACAGCCGTCACTGTCTAGAAGGAAAATATTGTGACCGCACACAAAAAAATGCACTTGTTTACTGGAGGGGGACTGACTTTGCAGAGAAAAGGGCTGCCGGCTGCATCGAGCCTCAGCAGGAGCTCCAGCTGACATGACGGAGAGCAACGGCTGAACCTCAGCAACAGTCAAAGAGTTTAATTTGCTTGAAAACATAAAGCGCCCTGGGTGCTTTAATGAATTCCAAAATGAGGACTAATCATGACCTTCATCGATTCTGACGGCATATGCGGTCCATCTGTCCATGTCATACCTCCGCCTTTCTTATTCAGCCAAGATTTCCTCCTCTGCATCTTGTGCATGCATTTTTATTCTTGTGTGTGTGATATAGGTCATTTGAATTGCAGAAAATGTTCCTAAAATACTTCCTCTGATTCCTTAATAATCCTGATTATGCTGCAGTGAATAATAGAATAATGCAGAGAAATGAAACAACCTAGATATCTGTGTACCACCCACCGAGGGAAGAGGTGGAGCTGGTCTCTTTGAACCTATTGGAGGGAGAGTGAAACTCTTTGATTAGGACATGTAGGTAGGTAGCTGTGGGCGATGGACTGAAAACACTTGGCATCTGCTTGCAAGTCTCCACACACCCGAGGTGAGGGACGCACAAGCCAGCACATACACACTTTTCCCTGGCTGAGCTTGGCTTTACCCTGGGCATCATTACAGACACTACACATCCCTCCTTTGAAGGGTTATCAAGGCTCCTCATTAAAGATGTCCCTGGCTTTCTTAGTGATGTGGGCCTCCACAGGGCGTAATATACCCCCTTTAATTAGTTTGCAAACTCATTAGTGTGTGCCGGGCAATTAAATGTCCTTCCTTCAGAATAGTTTATAACAGGACAAAAGGATCCCAGGGGCTGTCAAGGAAGTAGGGCTTATAGCAGAGACAACTGTCCCCTCGGCAGGGGACCGTCATTAGGGAACTGCAGCCCCTCGATCATTCCTCGTCCACTCTGCTGTGCTGAGGGACAACCTGCTTCTATCTGTTTAATGGTTTCACATACTGGTGTCAAATGAACATTTTTACAATCATCCAATCAAATGCTTCTGTTTCACAGTCATTAAAGATCATCTTAACACACAATTTTAGTCAGAGACGTATGTTTTTTAATGCAACAGGCATAAATCTCACCCAGCGAAAAGCTGCCTAAAATACAGTGTGGCTGCACAGCGCCGTCTTCAGATTGCATGCTCGTCCAAGCCTGCTGCTTGATTTTCTACTTTTGTTTTGGTTTCTATTGGATTCGGAGAGGTAGAGGTAGTGTTTCGTATTGATGTGTCAAGTCTGCAATGCGCACTGAAATTTAAAAACATTGTGGGCTTTACTTATGGATTATATACGGTGCGTGTATTCCTCCAGAGCCACAGCAGTACGGACATCAGTTTGTTTCGTGGAGTCGAACTGAGAAAACTCAGCAGTGAAGTGTTAGATGTTGAAAGTTTGCGTCTGCTGCACTGAAATCTTATTGCTTCAGGAATCATTGCCCTCCTACCGATAACACACATGGCTCCACAGTTTCTTTCTGACAGTATCAAAACCTCCTTGTCCCAACATAAGAAAAAAAAACAACATTAATTTAGATCTAAAGCTCTCGACCTCAGCAGGCATATTGCAGCCAAATTACTGAGTCATCAGTTTCAATTTGAACTAAATCAGATGGCTACACTGGCATGTAGTGGTAGAGTGCATCTGTGATTCAGCTAGTTTATTTCCACTCATTTAGAGGCTAAATCACTAAGTTCCTGCTTTAGAACATATGGGCTGTGTTTATCTGCGCTGCAATATTAAGACTGTTAAGATGTTTACATGAGTTGCAGTTTAAATTCCCTCTTAGATATTAAAGAGGATAGTCATCTCTCTGCACCACTGTGACGTTAGCACCCATCCAAAGTCTTCGTTACATCCATAAAAAGAAAAAACTAGCAGAAAATGGGGTTTTCCTTTTGCCACAGCCGTCCTGCTCTGCACTGACTCTGCTGGAGCTTAAAGCAGTGATGTGAGTCAAAAGATGCTTTGAAAACTATACTGTGTATTGCACCTCGGGGCCACCGTAGAATGTAGCCCCAAATGTGTCATAATTAAGTGGAAAACTGAAACATAACTGTAAAGTGGATAAATGAGATAAACTGTCTGATGAGAAATAAAAGGAATTCTTAAGATAGCTGCATTAAACAGAACAATAAAATGTGTATCCTGATAAAAGAACAGATAACAAACATCAAGGCAGAGGAGGTAGATAACTCCCATGTGAAAGCAACATTAAAATGATAATTTAAGGCTGTAAAACATACTATTTTCTCTCTGTTTTTTATAGATTTAGACTTGGTTTATCATCCGAGGTTCACAGCTCTGCAGCCTCTCTGAGACTGGCCCCGGAGGAGCCTGAGGCACATTCCAATGCACTGTGACTCTCTATAAATCCAGCTAGCATGAAATCTCAAGAAGCCAATGCTGTGAAGAGAGCCAATCTGCCTGTTTACACCATCTCATCTTACACAGAAGCCTCGATGCCTGCCCTGCAGAAGCCCCCACCCCCCCCAACATGTTTGCAGAAGTGTTCATGCTGAACAAAGTGATTGTATCATCTGGGCCTACTCTTCCATTTGTGTTGCTGCTTCTCCTGAAACCCGTTTCAAGCTGTGTCACCCCTAACTCAGGCGAAGTTTGAAAAATGGAAGAAGGGAACCATGCAAAGTGGACATATTCTCCAGCCTGCCGTAAAATAACCGGGGGATGGACCATTAGCCATTTGCTGCTACCGACCGAGCTGCAGATCTTGCATCTGCACAAACAGAAGGTCACAGCAAACTTAAAAGAATTGTTCAAGGAGGAAATAATGTTTAGTTTGGAAAGAAATACAAAGAAAAATAAAGGGAAGGGAGGAAGAAACTAAATTCTGCCTTTTTTGCTGCAAAATTAGCACTGAAAAAGGATAAAATGTTAGACTTAGTTAATGAAAGCCCAAAACTCCAGCAGATTCTCTGACCTTGCTCCATGATGACTCCACTAAAATGCCAGCTCCACCTCCCTCCCCCTGATGTTAGCCCACCGTCAGGGAGGAGCAGGGTGGACTAGACATGTTCCTCCACTTTTCCAAGGCACAACAGTCAATTTGTCATCCAGTGAAGAGGTTGAACCTTTAATTAAAGTGGAGAGCTGCCGCCATCAGGGCCCAGCTAAATGTCACATGATAAATAACGGCAGAAGATCTCGAAAGCTCCCTTGGAGTTTGTTTCACTTGAGGGGATAAAGGCCACACACATTACAGGGTAACTGCATATCAATATGTTAAATAGGTTCAATTGTATAAATTGATTAAATGACCCAGTTGCAAACTAACCATGCTTCAAAGACCCTGTTGTTTGAGGGGCGAATGTTGACGATGTCACGTAGGCCGAGTATTAATGGAAACCAAGCAAAGAGAATGCGGTGGCGAGTGACATTATTAAAGTAGATGATGGGTTTCTGAGAAGATCATTCACTGAATGCAATCGATAGCTCTGTGTCTAAACGCTCAGGCAGAAATTACACCTCAAGGCATATTGCCCGGGGTAAAATGACACTGCCATGAAAATGCATTGCTATGGACACTATTAGAAACGATTGGCTAATTACATCCACGAGAAACCCAGATTCTTTATTGGTCTTTCACATTTACCGTGAAGAAACGGCAGCATGCAGCCGACGTAATGCAGCCTTGTCTGGGATCTGTGCATAAATACACTGCTGCAGGCAGCGAGTGTGTCTGCCTGTTGTCTGATACCAAGTCATTTGTGGAAGCACTGACAACCCCTCCATCCCCACCCCACACTGCATCAGCATATATTTTCAAAATTGGTTCATTTCACTCTGCTTATTATCAGGAAGCTTAATCTTGACCCTTCAAATCTCTAAAATTATCGCCCCGTCTCTTGTCTTCTCTTCCTCTCGGAAGCCCTTGAATGTGCTGTCAATTCCACTAAATTCCTCTCTCATCTTTCAGCACTTGATCCCCTAATCTTGCTTTTGTGTCACTCACTCGACGGAAACTCTTTTCTTTGTAACTCAGTGCTTAAACACAGCCTCACCTCCCTGTTTTAATACCCCATCGTGCCTCACTGTTCTACACAAGAGTGATCTTGAACTACAGCTTATTGTGCCTCTCTGATCATTTGACAAACCATTTATTACCTAAATAAAGGCTGAAATTTGAAATGTCAGTTCTTACACAGAGCCATACAAGCCATTATTCATTCTGGGCAGTTTCATCAGTAATGACTGTCTGGTTTGTTCAAATATTAGACACATTAGACTCTCTTGTACACTTCACAAATCTGGGCTAATATGTGGGTTCATCTATATATTATTATCCTAACAAAAGCATGTACAAAACCCCTGACAAAGACTACATGCATTTTGCTATATGTTTGGTATGTAAATGCAGCTACACAACATGAAAAATGTTAGCTAACAGAACATTTATTTAGTTCTCTCAACATCTGCTCATGAAAACTGGAGCATCATTCTTCGGTCGTTTTAATGTCTCATGGTTGTCAGTTTAGGCAAGTTAAAGCACTTAGTTATGATTAAGGAAAGATTTTAATCTTGATTAAATATTTCAAAAGTAAGTGGTGGCATGAGATGGTTCATACCAAGACAAAAAAAGTCTTTAATGACATTGTTACAGGAGCCTAAAATAACAGCAGTCGCTGGAGTCAAAGCCCCAACAACCTCCCTGTGACTTTGGTACCACCCAAGAATTAAATACCTGGAGAGGGAAAGACAAACAAGTCCTCATCCCTCCACAACAGAATAGATCAGTTTGCCAATGACTCCCAAAACAACAGTGTTTGCGGATACGAGGCAGTACAAAGCAGAAAACTAAGTCAACATTTGGAGGTTTGACTCAAGTACAAGACTCACTGAGGACACTGAGCTTCATGCACTGCCTGGTCTCACAGAAACAAGTGCTGCCTCTTAACACCGCAGTATGTGGAGGAGGCATGTAATATGTACTCCTCATGTACCGCCAGCATATATTATCCATTTACAGGTCTGAAAAAAAAAAAAAAAAAAAAAAAATCAAGTTTGTGTGTAATACTGAACCACAGACCTGATTTAGCAACCTTGGAATCAGATAAAATGTATAATGGAAGTATGAAATAAAACAAATAGTATCATCAAACACGTGCAAGCTGACTGTACGCACATTAGTAAATAATCAGCTGTTGACAAACCATGTTTGTGGCCCATTCGTGGTCATTTACACTCAGAATCTTACTCAATTAATCGTATATATGCTAACAAAACATCCCCATGTTTTGTTAGCATATATGCTAACAGCATACGATGTTATGCTAGCATATATGCTAACAGCAAACGATGTTATGCTAGCATATATGCTAACAGCATACGATGTTATGCTAGCATATATGCTAACAGCATACGATGTTATGCTAGTATACAGCATACGTTTCGTTTCTTCCCAGACAAATTGATGAAAATAAACATTACTGTCGACTGTTGATTACTGAGCTGACTGATGCTGAGGCTGAATAACTTGCACATTTGGACACTTTTGCACTGCCAGCCTGATTAAAGATAAAAGTCTTTCTTTTTGGGAAAGAAAGGAACTGAGTATATTTGGGGCTCAGGGAGATGACGACGTGTGAAACTGATGGCTTAATCCAGCTTCAGCGATGGTTTGGGAAATGCCTGATCCGTCTCCTATCTCATGCTGGAAAATGCCAGTGGCCAAAACTTGTTTATGCAACAGAATGGCTTTCATGCAGTTACTCTCTCTCTGCAACACCGGTCCCAGGTGCTGTTGATCACAACATAAATCTAGCAGGATCTTTTATGGGAAGCAGTATCAGCTCAAGAGCCTCACTGATCTCTCGCCAAGCAGTTTAGGCCTGCTGTCTGAAGCTCACTGTGGTATAATGCTTCATCAGCCCTGATGTGCTTTGCAAGTGTTCACACCAGTTAGACTCCCTGTCTGTTTCTAACTCAACATAATAATAAATAATAATAATAAAATGTGTGGATGTTGAGACTGTTGAGTACTGCTTTCTAAGGGCAGCTTCTGTGTTTTGCTGCTAGATGATTAGTTCAAAGCTGCGTTTACATTTACACACACTCCCAAGCATAAGTTATGGTTTTCATACGACAGTGACTTAAAGCAGCTTCACCGATCATCTTAATTGTGCTCAATTTTCATATTTGGTCATATTTTGGTGTGTGTGCGTCCCACGGGGGTTCGTTGTTGCTATTTTGCTATTTTTTCAGACAAGATCGAGTTAAAACAGCCCATTTTGTAATGTTCACCACATTCATCTGTTCTCTCGGGATGGACACCACAGTTGCCTTATCTAAAAAAAAAAAAAAAGGTTATTGTTGTTTTAACCACCTTAAATAAGTGACAAATGTTTTCATGAAGTTGTTCTCAAAATGAACTATCTTCTGTAAGTTATGATGTAGCAAAAATTTAATTCACATGAATTATTTAAATGTATATCCTGCCTCTATGTGAACACGGTCAATACTTATTGAGATGCAAGAATAATCAATGCACAAAGCTGAAAAAAGCCCTGAAGCCATTTTTCTCTTTTCTATGGAATAAGATCGTTTGTGTCGTCTTTGACTACGTTGTGCATCTGGTTACTCCATCATAGTCACATGTGATGCCACCTTCTGATGATTCTACGCCGCCGATGTATTTCCTCCAAACCAGGTTAAGAAACTCGCCACAAATTTGCTTGACAGTTGGATGGAAACGCAGCTAATGATGCTGTGAAAGTTATCCTTCTCATGTCCTCTCACACACAAGTTTGGATTTACTTGCTGCAAACAGATGAGGGAACAGATTTATCATCTAATAAATGCCTTTAAAGCAGCTCTAATTCTCCTGGCTTGGCAGGCAAGGTTGCTCAAAAACACCTAATGCAGTTTTCTAAGGATTTGGTTTCCATGGTTCCACATGATTCAAAAGAATCTAACATCTGGAATTAGCAGGTATGGAAGTTAAATAAATGTACATGCAAGTTAAGGCTGAAAGTAACGAAACATGAGCCCGAAGACACTTCTTTTTATTCGCTTTGCTCCATGAACATTATCATGCATCCTGTATGAGGATCTCCATCTTTGTCATCAGTTACCAGAAGGTGCCGTCTTCATGTAACACCTTAATCATGCGATACAAATATTGCTAATAATTAACGCCTCATTGGTGTACTTAATCTACCTCATTTTCTAATTTTCCTAATAATTCATTTATTCAGTGATTAATTACACTCATTTATGTCATGTGGAAACAACATTTGTTTTTAATTGTGCATGTCAAAAGAATTTTCCAGGCGTCCCATTTATGCTCAGCACAGAGCGTTTGGAGCTTTGGTCACTGCAGGGTTCCCGCATCCAGTTATTCTCTTCGACTCCTCTGCATCCGCCAGCGATCAGAATTTCCACCATTGCACCATATGTGGCACCGCAGTTAATTACTCAAGAGAAATTGGCTGAAGACGAGGCATAACAGCAGGTGAGGCGCTCCAGCCCAGAGCTAAACCAACACTAACTGGTCAAGCTCAGCTGCCCTCGCTCCTCCACTGCCTGAGACGCGCAGGATGGGCTCATTCACGCTGTTTGGCCTTCATTACAGATCAGGGAAGGTGCAATTAGTAGCAACCCCCCCACCAGTTTATAATTACCTTAAGACACCCACTTAAACAGAGAACCTTATAAATCAGTTCCTGTTGCCAATCGCAGCCCCGAACGCCACATTATGCCAACAGATGTCGGCTGCTGTCACGGACAGGCCCCCGGTGGCACCGACAGCCAACAACACCGCAAGCCTGTCTAATGAATAAGAATGGCCTTTAGGTTCGGCTTTGCAGGGTCTTTGTTTCAGGATGATGACTTTATTTCTGCTGGATTGAGAAATAAAGGCAAAAGTAAAAGGGACACAAAACAAAAGGTCAATAGAGAGCTGGTGCAATGCAACAGATTAGCTTGTTTGATGTTCCACATGTCTGTGATAATCGTGGCATTTATGGCAGAATTATTACTCTAAATTTACATGTAAATGATAGTTGGGGTTGATGCAAGTTAAAGGGTTTTGTCCCCGTTTTTAGGGGGTAATTCTTAGACGTTTCGGGCTCTTTTGGAGGCATCCTTGTACTAAGAATTTAACAATGTAGTGACAAAAGACACTATTTACCGACAGGATATCTTCATCGGACACCTGCTGTTTCTCATTTATGTGAGAGTATTTTGGGTTTTGGAAATAAAGCACAACAAACAGAGTATCATGCAGACAAATCCTCCAGAAGACACCCGTAAACAATGCACAGATTTGGCAAGCTTTTGTTTATCACCAGCTTTTCCAAACGAGGAGAGAAGATCCTTTACAAGTGAAAAGTTGGCTCACACCATCATCTCTCTTTTGTCTCTAGTGTTTGTTCATTTTAGTAAAACTATCAATTTATTCTGTAATTTTAAACCAGTTTGCGAAAAATAAAGAAATACCAATTCATTTTGATCTTAGCACAGCTGACTGGGTAAAGGAAAACACAAGCAGCATTTATTTCTAAGTGCTTGTGCACACAAAGGAAACCTGACCTTCACACACCTCGTGTTGTCAGGAGCCAGAAAACAAGGTTGGATGCATGAATACCAATGATCCATTTAAAATGGGTCTGACAAAGAAATACCAGTTGTGCAGAAATGACATTCCTGTCCCTGAATTTTTAAAAACGTACTGAATGCCACTATTGAGGAGATCACCTCTAACCTTATTTCACTCGTGTTTGCTACAAGGAAACATATTGCCTGGGTGCCTACAGCAGCAGAATAAAACCCTCCAGACTGTGTGGAAAATCAACACGGCTGCAACGATGAATCTCTCACTCTAAAAATAAACCTGAATGAATCTCAGAGGTTTAATGAACAACGTGCGCGCAGAGGGGATTTTTCTTACTTGAGAAGATGAATACACTTTCAGGGGAGCCATGGTGACATGAAATAAATGCATTTCCAAAGTGAAAAGACGCTTAATAATCTTCCATTTAGAAAAATTCATTAGGAAAAAATTAGCTTTGGTTTCTCAGTTTAAAGGGAAGCAACAATAGCCTGCACGAGGACGCATTGTTGTTAAAAGTGCTGCAGAGCAGCTGCACAGTGCATCACCTCGAGTTGAGGGTTGAAACTTTATTGTTATGTGGGGACACACGAAATTACTCCTCCGCATTTGACCCATCCAGGTTGGCACCTGTTGAACACGCTCAGAGACAGACGCCATATTTACTGGAGCGGTGGGCAGCCACTCACAGCGCCGGGGGAGCAGATGTTGGGGGGGTGGTGCCTTGCTCAAGGGCAGTTCACTAATCTTTGAGCAGTGAGAGCGGGAATCGAACCGCTAACCTCTCCCCGACTCTTACACGGCTGCCTACGTGTGTCTGTACGAAGCACAGCTTCTTTATTCTGGACTGACGACTGGATTCTATCTACAGGTTCATTTGAACACGACTTTATTCTGACTTTTCTCAGTGAATTGCACCTTATCAGCACCAATGCAGCCATTTTAAAATGACTCCGCTGCAAATGTTGAATTCTTGATCTCAAAATGTGTAATCAACTGTGGTTATCAAATAAATTAATCTGGGGATGATCTACAGAACTGTTATTGATGCTAAAACAGTTACCGAGTCATAATCCACCTGTGGTGATGACAAGATCACAGCTGTTCTGTCTCACTTGAGGCTCATTGTCTTGCATCTTCACATGTTCACAGGAGACATGTAAAAACAAGAGAAATCCACAGAGGACTGGACAGATGGGTCAATAAATGCTGGCAGACAGCTGTTTGTATCCCTCTTCCAACACTGTTCTCATATCAACCATAATGGTTGCTACAGGACAACAAGTGTCTCTTTAGCTTTATGAATTAGTCAGTTTGATCTAAAAACGTCATGTTTCTCTCCACAAACAGAGAGATAAACAAGTCCTTTAAGGACCTGCCGTCAGGTAAAAAGTTACTTCCCCTTTTCTTTTCCCACTCTGATAATCTAAGCATGAACAGCTGTAGATGATCCTTATTCCACTTGGTGTAACTGATTAAATAAAACTGCCACATCTAAAACAAACATTTTAAATTAAATAATAAGCTAATGACACAGTACTTTGTGCCATGATGAGACTGAACCTGCTACCGCGTCACCCACCTTCCACTTTACCCCTTTGGTGGGTCTCCTCCCAGTTCATTGGTATTTGTTTTATTCATGCAAGGGAAACATGTGCCATGCATTGATTATCAACGACACAATGAGAAATAGCACATCTGCATTGATATGGTAATTAGAGACGTTCCAAACACAGGCCTGAGTTGCATTCGAAACACAGTCTGTCCTTAGCCAACGTACGACCAAACAGAAACTAATACTTCAATGTGCTGTTGAACTAAAGTTGCAAAGGAGCCGTCGGTCACAACCCCGGAAGAGGGAGGTGGAATTTAAGTGAACAGTTTTTGTTCCGGACTCTTTAAGTCTGAAAGCTTAAAGGGGATCTATGGTGATAAAAGAGTTTGGAGGGAGCCCCAAGTGGCCACTGACAGAACTGCAGTCATTTTCTTATCCTTTGCTTTGTTGCCTCTTGATTGGACCAAAGTCTAAAGAATTACCTCAAAACGTACAAGTAGATCTAGTCAAATCTGTATGTATTATGTTCATCACATCAGCCGAGGAATGGACACCTTAACCTCAGTTTGAGTCCAACTGTTTTTACTGTTAAGCCAAATTATTTTGAATACATTGTGAGGAACATTAACATAGAAGTGAACCAAGTGAACTCACGTCTGAAAATAAATCCTTTCATGGGTCTATTTTTTCTCAAAAAGACTATTTAAACGTGCCGCAGCTGAAACCATGTGCTGTCAACTAATTTGACTCCTCTGTCATCAGAATTGTAAAAATCTATCAGGGTATCGGTGCAGAAAGAGAGCGTGATCCTGCCATGAGTCTAAAGTTTGTGAAGTCCATCATCCTGCTGAAGATGTGTCTAAATTACTTTCTTTGAGAGGCTGCGAGTGAGATCTTTTCCCAAACGCACTGCCGCTCACTCTGAAAGTAACGACCAAGTCATGAACAGACTGTTCGCTCTTCATTGTCGAGCCTCCCGGCGTAGCTTTTATTTTCCTTAGCAGCAGAATCTCACAGATGAATGCGGCGACAGGAGGACATACGGTCACAGCTAAGTTCAGCGGCCAAGTGAAAGCAAACAAAAAGAAACGTGCATCTGTCTCCTCGTGCTTTCAGCTGAACTGATATCTTTGGGCCCATGTTGTTGTTTTTCTTGATGGAAAATACAGGCATTCATAGCAGGAGCATCGTGTGTTTGTGTGTGTGTTATGATCGCAGTGGGTTCATCTGTCACAGTTACCACAGCTGGACACATTTGGAGGTCAGTGAGAGGTAAAGGCTTTACCCTCTTGCTGATTCCTGGTGACACACGGTGTTGCACTCCCTGTGCCTCTGACAGAGGCTAAAGCAATCCATTACAGACACATCCTCAACCCCTTTGTCTAAAATGTCCTTCCAAAACACCAATTTACACTTCCCCCCAATCAGCTGTCATTGTATAATTTAGGGCCAACATGAAGCACTCACCTTCCATTAGAAAATACTGAGTTTTCCCTTTATTTTTTTTTAAAGGTTAAGATCTGACAGATTAGATGATGGCATTTAGCAACGTGACTGTCAGACTTAACAAGCCCTCAGCCCATTATTAAGCTCCACTGTTTGCACCTGATGTGAAATCTGTAATATTTGTATGCACCGAGAAATGAGTTCAGCTTTAGTCAAGCCTCACTTCCACCCCATATCAACATCATTTGTTATCTCTCTTTTTTTTTTTAATAATTCGCTCAATATTAGCAAATTAAATGAGTTTTTTTCGCTGCCTTTTGCTCGCAAACTTTTGTGAGAAATTATAGGTTTCTATGGTTGACGAGACAAAGCAGGACAAATAAATCAATACGAAGCAAATGAAAGCAAATTGAATCTATTAAAGCAAAATTACTGGGAGAAAAGAACCAAACGCAATGTAACCCAGAGTCATGGTTGCAGACAATTAATGACAGTGGGAGCAGAAAGGTGCTGGCTCATTAAGCCTGGTCAGGCCTGTGCGTGAAGACGAGGCCAGCAGCCAGACCAGAACAAACCAGTCTGAGCTGCCGGCCCGCAGCGACGCCATCCTTCCACCTGCAGCCACTGAGGGTGAAGCAGCAAAAACGCTGCTAAACATGAGCCTCCCACGTACCTGCACCCCCCTCTTTCCCATACCTGAGGAATGCCAAGCAGTGGGGTGCCACAGAGGACCTTCAGATCAGTGTGAGGGGGGCTCTCCCAGGCAGCAATGAGTAATTAGCACTAATTAGTGGCAGTGATTAACCGCACAGGGGAACGTGGGGGCCGGAAGGGAGCAGATTGATAGAGCTGGCCCTCCTAACCCATAGAGGCTCCACTGCATCTTAAGCAGGGGTGGCGAGGGGCTGCGGCTGCTTGTGGCTGCCAGCCAGATGCTACAATGGCCATAAATAAAGGTGGAACATGAAACGAGCATCCCTTAACAGGGAGGTGAGAGCTGGTGGCGCAAATCAAAGGTTGTCAATTCTTTACACCCTAAGGCAGGGTTATTCAAATGTTGGTCCTTGGGTGGACTTGGACCCTTAAGTCATTTCAGAGAGGTAATTTGGCTGATTCTGAGCAGCTAATTGAAAACAGTATCGATCCGGTTATTCAATTAAATGTGTGCATCTTGTGCAAATGTCCACATATAACAGAATAAATTGGTTGTTAGTTATCAGTCTTGTGCTGCCCCAACAGGAGGCTGAAGGCAGGACAACAACAGCGGGAGAAAACAAGTAAAAGCCGAAAGAAACGACACAGGAGTGGCCGTAATGAAAAACCACAGAGAGCGTTTCAGGATATCTTTACCTGAATTCATTTGGTTTGCATATCTGAAAACTTTACGCATCTATAAAGGCAGACTTTTAAAAACACACCGCTCTTATTCTCTAAATCAAGGAACTATTGACTGACTTTTTTCTTTCTTTTTTTTTTTTTTTAGCAGCACCAGTTTATTTTACTTGTTCACTCAGGGAAGGTCTGAGAAACTGAATGGAAATTTCTTCTGTTCGGCTCTGCTTCGCTGACTTGCAACAGAAATGAGCTCTATTGTTGTCGAAAAGTCCATTAAATCTAATCAGTGAACCACAGCGTCCCGAGCAGAGCAAACACTCGCTCGTCAAGTGAGCTGACCAACCCTTTGACCGCTTCTAAAAACCGTGTGGTCCAGGAGAGTAAAAGGACCACAAAGTGGAGTTCAACGGCTGAGCAAACCACAGAGGAACAGAGCCGCTGGCCTGATTGAGGCTGACCACAGAAGAAGAAATGGAGCCAGGTGGGTAAATGCCACTAATTCCATTATTGTACATTTGCAGCAGTGGTTTAGCAGAACAGGAAGTGCTGCTGATCAACCGCGTCCAGGAACACCTTCTCCAATTGTGAAGCGGATTTCAACTGCACTGCAAACTTCAGCCGCTGCTGTGTGAGGACATCAGACCCGAGACTGTGGGGAACCTCGGATAAATCAGCCAAGTACCTTCTCTTATCACCGCAGTTATGAAGCGTTCTTAAACTCCGTAAACACCGAAGCTGGCGCTCACTCACTGCCCCGTTCCATAATAAATTAGTTTTAATGCTGCTTTTTCCCCTTGTTATTGAAAACAAAGCTGAGATGACTGAAAAAAAGTGTTGCGTGCGGCTGTCGACAACTTCCCGCTCAAGTGATGCATCTATACTCCCAGCTGACATGTCAAGAAAGCATCACTTAATTAAAACTTATTTATTAACCAATCACAGTCGAGTTAAAGATCAAATAGCAGGTTGTCATGTTTACACAGTATTAATAAGCCATCTTTTAAAAAAATGTGTTTAAAAAGTTAGTAATTAACTTAATTTAATGAACTCCAGATCGAGACGCCAGAATCACGTGAGAGCGATGGGAAGATGGTGGTTCCCTCGGCTGCTTCTGCTGTAGGTCTCCATCAGTGTTAGACGCAATAGTTTTATTTTCTAATGTACCAGCATAGACATTTATTTGGGAATTAGGCTGTTTTTAGTTTAATATTCCAACAGTTATTATCACTTTTATGTGTTTACAGTACTGTGACACACACAAAAGAGCTCAGTTTTCCACTGCTTCTCCCCACATCAGGCTCCCTTCTCTTTGATGGATGACATTTCTCCCGATCCTTGTCCTTTCCAGGTGTCTTTGACATATATCAGTTCATAATTATAGGGCTGTGGTCTGTCATGCGCTTGTGCAATTACATTTTTGATCTCCACAGCTTCAGAATTGTGTGGATCCATATTTCTTATTGTTAAACTTGGCTGCTCTCCCTCGTGCTACATCACATTACTGAGGTGTGCTTTTTTCCCCCCCTCTTTAAATTGCACAAAATCTGGGGATATATAGGCATGCATTTATATTTAAAAAACTTGTTCTTGGTACATGTTCCTAAATCATTAGGGTTGGACATTTGGTCAACAACTGCACCATCTCTGATTATACAAGTCTTTTTATTCAGCCGTCTTCCTCCTCTTCATACAACAGTCTTAAGCCTTCTTTATTAAGCTATGCTGTAGTTCGGTCATATAGATAATTGACAGCAGCAGGGTGAAGGGCTTATATAGCCTTCTTTGTTCCTGCATGTTTGAAAGTGTTGACATACATGGGGGAGAAGAAGATAGCCGTTGGATAGAAAGTAGATATGAACTTTGTCCGTTTCTATCTTATTTTTATGTTGGCCAAACACAAAACGTGACATTTGCAGCCTAATCCTGCATATGTCTGCTCGCTTCTTGAAGCGGACTTTCAAATAAGGCTGCTTTAAGGATTCAGATTAATGTAAAACATATTCCAGACCAGATTACTTTAGAGAACACTGCTTTTTTTTTTTTCCTTAAAGCATGCAGCATTCTCAGAAAAAAAAAAATTGGATAAATGACTATGTTGTCTGCGTTTCCACAACATGAAAGCCTTTGTACATGTACTGTACAAGCATGTAAATTCATAACAAGGTGTCTCACCTGCATGAGATCCTCTGAATGCAGTGATGCTGGGGAGCTCCAGGTTTCTAAACACCAGAGACTTAAGTTCACTATCAAACCAAAGAGATCAAAGACCGACATTCTTTGTTATCTTACGGTATACGCATCATATTTTTATTCCCTCCCGGTGCAGATGGGCCTTTTTCCAACATTATTTCATGTGCAGACGTCTTAAGCTCCAACTCCTGCATTTGGTTGAATGCTTGCTTCTCTTTATCAAAGACAAAACTTACGAAACACATTAAATAGTTGAAAAATAACTTTTAATTAAAAGGTAACTTTTCAGCCAGTTGATAAATATCTGAAACTTTTCTTTGCCAAGATCGTTATGTGCCCTTCTGCACTTGATTAGATGTGAGTTGCAGCCTGTCCTCCCTCTGCAAACCAAAAATACCAGACACAGCAGCTTCTCTGGCAAACCTGTCAAATTTCTACGAACACATGTGGCAAAACATGTTTCTGATTAACACTGCAGGGTTGACAAGATGGGGGGAGAGCCACCTTCTTGTGTTGGCTGATTTGTCCAGCGGTCAGTCAGTGGGTATTTGCAGCCAAAGATTCAGGATGTGAGTAAGTGCAGAAGGAGACTCCACAGACCAAACATTTGAATTAGGAGGGAAAAATAACTTCTGATGTTTCTGATGCAGCTTCGCGAAACATTTGAATTCGTCATCATTTTGCTGGTAGTGTAAAATTCTACGATACGAATAAAGTTTCAGAAAAACAATATAATGAAGGTTTAGTTGAGTTGTGTTTGCTCAAAGGTTTCAAATCTTTATTTTTCTCTGTTTTGAAAAAGCATTTTTTGGCTTGGTTGTATTTTTGCTACGTTTTATGACACATTAGCATTTACCGCTTTGTTTTGTTGTATTTTGAACTGCAGTTGTTGCGGTTTTTTTGGCTTTGCTGCTTAATTTCATAGTAAGTTTCATATATTTCAGCGTACCTGAAGGTATGAACCATAAAAATTTGAAATTACTTCGCAAATTGCAAACAAAATGACTCATATTTGTGTATCACAGCACTTCAAGTAATGACTCCAGAATGGATTTTGTCACGAGAATCAGTTGAGGTGATACTCTGATGCTTTGTAGATATTTTTTGTTTTGCTCCGTTGTAATAAAAATGAGATTAAATGCAGAATCGCTGAGCTTTTGCATTACAACCTGCCATAAAGAAATGAAAGCTGAAATTGAAATGTAAATATCTCAAGCAGAGCTTTCTCCCTTCCTGAGGTGTGTACTTTTTAATGAAGTGACACACATGCTAGTATCTCCACACGGCTTGAAAACAAATGACATGATAACTACACGACAGGCCCAGGCTGAGAAGCTCTCTGAGCTTTTGTGACAAAACAAGCGGGACGCTTGATTTTAAACATCAATGACTTTAATTAGTGTCATTCTACAATCACCAATAATAGTGGTGGAATGTGTGCGCTCGGTCTCTGACAGCCGCAGAGATCTGTGGCGAAGCAGGGGGCTCTTAACAAGATAAGCCCTGAAATCAGCCAGCCTGAAGGAACATCACCTGAACAAGAGTGCTGATGAAAATGACTGTAGTGTCGCCCTGCTTGGAAACAACTGAAGTGTTGTTCACACATCTTATCGTGAAACAAGCCAACAACACAAGAAGCACTACAGTGGATAATTCCCATGACTTATAGGGCTGAGAAAGAGGGATCATCCTTTTGTATGTAAATGATCCGTTTGAATCTCTGGATCCCTTGTAAAGATTGGAAGAAGAAAAAAAAAAAGTTGTAACACAAGGAAACCGATTAAACACATGACCTAAAGCCTATCTGAGGATAAAAGAAAAGGAAGAAAGCTAACCATCTGTAAGCAGATTTTAATAAGTGGTCTGCATTGTAGGAGTAACCAGTGCTGAATAAACCTGCTGTTTCTCCGCTTTCAACTAACCCCGTTTAACCCCCGTCGAAGTCTGATTTACTTAGTTTTACAGGTGTGGCAAAATGTTCTTTTTAAGTTACCAGTTACTTTTGACATTGTTTTTTGTGTGTTAGCTTATGTATTTAGATTCTTAACAGTTAACATTTGGCTAAAAAAAACAACAGTTAGCTAATTAGCCATTAGCTACTGTTAGCTTGAGTTAGCCATAACACAGGCTAATTATATAGAAAATAAGCTAACGGCTAACACGGTATGCTAACGCAGGCACACACAGATGATGTCCCTAAAAATAAATAAATAAAATGAAAAAGTAAACAAAAACTGTTTAGAGTTCAAGTCCATAAGCCACGTGACAATATTATTCCATCAATAGAGCGATAGGAAATATATCGATCAAGTAGTTATTGGGGAAAGGTACCATCCACCAATCCAAATACCATCTGCTGATATTCTAGACTTTGGGAAACATTTAATTGGAATGCTAAATCATTGTATGCTCGAGGATAAAGGATAAGTTATCACTATTTAGTGATAAGGCTGCGACTATTTTGTCATTTTTTTGGTGAAATACTTTTGTAACTGTGACATATGAATCGTGTTAAAAATAAACGCTGAATAGTCTTTTATGTTGACATTAACTGGCAAGATTTATTTAGATTGATGCGAGAGCAACATATCTCATCACACTGAAAACATTTGATAGCTATTGGTATTTTAATGTGATATGTTGACGGTGTAAATAAAAGGAAAATACTGATTGTCAATACAGTCATCCTCTGAAAAAATGCAAGGATCTGCCTCAATCTAAAAGTCAGGATGACCTTGGGTAAAAACACGCTTTGTTCAGGCTCTCCCTTTTGAGATGTATCTCACAAAAGGAAGATGGCAGATTACAAAAAAGAAAAACTGAGATATATCGAAGAGGTTATGTGGTGTTTGTGTTTGACTGCTTTTGGAAACAGAAGATAGTGTTCACACAATGCCTGAGAGACGGATTGGTTTCAATTTCCTCCGTCCTGACAGCCCTACAACTTAGAATAAGGCTGCTGTTATGGAGAGGTGCACATCCCTTTTAGACCATGCGTTCCCTGCAAACCAAGAACTTAAACAAAAGAAACATTGTGTAAAAAAATACGAGACGATCTACTGCATTATGGTAAAGTACAATCTTCACAAAAGTGGCCATAAGATCATTTAAACAACAGAAGTTGTGCAGCAACGTTGGCAAAAGAGATGAAGAAAATGTTCAAGCACAGTGGTGACACTCATTGAATTACATGTTGACAGCTCTGTGTTAGTGAAGAGATGAAAGCAAAATGAGATTTTCAAAAGTGAATATGGGGAATGATGGTATTGCTTTCCCCTCATTGTCAAACTTGACAGTGCTATTACCATCACTTTAACATCAGGTGCTGGCATATGGTATTCAGTTAGCAGAAATCAGCTACCTCTTTAGAATATTGATTGAGTTTCAGGGCAGGTTGGACTTTAAGCACCAAAAGGAGGTAATAAAACCAGAATTATAATGAGATAAGATGTGGGTTGGGGGGGTGGGGGTGTAATTGAAAATACTGATAAAGCTAATTTTACAAAAAGTTGACAAGTTGTTTCTTTTTAAATTACAAGGCGATTGTTATGACTTGTCTTTTTTTTGTTAATATTATGCAAATTACAGTGTGCAGGTGCCAAGCTCCGATTGGCTAAGACCTCAAGAGCCCGTAGAGGATTGGCTACCAGGGAGTGGGCTTCTTGATGAAGACCTGGGACGATGACAGCAGGTGGACTCATCTCCCTCTCCCCTCCCAACCAGCCACACCAGTCCGGTTGAGTTGTAAAAAGAATAGTATCCTGGAGTTTGGAGGGGTGGGCTGCCATGTTATTTGCTTCAGATTCTCCCTTTTTTTTTTTTATTAGTCTAGCAAGGTAAGCGGTAAACAAAGCGGCTGCTTTGTTCAGGTCAGCTTCCCTCTTGAAGATAGTTTTATTGGCTTGTTGTTTTGGCCTTGGCTCATGCTGAAGCCTGTTAGTTTATCTCCAAGTGGACATTATATTTCTTATCCGAATTGTAAATAAACTTTCATGTTAAATTCTAAATAATGTCTCCGTGGCTGCCTGAGGGTTGAGGAAAATAGGTCACATTTATGTTGTGCCTTGGTTACCCCTAGATGAGGCATAACAGTGATCCTCAAGGACTTCATTTGGAAGTAGTCAAAGCTTTGATATTTCAGGCCTAACAAAGGAAAATAATAACGCATAAACAGCATAGGATGTTTGTCACAAGGACGATAAAAGGCTAACTTTATAGAATTTCTAATTATCTAACGAAAGAAACATCCAACTGAGATGAGTGATCTCATAACACATGTTAACATAACAAAGGCAAGCGTTATTAACATTTTTATCATATTGTTTTATGGATTATTCTCCGACGCTATCATCATACTTGAAGCCTCACAAACCATCGTCAAGGAAGAACCACAGTTATTGTAACGAGCAGCCACAGATTGATGGATCCGATTAGAAATTCCATTACTGGAGCAATTTTCAAATTTCTCATTTATACAAGGACTGAATATTACATAAAAAAAATTACAAAGTATGTTAAGAATCATTCTAAAATGATAGATATTTGAAAATTTTGAATAAATGCCAAACGTGGAGCTTAATGACCTTTTATTCAATGGTAAAATGGTGGCATATGATGTGAAGTGTGTTGGTAGCTTTTCTCTTTGTTTTAAAATCCATAAACATCAACTCAAAAACACAAGTGGCCCTATGCAATGTTGAAATAATCGTTAAAAGAAGCCAAAGGCAGCAAATGAGCTTAATGTGCCTTAAAAAGGATTAATCTTCTATAACCAACTGAAAGTGATGAGAAGAGTACTCCATCATGAAAGCATGAAAGGCATATCAAGCAAAAAGTAAACTTATTAAAACTTGCACTAAAACTTCCATAAGTGAGGCAACACTTTGAAAGTATGAGGAAAAAAGGGGAAAAAAATGTCATTTTTGAGACAAAAAGACAAATGACTAAGTAGTCTTATTACACAAGCGCTGTGGTGATACATTATCTCTTCATTAAACATTTGTGCGGGAATCTCTGCTCTAATTAGTTAGCTTAGTTGTCGCTTTGCACTGGAAGTCGTGTCATTTTCCAGCAGAGCTGTCACTGAGCCTGAAGAGACGATTTAAGAACGAATCTGTCGGTGCATTCAGTTTGACTCTTTTCTCCCTCTTCGGTCACTTAAAACAAGGAATACAGCAGCGGCTCCGACGGTTTCGATGCCCAGACTACTCACAGGCGGCGATGCCTGCCGCCCTGATGCACATCAGCTCACTCAGCCAATGAAAGAACATTTGGGCTCTCCTGTCATCTGCCTGACAAATCAGCATATTAAGCATTTCCTACACTGTCTTGAACACTCCAGAAAACAAGGAGGGAGTGAGGGATGGTTCAAGCTCAACCATGCACATCAACCTCCTGAAACAAGTTTAGGAACTTTTTCCTTTTCCTTTCATTCCTGCAGCATTAAATCCACCTGCCTAATATTGTGTTGGGCCTTCTGTGCCAGAAAAGCTCCGATGCTTCAGGAGGTTTAGATGTCCTGGCAGTGGATCTCTTAGGTCCTTTGGATTGGTGGGTGGGGTCGTGGAGGACCTGGGATTGTTCTGGAGCATCCAATTAAGGCTGTAATGGAGTTTGAGGACTACGTCACACGTATTCCAAGACCCTAGTTTCTGAGAATAGCATCGCATCGAAACCAGCAAGAGAGGAGATATTCAACCATTTTTCTTTAGATAAAACAGATACTACACAGTAAAAATTAAGTCTTGCTCATGTAAAAATATTTATGTGTAATCAAAAATGGAACTGAGCAAGAAAAAGGCAAAAATGTCTGCTTCTCCAATGCTATTATAATTCAAATCATTATTTAAAAAGCAGGGTTATTATCTCATCATTTGCACACCAAGTTCATCAAATATTGTCACATGTCAAATACAATCACGGTTACCCACCAATTTAAGCTTTCAGAGCTATTTGACAGCCACCGTACGTGCAAATGTTGCTATCCAAAATTACATCTTTGTTTCCCAGCGCCACAGAAAGATAATTAATGTAAAGAAAATACAGGATTATCGTGCTGCCAGCGACACGGAGACTGGAGAAGCTCTTTCATCGGCTGCTGAAACTCTCCTTGCTCAACGTGCCATTTCCTTTTTTCCTTTCTCTATCACGATGAAGTCAGGGGACGACATCCTCATCCTCACTGCTCAGCGTCTACATTTCACCTTGTACAGAGAGCGGCTGCAACAGACCGATAAAATTAACTTTGTGCATGTTGGATTTTATCGTGAAACAAAGACTACGAACTCTCAACAAATCATTTAATTCATTAATTTCACTAATTAATTATAAATAATAGTTCTTGGCTGATGAGAAAATAAAAGATCTATGAAGGTTTTAATGTTGTGTAACTTCCATGAGGCTTTCTTCATTCCAACACAGGTAAAGTTGGACGCCAACAGTGATTAATTAATGATTAAACTATTATTTGAATAGTTATGAGAAAACTTTTAATTTATTTTTTTTAAAATGACATAAAAATCAGCTTTTGTGATCAAATATAACCAAAAATTCCCTTTAACCAGATTCTGCACTGGGGAGATTTAACCCTTTTCCCAATTTAATGCAACTTAAATACTAATTTGGGTATTTCACTGTCGGGGTGAGAAAACAAGAAATTGGAAATATCATCCTTGACTCTCTGATGGACACTTTTACCAACGCATAAAAAGCAATAAACTGAAAAACCAATCAAGATATTAACTAGTTTCTTATTCCAGCCTCTTTAGAAGATAATTAGTATTTTCTGCTCTAACTGCAGTGATGCTGTTTCTTATATGACATCACTGTAACAAGTACAGATGGCCAAAAGTAAGCGGACGGCTGAAGGCGATCCATCCATCCATCCTTCCTTCCTTTATCCATATCAGATATTCAGGCTGCACAGTAAGGGGTCTGCCTTTTATGTAATCCCAAAGAGTCCAATTTAGAATATTTACAGCGCGTATCTTGAAGGTGTCATCACTGCAGATCAGACATCACTTGATCCCAATCCGTTTTGGCAACTGAAAATGCAGTCTGTTCAAGCTGCCAACTATTTATCCAGCATCATTTTAATATATGCAACTCTTAGTGTGCTGGAAATTATCCATCAAGCTACAATAATTAAACTCTTAGTCTCCCTGATAAAGATCTGCCACGGTTGATTGTGAATCATCAAGCGAAAACAGCTATCAGCGAAAAGTCAAAACAGACATTTGTATGCAAGCAAACGGGGTTAATAATGGCTTATCTTGCAAGTATTTGGTCAACATGACTGTGAACTGCAGAGGCACACAGTTCTGCACTCGCAGTAAGGAGGTAAACCGTCAAATTGCCTACATTAGCACAAGAATATCCGCAACAAATTGCTTCTGGCAAGAAGCTCAGCCCATTATCTGATCAGATTTGACCACACATTTTTCAGTCCATCCAGCTGACAAAAACAGCACAAGTGGGTAATGTGCCAGCCTCACTGACCTCAGACTGTCAGGCTGGGGAAGAGGTTTCCAGCACTCAGCAGCTCCTCTTCCCTCCCACTTTGGAGTTCTTAAGTCAGGTTCACAGTGGAGACTTCATGAATAAGCCTTAATGTGACAGAGAAATTGGGGATCACTTTCTCTCTCTGGCTCTGCCAACAGTGTGATGATATCGACGACTAGATGGCGTGAACGCGGGAGACTCCAAAGAGCGGATTAGAGAGGGGAGATAAGGCTATCCACTGTAATTAAGCCCTATCTCTGTACAGCCACTGAAGAAAATAAATCACCCTTCAGAGCTTGCCAGTGTTGAAATGCATGAACAATTATTCAGTAATTAATCGTTATACATACAGGCTCCAAACACTAATAGGACATATTTTAACTACAGCATTATAGTACTGTTAAATTAAATTAAATCTGAATGCATTTAAGATCAATGTAATAGATCACCTATTTAACCTTTTTTTAATCACTCTAATGTAATTGTATTAGCTCTGTTATCAAGCATTTTATGATGTGCCCCATGTTAATTTCCCATTCCAGCCATGTATAATTGAGAATGGAGATACATAGGGTGTGGCACCACACATGGAAATCTAGTCCTGCTGCTTTAACATGCAGTCGTGCTTGAAATATCACCAGACAAGGTGTTCAAGTCACGTTCAACAAGGCGTCCCTTCTGCAAACAATTGCATTTGATGATTTAAACACGGCTTATCTTGGTTTGAGTTGTATTTACGAGCAGAAAAAAGGCTGTTTGCATCGGCAGAGAAAGCTCAGGTGACTGAGGAGACCCACACGCAATTTAAATTAAGTTGATGAAATCCTAAATGCATCTCAGTTAACTTTTATTTTAGGTACGGTAAACAACGCTAGCTGCTAAAGCTAAGTAGAGTAGCGCGTGAATGTGTTTGTTGGCGAGCGTTATTGATATTTTCTGCAAATCTTGAACTGAATGAGGCTGTTTGTAACTGATGAGCATGAAGCGTGCACACTCTTTACTATACATCTATATTTACTCTGGAGTAACATCCATATATACAATCAATGCAAGGGCGTGTGTAATGCTACGTAGCTACACTCCCACAGCAGACAGCAAGCTGGAAACTTCAGCAGTAAAACAAAAGCGGGGTTCAGAAGACGGCTAAAAGCAGATGGCGAGTCCTGCCAGCTCAATCTGAAGCATGTAATAGGATGACTTTGCACAGCAAAAAGCCAGAGGAGAGCACCTTTAATTCAAGTGAACTTTTGTTTTTGTCTTGGCACAGAGAGCTGTCCTTACCCGTGTCATGCTTTCCCACTAAGAAAGATTCACAGCTGTTGGTCAGTTTTCTTAATTTCTTTTAAGCTGCTGTTTGATTTGAAGTTGCAGTCGTTTCACCCGCTGCTGAAGTTAGCTTAGCTCATGTTGGTGTGATGTTAATTGGGCACTTGAAGCATTTGTCATGGCCCTTTGCTGCTAATATGCTTTAATAATTGTGCAGAAATGTCTCTTGAGAGGAGACGATAGAAAGGCAGGTCGCAGACTAAATAGTAAAGCTTGCATGCTTTGGATGCATTATGATGGGCACGGCCCACTTTGACCATCCTGTAGTGGGACATAGCACTGTTATAAGGAGATATTGATTTAACCGATGTACCAATGTAATCCGATTGAGCTCTGCAGGTTGTGATAATTATGTGTACGATTATTAATGTTTCACTTAACTTGACACAAGCAGAATTTGAGTGATAGGAGTAACATAAATGTGACTTCTGAGGGTAAAGTTGTTGCATCTAAAGCTACAGAAATTACTTTCAGGGTTCAAATGCACGGTGTTAAACTCAATCAAATCAAGAATGCACTGAAGAACATTTTCTTTAATAACAGATTGATTTTGAGTTGGTAATTAAACAGATAAATAAAGAGTTGTGTGTGCTCAGGGTCAAACAAGTGAAACCTTGATGCTGCTGTTTTTCCATTTACCTTTTTATTTAAACTTCCTTTGCTTTACTACTGTCCTGTCTTATTACACATTAAAGTATTTGGCTAAGGTTAGGAAAACTTCATAGTTGGGCATTAAAATACAAGCTTTTCCAACAAGAAACCATGTTGTGGGTCCTGCAGCTGTCAAACCCTGCAAGTCCAGGTGATACTTTAAGGCTTATATGACAAGTTGGCAGTGAGAACCGGCTGCTGTTTTCAGTTCCTTTTCAATTTTTGGTCTCACTCACAGATGGTTAACTTTCGGCATCACAATTCCTCAGTTCTTAAGTTCAGGCACCTGGTGGAGTTTAGGAACTAAAACCACTGGGTTACAGTGCCGTGCATCAACATCCCGGCTTTGCACATTAAAACCGATGCTAAACGGTACCCTGCAGCATTTGACAACTCAGTTAGAACGGGCTCTTTTCCATCTGCCAAAAACTTTTTGACGTTGTCTGCCCTTCAACAAACTGACAACAACCTGCTGGATGGTTCTACATGACAAACCGTCACACTAAACATAGAGAGGGCGCTTAAAAGGGGAACTCCGGTATTTTTATACCTTATTTCTGGCATGAAATACGTTCATCTACTCACAGAGAACAGTTTGGTGAAAGTCTGCGTCCTTCAGAAGATATTTAGATAACTGGAGATCCATATAACGGAGAGAACGGGGCTTAGACGATGCAGCCTCTAAATAAGGCATTATCTGTCTTTATTTCACCAATACTTTAAGAAGAATGAATGAATGAACGTGTGCTATAGCTCTGTTAGCTCATAGCTGCTGTTATGTGGCTACTTGCAGCTATAGGAGAGCTAATGGAGGGATTTCTACACAGGCACTCTACTGGGCCCACTTCGTCCACACGCCCCCCTGCAGCACAGTTTATTCACTCCGGTAAGAACGTCCATCTTACTCAAAGTCATCGTTCACGTCGGTCAAAATCTGATAAATATCCTGGCATGTTGCACAAAACTATCAGCAGCAAACTCTGTGTGAAGTTAGCCGACTGTCACAGAGCACGGAGTGAATAAACTGTGCTGCAGGGGGGCGTGTGGATGAAGTGGTCCCAGTAGAGTGCCTGTGTAGAAATCCCTCCGTTAGCTCTCCTATAGCTGCAAGTAGCCACATAACAGCAGCTATGAGCTAACAGAGCTATAGCACACGTTCATTCATTCATTCTTCTTAAAGTATTGGTGAAATAAAGACAGATAATGCCTTATTTAGAGGCTGCATCCTCTAAGCCCCGTTCACTCCGTTATATGGATCTCCAGTTATCTAAATATCTTCTGAAGGACGCCGACTTTCACCAAACTACTCGGTGAGTAGATGAACATATTTCATGCCAGAAATAATGTCTGGGTTTGAAAATACCAGAGTTCCCCTTTAAGAATAAAAGGCAAGACATCGGGTCACCGGGTTAAACGACGTCATGTCAGGATGCAAACCACAATTAGTTTCCATAATCAATATATACAGCAGCTTCACCTCCCACATACTTTTAAGGAGTTTTAACCAATTTTTACAATGGACCTCCGTTTCATACATAAAGCTAAAGTTAATGCATTACAGATAGATCTCAAATGATGAGTGAAAAGCAGCAGCATCAGAGGAGCAGCTGCCATCATGACCTGAATACTTATGGATAATAAGCATGGACTATTTCTACTGTAACCTTCCATCGAAGGGTGACACGAAGGATGTTATTTGACAAACCGCCTCTTTTTTTTGCAGATAAAATTAGGATTTCACTTAAAAAAAATGACAAGAATTGTCAGGTCAAGATATCCTGAATCCAAGTAAACATTAATGACGACTTTATTCCCTTATTCTTTGCTTCTCTCCTTTAATGTGGACCGATTTTACTAAATTCTCTAAATCCAAGATACAAAACACTTTAATTGAACCTATTTCCATCTTATTTTACTTCAAGCTTTTGTTTTATTCAGTTGTTTAATGCTAATTGCTCAAATTATTCTTAATCATTTGTCCCCGACTGTCTTTTTTGGAACATTTCAATATTTCTTATTTGTGTGCAGATATTTAGTTTTCTTGCTCTGTCATACTGAACGCTGAATGAATTAACTGAAGTATCTTGAACAATTTGTCTAATTTTCAGCTCATAGGGTAGAACAGCATGCTACTGCCTCTTCGCTTTATTTATTCACCATGTTGTTAATAAACCTATGAAATAAAGGGCAAATTAAACAATAACGAAAGCTGCAGATCAAGTATTTAACTAAACATTTTGCACTTCTAGCTTCCAGTCTTTTTCCTCATGCACAGAAAGTAATAACAGCATCATTGTCATTATTCAAAAAGAATCTAAATGTTTAATTTCAGGAAACTGAAATCAGTATTATTACAGTACAGCACGCAGACTTCGTCCTATCAGATACTTCAGGCTACAGGACCGAGTTTGGATATGAAATAAGAAATATTCCCTCATAACATTAGTTAAAAATAAAAAAATCCATTATGAATAAAATGTGGTGAACGGCTCTTATTACAACAAGAAGGGTAAAATATATCAACTCTGTTCTGCTACTGAGGAAATGCTGCTAAAAAAGACATTTTTCAACTTCAAAACCTGGATGAGAGAGAATTTTCTACGATTAAATGAAGACAAAACTGAGATCATTCTGTTTGGTAGCAAAGAGAAGAGGGTCAGCGTTGGTAAATACGTTGAGACTCGGGCCCTTATAATCACTGACCAGTAACCTTGGAGTGTTGATAGACTCAGATCTGACTTTCAGCAGCCACATCAAAGCTGTCACCAAGGCAGCTTTTTACCGACTCAGAAACATCAACAGAATTAAAGGTTTTCTCTCCCAAAAAGACCAGGAGAAGCTCATCCATGCATTCATCTCCAATAGACTTGATTACTGCAGTGATTTTTAACTGGACTTCCCAAGAAGAGCATTAAACATCTGCAGCTCATCCAAAACGCTGCTGCTGGAGTTTTAACCAGGACTAAGAGATCTGAACACATCACACCAGTTTTAAAATCTTTACTCTGGCTTCCAGTCAGTCACAATAGATTTTAAAAGCCTTTAAAAGATGGTTTACATCTGTGATATGTTCAGAGAATATAAACCCAGCAGAGCTCTGAGATCCAAGGACTCAGGTCAGCTGGTCCAGTCCAGAGTCCAGACTAAACCTGGAGAAGCAGCATTTTGCTGTTTATTTATGGAACAAACTGCCAGAGGAGATTAAACTGTCACCAAATGGAGACATTTTTAAATCCAGGTTAAAAACATTTCTTTTCTCATGTGTCTATGCATGAAATCTGCACGCTATCTTTTAACTTAGAGATTTTAATCATTCAAATAGTTTCTCTTTGTATTGTTTTATGTATTTTTAATGCTCTTTCCACTCCCCGATGCAATGCTTTTACTTTATGTAAAGCACTTTGAATTGTTTTGTACATGAAATGTGCTACAAATAAACTTGACAAAAAGAGAAACTCATCCCAACCAATTTCCATTTCACCTCATCGTTGCGTCCAAGGCATCAACCTGTAGTACACAAAAGCACCAACAATATTTGTCTCAGAGCAGCAAAACAAAATTCTGCCTCAAAGCGTTCAGAAAAAGGCGTTTAGTTCTCCTTTGAAGTAATTTTCCGTGATCAAAATGCAACATTTTCTGCAGCATCTGCACCGTTTCTCCACAGTAAGTCTTCTTTTGCTCTATGACAAAGCTTTTTCAGGCCCGTCTTTAAAAAGAGAAACTGCTCTTTGAAATGGAAGGAAACTGGAATGAAAACATTGTGGCGCACTTTATCTTTTCATGTGAAACTGAGCCGAGCACCGAGATACTTCATGTTTGATGTGCTCCTGAGGGTTCGAGTCGTTGACCAGCTGGTGCTCGGGTGGACAAATGTCTGAAATCCCTCTAAACAGTGCAGTCGACAGCATGCACAGACATCTGAGGCAACGCCATGGCTGCGAGACGTGCACCACAACAGAAAAATGCGTCACTATTACCCGTTAAGCAGCATCAGGGTCACATTTGGAAAGATATTTGTGAGATTTCAGCTTTAAAAGTATAGAATATCTCAGTATTTTAGCAGAAACTCTGCACCGAGGTCGTAACTGTTCACATTCAATGTATTAAATGCATCAATCTACAGGTTACCATATTACCATTTTGGTTAACTAATGCGCCATAAAACCGGCTTTGAATGATACAGAAGCAAAGCTGGAGAGTGCACATCTGTATTGAATATTAAGGCAAGGAAGTCATGCTGAGAAAATGGCTTTTATGCACTTCAAGTTTCTCTAGATTTCCACTGGAAATAACATACAAAAGGCATATCCTCGTTCTTATTTTTTAGAAATTCCTCGTCTACTTTATGTAGCCACATACAGATGTGTGAGCACGGCAGAAGAAGGTCATGCACTTTATTACAAAGCAGCCTGTGGACACAAAATGGAACCTCCTACAGTCTCAAGTAGGATGTCAATGAAAAGCTAAGAAGGGCGACTATATTTAAAAATCCATGTGTTAATAATGCCAGAAACGCTGCAAATGATGCTGAAGAAATCTGTGAGAATATATATATATATAAATAGTGATTTTTTTTGGGCTAAAACTTCTACAGAACTGGATCTTTGGGAACTTTGTCCATGATACAGATAAGAGAAAAAACTTAATCAGGTTTTCATCAGGAGATTTGACTTAGAGGGTTGACTATCAAGATAATATTATAGTATATAAACATGCTGACCACACTGGTTGAATGCAGGTGAAACATCTATATGGACACTTTAGAGCCTTTAAATCTATATTCTACACACTGTAGAGTTTGGTAACTTTGCAACGTGATCTCATGATACATCGTAAAGTAAGTATGATGTTCCCTGAAAAAAAAAGGCAGCAATTTCACCATAAAGGCTGAAAAATGTACAACAGCAACATTCCCTCTCTGTGATCCAGCTCCTGTCGCTCTACCGATGATGTTGCTGCTCCTGTCGCAACGAGACGGCGCCGATGCTCACGATGTAATGATGTCGACAGGCTGACAAGGACAAAAATGCTGTACTGAGGGGGGGGGGGGGGAAAGCTGATCTCTTCATGCCAGATTGCTGGTTCAAATCCTATAAACTGTCATTCACAGTTTTTAAGCTCGAATTGACAAACTACTCGAAATTCCCGGCTGGGGCCTTTCTGTGGAGTTTGCATGTTTCCCTGTGTACGGGGGGGGGTTTCAGCACCAGTTCAGGACTTCTCCTGGATATGAGGAGTTATTTTCCCTTTCTGCATCTGTAGTGAAACAGAGAATCCTTCTCTGCAGCGAAGACGATCTGCTTTCAATAAAGAGCTGGATTTGGCCCAACCTTTCGGGTTGAAACGGTGCTGAGAGGCTGCAGTTTACCTAGAATGTCTTCCACTGAGGGATATTCCACTTTGTTTGACAGCAAACATTCTTTGTTGCTCAGGTTTGACAGAAAAATCTCTTGAAGGTCAGAAATGTTAAGTTAGACTGATCCAAAAGAAAGAAAAACTATTTAACTGCTGGCCTTGATTATATTCTCCTAGCACTGTTCTCAAACTTTTTCCTCATATTTTTTTATTTTCACCTTCTTTCCACCTTACCCCGAGGCGCTTGCTGAGTTTGGTAGAAAGAAGGACAGACAAGCATTTTGCCAGGAGCACAGAATCACTGGATTTAAGTCAGTGGCTGCTTGACTCCTCTAGAGAATGACAAGCACACGGAAACAAAGACTGCATGATGGTTTGACTGACAGCCTTTTATGTCCGCTCACTACAAGGTCAGATGTACCCAAACAGAAAATAGATGCGAGTGATCCTGAAGTTCTTAAAAGAATTCCCTTCGAGTGGGATCCAACACTTCTTATTAGCTGCAGTGAAAACAACCTCTAAAGTGGCAACATCAAGAGAAGCCAAACGTCATCAGACTCAAATCATCTAAATATAAATATATAAGACTGCTACGACGTCAACTTCAACCTTGTCTCATAAATGTCATAAGGAGGAAATGTTCTGAGGTTAATTTCATTATATTATCAAGAGAATAAGGCAATTACTAACAAATGACAAAAAAGGGCAATTCAGAAGCAATTCTGAGGATAACTGACCGTGCTATGTCCTCTCGGCAGGTGGCTATTCATAATACAGCAGGTGATTCATATGAATTATTTCCTACCTGTCATTCACTTTGCTCTGCAGCCGAAGTCTGTCCAAGTAATTGTAGTCCTGTAGATTTCACTTTGGCTCCTACAGCGGGATTCTTGGATGACCTTCCTGGGTGCTTCCTTCAGAGCAATTATCTACGGACATTTTGGAGAGAGAAAGAGTAAATATTCCTCAGGGAACCCCCAAAACAAATGCCGATCGATACAAAAGGCTCGTAAAAAAAAAACAACAACACAGGAAACCAAATATGGCAGCATAAAAGCAACCCAAGTCATTGTTTTCATGTCTGACAACCAAGAGGAGATGTATAACATGTTGTAGTGCAAGGCAAGGAATATTCTTTTACTGGAAAATATCAAATAACAGCAGTAAAACACTTGTGCTGCTAACTTCAACGTGCTGGTTCCACCTGATAAAATTGTGCATCACCTCTGGCATTACACTCCTTGTTATCCCCTGGCCCCTAAGAAGCACAGAAACACATCAATCTGTTTTCATACCGAGTGTTACAGTAGCACGCTTTGGTATTTTCCACATGTGCTTATTCAATATCCTGGCGATAAAACCAGCAGGACCTCAATTTGCCTTCAAACGTTTAATCTCCAAAAGAAAACACTTCCACACAAAAGCAGCGAGAAGCTAAGTAACAGCACAGGGTCATTTGGCACCAATGAAGTATTGGTAAAATGAGTTTCCATGGAGACTAATATGCTCACAGCTGAGGACAGAGCGGCGTTGTGGTATGAGAGAAGCAGGCTGTGGGGCACGAAGATAACAAGTTCACACAAAGAGACACAATGTCAACGCAGTCTCTCCCAGAAAGATCAACCTGTAATCAACGGGGACATTTACTTATAACACACGGCTCCATCAAATGTGAAGTAAGTGCATCAAAACATGAAGAACGAAACAACAAAAGTCTAAAAGCAGGATTTAGGTTCACGTTCTTCTCAGGAAGAAGCTCTGCACAATGTAGAAAACTGGTCATATGCTTTAAGAAGTCTAGTTTTTGAGATGAAGTCCTCAAATCCTCCTGTTCAGAACATAAATAACAGCCTCAAAGTGTTCAGGATTGTCATTCCTCAGTCGTTCTGGGGCAGTGAACCCCCCCCATCATAATCACACAAGGGCGTAACCATGGTTTAGACATTGGGGGGTCCAAGAAAAATAAATAAATTGTTAAGTGCATTATCTACAATTCTTTATTTATATATGAAAAATTGGACATTTAGAACATAGTTTAGAGGACTACATTGACCATGTAAGTTCACATCTAAAGGAATAGTGTAATTTCTCAGAGACAGTGACTGCCCCCCCACTTTGTTTTGGTTAGTTGCTTACTGTTTACTGACCTTAAACACACCTACCAATTACAATTATGCTCTTCCAGTAGTTCTGTAGCAAATAGGACAGCTTCCAATGGAAAACGACCAAATACCCAAAGCATGTTTATGGAAATATTTTAATAAGGACAACTAATGATGTAACAAATTAAAGACTTTTCCTTTAACAATAAATGTGCCGAGGACTTTTAAGTCCAGGTTCATTTCTATTGTGTCAATGTCTCAAAATGTGCATTAACAATGAAAAGTCTAATAGTCTAATGTTATTTTTGTTTTAAGTTCTTTTATTTTGAAAGGGGGCGGAAGTTTATTTTGTTGATTCTATGTTGGATTTCCTGTTCTGGTACAATCTGCTCTGTCAAAAGTAGAAGTCCAACGTAAAGATAAGGAGAGCCGCTGCTGAGACGGCGGCGCGCCCAGTGGGTCACTCTCATTGGCTAGAGTGTTAGCGATCAACAATGGCGACTGCGGCGCAGCCGTTACCCCGGTAACACACGGAAATAAGTTGAAAATAAATAAGACATAACAAGAGACCGATCCCTTGACAGGGTTCATAAAAGGAGAACATGCCTTTTACATATTTTCTTCTGTATATTGGGGGGGACAGGTTGGTATTTTCTCAATATTGGGGGGGGGACACGACCCCCCCAAAGAATTTGTGGTTACGCCATAGTAATCACACCTCTCCTCCTGTTCTGGACGAAGACATTTAGGGATGTCTGATGGGGCGAAGTTATCAAACCTTGTTGATCAGGAGCCGGGAACCGGCTGTTGGACTCAGTAGGTACGAATAAAGGAAGATGCCTCAACACAAAACAAAAGGAAACTCGCCAACTTGATGGGGTGGTCATTCGAAGGCCCAGACAAAACGCCAAATCACTTTAACGGCAGCTTTAAATACATCACGGTGAAACTACTTTGCCAATGTCAAAGGTGAAATAAAATGGGCAATTAAATCTGTTTTATTTGTCAATCTTCAAGTCAATAAGACCTTAAGATGCACAATAACTCTGCAACAAACAATTAAAGCCAGACTTAATTTTACGATGCCTGGTAGAAAATGGCAGAAAATACATCAATACAACCCATTACCCCCTCCGCTGCAGTGCTACTTGGTACAGTCCGCACTGCCAATGCCTGGTGAGGTAAGAACGGTTCAACGCATGTGCAAGAAACAAACAACCCCAACCACCCAACACCTGTTGTTTTTACTCATTTTAAAACTTAAAGAGGCCAATTTCCTCCCGTCCGTTGGTGTGTTTTCATGCCACAGCTTGCAAATGTGCAAAGCCCCAAGAAGTCCACACTGAAGGGCATTTATTGTCCTTCACAGAACATAAAAGGCTCAGAATCTTTCCCGAAATGCCTTATTTTCACAGTTTTACAGTTACTAAATCACCTTGTGAGACAACTGCTTTAAGTGAAGCGAGAAGTGAATTCACGAATAACACAAACGATGTTTTACGATCTTTTACGATTCAGAGAGGAAACATGAAGAAGAAACTGAAAGGGATTCTTAAAGGTTTGTTTTCCTCAGATCACTACAGTTTCTTGCCTCCTTCTGAGGACATTACAGGCTGTATTATTATAACTGAACCAGTTAACCGTGCCTGATGCATGTTTTCTATTCAGTAACGTGGGCCTCAGATTTGCAGCCAGCTGCACACACACACATTCTGACTTTGAGAGATCTACAGCAAAGACATGCAAACCCATTCGGTAGATGCCCATAAATCAGAGAAGAAGTCATCATACTGTGGGTTCCATAAGTTATAATGCGTACAGCTTATTAATAATGATGGCCAGGGTGAGCATTTACGACAGAATCATGTAAAACAGCTGATTTTATGGTCACACTAATATTAACATGACACTGCGCAAAAGATATATGATGTGTACTCAAACATTAGCGGGTCACAACTGAGGTTTCTACATATTGAAGAAGAGTAAACCCTAAACCTTTCCCCAACTATGGATGGGATTACCCTCTAATTCAGTGTTTCCCAATCCTGGTCCCGGGGCTCCTCCAGCCCTGCATATTTCGGCTGTTTCCCAGCTCCAGCAGGCATGATTCAAATGAATGGGTCATTATCAGGCTTCTGCAGAGCTTGATGAAAAGCTGAAGAGCTGACCCATTTATTTGAATTAGGTGTGCTGGAGCAGGGAAACATGTAAAACATGCAGAGTGAGGGACTAGAATTGGGAAACACTGCTCTCATTAAAGCAGAGAGTCCACACTTTCAGATCCCATTTATTACAAACTGCCCGGCCAAAGAAAGTCACACACTAAGATTCTGTTGGATTGCCTTTTGCCATGTTTCAGTAAACTTATGCGGCGTCACAACATCTCTATCCACCCAGGGCTGCAATCCTTCCTAAATAAGTTCTTGGAGTGATTATGGAGGAGTTGATACTCTGCATGAGCCGTGCAGCACTTTGTCTTCTTACCCTGATGCATCAGTACCTAAGACAGAGTAAATATCGCGCCATATGACCCATCTGTTTTACTTTAGACTCCGATATTTATGCTCCATAGCAAATAACCAATTCCTCTATTTGAACAGCCTCACTGTTATGTGTTTTTTATTTTATTTCTTTAAGGCCAGATAGTTTTCTTCACATCGTGTGTGGAAATACTCTTTCAATATTAAGCATTTCAGTATGTTTTACAGTCAATTTTCTTCAATTTAATTTCAAAGGTTTAAGTGATCTCAGATAATTATCATTCAAGATTCATCTCCATCCACCATTCTTCCTCAGAGATGATGATTCACCGCCATCCCTCCAGGTTTTAATATGCATTGGACAGTTCCCAACACAACTTTAGTGGTTCCAGAAATCTCTTCTTTTCCACAAACCCAGGATGGGTCTTAAGATACACTTTATAGCCAAAAGTATTCACTCAGCCATCCAGATATTTAAGTTCAGGTGTTCCAGTCACTTCCATGGCCACAGGTGTATAAATCCAAGCACCTCGGCATGTAGAGCTCAATGGATTCCAGCCTGGTACCGTGACAAGATGCCACCTGTGCAACAAGTTTCCTCGCTGCTAAATATCGTGTAGTTATTATTATTATTATTACAACAAAGTGGAAGCGATTGGGAACGACAGCAGCTCGGCCACGTAAAACAGAGCGGGGTCAGAGGTCGCCGACTTTCTGCAGAGTCAGTCGCTACAGACCTCCAAACTTCTGGCCTTCAGATTAGCTCAAGAACAGCGCGTAGAGAGCGTCGTGGAATGGGTTTCCATGGTAACTGCATCCAAGACATACGTCACTAATGCAGTGGTGTAAAGCACGCCGCCACTGGACTCTAAAGCTTTATTTACAACCTGGATGAACAAATGCACTTTAGATAATTTCGAACGTCAACGAGCTTCTTCGCCGTGTAAAGCCATTAAGACCGGAAAAGGCAACTGCCGGATATTACGTTCTGAGCGGACCAATCGCAGCCCTTAAAGCCCGTATCTACGCGACGTGGAGTTAGAATTCTTTGGAGTTTGGACGAATCACACTTCTTCATCTGGAAATCTGATGGAGGAGCCTGGGTTTGGCGGTTGTAGCAAATACTTTTGGCAATATACTGCATGAGAAGCCACACGTTTACATAAGTTTAAATTAACTTGTTTATAGTTTAAACAAATGAATCACCGAGGTAAACTGTTGCTTAGTTAGATCCAGGTGATCACTTTTCTTTGGTCCGTATGAATTACAATAAATGCTAAATATTTTGGTTCACAGCTGAAATATCCGTGTCCTGGTGGTTAAAGGAATGTTTTTCATAAAATGTAACATTTCTTAAAAGGATTTAGTGTAGAAGTCATCCATTTCTGTGCTTAAACAGAAAGTAGCCCGAGGAGATCCACTGCTTTCAGAACTGTCAACATCAAAAATAAAATCATCATCCCTCTGCTTGTTTTCTTTCTGTTGAAACAGAATTGTCAACAAATAAGCAAAAGAAATAAACCCTGAGCGAGGTTATTCCAGCGGTTAATCTGCACAGTTGCCTGTAAAACAGACATAAAGCCACTAAGTGCTGTTTAGAGGTGACCTTTGTTTTTGAGGAGCTGGGAAGTGACACGCTGCGAATGAGCCAGCGTCAACGCTCGAGAAGTTTATGCTTTTCTGCAGCTTGACCTGTGGGTCAACAGTGTGTCGGAAGCAACACGGATGATTAGAAGGAAAACGGACAGTGCTCACACAGCAATAAATGTATGACAAAGCATGCTCTGTAGAAAACCTGCATTTATCTGCCAGCGACTCTCAACAGCCACTGTCATTGGTTACAAGGTGAGACACCTTACTGCACCCGAGTAAAGTATCGATGCGATCGAGTCGGGATTTTTGCTTATCACCACAATATCAAGTCACCTTGTTCTTTTTTCCCCTAATCAAATGTCAACAATGGTGCTATCTAACCCCGATATGAAGCCAATTAAATCCTTGTCTCGATCCATCGTGCTGCGGACTGCATTCTAATTTGTTGTCAATTCAGCCCTTAACGCCCACACGTCTTGCGGCCTGGTTTGATGATGTTCAAGTTAAAACTTTTTGATTGTGTGATCAGAGGAATGAGCCACAAATCAACAGCATTACACCCGAGAAGAAAATATGATCATACCGACGGGTTCAGAGGTGCACACAGACTGCGATTTAGTACCACGCGCCTGTGTTTTATCACAGGGTTGAGAGGGAGGGTAAAGCTATTGACACACAGAGGTACTGCTAAGCCACCTCTCATCCCAATCGATCACAGGTCCACTTCACTACAAGTGGCATTCCCCTTAAAAATCAAGATTGTTCTGCTTGTGCTGACTTTCAGAATCCAGACACCTGGCTGGATTCTGGTCCAACACCATTTTCAGTTACACTGCTTCAGCCCTCCTTTGTTCGCTGATCAAAACTCGGTTTGAGATTGTTTTGTAGCTCAGTGTTTGGCTGCTGCAGAAGCAGGAAACAGATGGTTGGCTATTTATGGACGGTGCAGCAGAGTCCAGCTCAAATGAAGTGTTCTTTCAAAGGATTTTCCTGTTTTTAATGCCTGCACAGGGAACTTCATGAAGTCCCGGACCAATGAGATGATAAAAGATGAGCAAATTTGAATGCCTCTCTCCTTACTTTCTTTAACTCCAGGTAATCTCTGCCAGGAGGATGCCCATTAACCTGCACCAACACTCTGCCCCCCCGACGAGGCTGCAGACAGACCTCCTCTATTTGCCGTCCTGATCTCTGTCACTCAAACGGTCACATAATCATTGCACGTCTGCACAGGTTACATAGTGGATATTTGCTGCATTGTAGGCAGACATTAATTACACGAGGAATTGCACTGAGTTGATAAGGCTGTTTAAAACACTTCTGAGGACGCGTCTCTGTGGACGGTTACCATGGAGTCATGTTTATGGAAAGGACATGAATAAACTGGGCTGTTTATGTTCCTGGATGTAAATAACATCAGGACACAACGATGAGCCATTCATGACACACCATCTGGCAGAAGGTGACAGTTTGAAATTACATTAATCCTTATCTATTCATTATGAAATTTGTGAGTCCACATGTAAGTGTAGCAATAGCTTATCGCTGCAAGGTGCCTCAGCTGAATTCAAATTGATTTCTATCTTTGTGGAATCCATTGCAAATTCCTCTCATGGCCAGCAATGCAGAAGGCAGTGACTGCTGCTCACAGGTCAAGTCAGATTAATCTCAGGCTATCTGATCAGCCCATCCCAGAGCTGCTCTATGTGTGAGAAATAGCACATTTTAGATTACAGCACTCCCTCTAAAAGCCTTTAGCTGTAGTGCACGTCTCTCAATAGTTTGGAACAGAGCATTCATTTCATCTCTGGGCACTTCTTTTAAAGGCTATCCCACAAGGTCCTATCACTAGGAGGTTCAAGGGCAAAATAAATCAGCGATGACACATCACATCGTTGTTATGTAGGGCGCAGAGGTCTCCTGTCTGCAGCAGCAGCAGCTCAGGTTGAGAGATCCCCTTTGTGTCTGAAGCTGGATCACATTAACAGCCTGACTCATTACATTAATAGTGGTGCCACTGCTGCAACATGAATAATGCCATTCCTTCTGTGAAGGGGTTACAAACCAGTCTGACAGCAGGAGAAAGCATCAGACTATTATTAACCATAAATCCATAAATGGCACACACTGTACACACTGTACATACAGGGGAGGGGGGGGTATTTAGAGCTGTAGCGGGCACTCTGTTGAATCCATTAATGGTGGCTAAAACATGAAATGTGTAAAAGCCACTGTTTGTATATTCAAACGAAGATGAGATAATTTCAAACTGCATTTCCTGGATTTGAATCTTGCTGCAAGTCTTTCCTCCTTGTTGCCAAATAAAGAAATAAATGGCAGAAATATAATCTTCGGAAACTGTCTCGGCAGCTCCTCTGGTTCAGCACAATTTGGAAATTCTTCAAAAAGCTGAAACTCCTCTAACCTTCCACACCGACTCCAGCACCAGGGGATCTGTCACAAATCAAGGATGGGAAGGTCAATAAAAGCAAGCCATGCCAGATTCTCTGACTGACACATCAAAAGTTCCCTCAGTAGTGCTCAACACACCGCCTTCCTTCCCATCCGACCAATTTAGTGGAGTCCGAGGGGAGCCCCCTAATCCATGCCTCTGAAAGTGCGCTTAATCAACCTCTGATTAAGAGGGAGCACGCCAAGGTGTCCAGCAACATCCTCACTGCCCCCGTCTACCCCTGAAGCCAATCAAAACACAAGGAAATGGGATTTATTTGTCTTCACAGGCTTTGTTGCCTCTCAAATGCCTCCAGTGTTCCTGGTCTTATTTTCGGCCCCTCATTCATTACCCACCAACAGACAGCAAAAGCAGAAGAAACATTTAGTTATTTCTAATTCCTTTCTTCTTTCCTTTCCATCCCTCCCTCTCTCCTTTTGTCTTTTTTTCCAGTTGTTGTTGTTATGAGTGTCCCCCGGGCGTCTGGGAATGAATTAAACATCAGTATGTTGGTAGGAAGGGCACAGCTTCTTCTGAAAGGATTGAAAGCAGAGCGCTGTTTGAGGGGAGTGAAACAGTGGAGGTGACAGGGGAGGCTTTGCTCAGCACGAGGACGAGGAACCATCAGGGAACCACTCTGACCTCTAACATCCAACTGCCTTCATGTGTAGTCATCTTTTCCTCCTCGAGCTCCTTCAAGTAATTGGAGTATGCCGAACTTATGGAAAAAAGGCAGACAGTGTTTGTCTTGTGTGACAAAGCGATAAGTTTGTTGCTCATCTCAGGTATCTAAGAGATGCTCGACCGATTTGGAACCTAATTTGTATTGATTAAGGTCGGTCTACAGCGCCCTCATGTAGCCAAACTTTAGTATAATTATAATATTTCCCACATTGATGCTGCCCAGGACCATAAAGGACCAAAGTTTAGAATATTTTTTAGCTGACACTGAACCTGTGGTGACATTTAGTAAACTTAGGGAACTGTACTCCAGGAGGGACCCAAATATTGTCGGACTGTGTCCTCATGTGAGGAATAAAGTGTGTCAACACACAGCAGAGGCAGAGCAACCCTCTGTTATGTGCCTGCAGAAGTGAGTGCACTCTTAATATTTACACTGGACTTCATCTATTTATTCATTCTTATTTGGTCCAGCAAAGGTTAAACACCTCGTGTTCCAAACAAAGACATGTAAAACTATACTTTCATATGCAGATTACTCAAAAACGAACCAGTATTATTTGCATATCGCCACTTAGCTGCTGCTGATTGACTTCAGTCCCTCTGAAATTAAGATTAGCTACAGAAGAAGTGAAGATGTACCAGTCTGTGCTGCTCTGAAGAATAAGGATACACATTTCCAGGTTTCCACCTACAGATTAAGTGAATATGTCTTAGTTTAGAGCATATTGCACATATTTTTAACTCAAATTACACTTTTAAAGGTTTATGACTGCTGCTGTGGTTTAAAGAGTTAAATAGTTGTTTGCTGGCTCAGCGTTTCAGAACATTACATCTTCTTGGTAGTTTAACCATAAGAGTTAACAGTTTATTATCTAGTTTGTATCATGTATCGTTTTAACTTTGCACCTGGATTCTGTGATAACATTTGAATCGAATTAATGAGAAAACGACTGTAAGTAATGATGCTTTTTCAGCGACAGAAGAGAATGACAGAACTTCCTCACCGACCTTCCTTCTGCAACTTATCTCTCCAAACAGCCAATTAGATGCAGCACATATAGACGAGTTGTAATTCTGAAAGCTATTTTTGTGTGTGTGATTTGCCTCATAGATTCTATTCATTTCTTACTTATTTTCATAAAGTACTTAAGGCTGCAAAAACCAAGCCGGCAGGTAAGCTGCAAGTGGACCAGAACTGTCTGTTATTAGCCGACACAAAGTCTAACCGCTCATCATTGGTCAAATGGACATTCTTTGCTCATGAAGGGTCCCATTACATGAGCTTTAGTGCTTTGGTTATTATTTCCTTTAGCATATATTGAATATATTGGAGCAGTCTTTCTGAAAGGAAAGGAGATAATGCTGTGGCCTTCCTCGCAGCCGCATCGTTAAACCGATTCAATTTTTATTCTACTGCAAATAATAATTGGCATTCGTGCAAATAAACACAAGCAGGAGTTTGAGTGTGAGCGGCCCTCCTTAATGTGACAACATATTTAAATTTATTGTTCCGAATTTCCTACCTTTGTGATAAAGTGCCGTTTTCATTGGGTTTATACAGTCGAGTTGTAAAAGCTCCTCTTTTTTTTTTTTTACTACTCTGTTCCCAACACCTCGAGCCTCAACTTAATCAACCCATCTAATGAAGGAAACAAGTATTAGCATGGCAGACCTCAGATTTGCAGCCCACCACTGAATGTACAGAACACCAGAGAGGAAAGAGGATTGAGCACTGAAAAATAAGTGGGAATACTCTGCTTACCTGTGTACAGCCTGCACTACAACGCTGTTACACTGCCTGACAAACCTAAAAGAAAAAAGGTTAACCAACAGAGACAGGTGTTCAGTTCAGTGTGGTCTTCCTAAGAAATATGGATATTTCCCCTGGTATAAAGCACAAGGAGAGGAGCTTAAAGAAAGACTGGATGTCTACACAATTAGCAACAAAACTGCCCTCTTTGTGCTCAGCAGAGTGTTGCTGTGTGGAAACTCAGCATCTGACATGTGGCTCTTGTGCATAAAATAGAGTTTGAAACTATAAAAAGACTCAAAGACCTCCGACTTTTTAACTTGTGCTGATGTGAAGTTTGCGTTTCTTCTCTGGAAAAAGACTTCCTCTCAAAATGCTCACATCCAATGTAAAACCTGTGCAGGATAGCTTTCATTAACAACAAAAAAAACAAAGAGGGGACGGTCTCTGATGCATCCTACGAAGTTGTCTCACACTGTCAGTGATTGATTAATGTTCATGAGAGAGGATGGTCTGGTTAGGAAGGCAAAACCAACCAAATAGCAGAAGTAATCCATCTGCTGTCAGCTCTAAAAGTAGGAAAACTACATTTTAATTAATATAAGCTCTCATGTATATTTATTCATTTAATGCTGGCTTGCACAGAGCGCTGCACGTGTTAAGAAGGTATGCTGCAGACTCTGTGCTTTTGTGTTTTTTGTCTAGTATAATCAGGCATGAGCATGGCAAGTTTAAAAATCCCGCAGGCAAGTTATGAAGCATTTCAAGGTGAAATATTGGATTTTTTTCCCCCCCTTAAGTTGATTATCCAGGAGAAATGAGAAATGAGTCTCATATTTCAAGGCAGAGTTCAGTGAACTGTGGTCATGTGATTAATACCCTTCTCCAAGTCTTTGCCAAAGAGCTAATGCCTGGCTTTTGGTTTACAATAACAAGAGATTTGTGTTGTGCACACGGTCAAAACAAGAACAAAAAGTCAAAGGGTTGTGCAGGGCTGGAACAGACTTGGTAAGAGAGTGGGTTAAAAGGAAGTGTCCATCTCTTCAGTCAGATAACTCTGCTATTTCTGAGTGACTTTGATCAACAAAGAACTGTGCTTGTCCAAGGCAACACCCACATAAAAACACACAGCTGAGGTTGTGTAATCTCTTTGCATTACATATAACAGCAGAGGACTCTTCCACATGTTCGGCACTTAGCAACAGAAAACAAAGAAAAAGGTACCTACTGACGGCGCTCCCCGGCAGAAACGGCTCCCTGCTCGACGATACAATGCTGTTAGATTCTATGTGTAATGGGTTATGTGCCGCCTTGCATGTCCAAATTTACAGAGACAGCAGCTAAAAACAAACAAAAGATTCAGTGAGATGTCAGCAGGAGTCTGTACTCGCCCACACAGACAGAGGAAAAAGCCTAATTAGCCCAAAAAGTGAAAACACCTGTGGGGGTTGGGTATGGCACTGCAGACAGGATTAAAGGGTTAGTTCATCTAAAAACTATGTCTACTCATGCCAATTATTTCTGTTTAGTTTTGTGGGAAATCTGCTGCAATAAAATTTGTTAAAAACAAAGAAATCGATGGCTTTAATGCCATTATTCTAAATTACTGTCGGTAGATAATCCAGAACAACCAGAGAACTATGAAGCAAACATGTCATCCTCTGGTTATCCGACTTAAACCCCCAAAACAACTAAAAGGTGTCACAATGCTGGTCATCAACCCTGCTCATAATGACCGCTCCATGGCCGTATACCAACTATAGTTCATTATAATCCAATTAGTTAAATATACATATCCTAAAACAGACTGAGGGCTGCACAGTTGCTGGAGCCACAGCTAAAATGGTGCTAATGTGTTGATCAATATCACTGCAACATCATTACAGCACGAGTTGATTCGACTATAATTACAACTGTGCATTTCATTAAATGAGCATTTTGCACTCGTATGGATGAGTAAACTTATTCTTTTCTGATCCAATGCTGGGGCTCTTTGCACCGAACAAATGAAAGCACCGCTCTAAAGTTTTAACTCACCACAAGCGTCATTTGAAGTTCACGTTCTCAGAAATCAAGGTTATAAAAGACATTCTGGGAAATTTCCAAAGAAATGCAACAAAAAACACCCGACATTTGTTTGTTTTATTAATTGATTTGGATCTTTATTCAGCTGACACACGGACAGATTAACTTAACTTAAATTCACTGCAGCAACACATGAAAAAGTTACCGTGTTCTGGAAGATTCTCCAGGCAGCAGATTACCTGGTGACAGGTGAGGGTGTCAGGGTTGGGTATAAAAGGAGTCTTGTCTTTCCAACAAGGATGGATTGTGGTTCACTTCATCAGAGAATCATCAATAAGTTCCACAACAACATCTCTCAATGACAGATAGTCAGGAACTTTTGTCCTTCAACAACTACGGAGCAGAAAGATTCAGGGAATTCTGAGGCCAAGGACAGAAACCTCTGTTGGATGAGCTCGGAGCCCACAGTCCACGGCTGCAGCCCGTATATATTAACTCTGTGCAGAAACACAGTTCCAGCTCATCTCAGATGGACAGAAAGACAGTGGACACGTGTTCTGTGGTCAGATGAGTCCACGTTTCAGCTGCTTCTGGGAAAAACTGCTGAGAAAGAGCATCCAGCTGTTCTCAGAGAAAGGTTTAAAGCCAGTGTCTGTGATGGTTTGGGGCTGCATCAGAGTCCATGGCACGGATGGCTTCATCTGTGTGAAGGTCCCATGGAAACAGAAGTGTATATTTGAATTTTGCAGAGACATATCATCCATCAAGGTGACGTCTTTTCCCGGGAGGCCCACGGTTATTGCAGCAGGATGATGTCAAACCTCATTCTGCACGACTTCCAACAATAAAGTTAGTCAGTAAACACACTGAGAATGATTTCTTTGGACTCGTCTCTGTTAAATAAAGTGTCAAACTAATTTAAAAGCGTATAGATTTAAGGTTCTATTACATTGTAGAAAATAATGACTTTGTACCCTGGTTTAAAAGTAACTTCCAGATACTTTAGAGTAAATAGTTCCCTGTTCTGTGTCCACTCGGTTCTGTAACTCAGAGTAAAACAGAGCGAAGAGACCAACTCCCTGTTTTTTATTCCACATTTCTTTCAAGCAACGGCTTGATCTCTTATCCGGAACCCATCCTGCTTCATTCTTACCAAAGGTTACCATGACGATACACGAACTTTGTGATACTAAATCGACTGAGTGAAGTCCCCCCCACTGAGCCCCGACACCCCTGCCTCACGGTAAAGCAGCACAGCTCTTCATTTCAACAAAAGCAGCACTTTTGAGTGTTAAATGCAAAACAAAGTGTTCAGAAACTAATCTAATCCACATTCAAAGCGTTGCTGTGGGTGCACAAGCAACAAATAAATTCAGATCTGAATGTGCATGGCTGAATATCATTAGGGGAGTATTTCTGACCCTTTGGCGGCTCCATGTGTCAGTTTGGACCAGTTAGCATAATTTCCCAGCATTCCCTCTCCTGCTGGGTGGTGGAGAGGGTTAAATTTGCATGAAACCTTTATTTAAGCTCTTTTCTAGCATTTGCTGAAGGCAATTGGACAAAGTTGTAAATTATGATATGGCTCCTGCACATGCAAAATTACACCTGACTGTATTTGAACAAAAAAAGAGCGAATCCGTGGAATTTAATTAATGGATGCTGGTAACCCCTTTGTCCTGCAGCACCGCTTCTTATTGTGAGTGTGCACAGCATTTGAATCTCGCAATATGCTATGTTAAATAAAAGTTGTGGAGGAAGACATCACCTCCCACATCTGCTCAGCCCTCATTTTTCTCAATCCTTTCTTCTGCGCCTTGTATCAATTTGTTTTTTAGCATGTCGAGTCACTCGGGGGTTGTCAGAGGAGACAGCTTGCTTGTCTCGTACACTTGATTGAGGTAGCTACAATTTATAACATACCAGCCAGAGCGACAGACTTCACTTATCTCAGGCCAGCTCCTCTGCCAGTGCCCTTTCACTCAGCCAATGAGGATGAAGGTTGCAGGTTGGGTTATTTTGTCAAAAGCAGGGGAACCATTACAAATCTACACTATCCATCCTTCTGTAGGGCATGGAGCTTTTCCTCTGGCGCAAAGCTGCTGCAGACCTGACTCTCCTCAAAGCTGTCTGTCTACCTTTCACGCCCGGAAAGCTCACAGGGGGGTTGTTATCACAAAGGGCCAATTTGTTATCCTGGTTTCACTCCATCACAGGAGGCATTATTTGGGACTTTTATCTATCAAGAAAAAGCTGTTAATGTGAGCAAGAAAGTGTGTACTCCGTCATTATGCCACCGACTCTATTGACTTCATCTTATACTGACTCAAACTGAATGAACCTGAGGCAATTACTCCAGCGAAAGAAGATTGACACAACTGCGGCGGTGTGAACTACCTTGAACTTTTAAGTTGCGCCCTGGTGGAAACACCACGCCTGATTCTTATGCTAATATTTTGTGTACTAATTGCGCTGCAGCACAAAGCCCTTGATGGAGAAGGCGGATCTTCCTGTTCCTCGCAGCACAGCACTGCCCACATGCTCCGACACCAGCGCCTCAGCCCAGAAACACTGACTGCTAGATAACGCAGAGCACCTGCAGGATGGACAATATTCCATAAACCTGAGTGCAAAGCCATAGTTCATCACGTTCGCTTATTACTCCAGACACTGAATGATTGATTGGTTTATCCTCTAAGCTGAAGCTATGTATCTATGCTAAGAAAAGGACAATTACGAGCTTGGTGCCTTGGACAGATGAGATTTTCTGAGGGTCAACCTTCATGTGATAGCCTCGTGCCCTTTGTGCCTCCATCATCACCAGACACTCCACTGTTCTGCTTCCTATCTTTATTTTGCACATTCATCCGAGAAACAGAAGCAGACACTAAGCAACAGTCTGTTTTTGTACAGTTTTGTCAAAGCAAAATGTCATGGGTATGTTTTCAGGCGTAAACCTGAGAAACCGTTACTGGTGTCATTTGGCGACAGAAAAAAATGGATTTGGATTTGGTAAAAGAAAAAAAAACCTTGGTTAAATTAAATGTCGTCCTTCCCTCTGCAAACAGCCAATAAATGAAATGCCAGTGGCATTTACAATCCAGGGGTTGGGGCCTTTTTTCACTGCGTCCTGTAAAGCATCTATTCACCTTTCTGACATCAAGTCTTGACATCCAAAAACCATTCTCTGTCTGGCCCAATCACCTGTCACACTAAGTGTGGGCCGTTTGCCCCCTCTACCCTAATCACAACTCATCATCGCACCACAAGCTGTCAAATTAAAACTTTTAAACTGCGTGGATGCCTCCTCGGAACTTTCCCTTTTTCCCAGCAACATATTGCAGAGATAATTGAGGATATTAGCAGCCAGACTGTTACCAAGAGATGAAAGGCGAGGAGGGAGCGGTGACAGCTCCTCTCGCTTGTGGCGGTAACGAGGGACTGTCAAAAGTCTCTCCGTGTTTATCTCGGATCATCTAGGGGGATTTAAAACCCTTACCTTCACAATTCCATTCTTTATGGCGCGTCCTTTATCCACAGTGATTTACGGAGGCTCAAGCCCTGTGCGGCGTGATGAATGAGCACTCTTCACAAGGTGTCAGGGCCAGACAGTGGTGGGCGGCAGCGACTCCCCCCTCCACCCCCTCCCACTGCTTCATTTTTCTTTGGCTTTCGTTTTCTCTCCTCATCCCGCCTCCCCCCCCATTCCATTTTCAAATTGGACTGATTAGATGTTGACACATCAAGTGGATTTACACAGGAAATTGTGATTCGGACAGAGCAGCAGAAATAGCTTTATATGGATGATGGTTTGGATATGGTGACATTTGGATGGAATTTATTCAAAGGGACAATCTGAATTTCAGATTTCTTAGTTTGGGGGGGAAATAAATGGACCTTGTCACGTGAGTTATTCCAAAATCAAGCAAAGAGCTTCAGGTAAACTGGAATCTAATGTTAAATTAGTTTTAAAAATACAGTACAATTTTTTTTCAACCAACTTCTATATTTGAGTCACTGAAGTCAGCCGCAGCTTCTGTTCAGATTGGACATAAATATGGAAAAAATATGGAAATGTCGGCATGCTTCACTTCATTGTTTAAATAGCTTGTAAGTGCTTTTTATCCCCCGGAATTCCTCCACAGACAGAAAAAAGCTCATATTGACTCAAATAAACACAAACTTATTGACTGCCAAATTTCAAGACATCACAAGCAAGGCTCACATTTACAAATCAGGGTTCTGATTTATCAAGTCTTTTCATTTGAGATCAGGTAACAAAAATAAAGCTGTCAAACTAATATGGGATATGTTCAAATCCCCTTGAAAACAACCCGTGTTTAAGTGTTGGTCACCTGCATTGTCAGGGTCAGACAACAATGACAAAAACTTGTTTTAAAGGCACTCTTAGGTAGTTTCAGATGTCAACTATATAGGGTTCCCTATATGGAGGTTTCACCAGGAGACAGGGCTAGCCAGAGTTGATGATTATGATGAAAAACTTTGATATTATTTTTGCAGTTGCATGTTAAAGCTGGGGAAGTTTCATAACTTTACTTTAAGCCATTTATCGTACGTCATGGAATACACAAAACTCTGTATTAACCATCAGCAGCAGAGAGATGTGTGCAGTGAAAACAGCCAGCCACAACGCAGCCGTTCAGCAAAGCACATGCAGTGCACACACCACAGTTACCTGTGTGGAGCTGGTGAACGTCTCTTTGGTTGATAAACCTACAGAATCAGGGACTGTGACGCTGTGACGATATGATAATCTTCAATGATGAATTAATATTACCCACAAATAAATAGGAGACAAAAATAACTATTTATAAACACAAAGCCTCAATGGCCCACGTCAGTGGTAGCTAGTGCTAGCATTAGCACGCTCAGTTAGCTTCTGACTCCAAGCTAGAATAAATGAAGGTCTATCTTAACTGATGTAGTGTACAGAAGCTTTATTCCGCTTTCAATGTAGCATGTAATGAGGTTGCAGTGTAGTATTTAGTGAATCAGTAGACAATGCCAACACATCCCTATTAATTTAGCATCAACAGAGTCCCCAGTAGCTAGCTAAGTTAGCTGGCATAGTTAGCAGATAGCGGGTGGCCACTGATGTTGATTTTAAATTTTTGTTGACTTGGACGGGAGGCAGATGTGTCAATAATCATTAAAAAAACGCAATGTTTATGGGTAAACTACTGTTTACTAACTATTGTTTTATCTGTCCTAGTAACAAGGGTCTAACAAGTGGCACGACCAGGCACCGCATGAAACCACCTAAAACACACTCTTGAGGGGCCCTCTTCAGTTATCTCCTCCTAAAAAAAACACCAAGACCAAGACCAAGGAGATGGCAGTTGACCTCAGGTAGAAAACTGTTGGAAAGCCAGCTGACATCTGCAGAGTTTACTGTTTAGAAGAAGGAGATGAGCAAACTGTTTTTGGAGGAAGCTCAGATCTTCCTTGGTGTGCAGCAAGACGCTTCAGATCTTCTACCAGTCTGTGGCGGCCATCGACTGTGCAGCAGGATTTTAAAAACTCATTCACAAGGACTGAACAATCAGTGGAAAGGACCTGCTTATGTCTGAGTCAGTGGGGAAGGGGATGTCATTTAACAGACCACCACCGATCATGGAAAACAGGAATAATCCATCACAACCCCTCCGTGAGACACGGGAGCTCATTCTCCAACAGATTCAGACATAAAGAACGTTCAAGAAAGTAATTCCTTCACAAAAACTGTCTACCACTTCTCACCCAGAACAGGTGAACACACCGTTGTGCCACACACCTGTACACACTGTTCTTCTTACTGCCAATCCTGAGCCGTTTATATCACTACTCTCTGTACGCAGTTTTTCTTTTAAATTGCTCTACCATCTGTACGTACTGTTCTTTTTGCTCTACTGTCTGTGTTTGCTGTTTTACTCTGCCCAGCCATCTGTAAATTACATTTTTATCTCACAGCCATCTGTGTGATATGGTTTCTAGTTTTTATTTTCTATTATTTTATAATAATACAGCACTGAACACACTGTCCTCCAAGAATAATCCATCGCACTCCCTCCAAGGAAAAAAATAAATAAACAACAGCTCTTATTCTCCATCAGACTCATTTATATTTATCTATTTATAATTACACAGCATATGTATATATATATGTATGGGGTATTTTTGCACCTCTTCGGAACTGCTTTGCTCATATTCATTTATGAAAAAAACTTCCCTCATGAGATCAATAACATACATTTGTATTTATCAATCTGCAGCCCACTCCGATCAGGAAATATGTGAGAGGTATGATTATCCACTTCTACAGTGTATGATAGTGTTATAATACACAATATCCATGTGTGTTTGTAGCTTTTAACCTCACTATATGTATTAATTCCAACCCTAACCATGCATTTTCAACCTCTAACCCTAACCATTTGCCAGTGAGAGCAACTCAAGTAAGTCAAAGGGCTGTGAAAAACATTCTGTGGGACTGGTCTTCAACCAACATCTTTGACCACTTCCTCCTGATTCCTTATAAGCGTTTGTTCCGAACAACAGCTGCGGTCCTTCGCTTTAACCGCAGTGTTTGCATTTAACAAATGAAGTTAAGAGAAAGACCGAGGAAGCAAAGGACAAAGGACTTGTTTCCTTGTAGCATCATAGCATAGCATAGCTGCTATTTGTTCTGCATTCATGGAAGTAAGTAAACACAACGTTACATGCGTAACTGTCAGTTTATTTCTTTTTCTCCTTGTTCATCGACTGCTTTTACTTGCATGTGATTTAGAAAGCTAACAACAGTGACTTAGATGTTGACTTACTGATGTAAAAGCTGACAGTTCTGTGCCTGCACAGAGGACTGCTCTGGGATTGGAGACCTGTGATGTGGGAGTGGGCAGCAATGGTCAGAAATCAGACCCTTGCAGTGCTCCAGAACATCCTGAGATGCATCGAGACGTTGAACAACGGTCACACTTCATCGTGAAACTGCAACGTTTTGGCTATTAAAAGTTCTGTTTGAGTTAAAGAATCCAGTTTGACAGCACATCTCTCATGTTGCCCTACAGGGTAATACATTTCTAATTGATTAAAATATCAACTGCTTAAAATCAATAACAATTAATCACTGACATTCTTAATGTCAACCATTCTTATGGTGGGTGGTGCCTGTGGAGCTGAAGAATGAGAACAGACTGTCTTTATCCTTTGTTTTTACCGGCAAAATGTACAGAAGTGGAAGCAAATTGCTCCCGGTGTGAAATTTCATGACGACTTCAAACAAATGTCTTTAGTCTGAAAATGTAGCAACCTATAATAAGGAAAGTGTAGGATTTAACTGTATTATACGGTACAACCGCTGGCAAAAAGAAATATGAAGTCACCACAATATTCATTAACAGCTGAACAAGCCGGCTTTGTAAATTAATCCCCCAAAAAGTAATAAAAGCAGAGGGAAATTTTAAGGTATCAAGAGACAGAAAAAAGAAAACAAAAAAACTTTGCACTGTGTTTCAGCTCCTCTGGGTTTCACGGCAGCTTGAATTATTTGGAACTTTACAAATGAAAAACAATATTCTTCATCAGCCAGGATCTGAATTTCTAATATAGGCTTTTTTTCAGCTTTTCTAACTCAGCTTGAGATCTGGGTTGTTTGCCGGTCGTGTCCTTAAACTGACGTCTTTTCCTAAGAAGTGTTTGAAGGCTTTTTGATCTGCGGCTGCATGTGAGATCATCCTGAAAACTGATGTGAATCATCACCAAACCTCCTTCTGACTGCTGGAGTGAGAAGAGTTCTGTTTGAGTCTCCGCTGGTCCTTTACCCGCCATCATCAGGGAGGGGGGAAACGTGCTCGTTGTCTTCAGCCGGTTAACTTTCGATGTTTCATTGGACCAAACTAAAGCTCAGCATCATCTCCTGGTCCAACATTTTCATTCACAGCCCACTGTGACCTTTGTTTTCGTCTCTTTCGGTGTTAGTGATGGTTTATGTTGGCTTTTCTGGTTTCTTACACTTCTGTCACAAACATTGACTCCTTTTTTTCTGCACATTTGTTTTTCATTTCTTTTGTTGTACATTTTCAGAAACACTGCTTTGAGTTTTCTGTTCGACATCCACCTCGACTGACCTGTATGTTTTACACTCTTCCTGTTCAGTTTATTCTTGCTCCAAATCTCAGGCCCAGCTGACTGGGAATAGCTATTATGGAAGACATGTTTTAATCCCTCCCACTGTTTCCACTGACAGCTCTTTTTGGGGGGCCGATCAGCGAGGTGCAACAGCTCCTTCAGCTCTCTTAAGTGCAGATTAATTTGACTATTTAGACTTGTGCAGGTATTTCTTTTAGAAATTTTGAGGTGACACCATGTTTTTTCTCTACTTGATCTGAAATAAAGACCAGATCCATATTTTTTTCATAAGAGTTTGTCGTTAGTCATGTTTTCCATACATGACAATGCAACGGTAGATTGGATCACATCTCGACTCTTCTGTGCATCAAATGAAATGTTCACACATCTGTAAAATGGAGCAGACCAAGTTTTGTTGAATTATCTGCAATGTCGTGTAGTTTTACTGAACTGCAGCCTTGGCTCATTTCAGTGCCTTCCCTGTATTAATTTCATGGTCCACAGCCCTTGACAACCACCAGGCTGCTGGGAAATCATGTGATTCAGCAAAATCATGATTCAATTATGTTATTTGCCATTGAGGGGTGCAGTAATTAACTTGATCTTGCCACCCCAGCAATTGATTTTCAACCGGGTCATCAGCATGCAAGTAACTATAATAACCTCCTATCTCAATTTCAGCAAGTTGCAAGTAAGTTGCAGACAAACCCGAGGAGGAACAGACGATTGCCAACTGGTACAAAAGTAAGGCACTCGATGACTTTTAAGATGAAAACCTAAGTCAGAAAGTTGCAGTTTAAATATTAATAAAAATACGCTCCTCCGCAGCATGAACAACGACTCCAGCAAACGTTTAAACTTTTTGAAATGAGTTAGACTGCATTTGCATTTTGGTTCATACATTTTAATTTGTTTTAGGGCAGCTGTCAGGCTGATTGTGTAAACTGTGTCACAGATTTTGATAATGTGGGGGGTGGTGGTGGTGTGGGGGGGGGGTGTCTTCTAGATCTTAAAGCCTTTGCTGTTGGGGGAATGAAAAAATGTCTTTCTGACACAAAATGAAGTGTCATTTTATTGACATTGTTATGCTGACAACATGTTAAGGTTTGTTTTAAGAGTTTAGAAACCCAGCCTAAGATCCTTTGGGAGTGTGCACGTGACTTTGCATAAACACCCAGTAATTAGCATTCAAGGGCAAGAGTAGATTCTTGCTGACAAGCCATGGCTCAATCATTTTAGAAACAGCGGGTCCTTCTTGTTTGCGCTGCTGTGAGTTTGGCAGGTTGGGCCATTCAGCAGAGATCAGCCACGTATGAACTGAGTGTGCAATAAACAACACAAACACAACACACTGCAGCGTGGCACATCAAGGTTACTTTAGTTCCACATTTTCAAATCAGTTCTACTTTTCTTTCAGAATTTCATTTTACCATCAGTTCGGTTTTATTTTCCCTTATTCAAATTAATTTCCATCAGGAGTTTTATTTCAGTTTGGAGGCAAAATGGTAATGATAAAGCACTCAGTGAAATCGGTGTTCAGCATGCTCTGGCACTTTTCTAAAGGTGGATTATCTCACATAATCTAATAAAACAGCCGTGATTCAAAAGGCACCTCTCTTCTTTTTCTACACGGCTTGCAGCTTCACCACAGCAGCTTTACTGAGGCATGATGTCACAGTCTGATGGCCAAGTGCCTGTGCTACTCATGGCATTGTTGGCTATGTGTTGGGTGTCTCAATCCACTGAAGGTGTTCACACGTTGGGCTTCTTTTAGATTTTATGTTGTTTTGTCCTCTAACTTTTCCTCTCGACTGTTAGAAGACACAAACAAACAATCCTCATATTGATCCGTGTAAAGGAGGGAGCAGAATAATAGAAATAAACAGCAGAACAATTCTGAAGTGGCTTGACATTGCAGGCTCCTAATGAATCATAATGTAATTGAACAGACTGTCTCAAGGGCAGCTGTTGATTTTGTCGTTTTATATATATAAATGCAGCCGGTCTGTATTCAGGACATTCAATAACCTGCCATCTTGCAAGTTTCTTTATATTTATTTTCAAAGTTGCCAGACTGTTTTATAATCTTTTAAAGAGGTCTTTGACAAATAGTTCTCCCGGCTTTCTGAAAGTCTTCTAAAGTTTTTGTTTGGACATTTGCTGCTTTTTCACTGATTTTCATTATGTTTTAACATTAACTTATAAATCATTCAGGCATAAAATGGCTCCAAACTCAATGGATGAACCACTGTTAGATATAAAACAGACAACTTCGCAAAGAAGCCATCTTAAATTGGATCTTTAGGCACTTTGTTACCAGCAGCCTGTCACAGAGACATCATTTGTTCCCATTTCTTTAGCTGCATCTATGAAAAACAGCAAAGATAACACAGTTTGGCAGACAGAAAATAGGATTTCTGCAGCAACAAGGTGATTCCCAAAGAGCTATTAGCTGAAAACTCTGCATATCTCAGCATGGTGTGCAGTGTGTCCTTAAAACATTTGAGGAAACTGGACAAGTGGAGGACAAAAGAAGAAGTGTCAGGCCTAAAAAACTATCTCCAGCAGATGAACAGGATCTGAAAGTGATGTCCTTAAGAAAGAGGAAAAAATCCAGCTGTGACCTGACAGGACCTGAGAGATGCATCTGGACCTTCAGCTGATCCATCTACTGTTGGCCCAAGCCTCATCAGAAATGGTCTCCATGGAAGGGTGGCTGTCAAGAAGCCGTTCTTAAGGAAGGGAAACAGGGAGAAAAGGCTGAGCTGTGCCAAATGACACAAGAAGTGGACTGAAAATCAGTGGCAACAGGTCTTATGGAGGGATGAATCCTCCCCAGAGCCCGGACCTCAACATTATTGAAGCAGTGTGGGATCATCTGACAGAGAACGGAACAAAAGGCAGCCCACATCCAAAGAAGAGCTTTGGGATGTCCTTCAAGAAGCCTGGAGAACTATTCCTGAAGACTCCTTAAAGAAATGACAGAAAGCTTGTCTCAGAGGGTTCAGGCTGTGTTGGAGAATAAAGGAGCTCAGACCAAATTTCGAAATTCAAGCTCCACTCAAGGTCATATCATATAATGACTTTCAAACAAGCAAAAATCGTAGAAATTCCATTTCTGTCTTATATACTGAGTTTCCATTTCCATGTTTGCTTATATTTCATTAAATCTCTAAACCCATTTCCAATTTTTCTGCCGACATATAAAGAAAAAAGTCTCGAGCCGTCCATCATGGCATCAAACGCATGAAGTTTGCGACTCAAAAATTAAATAAATGAATAAAAAGCAACTCAAAACTCAACAATAATAATAGATATTGGTAAAGATGTAAATGCAGAATAGATTTGAGCTGTGAATATAATCTACATGCACCGGTTTAAACATTCTTTCCATTACAGAGACCAAAGTTATGTGCAAACATTCCTGCACATTGACTTTCTGTCTGCTCCACTCCCGCTCTGTCTTCTCCAGACTCCCTCTCTGGTTTACTAACTGCGGATGTTTCCAAGCTGTCACTCTGCTTCGTCTTACATCCCTCAGCACAGGTCCCGACCACGACATTTAGCTCAGTGACATGAAAAACTCCCGGACTTTGCAAATTGAGATGAAAGTATTTCTTTTGAGGTCATTTTTGCTCTCAAACTTTGATCGATTTGATTGCAAAAGAAAACTCTTGCACGTGGAAACACAAGTCTGCTAAAATGTCTGAGTGAACTCATGGCTCTACCCAGAGCTAAATTGGATCAGATCACTTCAACTGTCCAATGTCATTAGGAGTCGCACAACTCCACGAGAACCTACTTCAGCACTGCGTATATTCTGATGAGCAAAATTTATTGATGTATTGATAGCGAGCAGCGAGCGCCTGTAAGTTTCTATGCACAGCACTTTCGAGTTGTGCATCACTCTCTATTCACTGATGATACCTGGAATAACAAAAAACATGCGTGACAGTTTAGCTGACGCCCCTAAACTTTGCCGTAACAACATTATTGTCGTATATTTCAACACTGTAGAATGTAAATCAGTTCCTGCTAATGCAATCTTTAAGGCAACCGGTGCATATTACACACATCTCGTGGAGTCATGCTCTGCCCACGTTTTAGTGAAAATTAGCAAGAATTCTGTTGGAGGTGTAAACACAATCCCCAGTGGGTGTTTTTTTTCTTCATCTTGTAAAGAATTTATGGGAAATAATCTTCATTTTATCCTCTTGTAGGACACAGATATGCTGGTAAACCTCGGTACGTCAAAGTGTTTTCTCAGACCTGAACAGATGGTTACTGTGTTCCAATGTCACACAATAACATAAAATTAACCTATCCAGACAATGGAAGACCAAACTGCTGAGGCAAGATAAAGCTGTTAAAATGATGCAACAGGAGCAGAGCCTGAAAGAGAGATTTTTTTCAGTGGACCTCGTTCAAAGTCATAGCATACATTGCTAAGTTTCTGTGTCTGCTTCTCCAAATTGAGGGCATCTCTAGCATCTCTTGGAGGTAAATTTAGAAACCGTTTATCCCTTTAAGCCTGTACTGTCATTGGTAGCAAAGTGCTTTAATTAATGGAAGTCGATTGAAGGTGCCATGCAAAAACAAAGTACAAACATATGGTGTTGTTATAGTCTGAAGCCGGCTGCACAGCATGTTGTCATGGATAAACAACATCATACACGCCCACTTCAAAGCAACCCACGTGGTGTGATGGTGAGATGGTGCTTTCTGCAGGTTCCTTCACTGCTTCGGCACAGCTGAAGGATATTAGCACAGGAAAATCTCTGACTGACACACAAATGGCACCACGAACATACTGCAAAGCTGCTTTGTTGTGTGGTCGTTCTGCACGCTGCCACATTCAGAGTAGACAGCTGTCAAAGTAGATCACATCTCTTTATACTTAATGTGTAGTCTGTCAAATTAGATCAATCATATGTTTTAATGTGTAGTAATTGTTGCTCATCTAAATGTATCAGAGGCTCATTCTGCAGTGGTGCATTCAGGTCAACTGCAGCAAAGTGGGAAATGCAAAGGCTCTGGAATTCACACCAAAGCAGGCACATCAGAAGTTACTGTGTTCATTTTAAGCTGCACGATAACACATTTCCTGTGTTAGTCCGACCAAATATGGAACCCCGTCCGACTGAAATCATGCAAAACCGAGCTTCTCAGAGCAGGACGAACACACCAAGATGATGTGGTTGGTGAACAAATCGCTCCTGCATCTATAGACTAAAGTGTTTAATAATACAGCTGAAGAGTTGCTTTCATTCACAACATTTAGGGTTATTATCTCAGACTGCTAAAAGTACCATAAATCCCTTAAAGCGTTCCCTGACTGTCGCTCTGCTCTAATAAAAATCCTGATTTTTTATAACTGCAGCCTCACCAAAGTAAATTCAGCCATCCTTACATGTACCGTCAGCTAAATGAGGAAATAACTTGATTCTGGCCTTATTATATATACACAGGGACAAGGAAGGTGGTCCACTTAAAGTTGAGCTGTAACCGCGGTGCTGCTTTAAGGCCGAAGTTTCCCTGTTTTGTGTTGAAGAAGGTATGATCTGGGTGCAAATAAATGGACAAATAATTAATGTAATTTTGTCTCATGGTGTTCGATCCTATTTTCAAGCCTTTACTTTTGTTTCCGAGCCAACTTTAACCAGATTTATGGCGTGTTCACTCACAGCTGAGGGTTGCTTTGGAGGAGATCGTTATCTACCAAACTATCATATCATTGTTAAATATTTAATAAGACATTTTGTTGCTTTATTACCACCAACTCCCTTCTCTGCAATGCATTCGCAGTTTATACAGTTTTAACAGATTCGCTGCTGCTGGAGCTGCAGTGAGAAAAGTGCTTTACAGGGTTACTTGCTTGCCACTGGGAGCCACATGTGGCTACATATGAATAGTTGGCCTTAAAAAAGCACAGCTGCAGCATCTTTCAGCATTGAGGTAAACTGTGCAGTCCAAAAGATCAACACAACTGATTAATCAGTCACAGAACTCAATGGAAAATGTATGTTGTCACTAAAAGAAAATACTTTTAATATCTTTTAACCGTCGGTAATCATTTTTAGAAAGAAACTAGCTTGATACAGCGTGTTAAAGGCTGGAAAAGCAGCTTATTTCTGCGTTTAGCCTTGGGAAGCTGCAGACTGTCAGAGAATTCAAAACTTTTCAACTTCCTATGTCTTGTTACGTCACCGTCTGCAGCCAAACAAGCAAAAACCGAAGCGATCAGCACGATCTATCTTGAAATAAAATTGTATTAGTGATAAGAAGCTGTCAAAAAGCCCCTTCAGCTGGAATAAGGACCAACACAGGAAGTCATTCCTGTCCACCACAGTTTTTGTTCCATTTTTCTCTCTGTTATAGTATTTTGCTGCCCTGATACATACAAACTGTGACAAATACATCAAATATAGTTTCTCTTTGGGGATCATTTGATAATTCAAAATCCAATTCAATGAAATTGTTTTCACCTCTAATATACTGTATTTATATTAATCTTTTTACTCATTATCTAACGTGACAACTTGCAAAGACCTTTCTAGATTTTTATGTGTATATATTTGCTTTATATAGAAGTATTTAAAGAAAGATTGTTGATAGTTGACTTTAAACTTGAGGTTTTCTATTATTTGATTCATACTTAGTCCATTTTTATCAACACAATACATATTAACAAGTTTCTCATGAGGACTAATAAGGTTCCCATTACCTACAGTACGACGGCTTTAGCTCGTACCAGAACATAAAGCCTTATTTTTGTGACTCTCGCTGCGAGAGGCTGATGAGTATGGCCAAGTGACAGCTAATTTCCTCAGAGACTGGTGGTAATGACCAGGCTGCAGCATGATTATATTTAATCCAAACATTACAGCAAATGTACTAAGAGTCTATATCACCAAGCTTACAGAAGGATAAATACATGTTTGTACAATGAGAAAGCCCTGATTCCTGTATCAAAAATGGCCTTTCGTACGTTCAACCCTTAATTTTTCACCTTCTTTATCGACATCGAGTTGCTTTATTTAAAACATAACAGAAATACTTAGTGCTCTGTACCACAGTAAACATGTCCACCCACACTGTAACGTGCCGTGATGTGACATGACATAATGTGATCTAACATTACATGAGACCTGTCACTAAATAAACTCCATCACGCTTGATTTTGTCATTTCCTGTTGACACAGCTGTCTTCCTGAATATTGTCCATCATTCTGCTCTGTCCAGAGCGAGACGTATGAGTCTCTCTGCCAATCCATCTTTCTGCTTTACTGTTTGTCTTGCGGGTTGTCATTGTCACATGTTAGGGCATTAGCTGTGAAGACATCACGGGATGAGGTCAGCGCCGACACTGTGCCTCTATTAAATCAGTGGCCTCTTAAAGTGTGAGAACATGCCTCACTGCCACAGTGGGCCCGGACACGTTCAGAGTTGAGGGTGACAGACGCTTTATCCTTGTTGCTGAAGATTCAATCAGATGGGGTGTGGCGGCTTAGCGTAGCTGATGCTCACTTCCACACCTGCCCTGACCGCAAAGCTGACAGCATTCTTATGCCCTTAGTGCGAATTACGGGGAGGTTTGACTCCTCCAATTACGACTTTATCCCCCCTAAAAGAGGTACAAATAACAGATTGGGAGGGGGTTGGAACATTTATCTTTCTTAGATGCTTGTAGTAAAATGTCAGACACCCCTGAAGCGGACTGTACCGTTTCATTGTCTGTTTGCATGAATGTAAGTAGCTATCTAACTAGTTTATTACACTTAATTCCTCAGGTGACTTCAGATAAATGCTAATGTATGTCCATGACTTTCCATCTAAATGTAAAATGTCATCATGCGCATGTTAGCTTACATGCTATTAAATGTTAGCTCGCTCTACTAACCTGCAGGCGTGCACTGTGGTAAAGTTGTAAACAATGCCTAAAGCTGCTGCGTTGCCAGGTTTGACAGTTGCCCCCTTTTTCAAAACCACATTTATTTGAATTGACAGGAGAAATATAACAGATGTTATTCGTGTATTTATTCGTTTATTTATCCATTTGAGCAGTTTGGGTCTACAACACTTGACTGCTGACTGCAAAAGTTGCCTGTTGTGGTACATTATGCACCCAATGAAATGTAAAATGGTGTAAAATTTGGTTTATCATCATCTACAGACAGCAGACATTGAGTTGAACAAGCAAGATACTGTAAGGATTGTAAGACGTCTGTCAACTGAAGCATGCACTGCTCTGGGTTCCCTTTATACCCTGGAGAAAATGCTGCCCCCCCCCACCCAACTCGCACACTGCATATGCAACTCTGGGAGTAGAGTCAGGAGGAAAAAAATCTAAATAAGTAATCCAACTTCACTGTGATCCATTTAAACCTCAAATGTATGTTTTTTTTCTTCCTTGAGGAGTATTTTACAGCTAAACCAGCGAGCAGATGGTTAAAGTGACAACAGTCTGGTATCTGGCAGATAAACTGCTCTCCAAAACAGTAAACACACTCAGTAGGATATTATGGTTTGAACTGGGATAATGATGCAAAGAATTAGTATTATATTAAAATATATGCAAAGAGTCCATTCAACAAAATGAAGTGAACAAGCAATGAGAATCACAAAGCCATCTGCCCTTGAGTGGTTAGCCTGGTGCTAAGTTTCTGTCTAAATAAGTCTTGCTTAAATGCACGCGGCTCCTCTCTCTGCAAAATAATCATGCCTTTAAAGCTACAGAGTGTTGCAGTGCATTAAGATAAAAGCGCTAAAACAGTGTTTGTGCTGCATCCCAAATGGAGGCTGCTAAGTGAAGTAGCATGCTGTTACAGGAGTCGAGGGATGATGCTAGCACGAGTGCTTCTCTGAGTGGGAACACTTCACACCGCAGGGTTTTGCACTGCTGCTATACCATCAATGTGTCATATATCTTTTTCCTTTTCCTCTCAGCTAAATGTATGCTAAGTTAATTTATCACATTTGCTCACTTAGCTCTTATTTGGGATCCGAGACACATTACTATTCATGACGTGAGTTTTACATTTTATTTTCTCAGACAAATGACTTTGAAGAGTGCGAATCAAAGACTTTTTGAGCACTGATGGCACCAAGGAGAAAGGAAACTTGTGATTTGGAGATTCATAGTCGGAATGTGTCGATGTGTTCTGGATACAGGGGAAGAAAGCATCAAAATAGTCCTGAGAATAAAAGGCGCAGGGGAGAACTTAAAGGGGCTGGAGCAGAAACTACTGTTCCCATAATCCAGTAAGTCACACCTTCAGCTGGAGAGAATGCTGAGAAAGACTATCAGCTTTACACTCTAATTCATCTTCCATAGACTTTTTTTCTATACTGAGAAGCTTAAAATGGATTAGGCTCATAGACTCCGAGATGAAAAATAACATAAAGGTGCATCTCACCACATAGCCATCAATCTGCTTCATGTTAAATGACAGAGCTAATCACCTTGAGAGCTTGTTTGCTGGCGACAGAAAGAGATAAACAGCCGCGATGGAGGCGGATTCCTCGAGACGGAGTCGGGCTTCTGCTGCAGACACACACTGACCCCCGATTTGAGGTTGAACATGCAGGGAATGTCAGGTCCGAAAATCACCCAGGGGTCTTAAAACTCCAAGTAAGCGCCGAGACCATTCTGACAATTCCAAAAAACATTCTTGTAAAAGTGTGGGAGAATGAGGTAAATAAATTTGTTGTGATGTTTACGAGTCTGCGCGGTTGAGGGCATTGGAGCATTGCATAATGTCATCCTGCAACAGGGGATGGGAAGGGGACCTTGGCCCTTCCTCTTTCCCACAAATGCATGCATGCACTGAGCCCGATAATGAGAATCCACCTCACCAAATCTTTCAATTCAAGGACTTGCTTAGATTGACTGTAATGCCTAAGTAATCAGCCCGTTCTGACCCACCTTGTCCTCGGCCAGGATTTATAGCAACCAATTACTGATCTCTATTACCCAGTGTGCCAAGGGGATGGAAATGAGACGAGTGGACAGACTGCCAGTGCTGTCTGCTGGTCTGGGTGACCAGGTGATGGGAGACCGGCCTCCACTCCTTCCATGTTTCATACTGCATTTCAAGGGCAGAGACCGGGAGGGTAGGTCTTCATGTTCTCATAGCTGTTAAACTTTTTACAGTTATATTGTGATGACGCAATAGTTACAGACAAGTACTTTATCTGTTGTTCAAGCTAAATAACCGACAACTAACTTCATACGTTCCGCTTTTAAGACTCTGCAAAGTTGCAACTCAGTATATTTTACCCGCCACCAGCTGAAAGAACACATTTCCATTTGTTTGGTTTGTATTATCTTGCATAAATATTACAATTCAACAACCACAACAAGAAAAAATTAATTAAACCCATTCTTTAATTTAACAACCAGCAAGCCTTTCTTGAACTGGGCCCCAGGCTGTTTATCTCCCAGTACACCCCTGTCTCCTACCATTTGAAAAATGACCAAAATGGACCAATCCCTGAACCCCAGAACAGCAATACGGCATATGGAGCACGTTTGCACGGCTACAAGTCAGGGAAAAAGGTATTACAGTAACCTTACTGAATCAATTTTGGGCTAAAAGCTTGCATCTCCATTACTGTACTGTTATCTAGCACAACTTTAGGTGAAAACGGCATAAAAACTTCATTTAGAATCCCATTTTTTTAAGCTATCCTCAACAAAAAGAGGAAATCCCGTTTATTGGTTTGCAGAACACAAGCATGGTGTATTCTTCTTCATAATAAGCGTATTGGTCCTCCACAGCTGTGCAAGAACACACCAAAATGGGGCTGCGCTTGTCATCGATTGCTTGCTCTGCTGAAATATATGAGAAAACCACAATCAGTGGCATTCAGGTGATAACTGATGATCTGCTGTTTCTGCATTTCTTTTTTATTTAGAGAGAAAAACACCGTTGATCCTGTTTTGAGCTGCTTGTGTGCTTGCTTTGCACGACAGAAATAGCTGCCTTCCTGACAACATGTGATAAATGAACCCCAACACTCACAATAAGAAGCAGTCACTAATAGAGACCGCTGCTTTGACAAGAGCTGTGGTTTGTTACATCTCATAAGTTTTACATTCGATTACAGCTTTTATTAAACGGCAGAGAGGCACAGCCCATGGTGGGAATTAACAAAGTAAAAACTTTTTATTACTTGAGTTACAGCTTTTTTCTTGTCATGTGGCAGTGGGAGTGTGTAACAGATGGGGCAGCATCAGTTAAACAAGTATTATATTAAAAAAAAACCTGTCATTCGTCGGCATGTTTACATGACACCATAAAAAAGCTAATTATCGTGTTAGTCTGACCGAAACTGGATGTTTAAAATGCATGTGAACAGCTTAGTATATTCCAAAGCTCCATCTTCATGTAAAAACAGCCACGAAGCTGCTATCTTTGAAATATTTGCGCTGTTTCTGTTGTCAGACGGATAAACGCATCAGAAACTGTGATTGCATGTGTCCTCGTGGTCTCATTTCTGGACTGTTGCTCTGCTCTAATAAAATCCTGGTTTTATAACCGCAGCCTCATCTGATAAAATCATTCAAGTAAGTTCAAGACAACGTCTGTGCAGTGAATTCAGCTGAAAGTTCTTCAGCATTCATGGCACATGACATTAAATCATGCTTCTGGACCAGTTAACTGTGACAGACTGTGTTGACTGTTAACAGGTAGATCCATTGCTCAGCTGTCTGAGGAGACAGCAGTATAGATAATGAGGTCAAAAGCCAGAGCCAACAAGCATCAGATGCATTTAGGATACCCCAGAGATGCTTATTTCTCATAATAAGAATCCTACATCTTTGCATGTAAGTCAGCATCAACCAAACCATCTTCATCTCTGCAGCTGTGAAGCTTTATTAACTTACAACTGTCACATTAAGTCCCTGAGGCACACCGAGATCCCGGGAATGACCCGGAGTGATCATGTGTCCCACTTTGAAAATTCTCAGAGAGACAAGCTGCAAAGATACTGAAAAATGCACCAGCTTGGATGGTGAGGAGACATGGTGAGGATTCCTCCAAAAAACAGCTGCCTGGCAGGGAGCTACAGTCAGCTACAGCAAGCTCTGTGAGCAGGCAGCAATTAGAGATGCAAAATCAAACCAGATAATCTGGAAGACACTACCTGAATGCAGCTGTTTAATGCTAACACAAACAGGGCTTTAACTCTTTATGCATGCAGTCTTCATTCCAAACGCTGCAGCAGCATTGAAAGAAGTCATACAGGAAGTGTTTCATACAGAAAAATACAACTTCTCCGCTTTACCTTTGAGCAGGATTTGAAATAATTGTGATTTCTTTGGTTTTGATGGGTCCTGCAGGTGTGTAGAAATGAACCCAATCACACGCTGTTCTGTGCAGTCATGTGACCATGACTCAAAAGCACCTGGTGCGTCATTTCTGATGCGTGCCGTTGGTCACATGGTCAAAAAAGGACAAATGGGAGAAAACATAAGATAAGATAAGACTGACAAGATAAGACTGTTGTTATACTTCTATTCCACAAGATTTAAGAACAAAATACTTCACTTTTACGTCATTATATTGCTCCGCCTTATTCAAAACTTAGATTCAAGATGAATATTTTATATACAGTCGACTTTAAAGTACAACACAGGGAGCGATGTGCGGTCAGGTCACATTTCAAATGCCTCAAAAATGCTGCATAAAGTTTAGAAATCTAATGACAAATATCATAATTCATAAACTAAGGGCAACAAACTGCAACTAATGAGGCTTTAAATCCCTTCCTTTAAGGTAATATCACGGGCAGGACTTAGTCTTTAGTCACTTTTCCCTCACATGACATGTCGTTAGAGAGATTTGATCTCAGCTAATTTTTTAATGCTGTGACTCTGCTTTGATTTGTGACATCAGAACTCATGCTAGCTCCTGTAAATATAAACAAACCTGACAGGATTGTCTGACAGGCAGCGCATGCTGTTTTTAAACTGTCTAAGCACAGTTTCCTGTTTATTCACAGACGGCATTAAAGTCCAATTCCAAACGGTGTGAATTAATGAGAAAAAAAAACACATTTCAGAAAGGCTTAAGTCACCTGATCATCGCTCGGTTTAAAGTTTCTGGAGGTTTTTTGGAGGTTTCGCTGCTGCTCGGTTTGAATTCTGAAAAATCTGCTTCACATGCAACTAACTCTACTTCAGAACTGGTTTAATAGTCGTAACTGTCAAGCTACTGCTTTTTTAATATTTAGGATTAACCATTTGGTACGTATAAAAGAGATATTTTTCAAAACAATATAATCTCAGTGTAACTCAGGGGAGCAGGGCCATGTCACGGTGTTTAGTTTAGAAGTGGCAAGTTCTCATTATTCAGTGCCTTCAGCCTGGCAAACTGTAATAGCTGTGCAAAAGGTATGAAAAGCACAAGTGCAATTTTGTTTGACAAGTGCTTTTGAAAATAAATCTGTGCCGTGTTTTCCTGCACATAACAGCAGCTAATATCAAGCTCAAATGTTTCACTCTTTCATTCGTCAGTGCCTGTGCTGGTAAGAATTCAGATGTGCCGAAACACAAAAATTAACAAGTAATAGTTGGATCCGAGGCATCTTAAAGGGCTGATAAATATCTCATGACCTCGACTTGAACTCGCTGGCATTTAATTCCTCCTGCAGACTTCCACCCACAGGCAGCTTTCATCCCAGATTTGTTGTCTTCTCCAGCATTTATGGAACATTTCCCCCTTTATTCTTGGTTGGTTCTTGGTCGTTCCGAGTGGAGAATTGCCCAACATAGTTAGTTAAGACTTTATTGTCACGTAGACACACAAAATCACTCCTCTGCACCTCTTGAACACACTGGTTAGAGCGGGTCGGTTCGATTCCAACTCACCGCTCAAAAGATTGGAGAACTGGCAGCTGGAGGTGCTGCTCACTGCTCCGGTGTACATCTGACCCTGTGCATGTGCGTGTGCACGTCTAACCTATGGCGTAACCACGCATTCTTTGGGGGGGGTCGTGTCCCCCCCCAATATTGAGAAAATACCAACCTGCCCCCCCAATATACAGAAGAAAATATGTAAAATGCATGTTCTCCTTTTATGAACCCTGTCAAGGGATCGGTCTCTTTTTAAGTCTTATTTATTTTCAACTTATTTTACGTGTGTTACCGGGGTAACGGCTGCGCCGCTGTCGCCGTTGTTGATCGCTAAGAGTGACCCACCGGGCGCGCCGCCGTCTCAGCAGCGGCTCTCCTTATCTTTACGTTGGACTTCTACTTTTGACAGAGCAGATTGTACCAGAACAGGAAATCCAACACAGAATCAACAAAATAAACTTCCGCCCCCTTTCAAAATAAAAGACTTAAAACAAAAATTACTATTAGACTATTAGACTTTTCATTGTTAATGCACATTTTGAGACATTGACCCAATATAAATGAACCTGGACTTAAAAGTCCTCAGCACATTTTTTGTTAAAGGAAAAGTCTGTAATTTGTTACATCATTAGTTGTCCTTATTAAAATATTTCCATAAACATGCTTTGGGTATTTGGTCGTTTTCCATTGGAAGCTGTCCTATTTGCTACAGAACTACTGGAAGAGCAGAATTGTAATTGGTAGGTGTGTTTAAGGTCAGTAAACAGTAAGCAACTAACCAAAACAAAGTGGGGGGGCAGTCACTGTCTCGGAGAAATTACACTATTCCTTTAGATGTGAACTTACATGGTCAATGTAGTCCTCTAAACTATGTTCTAAATGTCCAATTTTTCATATATAAATAAAGAATTGTAGATAATGCACTTAACAATTTTGTTTTTTTTGGACCCCCCCAATGTCTAAACCATGGTTACGCCCTTGCGTCTAACCCATCCAGGAGTCATTTATATGTATTTACAATAATATACAATACATTACAGTTCTAATCATGCACAGGGAGACAGGTGCCATGGTGCGGTGCCTTGCTCAAGGGCGCCTTTGAGCAGTGAGAGTGGCAATCGAACCGCCAACCTTCAGGTTATTGGACACCACTGAGCCACGGCCGCCCATGACCAGTAAGTTCCAGTTGTAAATGATGCAGATGCAGGATAGCGTTTGTCCATATTATTTTCCTGTCAACAGGATTTTTTTTAAGCAAACTAGCTTTAAAGAATAAAAGAATAATTAAAATGCATGAATGTGTAACTGGTGAGTTTTAATGTACATTTAGTTTAAAAAAAAGCCAATGAGCATGATTATCACATGATGAAATCACATGATTTAGTTGAACTCATTTCTATGAGCATATGTAGCGATGATGGCTGCTATGCAACACATCAACATCATAAATCTCCCTCCAGTGTTCCTACAAAGAAAAACTAAACCGTAGTTTCAGCTCTCAAACATAAGTAAATAAAGACAGAACACAAGAGCACAGGAACAAACATAAAAAGCCCCATTTATCTTCTCAGACAACGCATATATGCATTATTGGCTTCTTCATGCTGTTAAAGAGACGCCATTCAGTCATATGACTCATTTATGTTAATGTTCTTCACACCTTTGTTCATATACCCGCCACATTGACAATGAGAGACCTTTTAGAGTCAGAGTTTACTAAAAACAACATGCCAAGCTGCAGTAATAATTCATATTTGCACAACAACAGTGCTGTGCATGTATAAAACACACCAATGCTGGGTAGGAGCAGCTGAAAATATCATTTAAACTTCCTCAACAGGCCTTAAAATTCTACCAGAAAAGCACCAGAATGCTCCTTCTGATCAATATTAAAGGAGTGCGTGTAAAATGTGGCGCACGTTTACTGTCCTCTCACTGCTTCCTATCATTGGACGGCAGCTCCGAACGTGTCCCAACTGCCACAAACAGTTAAGTCCACTTGTCACATGCATTCATCACCACAACCATTAATGCACACCTTAGGCATCCATAACTGTCAGAAACCAATTTCAGCTTTTGTAATTATGCCCAATTTCTTCTCATTTAAGCAGAAGGTCAAAGAGACCCTGTTTGAATGTAGATGTAAGACGGCTGATTGGATTAAACATTAATGGCACGGAACAGATAGAGGAAACATATTGACACAACAGGAGAGCTGTAGCTTCCCTACCAGACAGTGAGGAGGTGTTATAATCACTTGCAAGACTGAACTAATAAGAAAACGTTCATAATACCCTTCATGAACTGGAGACTGATGCAGTGTGGCTCTCTGTGCTTTTCTGTAGACGACACAGAGTTCCCGGGTAAGGTTAATGTTGTCCCACCTCACAGGGAGCAGCTTCGGGGGAGGCTGTGTGAAATGTAAGTATGAGAGAAGAAGTGACACCTGGTGTTGTCCTAACAAAGGCAGAAGTCCCCGACATGGCTGCCACTGTCATGCCTCACAAACAGCACAGCTGACAGCAAAGCAGGAAGCAAAGCTGGAGCACACACACTCAAACCAATTTCACTTCAGACAATGCAAATCGCTAATCTCTCCTCCTCTATTCATGACTATTTGAATTTGTCTGTTCACTCTTTAAGCATCTATCGGGGAAACAACTCTGGAATTACTTCCTCAAGATTGTATTCAAGCCACAGGTTCAAATAAACAAACTTGATACTTCAGAGTGGATTATGTTTGCCTCAAGAAAGTGCTCATTATTGTGAGTTCAGTCTTTTACTCTGAGGATATTGTGCTTTACACACACACACATATATATATATAAATATGTAAATAAATAATCAAATGCTTGGAGCTGAGAAGTGGGAGAACACTGCAGGTCTACCCTCATTGAAATTATCTAGACAGTCAGTTTTCTTAGTTGCCTAAAGCCTTTTTCCTCCAGCTCTATTCATACGTTGGACCTCACACACTTATTTAAATCTACAGGTCCTCTGTGTGCGGCTGATTAAATTAAGCCTGGTTCAGACCACAAGCCCAAATCTGTTTTTATCATTTTTTCCAGCACGTAAACACACCTGACAGTGTTTAGATTTATTAGGATGTGAAATAGCTCCTCAGAAAAGGTCTAAAACATACAAAACCCGTGAATCCATTAATCAGTTTCTTCAGAGAAACAATAAAACGTGCTGCGTGCTGTACATCAATAGACTGTATGCAGTTTGATTCTCAGAAACAGCAGAATCGGTGCTGCTTGGTGGGCAGAAACCTAAATTAAAATGCGTTATTACCCCTGCACCCCATGCAGATGGGGTAGTGATGCTTGGAAATAATCTGATCACTTGATTAGCAAACAGTCTCAATAAATAAGATCTGATAGCGAAGTTGGAAAGTTCCTATTAGTCTGGTCTCATTTAAAAACTGAGACTGACTTCTTAAGCTCACATTATGTGACAGAAGAACTAAATCCTTCTCTAACTGTAGCCTAAAAGGCTAACTTCATGTTTCTGTCAGAGCGGCTAACTTGGACGATGATGCAGGTGCTCAAGATAAGAGCTAAAATCAAGTTATCAGGAAATGCTGAGCTGGTAAACCTAACCAAGTAATTACGGTGCCTAAATATTGCATTTTTTCCCTATAAAACTGGCTTTAATCAACATTGTTAATGTTTAACATTGTTAACACCCTCCAACATTGTGGATTTTCATCAGCTGTAAAGGGTACAATCTGCATCGAGTCACATAAAAGACTCACGCTGGTATTTATGACCCGGAGCTCTGATCAGAAGTGACGTAAACGTGACATCCGAGTGGACTGCGTGTATGAGCTAAGCCCGGAAACAAGATTTAACAACACATTTACACAACAAAGCGTCTCTCGTGGAGGCTTTGAGACTGACAGGAGCACCAGCCTGCAGATATGAATGCAACCATGGATCCATTTTACCAATCTGCACAGTGGCTTTCGGCGTAAAAAATGCTGTAGTATTAAAGTATTCTGCTGTTCAAACTCCTCTTGTGCCAAAAAGCTGCAATTTAGACACAAACTAATAATACACTTGGCAAAAATAATTAGGAAATGTGAGACCGAGCACAAAAAACCTGTGAATCTTGCTTCAAGCTGCAGGTCAGACATCATGCCTTCACAACTAAATTTAATTAAATCAGCTCTATTCTACTTATTCCACGTCTGGATACCACAAGAGTTAAAAGGGCAACTGACTTTTATGGCTTTACATTTTTAATCTTAAGAGCAGGTACTGGAAACGTTTGTTCGATATAAATCAGAGCACAAAGGAAACATTATCACTCGCAGCCTATTAGATGCTCTTATAGTTTGTGGTGTGACAGAGAGCAAACACACCTGGCCCTCTAACAAGCCTCCCTGACAAGCATCTGTGTTTATGCACTGTGAGAAATGTTATAAATAATTGGGGAGTTGACGCAGTGAATTCCTCCAGCATTAATCAAGCCTCTGAAATCTACAATATTAGCTTCGCATGAATCATTGTTAATTCCCACAAATCCATTACTGTTCCATGTGCAACTAAAAATAGAGTCCTGATAAATCAATGGGGACACTCGAGAGTGAAGACGGAGGGGGGAGTTTGTGCTGCTCGCTTCTGAAGCTTCTCTTCTCAGGCCAGCATAATGCCCTTGGCTCTCATCAATAATTATTCTCCATAATTCACTCATGGATTTCTGTGTTACAACCGATGGGGAGAAAACAACAGACCTTGAACAGAGCGTTTCAGCCCAATCCCTCCTAAATAAATCCATGAGTTTAGGCTTCATCAAGGCCATTTGATGGTGAACAAAAGCTTTTTTTTCCCCTCTAAACGAGCACAATCCTTGACTTGAATATTTCTGTAATGACTGCGGCCTATTTCCTGTGTATCCCAACAGTGACAGGAGTTTTCTGCCAATTTTCCATGTTGAGAGGAAGTCTAATCCATCTGAAATGGCGTGGCGATCTTCAGTACTGATTGCATTCGCCACAGCCCAGCAAATGTGCTGCCTCGTGTGGCCCCTGGACCTGCCCTCGTCTCCCCTGCACTGCAAACCTTCGCAGCCAATGGGCATCGCGTGGCCTCACTCATGCACTGGGTGCAAGGCCAGACAGGTTCATCTGCACACAATCACAACGGACGGCCGCATCCCATTCCAATTGCATTTCCGCTCACGGGGGAAAAAGTCCCGTGGTGCATATTACTGTGGCTGAGACAAATTTAGCTGAAATGGAAGGGGAGATGGAAAAGGCTCACCTCTTACACTAATCTGGGCAAACGACACAGTGCCGGCTTCCTACAACAACACCCCGAGGAAAAACAGTTTTCAGATGACAGAACTGCCCTGCCTGTCTCACACAGAAGACAGTGAATTAATTAAGATAATAAATTGCACATGTCATATTTGTCATCTTTTCAATCTTTACTTAATGAGGTGGAACACGTGCAGGGGTGTGTTTGTGAGACTCGGCTAAAGATGATGCACCTTAAGAAGGAAGCACTCAGCACTAGAAACCGTGTGATACTCAATGCTGACTGATATTTAATATATGTCATGTATACATTCATGCTTCCCAGTCCTGTGTGGATACACACAGCCAGTCATGAATGCAAATGAGGCTGAGAAGAAGCATCGAGAGTGGGAGAAACGAGCAGGAGACTCAGAAGTCTGCACATCTGATAGGAAAGCGTCCTGATTAGAATTTTGTCATGCCACAATTTACAAATTAAAATGAATTAGATCTTCCATGCCCTGACCTCCATTAAAACAGTTCTTTGTTGATGAGCCATGATAGCATCTGCTATTGATTGGAGGAGAATCAGTATGGCCAATCCTGTCTCTTCACGAGGAGGTCATCCAAAGCAATTTAGGCATATTGAAAGATTGATCAGGGCTATGGAGCTGCCACTTGGGCCCACTCAAAGCATAGAAGTCTGAGGTGTGACGCAGCCACTCCCTGCTACTCTGTGGGGGGAAGAGTCTCAAATCTAAATGCTAATGGTTTCTTTAAGAGCATGGCTGCCCTTTAACCACTACAGTCAGACGTGAGGGATGGCTCTCGGTGTTTTCGACAGCCGTGTCTTGTTTTGACCCTTCCTCCAACACCACCAACAGCACAAACCCATTCTTGAGATTCAACAGTGAATAGGAGAAAAATAACTGTCCACCAGCACTGTAATACAATGGGTTGTGTTTGATGGCTCCCTGATTTTAAATTCAACCTCAGCAACAGTGCACCCTGACAGCCTTTAGCTAAGCTTCAACACAGGCTCTAAAAATGATTTCCTTGTGTGATACGAAGTACTAAAGCTACAAAATACTAAAATCTCCTGATATATTCTCTGTTAGGGAGGCAGACTCTAATGTCTGCTCTTCTTTGATTGGTCCTTATTAGCCAACTTTATTTTAAGGACAACTAAACGTATTTAATATAATACATTTAAAGGGGAACTCCGGTATTTTCAAACCTGGACCTTATTTCTGGCATGAAATACATTCATCTACTCACCGAGAACAGTTTGGTGAAAGTCGCCGTCCTTCGGAAGATATTTAGATTCCTCGAAATCCATATAACGGAGTGTTTCTGTATTTATCAGATGCTTTTATCCAAAGCGACTTACAAATGAAGATATAACAAGTTAAACAAAAAGCTAACAATAAGCTACATAGAAGGAACCCAGGAGTCCGACTCTGTCAGAGGGGACAGAGTAGAGATAGGGTGCAGGCATAGAAGGAAGTGCAGAAAGATAAAGTGCAGAGATAGAGGGGGGAGGGAAGTACAAGGTAAGTGCTGGGATAGGAGATGCTCTCTGAAGAGCTGGGTTTTCAGGAGCTTCTTGAAGATAGACAGGGACGCCCCTGTTCTGGTAGCGCTCGGTAGGTCATTCCACCATCGTGGGACGACACATGAACAGAGTTTGGATTGTCTTAGGCGTGGTGTGGGAGCTGCTAGACGACAATCCTGGGACCAACGGAGGGACCCAGTTGGGACAGAAGCCTTTGCAAGAGCATTCAAGTAGATGGGAGCCGTTCCATTAAGCTCTTTGTAGCTAACATCAGGGACTTGGATCTGATGCGGGCGGCTAAGGGCAGCCAGAGGAGCTCAATGAACAGAGGGGGGACGTGTTCTTTTAGGAGTGAATGGGGCTTAGAGGATGCAGCCTCTAAATAAGGCATTATCTGTCTTTATTTCATAAATACTTTAAGAAGAATGAATGAATGAACGCGTGCTACAGCTCTGTTAGCTCATAGCTTCCATGTGCTCAGGGGGCTTTCTACTTGGATGATGTCATCGACGCACGCTCTTATTTACTCTGAGACGGTCGGTCCCTTCACACAGAGTTAGCTATTACTGGTAACATGCTTGCATCTTTCCAAATTGTCCAAACAAGATGATGAGTTGGACGAAGTTCAGCTTTCACAGGCTACCTTTTCGTGACCTGAATTTACTAAAGCTCTGGTTAGTTGAAAATGGACCTGAATCGGGTCATCCAAGTAGATGCCTATGTAGAAAGCCCCCTGAGCACATGGAAGCTATGAGCTAACAGAGCTATAGTACGCGTTCATTCATTCATTCTTCTTAAAGTATTGGTGAAATAAAGACAGATAATGCCTTATTTAGAGGCTGCATCATCTAAGCCCCGTTCACTCCGTTATATGGATCTCGAGGAATCTAAATATCTTCCAAAGGACGCCGACTTTCACCAAACTGTTCTCGGTGAGCAGATGAACGTATTTCATGCTAGAAATAAGGTCCAGGTTTAAAAATACCGGAGTTCCCCTTTAAGTCAAGTCACAGTTCACATGCTTCAAAGCACAAACAGGAACTAGTGCAATTCTTTAATCCTGGTGCTTCTTCTGCTACAACTAATACCAGGAACACTATTGTTAATTCTGTTAAATGTACAGTCACCACTACTACTTAACCACTGAAGCTATTAAGACAAGTCGAATGTTTACTGCTACCAAGAACCAAAATATCACTAAAACTGTGTGTCAGCCCAGATCTACCTGGGTTAGGCACTAAAACATGTAAAAACTCTGCTTTTTACTCCTTTGTGTATGAGGCAGGAGTCGTGCTTTAACTAGGGAAGCGCAGATTTATGAGCCTAACGTCCGTATCAGCAGATATTCATCAGAGGATAACATGAACCGCTGGCAGTAGCCAGTGTTTATCTATGTTGGACTGACTTTCAGCCTATTTTTCACGTATTGTTGGATCAATAAAAGCACTTCAGTAGGTAATAGTTTAACAGGCTAAAAGGATTTTACTGATGTAGAAGGTTATGATAAAGGTCGTTAAATAATTAGCACGAACGAATCTGTGCTAATCCAAAGATGAAGGGCTGAAATACTAACTGTTCTGTTACTCGTTTACAATGCATATTCTATATTTACCTTATATATTTCACTGATATTAAAGGAAAATAGCTAAAACAGTGCATCTCTAGCTCTAAATCTACCCGTGAACGTTTAATAACTAAACTGCAAAAACCGCTACGGTGACAGTCAAGCAGAAAAATGAAAGAATACTTGGAAATATTGGGTCAGATGGGCTTCGAATCAGCTCCGTTGTGGTTGTAAAAATTGGAAATACTAATTTTGTGACAATTTGCAAAACATAGCAGGTGTGTCACAATTTTGAAGGCAAACTGTAGCCCAACGTAGTTCTTACATGTTCTGCATTTAGACTGTTGGCAGTCTGTTCACAGATGCTTTTCTGCGCGCTCCTCACATGCACGCACTGTGACACAGGTATTAAAGGTGCGTATATACTGTAGATACATGTTCCTTTTCCAGCACACAAGCTGGCAATTATAAGAGAAGAGCGTGTGGTGAGGCTAACAGATTGTTCACACTGCATGTTCATCTTCTTAATAGAAATGTAACACTCACATGAAGAGGAGGAAGCAAAAAAGACAACAAAGACAACATAATGAAGAAAAAATAGACAATTTCATGGAGTTGTGCATCCATAAGGTTGCTGTTGTTGTTGGACGACTAATGCAACTTCACAAAGAGAGCAAATACGTAGAGATGGCTCTGATTTTCCGCTATATGACGACAGTGGGCTCATGCAGCAGTTTAGGCTTCAGTGGGCTGCTCTTACTGACATGTCTGAGGACCTGGGTCCCCGGTAGCATGATGCTAACCTGTGAGCTGATAGTTTTTTATGCATCTCCTCTGTAATCAAACCATTTCCGTTCTTATTTTTCCTGGATTCATTCCTGTTACTTCCTTTAATTCCAGACCTAAGAGTAGCTACATTTTTTCCTGGTTAAAGTTGGAATTAGAGATCTGGCTCATGCAGTTGCTCATAAATCAGAGTTTTATTAATGCAGCTAAAATAATAATACATATTTTTGCCTTAATGCATACAGAGTGTTACAAGTTTTATGCATCTAGCCCCTGGCTTTCACTTTGGGGCTTCTATGACTAATCTATGACTGCTTGTGAATGCAGAAATTAAAAGGAAATGGTGTTTTAAGACAAGGAAATAAGGGAGGAATCCTTTTCCTGGTGGGCATTAGCTTCATCAGCAGTTTGTTTGTATCATACTTTCTCCTACAGACCCTGGATCCTGCAGCAGATGAACACACGGCTGCATCTGGCAGTGATGTATTCAGTATGTACTTTGCAATCATATTGCCAGTGGTGGTTGGAGGAGAAAGACACTAAAAGTTGTTCAAGCATGAGCAGCCGGTGAGGGTTCATGTATGTCATAAGGACCGTAAAAATTGATAATGTACACATATTAACCAGCGCAGAGAGTGATTAGAACCTTTCTTAACCTCCATTGTAGCCTCCAGTCTTCCTCCTGCTGCACCTGCTGGAAGGACATGAAAGCCTCACCGTTTCATAGATAAGACGCGTATGCCTGTTGTGCCAGAATTCACAGCATTGTGAGCTTCACCATGGTAACGGAGATCAGAAGGCAAAGGTCGAGCAAAGCGTAAGTAGTAGTGCTGCTCGGTAGTGGCAGGATGGGGGCGGGAAAACCTCCACATGGGCCTCTTTCCATATACTGAACACGCTCATCATCTCCTGTCCTCCAGCAGCTCTCTACAAGGTTAGTGAGAGTCAATAGCCTTCTGGAAAGGTTAAGGAGACATATAGGAAAGATATCATGCAAACTGTGAACTCTCTGGACCCATAAGAACCGCAAACAGAGTGGCATAACTGTCGTTGTCTATTTTCCATCTGAAAGTGAATCACAGAAAGGTGCTCCGTTTTCCTGTTTGACAGACTCATGAATTCAATATGAGCCATCTATACACAAAGTACTGTGTGAATGTAGAAGCTGAAAGAGCATATAAAATGACCTGAACTGCCAGTTCCTTTACAAAGAACAATCATTACACGAAGATCCATCCTGGAGGAAATCTTGATTTTCCCTTAGATTTTACACGTCCTTTCCGTTAGCCAGTGACTTATTTGTTACTCTCTGTGGCACCGACAGTCCTGTCTTCAGAACTTCCTTTGATTCATCTTTAATTTGCAAAGCACAGAGGATAAGCAGCTATATACCTAAAGTTTGCACATTTGATTTGTGTTGTATGTCATGTGGTGACAATAGAAAAGAAGATGAATAATTTGTGAACCATCGAAAACCTTCACAAAGAAGAAATCCAGCTGTTGTGAACAAATGAGAAAGTCCAATTGAACAACACAGTAAGCGTCACAGGATTAATTAAGAAATTATAAGAGGAGAGACAGACTGGAGTCAGGACAAAGCTGATCACAGCTTTTCCCCCTCTGCACTGGACATATTCTTGCTGCAAACTAAGTGTTACTAAAAGAAACAGTTAGTTTAATCAGCAACTGGTCAGTTACATGACCTAGAACAGGGGTGGGCAAACTACGGCCCGCGGGCCACATCCGGCCCGCCGAAGATTGGTACAGAATTAAGGTTTAATGTGAATGATTGCATTTATTTCATTTTGACTTGTAATGACAGGCATTTCTAGGTCCTAGAAGCAGGGTGAAGATGGGCAGAGGCTCAGCAACTTGCAACAAGCAATTTCAGTCTGAAATAGCCAAGACTTTGAATCTTCCATCATCCACAGTACATAACCTCATCAAAATATTCACAGAATCTTGAGACACGGCTGAAAATCCATACATGGCCTCAGGCGGCACTGCATCAAAACAGACACGTCTCCGCCATGAAAATCCCTGCAAGGGCTCAGGAACACTTCCAGAAATCATCGTCTGTGAACACAGCTCACCGTAACATCCACAGATGCAGGTTAAAGCTCCAGCGTGTGAAGAAGAAGCCAAATGTGAACACGATCCAGAAACTCTGCCTTCTTCTCTGGACCAAAGCTCGTTTAAAATGGATTGAGGAACAGTGGGAAACTGTTCTGTGGTCAGCTGGATCAAAATGGACGCTGCATCCTTAAAATTAAAGAGGAGAGGGACCATCCAGGGCCTGCATCTGTGTGTCAGTGGAAACCTGCACATCTGGAAAGGCTCCATCAAAGCTGAAAGGTATAAACAGGTTTTAGAGCAGCATCTGCTCCCTCCTTCAGGGAAGGCCTTGCATACTTCAGCAGGACAAAGTTAAACCACATCCGGCAGCTTTTGGTTTACGAGATTAACAGATCATTGCCTTCTGCTCTTATTTACATTCTACATAGTGTCTCAACTTTTGCTAAGCCAGCAGCATGATGCTGCTAGCCTGCTGGGTTAGACACAAGTTGCCCTTACATGTTGCATCTCCTGTGCTAGCAGCAACCGCTGCCTCATTATGGGTCCGATCAGGAGCCGGTTTCACCCAAGAATCCAGCTAATGCCTGCTCCTCAGTTGTCTTAAGTCCCTTTTCCTGCATTGAAGAAGTAGGGTAACATGTATGACTCCCACTAGAATACTGATAGCAGTGTTATCATAGACAGTAGTTAGACATTTAGCCTCAGTATGCTGAGGACAACAACGCCTCTAAGCTGCAACAACATGAAATGATGGCATCACACCGGATCCTGGAGGCTGTGTTAGACAGGAAAGAGTGAACTGTCAGCTTCCCCGCAGATGGTAAAAAAGATAAATCAATCAATCTCATCTGTTTTGGTCTACTAGTTGTTGCTGTCGGTTCTAACGCTTTCATGTGAGACGTTGCAGTCGGTCAGTGTTGCGCTGAAAAGGTGAGCTGTGCAAACTCCTGCAGCCCCGAGCACAGCGCCGAGCGCTGTGTTCCCATCAATGCCGATCAGAGACGGAGCCGAACACCCGCAGCTTCCAGCTGGATTCCAAACTTTTCCATTTCACTCTGAAGCCAGATGTCAGTGGGTGTTGCACACTTAAACACCTTGTGAATATTGTGTAAATGGTAATGCGAGGTAGCTGCATTCACACGGGTGCTGCAGAAAGTTTAAACACGCCTGTGACCACAGTCATTCAATCAAACATTCTCACCCTTCTGGGAGAGACTTGTGAATTAAATATGAACATCTATAAAGTTTGACTCCAACTGCCCTGTGAATACAGACACTGAAATAACGGCAGATTGAATGTTTCTTTTTCAATAAGTCATACACTGCAGATTCATGGAAACGACTCCTTATTCTGTTCTAGCATAAAGGGCAGAGACCCCGGTATTAAGATGCGACCTCGCACTGATCAGCAGCATGATCTTTATTTTTAATGGAAAAGGTCTGCAGACAGTTTCAACCAGAACTTATATTTAGCATCCGTCTGTCTCAGTGGACACGATCACTGACTGGGTTGTTATCTTAAGTTTTCCAACTAACAGAGCATGTGGCTTAACAATGCTCACTTCATCTCAGACGCTGTTGTTCCCTCAAGGGGACCAGAGGTTGCCAGGAGCTCCAGTTTGAGCTGGGAGGAAAAGTTCCATCCTTGATGGCTGATTAGAACAATCTCTTCTCAGTGAGATCAAGGGCTCAACTGGAAGCCTCGTTATAAGTTTGTCTGTCTGTGAGCTCTTGCGTTGATCCCTCAGATGAAACTTGAGACCTCCTGGGTGCTGTTAAGAGCCACAGCCTTGGAACATACAGCACTCCGTCCCATTTAAACATCTGAATTTAGTGTGAATAGTTAAATAATGCATCACAACTTTTCAAAGTTAACTGCACAAGCTGCACTCTCCAACAGCCACATAGAACACAATATATATATTTCAATATAACTTATTCATATATCAAGTCGTGAGACAAAGGAGGTAATACAGGGAATCTATTTTTTGGTCGTCATGTCTCTGCGATGAAATTATGTGCATTGAAATTAAGGTGCAAATTTGAAGCAAACCTCTAAGCAAGATCTGTGGGTTCTTGGCAGCGAAGGAGGAACACAACAGGATTCTTGCACATATGCCACGCACATCGGCGAGAAGCTCAGCAGGCTGCCAACACCAAAGTGTTCATCACTCTCCTCCCACTCCTTTTCATAATAGAGCAGAAAAACCCACAGCACCAGAACGAGCCCAACCAATCAGTCGTGGAGATCAAAAAGCAGATGTTCAAGGGGAATGAAATGCCCCGATTGATTGGCTGCAGTGCTGTGGTCCCCACAGCAGTCCTCTAATCGATACGCGAGAGATAAGCAGCAGTCAGCTGCTGACACTGGTGATGAATAACTGCCATGGCTGAGCGGCAACTGATGACTTCTTGATGTTTTGGTCAAGACTCACCAGAACAGCTCGGACCAGAAAATCAAGGGCACGGCTGAACCAGCCAAGCAAGACCTACAGAGCCATGAGAGAAAGAGTGCACCCCCTTTCAATTCCAAGGGTCTCTGTGTCAGGACATAATGAAAAACATTATCTGGTCTTTACCCGGTCTGAAATTAGGTAAATGCAGCCTTGGTTCAATAACAGCACAACATATTTTGCTGTTTAATTGCATATTGAGCAAAAACTAAGCCAGTATGCAGGGTGTGAAAAACTAAGTGAACCCCTGATCCAGCAGCAGTGAGCTGCAGTGATGGTTTCCTGTGGGACGTTATCAGTCTCTCTCATGGTTCTGGAGGAATCTCGGCCACTCTTCTCTCCAGCGCTGCTTCAGCTCATTGAGGTTTGCAGCTTTGGTTTCTGCACAGCTCTCTTAAGGTCCCACCACAGCATTTCAGTCAGGCTGAGGTCTGGACTCTGACTGGACCATTGCAACACCTTGATTCTTTTCTTTTTCCCACATTCTGCTGTAGATCTGCTGCTGTGTTTGGGATCTTTGTCCTGTTGATGAGCCAGTTTCAGCCCAGCTTTAGCTGTGGGACAGATGGCCTCACATCTGACTCTAGAATACTTTGGTATCCAGAGGAGTTCATGGTGGACTCAATGACTGCAAGGTGCCCAGGTCCTGTGGCTGCAGAACCAGCCCAGATCATCAGCCCTCCACCACCGTGCTTGAAAGCTGGTATGAGGTGTTTGTGCTGATATGCTGTGTTTGGTTTCCTCCAAACGTGCTGCTGTGCATTATGACCAAACATCTCCACTTTGCTCTGGTCTGTCCAAAGGACATTGTTCCAGAAGTCTTGAGCTTTGTTCAGATGCAGCTTTGCAAACCTAAGCTGTGCTGCCATGTTCTTTTTAGAGAGAAGAGGCTTTCTCCTGCAGCCCTTCCAAACAAGCCATCCTTGTTCAGTCTTTTTCTAACTGTGCTGTCATGACCTTTGACCTTTAACATGCTAACTGAGGCCTGTAGAGTCTGAGATGTAGCTCTTGGCTTTTTCACCTTGGGGTGAACTTGCTGGGACGTCCACTCCTGGGAAGATTGACAGCTGTCCTGAATGTTTTCCACTTGTGAATAATCCTTCTCTCTGTAGAATGATGGACTCCAGATAGTTTGGAAATGGCCTTATAACCCTTCCCAGACTGATGGGCAGCAGCAGCTGCTTCTCTGAGATCATTGCTGATGTCTTTCCTCCTTGGCATCGTGTTAAACTGACAGAACTTCTGCTTTTATAGAGCTGCTCACACTGTCTGATGATCAATTAATTATATCTGATTAGCAGCACGTGGCAGCTACTTACCCTCTTAATTCCTGTGGGAGTTTTCTGCGTTTTTGTTGAGTTTTTCATCAACATATAATGACACAATGTAATAAGTTATGAGTCGTTAGTCACCTGAGGTTGCTACACTTTGGATATGTAAAACCTTACAGTTGAAAGTCTTTTTCACAAGACTGTTGATCACACTCATAAGAAATTAATCGAGCCATCAATTGTAAAAACCAAAGTACCCTTTAATCCTGCAGGCCAGCACCCACATAATACGACTGTCTCTTTTGATTGGGAGACATCACACGTGTAACCGCCAATTGGTTGGAGTTTAATCTTCGGAAGGATAGAGTTAAACTTAACACAGCAGCCTGGATAAATTACCTGGAAAGGAACCACTGTTATCGCCCTGTTTGTTTTCCAAAAGACAATAATGAAATAAATAAATGAAAAAAAAAATGAAAAAAAGAATGGCTCAGAGAAAATGAAATGATGGCGTGGCTGTGTTTTGTGAAATTGTGCTGTCAAACGTTTCTCCTTTCTAATTTCCTGGAGCGCAGATGATGGAGCATGTGTGCTGACAGCTGAATCAGATAAAAAAGGAAAAAAAACTTCTCTTTTTCCACCTCACAAGCATTTTTATGCCACATTTATAAATATAATAATGAAACAATTAGTTTGTGGCAAATGACGTTTGACAGATACAATGACCTTGTGTGTTCTGTAAATTTTTTTGATGTGGTCATTCATTAAAGTGTCAAAGCTGACAAGAGCAGATTTAAATACAAAGTACAGGGACTGAGCCCTGAAAGTAAGGAACTTATTTACCAGGAAAGCGTTATTTAAATGCTGCTTATCTATACCTTTGGAAGCAGGTGGAAGCTTCCAAAGATGCTCAAATTAAACATGCGTCTAAAAATCGATTTAACTGCTTTAAAAACGAACAAAAAGCTTTTAGAGGAAGCAATCCTCTCAGTGTGTGTACGTCTGAGTCCGTCTGATGGGACCGTCCCAGCACAACTGTCACTTCGCTCCCCTGTTACAGGTGCTCCACACAGGGGAGCTGGCAGCTCTGACGGACGCCTCCTCCTCGGGATTTATGGGAAATGACAGCTCCCGCTACATAAAGCCGAAGTGGTCGGGGAAGGGAGAGACAAAGGAAGTTCCAAACCACGAGTGCACGGCGCTGACACTAGCTGCAATTTATTTCCAGGCAGTTCTGGTCGGAAATGCGACGTTCATCCTTTTGGGCCCGGAGACTGAGTGAATGAGGAGGGAGAGGAGGAGAGAGCCCCACCCTTAATCTACTTCCTCTGTTTGTGGTAATGGTCTATAAGTCTTTCTGCCAGCGAAAATCACATTTCTTACATGGCTGACTCTTGATGAATTATTTCACATTTCACTTACTTACCGTACCTTTGCAAAAGTTAATCTACACCGATGACGTTAAGGGAAAATTTCACAGCTCGAAAATGAACGGCTCCCCTTGTTCAAACTCAAAAGGTGTGGAGCGTGTGGCTCCTTAAAAAGTCCATTTCAAACTCAATCATTTAACCGTTTGACAGCACATCTGAATGCACACGGGCCAGGCCCACCCTGTGATTTTCTATGTATTTAAATATGGACCATCTTTAATTGAGCAGAAACTGCTGTGGAGAACAGTGCTGAACTAATACTGAGGCTGAAATATCATTACGCTGATGGAAGCCGGGCTCTCTGACTTTTATTGGCAGCTTGTGAGCTAAATGTGTGGTTCAATTCAGAGGCGGCCATAGCTGCAGAGGCAAAGTAATCGACTTTGGGACAAAATGGTGTGGAAAATGACGTGTAGGTCTTTGCCTAAAGCCAACCGCGCGCAGGCAGAAATCTATCAGTCAGGTGCACACCAACATTGGCATTTACACAAATGTGATTTAGGCGACGATACTGGAGGAGCCGATGTGCTGGACCAGTGCTTTTACTGAAAGAAAACTAGAGTTTAAAGCCATGCAATCTGCAGCTCCTGCTGCTCAAAATGTCTGTGCATTTGGTTTCAGTTCGAATGCTATCATGTTTCCATAAAACAGTGTTTTACTTATGAAACCCTGCAGCATTTTGGAACATATTTAGGTCGGGGTATCATGAACCTTGTGAGCAATTCACTCTGAATTTTAAATCTCTAACCTCATTCAAGTCGGCTCTTTCTCTCTCAGCCAGTAGGAAATCAGCCTTTTGTTTTGAGATCAACACAAGATTCACTGCTGTTCCACACTACTGTGCTGTGAGTATTTTTGGCTCAGTGCTGCCAAAGTTTGGACACAGCCATTTATAATTCTCTTGCAAGGAAAGCAGCTTGCTTCTTTTACCCAAACAGACTCCATGGGATGCAAACTGGCCTGTGCCGTCATCACAGAATCACAATCTTTCTGAAGCCGAAAGAGCTTGACCAGGAAACCAAACAAAAATCATCACAATAAGACACAATTAAACAGCAATTATGTAAAAAGCCTTTTTTTAATGCTCTGGGAGTGCCTACACTAGCGGTGTTACATCAGCTTCTAAAGCTCAGATTCACCGCCTCTCTCCCAGCAGCAAGCCTGGAGGAGCTACAGTCACACCCACACACTTGCACGCATACACACACATACACTTGCTGAACCACAAAGCAGATCAAGTGTGCCTGGAGAGCTCTATAGAGAGGCCAGTTTTCCTCATTAGACCGCATGTGCAGCACTCTCCAAAAAACCCCTCACTCTAATCACTGTCACCAGACCTCGGCTGAAAAACAGATAATTAATGTTGGGCCCTGCCTCAATCAGCCTCCATGCTAAACAGCCGTGTGTACATATGTGTGCGCACGTGTGTGGGTGTCTGCATTTGTCTATTTGGAGTCTGTCGATGTAGGAGGGCCCCCCCCCCCCTCCGGGGATTGTGGATGCTCGAGCCATCCACAACAACGATTTCTCTCAGGCTCGCATTAGCTCTCAGAACAAACACAACCCGGATAATGCACGTTTCCAGAATTTACAGGAGGAATGTGCTGCTTTCTGACAAAAAGGGGTTTGCTGCCTCTGTTTTGTGGCATCTCCTCCGTCACCGACTCTAATGTCTCGCCCCTTCTGCTCCGCGACTGCCCTTTTATTTCCCCTTCACCCATTTATTACACGGAATGGACTCCTTAATCGAATGCTTTGCAGAGCAGATTTATTTATGTTCTCTTTTTCCTTCCTAAAGGCAGTTATTAATATTATAAATATTTGATGATACTTTGTGTGACCCTGCAGAGAATGACGGAGAGGAATTGAAGGTTAATGCCGGGGGTACAGACTGATTAAATGGCGAGTGAATGGCAAAAGCCTGTGCAGGGCCGCTATAAACTTTCTAATAAAATGGACTAAGTAAACACTGTTCGCAGGAGAATTTCGCTATAGGACTTTAAAAAGGTAATTTACAAAAACACATTTCCCTTCCTGCCCTTTGGTGATGAACAAACATAAAAATAGTTTCATTTTCTTTCTGTCGGTTTTCAGATATATGTCCCCAGACCCCGACCCCCCCCCAAAAAAAGAAAGAGGTGAAAGGAAATTCATGCGTAGTCCTCAAAGCATTCAAAACATTTGGAAAAAAAAAAAAACTCAATAGCAATTTGTTTTCTGACACAAAAGACTGAGAAGGTCCACAATCAATTTTCCCATGAAAATCCACAAAAGCAAATACTTCCTTGTAGTTTGTTCCCTTGTTGCCAAACATTTGCCAGGTCAACATCTTTTAAACATGAATGTTTCTGGTCTTCTTATTTGGCTGTGACAGGATATTCTTCAAAACAAGACATTTTGAGTTGGGTAGTTGAAGGGTGAAAAATGCACGTTCCTCATAGATCATTAAAGATCATTATCATGTCATGTTGTGCCAGATACATCAGCCTCTTTGGCTGAGTAATGTACACATGAAACCTCATTTTGGTTTCTACAAACACAAAACAGCACAGTGTTTTCAGCACATACGAGTGGAATTAACTGTTTCTTTTGCAAGACATTAAGCAGGAAAATGTGTTGACAGATGTGGAGCCAAGCTGTGTCTTCACAGACAAATAATATGATATCTGCATGAATATATGTACACGTGATAATCAGTCGATGTATCTATATCAGAATTTATCAAGTCATTGGCATTGCTCTAGTCTATAGAGTATTTTTCCATGAGCTGGAGGACTTATCCTGAGTGACAAGCAGTCAATGGTATGGCCCAACAGTTCCTCATGGTGCCAATAAGGGTCTCAAAAACATGGCTGAAGTTTCATACATATTAAACCAGCAGACGTCAGCTTGCAGGATGGGACATGTCAGAGCTGGCAATCAGGAGCAAGCAGTCAGTGTCGCTTCCTGAGTGAGCCAAGTTACAACTTACTGAAACTTTACCCGAGAGAAATGGAAAACATCCGCAGCATTCACTGGAAGTTACCTAAAAACCAACCGTAAATAGTCATAAAATAACCGTAAAGGCTGTAAATAAGGCATGTCTAACAAATCCTATATGCCGAAATGCTATCTAAGTTAAAGCTAAATGAAGTTTTAGACAAGATGGAGGCTATATTTTCTTATTTTTAATTTTTTTTTTAAATTGGCTGGAATAATTTGGTTAAACTGAGATTAAAAAGGATCATTGTGAAGTCGTAAGTATGTACAAACCCATCTACTTTAGGATAACAGGTTAATCTAGCATTAGCGACACGCTATTAGCCGTTTGCTAATGTAGCTAATGTAGTGAGCCAAGTTACAACTTACTGAAACTTTACCCGAGAGAAATGGAAAACATCCGCAGCATTCACTGGAAGTTACCTAAAAACCAACCGTAAATAGTCGTAAATAACCGTAAAGGCTGTAAATAAGGCATGTCAAACAAATCCTATATGCCGAAAAGCTGTCTTAGTTAAATCTAAATCAAGTTTTAGCCAAGATGGAGGCTATATTTTCTTATTTTTAATTTTTTTTTTTAATTGGCTGGAATAATTTGGTTAAACTGAGATTAAAAAGCATCATTGTGAAGTCGTAAGTACGTACAAACCCATCTACTTTAGGATAACAGGTTAATCTAGCATTAGCGACACGCTATTAGCCGTTTGCTAATGTAGCTAATGTAGCTAATGTAGTGAGCCAAGTTACAACTTACTGAAACTTTACCCGAGAGAAATGGAAAACATCCGCAGCATTCACTGGAAGTTACCCAAAAACCAACCGGAAATAACCGTAAAGGCTGTAAATAAGGCATGTCAAACAAATCCTATATGCCGAAATGCTATCTTAGTTAAAGCTAAATGAAGTTTTAGACAAGATGGAGGCTACATTTTCTTATTTTTCAATTCTTTTTAAAGTTGGCTGGAATAATTTGGTTAAACTGAGATTAAAAAGCATCATTGTGAAGTCGTATGTACGTACAAACCCATCTACTTTAGGATAACAGGTTAATCTAGCATTAGCGACACGCTATTAGCCGTTTGCTAATGTAGCTAATGTAGTGAGCCAAGTTACAACTTACTGAAACTTTACCCGAGAGAAATGGAAAACATCCGCAGCATTCACTGGAAGTTACCCAAAAACCAACCGTAAATAGTCGTAAAATAACCGTAAAGGCTGTAAACAAGGCATGTCTAACAAATCCTATATGCCGAAATGCTATCTTAGTTAAAGCTAAATGAAGTTTTAGACAAGATGGAGGCTACATTTTCTTATTTTTCAATTCTTTTTAAAGTTGGCTGGAATAATTTGGTTAAACTGAGATTAAAAAGCATCATTGTGAAGTCGTATGTACGTACAAACCCATCTACTTTAGGATAACAGGTTGATCTAGCATTAGCGACACGCTATTAGCCGTTTGCTAATGTAGCTAATGTAGTGAGCCAAGTTACAACTTACTGAAACTTTACCCGAGAGAAATAGAAAACATCCGCAGCATTCACTGGAGGTTACCTAAAAACCAACCGTAAATAGTCGTAAAATAACCCTAAAGGCTGTAAATGAGGCATGTCTAACAAATCCTATATGCTGAAATGCTATCTTAGTTAAAGCTAAATCAAGTATTAGCCAAGCTGGAGGCTACATTTTCTTATTGTTAATTTTTTTTTTTAATTGGCTGGAATAATTTGGTTAAACTGAGATTAAAAAGCATCATTGTGAAGTCGTAAGTATGTACAAACCCATCTACTTTAGGATAACAGGTTAATCTAGCATTAGCGATACGCTATTAGCCGTTTGCTAATGTAGTGAGCCAAGTTACAACTTACTGAAACTTTACCCGAGAGAAATGGAAAACATCCGCAGCATTCACTGGAAGTTACCTAAAAACCAACCGGAAATAGTCGTAAAATAACCGTAAAGGCTGTAAATAAGGCATGTCTAACAAATCCTATATGCCGAAATGCTATCTTAGTTAAAGCTAAATCGAGTTTTAGCCAAGATGGAGGCTACATTTTCTTATTTTTAATTTTTTTTTTAAATTGGCTGGAATAATTTGGTTAAACTGAGATTAAAAAGCATCATTGTGAAGTCGTATGTACGTACAAACCCATCTACTTTAGGATAACAGGTTAATCTAGCATTAGCGACACGCTATTAGCCGTTTGCTAATGTAGTCAAAACAGAGTCAAAGACTCGAGTTACTGAGCTAATAGCAGGTCATTGGATATGAAAGCAAAGATAGTTAATTCTAATAATTAACTCGGTTGACGACGAGCTCGGTTTCTGCTTCTGATGCGACATGAAGCCACATAAAGGAAAGAACCAGGGAAGAATCCAGAAATCAGAGGCTCAACAACTTTCTACCTCATTCTGTGTCTGCGGCGTACAAACAAAACTACCTGGTTTCCTTCTACAAGCAAAGCAAATACGAAGCTATCTTTGGAAAAGCCACATAGAAGAAATGAGAATGAAACATGTTTCCAGCGAGTTGTCTGAAGTGAATAAACTAGACGCCACAAAGCATCAGTGTAGGTTATGTTGCCATTTGTTGTAATTCAGCAGAAGAAGCGGCCGTCCTAACTAGGAACAAAGCGTATAAAAAATTCAGCTGTGGTGGACATCAATAAGGGAAAATACAGAGAGCTCTTCTTCAGGAAGTTATTCTATCTCTGGGAGTATCTGAGATATCATATATCTGGGAAGACGCCAGTCACTCATACGAGTTTAGAATTTATTGTTCACTCGCTTGGACTGGAAACAGCTGGTGAGTCACAGTTCTTGGTACGGCTTATAAACATTTAGTGGATCAGTGGAAGTTTTCTTTTTTTTTCCCTTTCACCTTTTCTTATACACATCTTCTAAATGTCAACAGTGGTAATGGAAGCTCAGCTATTATGGCAAATGCCAGCAGAGGGAGTTAACTACATTATTATAGTTTCTGAGACCATGTTAAAACTAAGTAATTACTCTGATAACTGTAAAGAAATATCAGCAAGTTAACTGTTGGCTGCCAGTAAAGGATAAATTATCATTTGATTCACTATTTCTCACATGGGTTATTACACTGGTGGAAAGGGCATAACAGCAGTGTTGAGTTCTTACATTTTCAGTGTTTTTAGGACCTCAGACAGATCTCCAAAAACAAGCATAACTGTGCACATGGATAGATTGAAAATGACTTAAAATAAAGAAAATGCACAGTGAGCTGACCCCTGAAGGATGCTATCAGCTCGGAGGCTGCTCTCTGAAGACTTGAGTCCTTTTTAATCACATGTAGGTTTGCATATCTACTAAAAGCTGGCAAATGGAGTCGCGCTGCAACTATCTCGTATTTTATCAGCAGCACTTTCACCCTGCAATCACCATCTTCCTCACGCAGTGTTTTGAGGCAGTGCTCCACTTCCCAGGCTCCGCTGTGAAATCAATTCTGCTTTCTGGCTTCCCATCAATAAAAAAAACCCCAAAACAAAACAAAGTATCTTAAAGATTTGCAGCACATGTCCATCATCAGTGAATTGTGGTATTCATGAGTCTTTGAATAGGCATTTTCTAAGAATGTTGGCAAATGAAAACGGGCCCCAATTACAGCATCAGCTTTCATACTCTGCAGCACGAGCAGCGCTGCATCTTTGTCAGGACTGAAACACGTGTGATGGGTTTGCAATCGTAATCAGAAGTCAGCAAATTAGTAAATTCCATCGCTCATTATTCAAGATGTGCAATTACTGGAATCCAATATTCCAAAGTTAGGTGGAAAAGAAGAAGAAAACACCCCGAAGGAGCCGAACCCCCCTCTTCCAGTGGACATAATTTAATCAGCAAAGTATCTGATTAAACCGTTTAAAAGGCTGCGGCATACAACATTTATTGACTCCCCAAATGTGTCTTTCTTTATACATTCAGACATGACTGAATAAATGATTTGAAGCTGACATATATAATTCGACCTTGTCAGAAGCTGAGCTCCATCCCCCCACATTTCCTTGTGTATGCTGTGTAATTGAGCCTTCAGGGAGAGTGGAGAGACTATCTGGTCCTCACTTTGTAAGGATCTGTATTGATGATCACAACCATCTAATCAATAGGAGCATACACGCGATCAAACAGGAATAAATATGGCGTCACAGCTACTTATCTGGCTTTCACCAGCTGTTTAATATTTGCAAAGATCACAGACTTACGTTAACAGCACCTCGGGGGTACCCACTTTAAAGTGAAAGATATATGTAATTAAATATGTTTCCTTGCATAAAAGCCTATTAACTTCTCTTCAATATATTTCTTGACAATGACACATACACCGTGGAAACGCTCCATTTAAATTGGTCAGAAGCAGACGGGCTTTCCGCATTCAAATTACAGAAATTTCCTATGAAAGCCACAGGCAACTCTGAAATGAAAGTTGCATTAATTGAGAGAATTTAAATTACTTTTTGCGGTGCAGCTTTTGTAATCTTCCTCCGCCACAAATTTCCCAGCTTTGATGGTGGTTGGTAAAAGTTTCCCTTGAAACTCTGAAGTAATCATCTGTTTTCCAGGTTTGTTTTTCACCTGCCTCGTGTGGGAAAATGGGAAAAACAGAGGAGGAAAGGATACATGATTGCCTTGTTTACCTTGACTTAATACTGTGTCTGTGTGTGTTAAACCACGAGGATTGAGAAAATTCACCAAGGCCAGATGGGGATGTCAATCTGAAGCTTTTCATTCACTTTTGCTGACACATCCGCAACTGGAGCCTCGGTGGGTCCCGAGAGCCACTGCACATTTCTAACAGTCAAAATCAATCGCTCATTTGGATTCAGCAACTTGGAAAACATGAAAAATATCACCTATGGCAGCAGAACATGCCAGAAAAATCATTAGAATTAGAAATGAACAACAAGTTTAAAGTACAAACTTCAAAAACAGGCACCAGGAGCTAAACTTTAAGCATAAACGGCTACATGTGATCCATGTTAAACCATGTAATAAAAATGCAAATACTTTATTTCTTACTCCAGGAGTTTATAGTCCAACAACAAATCGAATATATTGCGGGGTGTTTAACATATATACGTTTTCATTTTCTGCATTTGCTCATCAGATTGTCAAAGCAAGTGAAGCGCCACACAATATCCTGGGCTTCACAAATGTAATATAACCTGGAATGCAATGGGCCAGTGTGGTGCAGCTGCAGCATTAGGGCCAATGGGAGCTCTTTAAATGAGAGTGTGGCTGTAAACACCACGTCTACCGTCTCCCCCTTGCCGGCATTACTAGCGAAGCTGATGACAAGTGCCGCGCAGCCCTCTAGTGCCTTTAATACAGCAAGAGCATTCTCCAGGGGAAATGCAATCTGTGTCCTCTGTACAGATCCACTGTCTGCACTTCCCCGCATGTGAGCGGCTATCATATTATACTCCCCGCTCTCGAAATGGGAGAAGGAAATGGGAAATCGCCTCGGCTAGAGATGAACTAGGAACATAATCAAAAAATAGTGTGGCACAAACGGCGCAGATCAGCCCGGCATGCAGACCTCCCCTGGCTTAGCGCTAAATAATAAGCAGTGGGGTTGCTCGGGATGGCTTGTGCCATTGAGGAGAAAGTACGCCCCTTTTTTATTTATTTTTTTTTACCCCTCAGGCATCTATTGGCTTATAGCAGCTTATACGTTTAAGATGGGAGATAAGAACAGAGACGCGTCCCTCATGTGGTGATCCCACATTCCTTTATAGCCAATAAAAACAGCCGAACTGCACAGACAAAAGGCTCACAACATGAGTGTGTCAAACATTTCCAGCTGACCTTCCTGATTACTGGAGTGCTTTTTTAATCTAAACCAAACATGGGAAAATAAAGGCACAATGTTCAGAAGATAAAAGTCGTCCTGTTAAAGTGAGGGAAAAGGTCTCAAAGTACGAATCGGACTTTTTCGGGGCTGTTTGTGTTCGCCTTCTGTGCTCTGCTGTAAATGCAAGACAAAGCCCGATCCAAACAGCGGAAACACATTAAGAAAATGCAATTGTTTCATTGCTATTTTTGCCCACCTGAAAAAGACAAAGACAGTTGAACAGAGGATGGTTGGCGAGTGTAGAGTGAAGTCACAGTGTGTTTGAAGAGAATGTGCTGCACACGTGTGTGACACAAAGTGTGTGTGACAGCGTTAAGCCTGAGTGAGAGGTGAAAGGACTGCTGTACTCACAGTTGTGCTCTTGTTTCCCTGTGGTCTGCCGGCGTGTCAGAGTTTCATCCTCTCAGCGTCTCTCCCTGGGCTGGGCTTCCTCTTCCTCTTCTGACCAAAAGGTGTGAGGAGGAGGAGGAGGAGGGGATACACGGATTGAGCGCTAAGGAATGAAAAACGAAGAGAGAGAGAGAGGGGAAGAAGTGGAGGAGGAGGAGGGAGTGCGAGCGAGCTGGAAGAGAGAGAGAGTGTGGATGGAGGGAGGGCGAGCGGTGGCTTGCGATTGGCCTGTCAGTCCGGGAGAGGGAGCGTTGGTCTCGGCGGTGTAAGGGCGGCGGGCTGCCTGCACCCCAGTCCGTCTGCCGGCTTCTCCGACTTAAACACCAGAGCTGCTTGAGCCGATTCCTACAACAACACAACACACACACTGGCTGGCTCACGACTCACACTCTGAACACACACACACACACACACACAGAGAAGAAGAAAGAAGGAGGCTGATCACACACACACACACAGAGAAGAAGAAAGAAGGAGGCTGATAGAGGGAGGCAGACATTTTCAGAGGGCTGATGACAGCTTCAAGCTGAAGCTTCTCCTTGGCTCCTCATCAGTGACAGGTACTGAGGAACAGGAGACAGAGGAAGGCTCTTCCTCCCATTCACACGCCTCTACACGCGCACACACGTGCACACACAAATCACCCGTCCACATCCAACACACCCTCCTCCCCTCCCCATCTCAATTACCATAGCCGCGGCAGATGTATTGTGCTTGTCAGCTCTCAAGCAAGGCTGAGGAGGAGATGTTGGCTAACTTCTCTCATCTAATTTAACCAAGCTATAATCAGGCCACACTGTGGAGCTCATTTATGGTCAGACTGGACCCAAGGAGACACGGACAAACTCCTAGTAGCTCAGCCCAGGTCAGAGAGCAGCAGGCTGCAGCCATTTTCAACCAGAAAACACAAACAGTGAAGAGAGTTGACTTGAAAAACAAGACCCTGGTTACACAAAAATGTAACTGATACAGGATGCTGCTCATCTTAGTGAACCCACACCCTAAATATTTCAAAAATAAGATTCAGTCCAAACGAGAGGCTCTGTCAAGGATATTAAGCCTGACATTTCTGCAGTTGACGCCCAGTTTGCAGCCGAATGTCAAGCGGCGATATTTTTTCCCCTCATTAAATGTTGTGCCCGGTCAACAGCAGGCCGGCTCCAATCGGCTCCACACAATGTCCCATGAATCCCATCTCCGTCCTCTTCACTCCACCAAATTCAATTAAAAAGAGAAATTGGCAATTAGATCACTGTTATGATCCTGTAACAATGATCTAATCTGTAATTCATTGGCTGGTGTTCCCCTGGGGTGGGTGGGGGGCAGCTTGATGGAGTGGCGCAGAGACTTCTTGGCATTCACCTCGACTCAGGCGGTGCACAAGGGCGCGGGCGGCGCTGTGGGACCAGGGCGCTAACGCAGGCTAACGTAGTCGCCTCCGTGGGCCTCGGTTTGCCTGCGGCAAGAACGCAACCTGTGACACGCACCCGTTTGTTGTGCTCTCGCATGCATGAGAGCTGGCTGCGGGTTGCATGTGTGATATATGAGCACCCGAGAGGACACACGGAGCCACAGCTGGCGTGCAAAAAGCCAGAGATGTACACAAACACTGGCTCCTCTCCTGGGAGGAGAATTTTTTACTCCTTAATTGAATTATGTCAATTCCATTTGCTTAATGAAGGGGAGGGGGTAGTTTGCCCTTTCTGGGGCTTCAGGCTAACAATCACATTGAGACATAGTGGGTGGAGGTGGTTAAAGGAGCACAGGGTAGAAATATCCAGACTGGAACCAGTATCTCTCACTGGAGTCATGCTACTGGCACAGCGCTGCGGCTCAGCCACATGTGGACCATCTGCAGCACTTAGCATCACTGCTCTGACCTGCCACAGCCATGTTGGGGATTTGTTACTTAAAAGGCTTGTTACCTGGCAACATTTTTCATACATTTACCACTTTTTTTTTAATCTTATCATCCACCTCATGGTGCTTATATTTAGTCAGGGGATAAAAGCAGTGTCCTTTAAAGGAAAAACACACACCTACTCAGAGCCAGTGTCAACAGGAAGCAAACCGACTATCATATTTAGGAGTGTGTGGGATTGCGACACACACAGACACAGAGGCAGGATACACACAAGCAGGAAAAGTGTGATTGCTCTGCTTCGCTCGTTTAGCACTTCTAAGGCAGAGATCCCCAGAGGGCACCCATCACATCCAGTTACTGTAGCGCACAGACACGACCGAGCCCCACCTGGCTGCTCTCACCTCAATCTGTAGGAGGCAGGAGGCACTCGCACCATGACGCTCCCTTTCTCACTTACACACACACATCATTCACCTGAGATCAAAGATGTGGTCACACACACACACACACAGATACCTCACACCAAAGATTAAGAGGACTGTCGGCCATGCAGACTCTTACAAACTCGTCATCACGCTTTTTAGCTCGTTACAGATCTGCTGCTCGTCTGAAATCACAAAAGTACATTGTTGAAACGCCTGTGGTTACTTACTGTATCGCTGTCACTCTGACTTTTCCTGGAAGGTGTGAAAAAGCCCATGAATCCCCAGCTAATAATCCTGTAAGAAAGATTTCTAACCTTAACAAATGTGCTGTAATCAACATAAAATGAATGAAATGTGTCAGCCACAGAGCATCATTAACAGACTCGCTTAAAGAAGAGGACTAATGAGATGGCACTGCTTTGGCTGTTGAGTCATGCTGATGGTATCAGGTGCTGAGAAGAGGATGTAATGGCGTGCTCAGGGGTGCTACCCCAACAGATGCAAACAACAGATAGCTTGATTGGGAGTGTGGATGGGGTGGGAACGAGGGGGTAAAGGATATGGAGGAGGTCTGGTCGGTGATTAGTGAGCTCCCTTGCTGGTTGAGCATGACTTGTCACAGGTTGACATGGGATGCAATTATAGAAGGGAAGTTTCCCAGCCCCTCAGGCATGTGCCAGGCACGCTGTCAGCGCCGGCTGATGTGTGGGCTCTTGGCACTGCCAAAGGTGTCGCGGGCGCTTATGTGTGCACAAAACTGCTACACCCCCTTAAAATTGTCCTTAGTTTTCCACATGCTTCGGATGATGACTGTGTTCACGAGTGGGAGCACACAGTTACCTTTTGTTTGAGTATTAGTTAAACCCTACTCCTCTCCCAGGCTTACCTCCATCTCGCCCTTTATGTCCTCTGAAGCTACAAGGTAAAGCCAAAACACTTGTGATTCTGCTGCTTCCTCACGCTGTTCCCACATCATCTTCTTTTCCTGTAGCAGCCTGCATGCCACTCTGCCAGCAGTGCGAATAAGCTCTATAAGACCCAAGGCAAATTAACACAGTGGGACACTACATTTCTGTTCCACTTGCCTCTTCCTCCTCATCGTCTTCTCTTTTAACCCCCCCCGTTCCTCCGCACGTCACAAATCAAAGTGTGCACCTCAGCACTGGCTGCACGTCATGGGACTGCATCTTAAAATGAATTTCAATGTCCTCCATTGGCTGATTCCCGTCTATCCCACAGTGGGAGAAAACACCAAACACCAGTGGGTTTTTTCAACCAAAGACAGATGGCCATCTGAGCATTTGTCCAACCTTTCCTTTTATTTTATCAAAACCACTTTTTTTTTCTTTACAAAATTGATTTGTACTGAGACTTCCATACCACCATCTAGTGGCTTGAAAGCCATACTAGTGGGCCATCAGGTGTGATTTTCCACTTCAGACAATTTTTAGGGGGGGGAAATGGCCTGAAATTGGATTCTTTGGCAGCTCACAGTTCCTCTAAACTAGCCTCTGGCAGCACAATACTTAGAGGCACCGCTTCTCTGCTATCATTTCCAGAAAGTTCTAAAGATGCTACCACTAATCCTGAGAGAGGAGGTGGAGCAGCAGCTCTGGCTCTGATGCTTTGTGGCATCCACACCAACAGACACAGACACATACAAAGAGCTCATATAACATGGTTAGAGCCCAGTAAATAGGATGAAGACATGAAAAGTGTTGCATTGGTTATCAGCAGGCCTAAAGAAGTCATCTGCAGCTACGTCCTGCTGGTGGTGTTAGTTAGCAGGACGCCTCCACCTCGGGCCCTGCTGTGATCACACAGCAGAGGAGCTTATGATGCCTCCTTGCCCCTAACAGTTCAGAGCCCAACACCCTGACCAAGAGGGCCTGATTAAATTGGAGGAACAAGGGCTAATTAAACAGGGTATGATCAGGCAGTGAATTATTTAACACTGCCCACAAGTACTGATGACTCCTCTTTAGATCCTGAATCAAAGACTACTTTTTGTGGCTTTTGTTGCATCCTCCCACTTAGCTCGGTCTTTGCAGCTGTTTTACAACATTTGCACGACTGCTCTTTCATCTCTTAAATGGTGCCATTCAGTAGCGGCGCTGCAGTCGTGAAACAGTCACAGGCACAAATGCAGGGCCGGGGCTTGTGAAAGATAACATTATGTGTTAACAGAAGACAAGGAGAAAGAGACTCCGACGTCCTTTCAAATCAACACAGAATGGGCGACAGAAATATCTCTTTGAGGACAAATCTAACAAAGGGGAAGCATTAACTTTAGTGTCCTTTCCTTTAAAGAGAGTCACCCCTGAATTGTGAATTTTTAAATAAATAATCCTACTTTTTTGGCATGCTTTTTCGCTGACGCTGAGATTCAAGCTGTATGACCGAAAGTTCACATGGAAATTCATGTATTCATTCACCCAGCAGGGGATGGCGCTTTCCATTTCTTTTCTTCAGACAGCAGTACTCCATGCGGACCAATTTCAGACTTTCTGATCACCCACAGCACCGTGCACATCTTTCAATAGCTACAAGGTTGTAACTGCCAAACAAGCCCACAGAAAATCACTGACCCTTGACAGGCTGGAATACAGACAGATAAAAAAAAGGTTCACTGCCTTATAAACATTAAATTATGCATTTACAATCTGTTCATCCTGAAACAATTAACCTCCAGAAAGCGACTGGAGCACAGGAGCATCTCAGAGCTGCACAACATACTTCCTTCATTATGGATTTCATTTGTTCTCACACCACTCGGTCTGCTGTAACTTTAAAGAAAATCATATATTTCAAGTCGGTGGACTTTGAAGAACCTGCAAATATTCTGATTGGTTTCAAGACACAGCATCACACTGGAAACCCTGATAATGGAGGAAAGCCTTGACACACATGGTAGAAGTGTGTGCTTTACCTCAGATTATCTGCTTCTTTCTATCTATTATCTCCTTTTTGTTTACATCACATTTAAGATGTAAAACTAGCTGAATGTGAAACAATATGCGGGCATGCACTGCTTTAACTGAGATGTTTGATAAATGCGTCTGTTTTTCACCAACTGACACAATATCCCGAGGTCTTAATGAAATACCTGCGATACGCTTTGGTGCAGTTTAAGATGGGTGCAACTCAATCACCCTTAAAGTAGGCCTACGTTGCTGCTTCCTCCCCTGAGAGCTCACACCGCCACAGCCACAACGAGAGAAGAAGCAAAACAGTTCTACCAAGTAGTGTGAGAAAGGTAGCCTACACAGAAAAATCCTTTCTAAAGTGAACTACATTCTATAAGCCGCCACTTTTCTCCCAGGCTTTGAGCACCACGTGCAGCTAAGATGTTTTTTTATTTTTTTTTCATGCCTCGTAACATCAGACCGATACAATTAACGAATAGTTCACAGTGGTCCAATTAAATTGTACGATAAATCAAACACTTACCCTACTAAAATATTGTAAATCAGTCATTTGGACTCACCCTCAACATGGAAAACAGACGAAGAAATGCAAAAAGGCATTTAATTACTTTTCCTGGTAGGTTAAGGTTGTTTTTTTTTAATTAGCGTGTTACAGGCACTGTTCGAAAAAAAGTATGTTACCGATAGGTATTTAAGTTAAAACCATCAGTGTTAAAGGCACTGGTCAGAAAAAAAAGCATTTGCAGTATGTATTTGTTTATGTTACCCATGAAATTAAAAGTTGAAAAATCCTCACCTGTACCATTATCCAGTGAAGCCTATTCAAGTACAAAGTGGATTTTCTTTTTAAAATGAGAGGGTGCGGCTTATATTCAGGTGCGCTCTATAGTCCGGTATATCACTGCTGATGAGAATTAACCGTTTATAACAAGCCTAAAAGCTAGAGTTTTGACTTGCTATTTCTCAGATACAGGGAATGCAGCATGATGGGAGATTGTGGGTGGAGCTAAAGATAAGGAGCTTGTATTATTCTGCTGTGAAATAACAGCAGGCTGCAGCTCACTTAATGAGGTAATTTTGACTTTTGGTCACTTTAAACAGAAGATATGATCCAAAGTACAAAGAAAAAGTTTTTTGTCATATACACCCCCCCTCCCGCCTTTAATTTGGAGTGTGATCTGCTTTTCAGAGAAGCCCAAAAGTTGGCATTATCAAATAATTAGATAACATTGGTGCCAAAAACTTTCCTAATTTGATTTCTTTTCCCTACTTAGTCAGTCCATTGGTTATTATTTCCATCTTCACAGGGTCTAAGCTACACGAATGGGGGTCTGCATCTGGGGTCGAGAGGTGCAGATGCACACATGGTGCAGTGAATTAGGAGGAAGTTATTCCATATTCACAATTAAATCTGTTACTGTTCTATTATTATTTTAAAAAAAGCCTTCAGAAACTAAAAAAAAAGAGAAATTAAAAGCATTTGAGGGGTTAAACCTTCAGCTTTTGTTGTTAATTTCTTATTCTTTACTAATTTTTATCATATTTTTAAAACAATTAGAATAGCGTGACATGTAAATGTTGATGTAATGTGTGCGTTTGCTTCAGGTTCGAAAGGTAAAACTACGCATATGTTACTCCGGGTCGCAATGGATTAACAGACTGTTGAAGCCATTAATGTTATGCATCCTACGTCTGTAAAGGGCTTACAGTATATTTCTACTTCATTCCTGAGACTCCAACACAAATCTCCTAGCTGGAAGTCTTGTGACATAATCCGCCGCCACTTCTCTAAAGTTCAAACATGCACTTTGTCGGTCTTGAAACATCCTCATCTTAGATAACCACCAAGTGTGTGGAAAAATTTAGCTTAAGAGGCACAGTGCATTAAAATTGTATTAGAACCCAAATAACATGATAATGTCAAACAATCGGACTGATAAATCAGTCCAGAGTTAGAGTTTGATGACTGCAGGCAAAGCGTTAATGTGTGTCCAGTTGAGAGAATGCTGCTGTTTCACTGAGGTAGAAACACAGAGCACTACATCTATGATTTTTTTGCCAAAACACTGGATTTCACACCTCTTAATTCAAGGATATGGTTCATCCACTGTCCACTATTATGAGGTGAGAGGTGGAGCCGTTCCTGTTAACCTCACTCAGTAAAGAAAATCCAGAACGTGCACTTTGATTAACCAACACTACAGACATGATAAGAAGCTCAGATGCAATAAGAGCAGAGTGGGAACAGGTGCAACTTCCTCCTTTTCTGCATGTTTATGTTGGAGCTCGCTGCAATGCAGCAGCTGGATTGTGTGTCCGAACACGCTTTGTGGATTTCTTTCTCTGTGAAATGAACAGAAATGAGGCCTGGAAGAATTCAGAGGTTTCTCAAGTGTCTTTAGAGGATGGCTTTGTAGGCAAACTAGTGGAGGAGGGTGCAGCGTTCAGCATCATCTACTCCAGGCATTTTCTAATTATTGAAGTTAATGGTTTCAGTGTGGCTGAGCTCTGTGGGTGGGTGAGGAAGGGGGGGGGGGGGGGGGGGGGGGGGTTCTGCACAGAAACAATGGCTGCTGTTCTACAGAGAAACACATTTCTGTTCTGTAAGATTCACACAAAAAAGGAGGCGAAGACCAGAGGAGATTTCTGTGTCACTGACTCCCATCACTATTTCAGGGCTGCCATGGAGACTTGGGGCTTATTTTGCATGCTTTCAGTTGACAGCATACAAGCTCCTGTATAAAGAGTACAGGGCGTCTTGGTGATTCAAGTTCTTCATACTTGTCTGAGCATCTGAGGACACTGAAAGATGCATTTTTCATCGTTGTCGGGTTATAAATAAAGGTGTCAGTATCACTTCTTTTGGACAATCATTTGAAATAATGTTTGTTGGCCTGTTTTTAATAGGCGCACACACACTCCAGGCATTCACACAGTGGCTTTGGGTTTCATTAATGATGATGAAGTCTAGCATTATCCATAATTCCTAAGCACATTATAGAGATGAGTGAAAACTGCGAAACGTTCTTCTTCTCTCATCTTATTTTCAGCGTGGTCAAAAAGAAGTCCCCAGACTACGCTACTCAAAATTAGAACAAGAGTAATGTTGTCATGGAAACACAAGTCAGCAATACATGTGGAGCCTTGACTTATCACCGAGTAAAGAAGTCCAGGGACATGTAAGGCATCTTTTAGCAGCCTCTCCTACTCAGCATCCCTTTAATTATTTAGGGGTTTCAGAGCAGCCAAATCTGTGGTGGAATGTAATTTAGTGGATCAACTCAAGTGCTTTGCCTATGCCACATTTATATTTCTTTAAACTCTTCTCCACCACATATTTTACCTTTTTCCGTTCCACTACATTTATCTGACAGCTTTAGTTACTTCTTACCTTAAATTAAATGACCTGACCTGTACCTGCACAAGAAAAGCTGAGACGAATGGCCAATAAATACAGATATGAGGTCAATTATACATCATTTGTGACTACGTTTCCCCACATTTATGAGATTATAACAAGTCAATCGTTCAAAAAGGGAAATAAATGTGAAAACTGATGCATGATAAGAAGAACTGTCAGCTGCCAACTCTCCTTTTACATTAAAGACCCCATCTTGTGCTCATTTGAATGCCCATAATTCTACTTTGATCGTCTTCTGAGAGGAGATCTACATGCTTTAATGTTAAATAAAACAGATAATATTTTACATTCTGTTGGATTTCTACAGCATCTTTAGGCAACTTCTGTCTGAAACAGCTGGTTTTAGCTCGTGTCTCTTTAAGGGCCACCTCCTAATGGGCATAATCTGCTCCGATTGGTAGATTCCAGACATGCAAATGTTTTAATCATAGTGTCATTAAGTAAGGGAAGAAAAACCTGGACCACATACGAGGTGTTAGAGACAGTTGGGGAGCAGCGTCTTCTGTTGGTGAGAAGAACACTTTGAAGCTCTTCAGACTTCTAAACGTGCATAAAAAGCCAAAGGAAACAACCCAAAAAGCACACGAGGACCTCTTTAATTGAATGAGACGGCAGTATCATGACTCACAGGGGACACTGAGCTCTGCATTGAGTATCTTTACTCTTTTACAGTAATAAATGTACAATTTTTGTCATAAATCTTTACTGAAGTCTTAGAATTTCAATTGTAGTAGGCTAGTTTTACAGCGTGGTATTTGTACTTATATTTGAGTAAAAGCAATAGACTTATTAACAAAAAAAACACCAGTGCTTTCTCATGTGCTTTTGCTCCCTGAGACTGCATCGGCAGTGTTGTGTCTGCATAATCTAGGGCATATTCATTATGAAAACAACACTTTACTCCAGTGGCAAAATGATGTTGACCTTTGCGAAATCGAATACTAGCAAACCGTGTCTCATTGTCCAAAGATAATAGCTGGGCAGCATCCCTTGTAAGGCAGATGATGTTGCTGGCAAGCTGAGTGCCAGCCTCGCTTCTGGGTGGGTGTTGAACCGGTGATGACTCATTCCTCGTCTACTTTAAAACGACCCGGGTGACAGGCTTCTGTTCTAGCTACTGCTACAAAGTTTTACCTGTTATCTGGGTTTTTTTTTAACTTAAATTAGATAAAACGTTCCATGTTTGCAACACCGAGGTTCAGTCAGCATGAATTACAAGGAGGAAGAAGCGGGGTGCAAAAGTAAGGGCGGATAAGCATGAGAAAGTGAAAAGAAGGGGAGACAGCGGCCCGCCACCCTAAAGAAGCTTTGTTCATTCCCCAGGGAAATTGCATCACATATTGATCTGTGCTCCCTGCATCTAATGGACACAGAGGGGGGGAACTGCTGGTGGCAATTGGGAAATAGGTTTGAGAATAACAAGGAGTCATTAAGGCATAAAACCCAGGCTAGTCACCTCAGGACCTTTCACCTGCCTTCACACACCTCTCAGAGCAGACTGCCGCAACAGCCACAGATACTGAAGAGCTAGATTACCAAAGCACTGGGTTCACAGACTCAGACAAGCATTTGTCTCCATTACAGCCCTTACACTGGCAAATAAACAGGGGAGACAGACAATCATTCTACATTACATCCATGACTATAGCACTTTACATTTTCTATCAGTGTAACAGACTCCCTGGGCCATCTCACAATCCTCACATTCATTTTTTACTGCCTCGCACACATCCTGCTACTCTGAGTGCACAGATGGAACATTTACCAGGGAGGGATTTCCACTACTGCTATAACATTTATGGCCCTTTCTCCAAGGCAAAAACAGCAAGATCAAAACAAGGTCTGGATCCTAACCCAAATCTGTCATGCCATCAGTGTTGTCATACTGCTTCAAAACTAAACTGCAAAGCACAGCCCTCTGTAGCAGACTGCACCCCCCTCCGTCTGCTGCAACCTCGCTGTCTGATCTGTCCACTGAAAGGGCAGCAGCCACATTTTACAGGCTAAATGTAGCTCCGTCTTCCTCGTGAATGCAAGCATTCAAATCGGGTTTTTTTTGTTTTTTTAGCCGTGTGCAAAAGCAAAATTGAAGACAAAAGCAAGAGAGGGAATCTGTGATTATCATTAAAGTAGAAATGAGTGGGAGGATCAGGCTCACAGAGATTTAAGCCAGTGGATCTCAGTTTGATGTGATGCAGAATGCTAGAGCTGCACAAAAGGTTGAACGCTCATTCGCTGCCCAGCATTCTCGGGTTTTTTCCACACCTAAACAGGCAAGACTAATTATTTCAACAATATATTTTCTAAACATAATTAAGCTCCTTTTAGCTGCAAATGCACGACAAAAGAGCTATTCAATTTAAATTTGATTCTAATCAGTTTTTATGGATCTTTTCATGCAATACCTCTCCATTATTCTTATAGGCGTGCAGACAATTTCACACTTATCAGGCACTTATGTGCATATAAATTATTGATCACCTTTCAACCCCCTAAAAAAAGAATCTGCTCTCTGCATGTAAATAAGGTGCTACACTTAGCTGAGGTGTTTCCAGTGTCAGACTGGCTGTGCTTTTGATTTGGTGCCATTTGGATATTAAGTGCAGTGGAGGCTGAGTGCCATTACAGCCAGGCAAAGGCAGCACATCAATCTCTGTCAGGGAAGTGGAAATCGGTCTCCAGACAGGAGAAGCAGGCGAGGAGAGCTGTGCTAGCGAACAGCAGCTGCATAAAAAACTCAAATCCCACGAGTGCTGGGGAAACCAGTTTGTATAATGAACTGTTTGCAAGTTAAGCCACGGCATCTAATCTTGAATCAGTCCAATAACCTGTATACAAGCTAATCCATGGTATCTTATCTCAGCTCTTGGGCGGTCACAACATGTCAGATATGACAGCACGATAGCACACGGATCCATCTGTTTTATAATATATCATCACTTTATGATCGTGCAGCATGACTGTACACATTTCCACATCATCGTCTTTCAGATCTGCGGCGCTTGCCTCCACTGTTGGGCAGCAGAGCCAGGCATGTGGAGGGTTGTGTGCAGCTCTCTTTGTGCAGCTCTACAATGCTCTGGCGCGCTTCTTGCAGTGCTACTTTCGGCTTTGAGTTGCCTCTCACGGGATGCTACCCTAAAAAGTTACCTGATGAGCCAGAGTTCTCACTGGGGGGGGGGGGGGGGGTGAGGCGACGGTGTGTCGGGGGGTAGAAACCGAGAGAAAGAGAAAGCTCTCATTATTTCTCTCTAATTGCCCACGAGCGACCCTCCTGATCCCCCCTCCCCCTCTGCAACCAGGTACAGTGCCTCATTACAGGCAGCCTCCTCAGTTTTCCCAGGAGAAACTCATGAAAAGGCCATGAAAGGCCTCGTCTGACAGGGGCCAGCCAGACTGGACCAATTAACAGGGTTTTTCTTTGCTCTGACTTGCCACACTGCAGTTTGCAACTCATCTGCTGTGTGAGACTTGCAAACATCCTGGGTCAGGTTGGGATGGTTTGTTCAGAGGGGCTAAAACCGGATTTATGCTCCAGCGTCAAACAGATGCAGGCCATCGAAGGTGGACAGCATTTATATTCCCAAACATAGGGCCATTCTGACTAATCAGAGAGCCACTGTATGATGGCGCCAGCTGCCGACTTTCAAAAAGTCAGTGTCAGAAATGGTCTTGCCCACCTTTCCAAGCTTTATGACATGTAGTCGACTCTGCCAGTTCATGGATGGCTGACCTATTCTGTCTGGAAATTAAGTTTTGCGTCAATCACGAGTCTACCGTAGACATTCATGACAAAATATTTAGATGCCCACAAATCCCAAATGACAACAGCTGACACAAACTTCCAAATACTCCGATGAAATGACGGTTTTTCCTCGTGTTTTATTAGGTTTCGGTTGATTCGTTTTTCATTTGACGATAGTGTTCGCTTCTGGTCCTTGGGCTTTATTTTACTCTCGTGTCCCTGTGCCATCATTTAACCTGAAGCTTCTCTGTAGCTTGGTGGGCACCTTCCAGGAAATACAAGTGCACATCACGCCAACACACACCGTGTTAACTGTCACTGGTCCATCTGGTATGGGGACACAATGCTCCAGTGGAGCACAAATGAAACATGCAAAGGGCTGTAATTGGATAGAAGTTTCCTCATTCTGCCATGAGCTATTTTCTTATTTGAAACATTCTGCTACACCTAGTCTTTCCTAAGGCTCTGTTCATATTTGGGACAAACAGGTGTCCTGGGTGATCTGATCCTAGGTAGCAGGGAAATACGGGTGCGAGCACAGTCAGGACAGACTTTTAGATCCAGTCACTGAGGCCATATTAGGACAGAGGCAAACACTTCAGTCCACACTCTTTGGATAATCTGAATCTTAGGGACACGTTCTGGGACTATCTGCAGACATGACATACTCTTTGCAAGCAGCCGAGCTACCATCAGGATGTTTTCTCTTCTTCTGGTTTCTGGAAAAATTACATCGTGCAAAAAGCATTGTCAAAGCTCACAGGATGAATTATTCATCTCCTGTTCGTCTTTGATGTTCATTTATGCAGAAACAGTGAGCAAAGCGAAGCGAAGGCTCCAGATCCTTTTCCGTCAGTCCAAGGAGTCACATTTTCATTGGCCTTGACCCGGAGGAGGTCATTTACAGATGCTTCTGTGTATTTGTTGCTGCACATCTGGCTACTGTAACCTGTGGACATACCATGCAAGCTCCCATAGTCTCAAGTGAGCATGATATCAAGGATGTTTACATGCAAATGAAACCCATAAAGATGAGGCACAACCGCTGACTAATTTGAAATGAAGCAACAGCAATCTGTGGGAATATAGTGAAGAAAGTATTATTATAACCTAACTGGATTGTCATTTTTATAAAGAAAACATAACCAGTGGATTACCAGGAGGTAAAGTTGCATATCAGGTTTGATTTTACACACTGTGCCGACTAATGAAAATACTTTGCATGAATAAAGCCACGAGAATCTCAGCTTCCCAGCGATATGTCGCATATACAAAGCAGCGAGCCACCAGTGAGCTGCTGTAATTACAGGGGTTAAAAGCTGTTGTTTGTGTGTCACTATCAGTAGAAGATTACAAATATTTCATCTCCTGTTTCTTTACTTCTCTCGTACGCCTGATACATAATGAGCTTATATAACTGGAAGGCTGGAAAGTGATGCTACGCAGGTTAATCTAAAGCATGTTAATGCTTGAATAATGACACAGTTCAGTGTCTGAAAGCACCCGGTGTCACAGAGAAGTAGACCTGCTGATGTCATGTTTGTTGGTCAGCTGACACCAGGCTGTGTGATGAAGGCTTTGTGCTTATCTGCAGACAGAATGGATCACAAGTGGTCACTCAGGACGCATGAGGGGAGTTTTAACAGCTGTTAGAGATGCACGAGATGACCAAACATGTAGAGGATCTCCCATCTTCCCTCTTTTCTGTATCGCAGCACTTTCGTTGTTCAACATTAATCAACATTCGACCCACTTAAAGAACTGATTTGAATCTACAAACTTTTCTTTTTAATCAACATGATTTAAAGTGGTGCCATAAACCAGGCCACCAACAGCAGCTTTTGGATCTAAACAGGCAGAAACAAACGCTTGCACACTTGTAGGTCAATTTAACTTTAGTAATTCAGCTTGAAGGATGACAGTCCCATCAAGCCCACTGAAATATTTCTCTCATCTCTGTCACAGACTGACTAAAAAGGCCTTCTCAGCTTTGGAAAAGCTTTGAGAGGAAGAATTAACAGCAATGTAATTAAAATTGAGAGCAAAGAAAAGAAAAAAGAAAAAAAGTTTTATTAATTTTGGACCATTCACACCGTGACAAGTCACTGGAAGTTCAAAATGTAGATGTTTTCTGGTGCCCTGCCATCGCTGCTCCATGAAGGCTGAAAGTAATTGTCTCTCAGCCTTCTAGTGCCAAGTGACTTAGTGTGTGTCTGAATAAATGACCCAGTCAAGGTGAGCTCCCCGTGTCAAGCCAGGATCATCAAAGACAAACCATGCAACCTTGCCAGAGGGCCTGTTTTCCTTTCACCTGGAGAACTCCATTTTCACTTTCCAAGGTTTGATGCATTCAAGCCCATCCTGATCTTTGCAATGACTGGTCAAAAAAAATAAAAAAGAAGGAAAAAATAAAAAGAAAAGAAAGAAAATGTTCAGACAACCTCCTGTCTCGTGGCATGAAAGACAAGCCTTTCAAAGAGCGTTCGCCTTCCTCTTCAGGTTTGAAAGATGCAGTCATTCTCTTCAAGGTCACGTCAGTTTCCACTACAGCGATTCAAAGCAAAAATCTCCTGTAAACAGCACTGACTGAATGAGTGGAGGACGATGATGGGGCCCACGACAACGATACCACTCAGCAAAAGAGTCGATGACAGTCGCAGCAACAGAGTATTTGAGCTGAAGAAACAGGGAATGAGACAAAGAGGAAGGGTTATGAGAGGTTGGGTTGGATGGAAGGGGTTACTGATTGGTTTTCCGTCTCTTGGGGTGCGTGTTTGCCTGCAGGGAAAGGTCACAGGAGGGAACAGGAGTAACGAGGTGTGAAGGGAAGGCGCCGTCCTCGGCTCCTGGGCCCAAGGAGACATCCCCAGCAAGGTGTTAATGCAGATGCTGCATCCTCCCATGTTGTGTTCATTACACCTTTCCAGGAAAGTCAGCCTGGAGTCGCACCATCAGTCAATACAGCTGAAAACGTGCTAATCAGAAGCACAAACTGGCAGCAAATCCAGCTCCCAGGGCCTCAAAGCGGATAAAAAGGAAACAGCTTGGCTGTTGATTCTGTTGTGAATACAGTGAACTTTATACATCTGTTATTCAGCATGAAAGCTTGATGTTTATTTTTGTTACTGTCCTTATCAAAAATCTGTTACCGAACTTGAGCTATCACCATGAAGCATTTCTGGTCACACGCATTATTATTGTTAAACCAATTTTGATATATTGCTTTATTTACCGAGAGGGACATGAGATGATTAGTTGGCTTTTAGCTCTCGCTAATGTGTTGCTCCTGGTTATATTTCTCAGAATCAGGGCTACTTTTCCCATGAAACTTAATCCTCGTCATATGGAGGATGGATATTCTGCACCGTGTGTGTTTGCTTTAACATCTTTGTCTCAGTCTTTCATACAGCACAGAGTAAATCTGAAAACCGTGGTTCTATTTGAACAGCAAGAACTGCAAGCAGCTTTGAAGATTACACGTATTTATCATTACACAACACAAGACTGCATAGCAATATTTGAGATGTGGTCCCATGTCAGATGCTTTGGACTGTGCGACAAAACGTTCGAGCTCGTCTGCTGCTTCTCTCTCTGCGGGAGATTGTGGCACATGCAAGCATAGCTGCATTAACTGCACACGCATTGTCTTTGGGTTACTTAAAAGGTGATTTTGGGGATTATTAAAGTATTATTTAATTGAATTTTGTCAGAGAAGGCTGCGGCTATAAAAATCAGGATTTTATCAGGGCAGAAATGCTTTAAGTGAGTTGAACGAGCTGATTTTCAGTCCCAGTTTCTGCTTTATTTCAGCCTAAGAGATGGTAACACCAATAGAATAAAGATCCAGAGACCACACATACTGACTTATTTCATGAAGCCAATGACACAGTGTGTAAAGTCATGTTGGCCACTGGGTGATTGGTCGAAAACATCTTTGGCCTTGTTCAAAGATGGTGCCAGAGTGTGTCCTGGGTGATGAAATCACAAGCTGTAAAACAGAAGGACTGAGGACACATTTCTTTAGCAGTCTGGGCCACAGACATGGCCTAACTCAACAAAAGAAGTGGAGTTTCCTCTCAGTTCTGGGAGACACCTTTTGATGGGCCTTGCCCCAGAAAAGCTCTGTGGGCCAACACTTTCTAACAAAAAGACTATTGTTGGCTGCTGTCGCCTGTGGACATGAAATGGACCCCCCATAGTCTCAAGAGAGCTTCCAATAAAGGCGAACATTGTCAGTTAGTTGAGGGAAATCATAAATGGTCACTGTGCGCACACGTGGGAATGCATTGTAGCGCCAGGTCTGAGCACATGTAATCATGTACTTGGAGCTGTTCTGACTGGATCACTGAGGACACGTGATAATGCAAAATGTTTACAGGGTCTCCCGTTCGACAATCAATCACTCTCAAAGCTTCCTTCACATTATGATGTTATTTACAACAGTAACTCCCTGTGGTCCCTGTGCTGGGGGGTGCTTTCACAAATACTTAAATAGATATTACGTCTCAAGGATAAACACTTGCGTCCAATCAGGTTCCACCTGCACCAAAACCCAAACACGAGGCTTTAAAATGGGAGATCGGGCGACATCTCAGCATTACCGTATTTTTCAGACCATAAGGCGCACTTAAAATGCCTTAAAATGCGCTGCGCCTAATGTATGGATTAATTCTGGTTGTGCTTTCTGACCTAGAGTCGATTTTATGTGGTACACGGCGCTCAAAAATCAGTCAAAATGTTTTAGCACGGCCTCAGTAAGCTACGAAGCTTGATGGTTTGAGCATTACGGGCCACCGTAGTCACGAGCAAGAGTAGAGTAATACGATCTGTGCTTCAACATTAAGGTGTGTGCGTTCATTCATTCATTTTCTATACCTGCTGCCCCAAAAATGGCGTCACAAAGCGGATTTCAAACTCACCGCTATCAGTCACGCAGTTTGACTTTTCTGAGTTTTGTTTAATTTAATGCGTTTTATAGCCCGAAAAACACGGTACAAACAGCAAAGATTTCACAGCTGTACAGTTTAATAAATGCATGAAATTAAATCTAATCTGGGCCAAACAAATGTTAGAAACCACATCACCTCACCAGCATTAAACTCCTTATTCCAAGCAGTCAAGTCCTGCTTTCACAGTGATATTTCAAACCAAAACATACTGCGTGTGCCTTGTTTTTAAAACACATGCAGAAACTCTAAAAACAGGGGTGTTTTTATCCTTTTATCCTGTTTATAACAGCGTTTGCCTGGCTAAAGGCTTTTTACTCTCCACATAAGTCTGTCAGATGGCAAGGGCGGTGGTGCACTTCACCCTCTTGTGGGTGAAATGAGTGCTACAAAAAGTAAACATTTAGAAAAATGAGCCCCTCTATCTAACAGATGAAAAGAAGTTTAAAAGAAGTTAAAAAAAGGTGAATTATATTCACTCCCCTGCCTTTCAAGGCCTCCGTGTGATAAGACCTGTTCAGGACAGTTTCCAGCCAACCGACAAGCTTTTATCATTGAACATGTGTGTTTGAAAAGAGAAAAACTAAACGACCTGAACACAAACTGATGTGTTTAAAGCCCTGTTTTGTTCCCAGAATGGTCCCTGCAGCAGCCGTTAAACTGCTGTCTCTCCATGAACTCAACCTAAGAGTGGACCACATGGGAGAACGACCCTCATTATGTATAAAATATCATTAATTAACTTTATTGAATGAGTCACAGTATGGTTTGCACCACATGGTTCCCTCAGGGTCCCTTGCCCAAGACCCAACCTTGCCCCGTTCGAAGCCAGTGAGCCGGCATCCTCCACGTTAGCCGAGTCTGGCTGTAGGTGACTTTTTTCCCCTCTTGTCATTGCTTAGAGAGCTGCCAGTAATTTATAATGTTGTGACAGTCAAATAAACAGTGCCGCTGCTTGCTGGAGTGAAAAGTCCTGTATTAAAACGAATCAAAACAGCTCCAAATGGTGCCTTGAATGGAAATAATCTTGGTGTAAGATCTGTTCTGGGCTGGCTAATTTAAATTTGTTCAGGGTGACAGCTCACTGGAAGAGGGACATAATGAAGTCCATTATCATCAGTGGTGCAAATTCTAAAGAACGATAACTCTCATTATCAGCGCTTTCCTGTATACGACGGAAATATGTTCATCCATTATGAAATGTGCTGAGAATGACAACATGGAGCAAACATAAGACGATGCGAGCTCTGACTCGCCGGTGGAAAAAAATGGGCCGGAGACTGGACGAGTCTTTTCATTTTTTGTACAATGCCTTCACTTGCTTTATTTATGGATGAGGTGATGGTGATTTTCACTGCACACAAGAGGGCCATGTGCTGGATTTGAACACAGTCAAGACTGTAATAGGCTGATAATTTTGATATTTTGCTAAATCCGTACGCGGAGCTAAGCAACGGAGAGACAGCTTGTGCTTTTATTTACGGTGCCTTTTCTTGTGCTAATCTGACATCTGCTCGACCATGCCAGACCTTGAACACTGTCTTCCCAGGCATTATCTCATAAAAACAGGGCCTTGATAATGCTGCTCTATTAAACAAGTAGCGAAAATAACAGTAAGTCATTTTGGACAGAATTAACTGATAAACAGGGAAATGGGGGAAGTCTCCAGATCTGTAGCCCACGATAACCGCAAACTTAGCAAGCGAGGACTTCAAGCTGTTTCTAAAATATATTCACTTCAAAGAGTATAAAAATATGTTTGCTGCCAGAATAATCATCAAAAGTAAGTTTGGTGCCAACAGAATGTGTTGCTGAATGAGCTGGAGTGGAAGAGATTGGAAAGCCAGGTGTGGCAGGAGTCACACACACATACTAATGTGCTCGAGTGCCGACATTCAGGGATAAGAGATGGAACCAAACACCAATCTGCGTGCTCTTAATCAGACACTGATGTGAACATACTACGCTCTCTGAAATAACTGCAACTAATGTGTTTACTGCAACATCATTTAGAGTAACTGCTTTTTATTCCTTGAGACGCGAACAAAACCATGAACTTTTGAGTGGCCTGAAACATGCAATCTGCTATGAATGCTATAAAGTGGACGTTTAAGGGGTTTTATATGAATACAATCTTGAGGCATCAGCTGACATGAGGTTTGTCCAAAGTTACAGACTATTCAGTGAACTGAAAGAGGATGAATTGATAGCACACGTCGTCTTCATTGTGTGCACAAATGTTTTTCCACAAGCTTACGGCCATGAAGAGGAGCTGTGAGCGCATGGGAAGGGTCAAGTGTGCACTCAACTCGCTTGCTTGTCATTTTCACTTCAGTGACTCTGGAGGCGGGGACAGCGTCTCGTGTCCCCTCTCCTCTGATTGGTGTCGTTTAAAACAACCGCCGACAGGTGGCAAAAGGGAAACTTAAGATGCCAGACAGTCTTTGAAAGGCGGAGGGAGGGGGCACAGCTAAATAAAGTGCTTTTAAACATGTCTCTTCTGTCATGGGCTGCGTTCAGTTAATAAGACATCAACACTTCCTGGTTGGGTTTAGACAACAACATCCCTCGGTTAGGGTTAGAAATCAGAAGTACTTTGGGTTAACAACATGTTTTAGGGTTAAAAACTGCGATTCTTTCTAATATAACCATTTATGCTTCACATGTAGCTGCTTTCACGACCAAACACACGTCTTCTGAATGCAGTTAACGGCTGTTTCTGCTTTTATGAACGAACAACTGATGGGTTTATTATGGGCAGTTCTGTTTTAACAGGAAGTGGTGCGTTTGTGTTTGTGTTTGAATCAACTGTCTATCAGTGACTTTACGTTTAATAGTAGCAGCTACTCATAAATCTTAGATGCTGGCATTTCCGTAACTAGAACAAAACAGTTGGTTTTACTGTTTAAAGGGGAACTCTGGTGTTTTTAAACCTTATTTCTGGCATGAAATACGTTCATCTACTCACCGGGAACAGTTTGGTTGAAAGTCGGCGTCCTTCGGAAGATATTTAGATTCCTCGAGATCCATATAATGGAGTGAACGGGGCTTAGACGATGCAGCCTCTAAATAAGGCATTATCTGTCTTTATTTCACCAATACTTTAAGAAGAATGAATGAATGAACGTGTGCTATAGCTCTGTTAGCTCATAGCTGCTGTGTTGTTGTTATTGGCGGCTATCGGGGGGCTTATAGAGGGCTTTCTACTCTCTAAATCTAACTCAGCCGTGCAGCAAGTGTGTAAAATCTCCCAGAAAATGTAACAAAATGATCAACTCCTTCATTTTAATGTAAATACAGTGTTTCGTTTAGCTGTAAGAAACATCATAAATCAGTCAAACTCGTAATATTTACAATAAATTTGATTTATAATGCACTCTTCATCAGGAGCCTCAGAGGTAAAAGCAGCAAGTTAAAAGCATAATAAAGAAAAATCATAAGACACACAGATCATAGTCATGTCAGCATTTAAAGGCCGGCTTTGAAAGAGTCCAGACTGTGCAGCCCCCAGCTGGACTGCTCCGTAGGCGAGGTGCCGCCGAGCAGAAGGCTCGGCCTCCCGTGGTGGAGAGCTCGGTGCTGGGGGCTCGGAGGAGCAGGCTGCCTGCAGGACTGAGGAGTGATGAGTTCTGGTAAGTAGGGAGGTGCGTTGAGGCATCTGTGGGTGAGCAGCAGGATTTTATAGTTGATCCAGAATGGGACAGGGAGCCGGTGCAGTGAGTAGAGGATGGGGCTTATGTGCTCATATTTTCGGACTCTCATCAGGACCCTGGCAGCGCTGTTTTGGATGTTTTGAAGCTTCTGGAGGCACTTTAGAGGAATCCCGGTGAAGGTAAGGACAAGTAACGAGCTTCCAACTGGGAATGAAGCCCTCAGGAAGAAACAGGTTAACATAAAAAACGACTGTTTCCCCCCTGAAAAGCACTCTGAACGGTGCTGATGCTGCAGCAGTTAGAGTGTTGCTCATACTTGTGAGCGCTGGTGACCTAATCAAAAATTCTGTTCACATTCAAAGCAATATTATTGTGGTTTCGGCGTCATCCATGTGTGAACAATGTTCTGGTGGGGGGGCGTCTGAATGTATAAATGTCAATACGATGCTTTATATTCTAAAAGCTCTGAAAAAGCTGCAACTACAACATCCACTGTGGTGAAATTTCACATTTTAGAAGCCTCGACCAACGCACCGACATGAGGTTTTATTTCTTCAGTCAATTTAAAACAAGGACGCCATAAAGTCTGTTTGAAGTGGAAACGACGGCGTTACTGTTGCTGCTTGTCTACCAGCAGTAAAATCCCTCAGTCACAGTGACGTTTCCTTTTAAATGAGGCGCTGCTCAGCCAAGAAATAACACCTGAAGTGTGCAACAGGTTGGTCTGAACACCTCAAAGCGGCGTTGAGTGAACTTTAACTAGCTGCAGGTGTCTTCATTATGGAAATCAGATGCAAAGTCAAAGTCTCGGACACGAGTGGCTTTCAAAGCAAGAAAGACGAAGGACACATGTCAAACACGCTCGTCCTTGAACAACGTTCCCTGCATTTCGTTGCTGTACCATCACGGAGGGATCTTCATATTCCACATGATCTTTTTCACCTTCTCCTTCAGGTCAATATTAGCACAATGAGCTCCAGCTACTTTATGTACTCCAGTCAAATTTACCAAACACTGTTTGACTCATGCTATTAAATCTGAAGATGAAAGAATCACCAAGGGCAAACAGCCCCCAAGGCTATATGCCAAATACTCCGACTCGCATAACACTGAGGCACAATTAAGAATTTAAATGGACGCAGCATAAATGTGCTTCTACAGTGAATATGACTTTGAAAATATCATAATTAGCGTCCAGCCTAGCTTACATTGTGCAATGTGTACAGTTTACTCACTGATCTATTACACTGATAAGTCCAGCTCTGTGATTACATTGTAAAACCTGAAAATGTGATGCAAAATGTACCCAGTGAAGAACAATATAATTAAGTCAGCAGCAGTAAATGTGTACTCCCCGAAGGGGTCTGGCTGAAACCTACATCTATTTTACCCCCCCCTCCTCTATTTACTTTCAACATATAATTCCAACTCTATTACAGAAGATAGAGAAGGACAAACACAACAGACAAACAGGGAGGAGGAGTGAGAACAGAGAAGGGGGCAGCTGGGAGAGATAGGCCGAGAGGAGGATGATAAGGAATCGCAGATAAATTCTCCAGGCTGCAGACGTGTTCCAGAGAGGAGTGACCAATCAAGATAGAGTGAAAGAGGGGGTAAAATTGTGATAAGAGTGATGACAGAGTGTAAAATGACTCGGTCAGCCCTGGCAGTGGCATTGGCTCTGACCTCCCATCCCTCATCCCGGTTCATTGGAGGACTGCGGTTCAAGACTCTGCCAGCTGGTTGTAGGACACCGGTGGAAGCTGCTGAGTTTTAGAAAAGCGAAAAAAGCTGAAAACTGTCCAACTCAAAAGGCCTCTCCAGACTCATTTGTCACTACTATCCAAGATGACAAGTATCTGATCCCACATGCCTTCGGGCAGGACAACCGTGACTTCCAAAAGTCTTTAAAAATGACTCGTGCTGTGTTTTCTGGATCTAACTGCCATGATTAAGCATGCGTGAAACAACAATAAAGGCTGACTGTCCCATAGAAAGGACGCAAACACGAGCCTAATCAACCCTTTATGGCATTGGTTATATCTTTGCTTTCTGTGAGACAGCTGGGACTAAACCAGAGCTTTATCAGTTAAAAGAGTTAAAGGAATGTAAATGTTTGCATCTCATGTCACGGACACATTTTGTTCACCAAGCAAATGAAGAATTCCTCTCCAAAACCTTCTCTTTAAAAGGAAAAATCGGTTTGTTTTATTCTCGAGGTCAAATTCCTGATAAAGAATCAGAATAAAGAACAACTTTACAGTGTTTTACACACATGTGGAGTAAAACTAACAAGGTTTCCAGGAAGGGATTAAGAAGACCTGCCTTTAAAAAGAAGGATAAACTAATACTTTATACCGTTTAAAACCAAGCAAATGAAGAATTCCTCTCCAAAACCTTCTCTTTAAAAGGAAAAATCGGTTTGTTTTATTCTCAAGGTCAAATTCCTGATAAAGAATCAGACTAAAGAACAACTTTTTCAGTGTTTTACACACATGGAGTAAAACTGACAAGGTTTCAAGGAAGGGATTAAGATGACCTGCCTTTAAAAAGAAGGATAAACTAATACTTTATACCGTTTAAAACCAAGCAAATGAAGAATTCCTCTCCAAAACCTTCTCTTTAAAAGGAATAATCGGTTTGTTTTATTCTCCAGGTCAAATTCCTGATAAAGAATCAGACTAAAGAACAACTTTACAGTGTTTTACACACATGTGGAGTAAAACTGACAAGGTTTCCAGAAAGGGATTAAGATGACCTGCCTTTAAAAAGAAGGATAAACTAATACTTTATACCGTTTAAAACCAAGCAAATGAAGAATTCCTCTCCAAAATCTTCTCTTTAAAAGGAAAAATCGGTTTGTTTTATTCTCAAGGTCAAATTCCTGATAAAGAATCAGACTAAAGAACAACTTTACAGTGTTTTACACACATGTGGAGTAAAAGTGACAGGTTTCCAGGAAGGGATTAAGATGACCTGCCTTTAAAAAGAAGGATAAACTAATACTTTATACCGTTTAAAACCAAGCAAATGAAGAATTCCTCTCCAAAACCTTCTCTTTAAAAGGAAAAATCGGTTTGTTTTATTCTCGAGGTCAAATTCCTGATAAAGAATCAGACTAAAGAACAACTTTACAGTGTTTTACACACATGTGGAGTAAAACTGACAAGGTTTCCAGGAAGGGATTAAGATGACCTGCCTTTAAAAAGAAGGATAAACTAATACTTTATACCGTTTAAAACCAAGCAAATGAAGAATTCCTCTCCAAAACCTTCTCTTTAAAAGGAAAAATCGGTTTGTTTTATTCTCCAGGTCAAATTCCTGATAAAGAATCAGACTAAAGAACAACTTTACAGTGTTTTACACACATGTGGAGTAAAACTGACAGGTTTCCAGGAAGGGATTAAGATGACCTGCCTTTAAAAAGATGGATAAACTAATACTTTATGCTGTTTAAAACCAAGCAAATGAAGAATTCCTCTCCAAAACCTTCTCTTTAAAAGGAAAAATCGGTTTGTTTTATTCTCCAGGTCAAATTCCTGATAAAGAGTCAGACTAAAGAACAACTTTTTCAGTGTTTTACACACATGTGGAGTAAAACTGACAGGTTTCCAGGAAGGGATTAAGATGACCTGCCTTTAAAAAGAAGGATAAACTAATACTTTATACCGTTTAAAACCAAGCAAATGAACTGGATCAAAACACGTACACTTCCTGTTTGAAGGAATTGTGTCCACTCAGTGTGGAAAAGACTCAGTTACACTCTGTGGCAGGCACTGCTTTTCTAAAGTCTGCTGGTGTGTAAGAGGTGGAGGACTGTGAGGGTCCTTAGCTGTAGCTTGTGTCTCTCAAAGCTTCTTTAAGGATCATTATCTCAGTGAAGAAACCATCTCTTTCCATCTCAACTTTATGTTTTTACAGACTGTGGTGTTTGCTTCCAGACCTACCAGCCGATCAGCTGCATCAGTTCATTCTTCTACTAAAGAAATGTGCAAACTGCCTGCAACTCAAGCTCAAAACATGACTGGAGCCCTGCCATGTTTAATAGCTAAATGGTTGTTCTTTTTCTCCAATCAGTCCACAGATTTGCTTTCAAAATGCATCAAAGAAAGTTTTTCTTCTTGTACTTCTTGCACAAAGGTAAATATATTTGATTTATTTGCTCTTCCAGACTCATCCATAGCTGAGACTTCATTTAAATTTAATTTTCTAAACCCTAAAACCTTTTGTTTAAGATCTCAAATGATTTAAAAAACATTTGAGATCTTAAACCATCTGCTTTTATTGAACATTACTGACTTTACTCCATTTATCAAAATTAAATCTTTATGTTGTTATGAGTGCGTCACTCAAGGCTTAAAAGGCATTTTTCTAATTATTCATTATTTTATCAATATGAAATAAAAAATGGCTACTTGAGCATGCTTTATACCAGTCTCCATTTCTTTTTTGCTGTGAAATTGATCAAATTAAAAACAATTATGTGTATACGAATTATTTTCCTTTTGTAAATGTACCGCCTTAAACAATGGCAGACAGTATAGGCTGTTGTAGTATTAATCTAATGTCACATCCTAGAAACAAAGCCATGAATTAATCTAATTTAATCTAATTAACAGAGAACGTTGTGTATCCCAACTGGAAGGATATCACTTTCCTTTAGTCCATTTCGAAGTAATTCTCACCATTTGGCAGTGTTGTGTTGCAGGGTTATTTGAGCTTTGGCATAGAACCACTTGGTTAAGCTTTGGGTAAGAAATGTTGCTTTGTGTCTACTAGAAAACCTGCTGCCGACAGGATACAGGGGCAAGCATTTTCCGGTTTGAACAAACCTCCAACAATCAGACGAAGGCCTCTGATTGCAATGTTTACTCTAAAGAGTATTGATTGGTGATGGGAAGTCGAGGGAAAATCAGGTCACCACTGAGCTAAATCTGGTTTAAAATGAGCATTTTTAAGGTTGCATGTAGCAGTAAGGGCCTGTTTTATAGCCTGTGAGTTAGAGCCTTGCAGAGGAGGATGGTTTGCAGACAGATCCATCACAGCAGCTGTAAAATCAGATCTGCAGCCATATCCTCTGAAATGAAAGTGTAGCAGGAGCCCGTCGAATGCAGCTTGCTCGACAGCTCTAAATGTTGTCGGATAACAACAATAAAAGTAGTTGATCATAACAAATGTCTCCTCAGCACTGTGGAAATTGTCTGAACACTGATCTTTTCAAATGAACTCACAGTGAAACAAACAGGAATGAATGCAGACTCCCGAGGTGTCACCGGTCGGTCGTATTTCGCAGCATCCATTTGGTGACATCTGGAAAGCCTCTTAAAAAGATTTTGGAGACGAACTGCAAATGAGAAGTTGTTTTGTCTCTATCTCTGGCGCCAGTTGGCACAATGAAGATAAGTCTGCTAGTAAAAAAAGATATTGGTTGTTGAAGTGGTTGCACTTAAAGCTGCCTTACTGAGCAGTGATAAGGAGCGCAGTATAAACGTTTAACACGTGTTCACAGTGCGCTCTAATTTAGCTGAAAGCTAAGCTTTCTTATGCTTTTATAGGAAGCATTTGTTGACTTTTACTGTTGGTTAAATCTTAAAAAGGTCTTTATTCTTGCAACTATAAGCGTTTAACGTTTAAATTGAAGCCAGATTGATCAAACGGGCGAAGCATTAACCAAATATCATGAATTTTAAAGCAGATTAAGCAGACGAGAGACACATTTAAACTATGAAGAGATGCAGCTCTATTGTTTGTGCTTGATGCAAAAATCACACTTTTATTCACCGGGAACCCCTCATCTTCTATCTGCATCATAAATTTTCATAGGTAGTTGATGCAGGGGCACATTTTGTTTTCTGAACAGTAGACAGTTGAAAAGTGCACACATATTGGCGGTGATTAGAATCCACAGGGCCCGTCGCCGCTGAATATTCAACAGCACCTGCGTGCAGCTCAACCCGCGGTTCAACAATGCGTGGTTGGAGCGTTCGGTTGCGGTCTGTAAGATGGAGTTCTGCTATATTCTGTGAAATGAGAAACCACAAGCTTGTGTTTGTTGACACACTGGTGTGCAGTGATGAGAAAACACACAGACTTGTGACTCCAAATTAAGAAATATAGAGGCGTTGCAACACCGTTTCTGACAAAAAATGTCACATTTTGTATTCATTACATCATTTCTCTTCTCATTACAGAGCCATCAGCGGTTAAATATACTGCGAGAACTTCAACCACGGAGTGAGCCGTCACACTGGACGAAGGACAAAAAAAGGCCCATCAAGCATTCGCCTTATCGGGACATCTTGCATCTCGATGTTTCGTAACACATACTGAAGATACTGTTCATGCAGGCTGCTCTGAAGCTGTTTGAGAACGTCTTCATCGGCGTGAAGACGCCAGCAGAGCAGCTTCTGCCTGTGACCACCAGGTACAGGTCAGATAAAACCTGAGAAATCAGTGGCTGCTGATCTGGGTGTCGTCTTAACTGGTTTTATTTTAGCTAAACTGAAACAAACTGAACTTAAACTCATTATAGGAGAGCACGGCTGGAAGAGAAGTCAACAGATGTCACCTGCCGACAAATAATTAGCCTTCTATAAGTCGTATTTTCAGTATTATCAATGCTTTTGACTTTCAAAAGGAAACGATACACGTTTTTAATCATCATTGCTCCTCTTTGAAAAGGCAAAAGTATTTCTTATCCAATTATTGAATTGATAATAGCTAATAATGATAATAGCTGTCGCCCTATTCAGAGGTAATCAGATTTTCGTGCTTTCAGCCGCGGTTATTCCACATAGATTCGACTTTTCGCTCTCCTTCAAAAGCAGACATGTTCTAAGTTGTGCTGTATGGCTTCACATGTGATTGGGCTCCATTTGTCTTATTCGGATGTGTCCTAATGTTAACTAAATCACAGTTAAGTTTTCTCTGATTCCTAGAAGAAAAAAAACTCATTTAACATTTAACACGTGAAGGAGAAAAATAAGAAAAAGGCTCTTATTTCCAAACAGTGTGACTTTAAATGTGTAAATTGTTATCTGACCGTAAGAAACGTCACCTTATATTCACCTTTTATGTGTTTCTGTTCATTATCATTGGAAAAATGCTTCATATTCCACTTAATACTAAAGGACAGAACATGCTAATGAGCAACAGTAAAAAGCACCAGATGTGAAGAGTCCAGATTATAGCAAAAATCAAACTATTTTATTTGGAGTCCATAAGGAAAAAACTGTGGAGCAGGACTTCATTGCTAGCGGGATGCTATTCCAATATTTACTTCTAATTACTGACAGCACAGTTTGTCCAGATGTGGTTCAGCCAAATGGCAACATCACTGTCAACCTTCTACGTGATGAATCTGTTTAAGGGGGTTCGGAAGCTCATGCATAAAGGAAGCCAACTCATTTCTTTAAAGCTAATACACCAGGCCCTCTGAAGAAGTGATTGCTTTAAAGCTCACCTACACACGCAGCAGCAGGCTTCTGCCTTCTTTAATGAGACTCCATTGTTCATTTTCAATGCGGTTTTGTTGCCCACACGACTGACAAATCAATGAAGTGAGATGTTTACTTTTCTTTGGCTGCGTTGTTTTTCTGGAATTTCACAGAGAGCTACAGCTGAGGAAACAAAACTCCACCGTGTGCGGTTATAAAGTCGGGCCAGGACCTTTGAAGCTTCGGCTTTCACAACATTTCACAAACCAGCACCAGAGTGTGGACTCCTGTGCAACCGCCTGCTCGCAGAAGGAAACACTCCAAGTGAGATATTACACCAGGAGCGAGTTTGAACCCAACTACTCCCTCATTTTGACGAAGATGTTGTCTTTCTGCTCATGAACCGGATGTTCCCACAACTACAAAACTCCAGAGGGGCAGCGCATTGTCCGTGGCTCGTCCAATAACCCGAAGGTTGGCGGTTCGATTCCCACTCTCACTGCTCAAAGAATGGTGAACTGACAGCTGGAGGGCCGAGGTGCCCTTGAGCAAGGCACCGTACCCCCAGTGCAGCCGGGCGCTGTGAATGGCTGCCCACCTCTCAGGTGCATGGCATCTGTCTCCATGAGTGTGTGACCCTGTCCATGTTCAACAGGTGCCAATGTGGAGGCGTAATTTTGTGTATTTCCTGTATCTACGTGACAATAAAGTCTTAATCTTGCAATAACAAATAGGTGGAAGCTAACAAAGAAGCTAGCTTGAAAGAGCACAAAGCGGCACTCAAAGACTTCACTCGCTGGGAATTCTCCTGGGCTCCGTCAGAGATTTTTCTGGACTAAGTGGACCTGGCTGCAAACTCCACAACAAGCCTGGTGTGTTTGATGTTGACCTCTGAACTCTCGCACGCAGCCCTTCAACAGCATGTTTTGAGCATTTCAAAGCTGCATTACATCCATGAAAACTGTTGTTTACCAAAATTATGCTTCCAGCTTTCCAACAGCTCGCAGAAGCTGTTTTTCTGCTTCACTAAAATTAGTTTTTATATAATTGTCAAGCCCAATTAAGGCGACTTTTTTTTTTTTTTACATGTTGCCAAGAAGAAAATGAGACCAAATACTGTTTTTAAAGAACGAGGCTGTGTGGTGTCATCATAAGGCAGCTGTGAAAACAATGTTGCACATAGCTGTAATGAACAAGAGAAGAAGGGAATAAAACAAAACTGCCACAGACAGCAGAAAGCTCTGAGCCAACCCTCATTTCTTTATATTTTGCCAGAACAACAGGAAATAGGTGCAGTGACTTATTGAAACATGTCTAAATTATAAAGGTTGAATGAACATCTGGTCTGAGCTCCTTTATTCTCCAACACAGCCTGAACCCTCTGAGACAAGCTTTCTGTCATTTCTTTAAGGAGTCTTCAGGAATAGTTCTCCAGGCTTCTTGAAGGACATCCCAAAGCTCTTCTTTGGATGTGGGCTGCCTTTTGTTCCGTTCTCTGTCAGATGATCCCACACTGCTTCAATAATGTTGAGGTCCGGGCTCTGGGGAGGATTCATCCCTCCATAAGACCTGTTGCCACTGATTTTCAGTCCACTTCTTGTGTCATTTGGCACAGCTCAGCCTTTTCTCCCTGTTTCCCTTCCTTAAGAATGGCTTCTTGACAGCCACCCTTCCATGGAGCCCATTTCTGATGAGGCTTGGGCCAACAGTAGATGGATCAGCTGAAGGTCCAGATGCATCTCTCAGGTCCTGTCAGGTCACAGCTGGATTTTTTCCTCTTTCTTAAGGACATCACTTTCAGATCCTGTTCATCTGCTGTAGATAGTTTTTTAGGCCTGACACTTCTTCTTTTGTCCTCCACTTGTCCAGTTTCCTCAAATGTTTTAAGGACACACTGCACACCATGCTGAGATATGCCAAGTTTTCAGCTAATAGCTCTTTGGGAATCACCTTGTTGCTGCAGAAATCCTATTTTCTGTCTGTCAAACTGTGTTATCTTTGCTGTTTTTCATAGATTTAACTAAAGAAATGGGAACAAATGATGTGTCTTTGTGACAAAGTGCCTAAAGATCCAGTTTAAAATGGCTTCTTTGCTAAGTTGTCTGTTCTGTGTCGACACAACACTGGTTCATCCCTTGAGTTAGGAGCCTTTTTTCTGCTTGAATGACTCATAGGTTAGAGTTAAAGGGGAACTCTGGTATTACTCTGGAAGGACGCCGACTTTCACCAAACTGTTCTCGGTGAGTAGATGAACGTATTTCATGCCAGAAATAAGGTCCAGGTTTAAAAATATCAGAGTTCTCCTTTAAGTGGCTTAAACAAAGAAACATTCCTTCGAAAAAACGGTTAGGTTCAAGGACTGAACTGAAAATGTTTAAACATCAGCCAATGTCCAAAGAAATAATTTGAAAGACCATCAGAAATAACTATTCTTTAAAAGTCTGACTCCGTGGCAGCGGGGCCTTGAACTCAACCTGCTCCAACACTTTTGATGTGAACTGGAATACTCGAGGCTGAATGAGTGCTAATTCTTTCATGCTAGTTCCACTATCAACTAGTAACCCTCACACTAGCATTATAGCAGCAAGTTCAACACATTTACAGAGAATAGCAGACATTTTAAAAGAAGTCTTGGCACTAATCTGTCACTGAATCTGCTGACACATCCCTTGCTGTGCGTCTCCTCTGCCTTGTTACAGCTGAGTTTACCACAAATCAACTGAGACGAAAATGGGAACAACAAAGACATACAAAAACAGCCACCTCACGGGGGAAAGCCAGGATATGAGCCAACCATCCTCTCACACAACAAAATATTGCATGAAGGAATAAAATGCAATCTTTTGAACATACAGAAGGAGGCTTTGGAGGGGTTCTATTAATATCTTCTGTTTTAGTTGACTCATATACAGTGATATAAGCTTGTAAATATAGATCCATATTTTGGATTCCTGCCTGAGAAAGCCAGCTGGTTCAGTTTAAAGTGTGATGCTTTCCCTGGCACAGAGTGTGAAATGGGTGGGTGGGTGGCAGAGAAGCTGTTTGAGGGTCTGAAACTGATATCATTGTTTGTGCGATTTAAATAATATTACCAAGGATAATATGTGATAAACAAGAAACAAAGCACCGATGTAAAGCCTAATCACGAAGCACTAGAAAATAATTCACATCTATCGAATCATTTCATCGCAGTTGGGGAATTTGAGCTACTCGTGTTTGAATGTGCTTTGTGTGCGGCAGCAAAGAAAGCCAAAGTCACGCCACAGCCACAGTAAATCTGATAACGACGAGCCGTTTTTTGCAATTTAACTGCTAACCGCTATCGTCTGTCAAAACGCTGGGTTTTGTGTGAAGTGAATGCTGCTATAGATAGGAACTGTAACCCTGCCATTCTGTAACTATGGAAACAATAATGAGGTCACTGTGCTATTTTAGCTGAGTTTACATGGAGATCATTACTGACATTACCACACTTTCAGCTGAAGTTTGTGGAAGTTCAGCGCGACAGAGTCTTGATGGAAACCGAGAGAATCTGTGACACATTAAGCTGTGAAGCTGTAACCTTGAGTGATCTCATATGGAGCTTATTAGTCACTGCAAACAGTTCAATGCCATTATCAGCCACTTCAAAACGTGAAAAAAGTCCAAATATCCACTTTTTTTCCCATTCATAGTAATTACATTTTGTTTGGCCTTCAATCTGAGGAGCAGTTCCCCGTCTCCAATCTAAATTCTTCCCTGAATTAAACATTTGTTTTGGGGAAAGACGAGCTGCAGATGTGAAAGGTCTGGCCGAGGGAAGATATTTGAAGGTACTTTTCCAATAAAAGATTTCCCTCCCTGGTTAATTGAACAGCGCGTGCTGTGACTGAAGCGTTTAAACTGAAATTATTTCTTACAGTCACACTGGCAGGTTCAACATCATTTGAGGAACCTCTGACATTGTCTCCACCGTTTAACACATAATAACTTTAAGAGACGCACTGAGCTCAGGCAAGTGAATTAAACGTGTCTCAAATTACTCCCCCAAAAAAGGTTCACGCTTCGTTTTGTATCTTAATTTAGACACCAAAGGCTGAAGGGTTAACTGTTCTGGTGTTCAAACTCCAGGAGAGGAAGAAGAATGAATCCCAAATGCTAAATATACAAATGTAAATCCACTGAGCATGCAGGCCAACGGTGAGACTGTGGAAGTGGTTCAGGACAACAAACTGGACTGGGCCAAGGGCCAGAGCCGGCTCCATTTCCTGAGGAGGCTCCGGTCATTCAACGTATGATGGTGCTGAGGATGTTCGACCAGGTGTGGAGCTTCTAAAAGTAGAATGGGAGGCAGAGCCTTCAGTTATCAGGCCCCTAAAAGCAGAATGGGAGGCAGAGCCTTCAGTTATCAGGCCCCTAAAAGCAGAATGGGAGGCAGAGCCTTCAGTTATCAGGCCCCTAAAAGCAGAATGGGAGGCAGAGCCTTCAGTTATCAGGCCCCTAAAAGCAGAATGGGAGGCAGAGCCTTCAGTTATCAGGCCCCTAAAAGCAGAATGGGAGGCAGAGCCTTCAGTTATCAGGCCCCTAAAAGCAGAATGGGAGGCAGAGCCTTCAGTTATCAGGCCCCTAAAAGCAGAATGGGAGGCAGAGCCTTCAGTTATCAGGCCCCTAAAAGCAGAATGGGAGGCAGAGCCTTCAGTTATCAGGCCCCTAAAAGCAGAATGGGAGGCAGAGCCTTCAGTTATCAGGCCCCTAAAAGCAGAATGGGAGGCAGAGCCTTCAGTTATCAGGCCCCTAAAAGCAGAATGGGGGGCAGAGCCTTCAGTTATCAGGCCCCTAAAAGCAGAATGGGAGGCAGAGCCTTCAGTTATCAGGCCCCTAAAAGCAGAATGGGAGGCAGAGCCTCTAGTTATCAGGCCCCTAAAAGCAGAATGGGAGGCAGAGCCTTCAGTTATCAGGCCCCTAAAAGCAGAATGGGAGGCAGAGCCTTCAGTTATCAGGCCCCTAAAAGCAGAATGGGAGGCAGAGCCTTCAGTTATCAGGCCCCTAAAAGCAGAATGGGAGGCAGAGCCTTCAGTTATCAGGCCCCTAAAAGCAGAATGGGAGGCAGAGCCTTCAGTTATCAGGCCCCTAAAAGCAGAATGGGAGGCAGAGCCTTCAGTTATCAGGCCCCTAAAAGCAGAATGGGAGGCAGAGCCTTCAGTTATCAGGCCCCTCTCTTATGGAATAAGCTGCCAGTAAATGTCCGGGAAGCAGACACCACTTTTAAGATCAGGCTTAAAACTTTCCTTTTTTGATAAAGCTTATAGTTAGGGATGGCTCAGGTGAGCCTGAAACATCCCATAGTTCTGCTGCTATAGGCTTAGACTGCTGGGGGACCTCATCTGTCACACCTTTCCTCACTTTGCTCTCTTTTCCCCGTTTAATCTCTCAAATGATTTTATGTCCATGTGACATTATTGTGGTTATTAACTTGTGTTTCCCTGTTCCAACAGGTATCCTTTGAATGGTGTTATGGTGTTTTTCCCCCCTCTTTTCCCTCTTTTCTGTCCTCTCAAACCCCGTCTGGTCGAGGCAGATGGCCACCCTTCCTGGTTCTGGTTCTGATGGAGGTTTCTTCCTGTTAAAAGGGAGTCGTTTCTCTCCACAGTCGCCTCGTGCAGCTCAGGACGGGAGATTGGACTGAAGACAAGTCCTTAGCTAGGATATTGTTTTTGAATTGGCTCTATATGAATGAATTGGATTATTTTGAAATTAATTAATTATGATTACAATGAATTGAACTCCAATTGGCTTGAATTAGACAATTTAAGTGCCTTGAGATGACATTTGTTGTCATTACGGCGCTAAAACTGAATTGAATTGGCAGCCAGTGCCATCTTCTTTGGTTTGGTGTGCTGGGGCAGCAGGCGCCAACAAGATCATCAGGAAGGCTGGCTTCGTCCTGGGGGTCCAGCTGGGCTCTTTGTTGGTGCCTGAGAGGAGGATGCTGGGTAAACTGCATCGTATCCTGGACACTCACCCGCTCCAGCAGGTGCTAACCTCCCACAGAAGCAGCTTCAGCAGCAGACTCATTCCACCCCTGAGTAAGGCAGAACGCCAGAGGAAGTCCTTTCTGCCTGTGGCCATCAGACTGTTTAACTCATCGACCTCGGGTCGATGGAGGGTCAGTGGAAACGCTGCGTCCTCAGGCCAAAATGTCACTTTATCCAAATCACTTGTTTGTATATATTGGATTTTATTGAGGCTGCTGACATTGCACATTGCACAGGGCTGTATATTATATATACCTTCAGTCAACACCTCCCTACAAACGGTCATTTTGTTAATTATATTGTGTATTTAGTTACTTATGTTAGCTTTGTTTTATTTTTATTTTATTACTTTCCCACTTTGTATTGTAACTGTTGCACAGCAGTTTCCCTTCGGGATAAATAAAGCTTCTTGAATCTTTCATTCTCTATTCATTCATCTCATTTTTACCTTAAAGAGCCTTAAAAAAACTGAGGTCTGAACTCTTGAGGATATGCAAATCATGACAGATGTCACTCAGATGAAGGAACCATAGTAATGTGACATACAATCTAAAGAAGGACACATGGGTGAATGGCTGAGTCAACAAAGTGTGACCTGACCATTTGACACGGGAGAGTGCTGTTCACATCCCATTTAAATCTCACTTTTTGTCCCCCACAATCAGTTCTGGCAGATCAGGAACTTATTTCACATTTTTGCTTTCTCATTTCTTTCAATGGAGGCCGTCCGTAGAAACTTTGAAGATATATAACTTTCTTTAAAAACATGGAAGGTACTTGGATGAACCATCTGTTTGGTGCATCTCTAACAGCAGATACAAACTATTCACCTTTTAGAGGACAGTGGCGTCTAATGCGTTGCATTAATGTGCTGACACCATGGAGATAATGCGAATGGTGAGTCAAATAAAGGTGGATACAAGATTTTAGAGTGAAATGGACACATGGATTCCCACACTTGTTGAAGGGAATCTAAAGAGTGACCAATACCAGCTATATTCTCCAGTTTCTTATGTGGGTGAGTTAAAACCCTGAGTTATGGACCAATGATATATCCTGATATCCTAAAGCCTAAGGAAAAGACTAAACTAAAACTGATGTCTAATGAGCACTGATCCTGATCCTCCTGACCCACTCTGCTCAAAGCAGAAAACAGACCCCAGATCAGCAAGGTCTACAGGGCTAAATACAAGTCAACAAGTTGAGAATCGTGTGCAAGTTGACGAGCAATAGCCGCATTCGGACAGAGAGGTCTAAGACCTGTCCTTTCCCAGGGGAACTGTTTCATTTTGCATTTGCACGAGTCGGGGGCCTCGACAGGGACTGATGTGACGCAGCCGTCTGCGACAGACGTGTTACTTTAGCGCCACTCAACAACAAAACAAAACCCGGGAAAAGTAAGGAGAGAAGAAAACAACAGCAGCAAGAAGCTAACATGGAGAGCGAGGAGGCCACCGTGTTCATGGTCTGCATGGCGGTGATATTAATCATGGACGATCACATCAGGCGTCTAAGATGGAGGCTGGAAGAGCTCACAGCGAGAGTCAGGAGACGGAGAATCCAGCAGCGGGCGATACTTCTTCGTTTCATGGAGGAAAGAAGGAGAGCAGAGCGCCGCAGACAAAGGAGACGACGTCTCAGTTTAACTTATTAAACAGGCGCTGGTTGGGTCCGTGTCGTATGAGTAAACATTTCAGACAAGGGGCGGAGCTACAGCCACCAAACACCTACGTCATGTTGCTATGGAACCCAGAAAAGACCTCAGAGAAGGAACTAAAATGGTTCCAGGAACTGAGGGTGGTCCCTAGTTCCTGTGTGTCCGAATACAGGAAAAAAACGGCCCTGTTCCTGAAAAGGTTCTAGGAACTGCTAAAGGTTCCTACTGTGGGAATGTGCCTTTTATGCTAGCTTTGAGTGCCAGCTGGAAAATAGAGCAGTGATTGCTTTCATCACACTCTGACTGCAGCTGCCAACCAGAACACTTCCAAAACCTGACAATCACAATCAGCAGGTAATGAAAAAGCAGCCCGTGAGACAACAGTGAACGACGCCCACTTTCAAGGTCTTCTTTGTGTTGACTTGGCCAGGAAGGCAGAGATGGTGGAAGTCTCTAAACCGGCCTTTCTCAAACTTTTTTCAGTCAGGGCACCTTTCAAAAGTGCATAAACTCTCAAGGCACCCCAGTGTAAAATATCATTAAAAACCACACAGTGAACAGATGAACTGATGAAGCCAAATTTGAGGTAGTTGTTGTTGTATGTTCTCTTTTTAGCTTTACTGTTAGCATCGACCTTTGGTGCAGACTCAGAGCTGGTGGACGAAGGCTCGCATGAAGCAGGCTGAGGCTCCATTTCACAGTTAATCTCCTCCGGTTCTTTTCTTTAGAGAAAACCATCCATGATGCTGTTGCTTGCTCCTTGCTCTTTGTGAAATCAAATGTATTTTCGTGGTTAAATGATGAAACTGAGCAGTCACGCTGACCCCAGTGTGACACGTTATTGATGGTGGGTGGGCCGACGTGAGACATTTTTATAGGTTTATTTATTTAAAATTAATTTACAATTGTATTAATCCATTCATATGTAAAAAGAATGTCTTTATGAATTCAAATATATTTATATGTGAAATGTCAGATATTTATTTACTCATTTTTGAAAAATTAAATGTCAGAATAGGTCATTTTTTGGAGGCACCCACTTTGAGAAAGGCTGCTCTAAACCACAGGCTTGGTGTCTTAAACAATAATAACACCCTCTCACGTGCTATTCCTTCCTACTTTACTACCACTGATAGAGTTAGTGGTGCGGTGGGTACGCAGTAAGGGTTAAAATCAGTGTACAACACTGATTCCAAGAAAGATGGAAGACTGTTGCTTTGGAATGGATGCAACAAAAGGTTCGAAAAGTATTAAGGTTTAACAGCCTGAGCAGAATGTTGCAGCTAATTGGGTTATTTAGCAACTGGTCTAAAGAGTTCCCTAAAGAGCTGGGCAGAGGTTCAGCCGTGTTTTAGAATAATGTTCCATCACCTACAGTAAATAATCGAATAAAAAGACTAAAAACAGACGAGGTGTAGTCAAGCAAATGGGCTCAGGGACACTTCCAGAAATCATTGTCTGAATAGTTCACCGTCCCATCCACAAACGCAGCTTAAAGCTCCATCATACAGAGAAGAAGCCCCGTGTGAACATGATTCAACACTGCTGTCATCTCTGGGGAGCTTTAAATTCCCATGGCTGCCCTGTCCTCTGGACTGAAGAGCAGAGTGACCATCCAAGCTGGTTATCAGTGCTCCGTTCGAAAGCCTCCATCTCTGATGGTACGGGGGGTGTTTGTGCCCGCAGAACTGGAAACCTGCACATCTGGACAGGCTCCATCAATGCTGAAATATATTCCAGAGCAACAAATGCTTCCATTCAGTCACACTGTCACACTGCATCTTTTCCAGTTTCATTTCATTTGGCATGTCATGAAATGCAAAATATGACAAAGAAGACGTGGGACTGTTGCACAGCGAGAATCCGACACAAATGGGACAACATTCCTCTCACAAAGCTCCAGCAAATAGTCTCCTCCGTTTACATTTAGTGCAGCATCACAACTTGTTTGCAGATCTAGGTTGTAAATGGTTAACGTTTCGCAGCTGATGCATCATAGTTCCCGTCATGCCAAACGAATGCTGCAACAGAAAACAACAGCCTACAGCTCACTGCCATCTTATAATCTAAAACAATGGGCTGTGTGACACTTCTCTTTAGAAGAAGAGGACGAATGCACCTGTTCTGACTGTCACACAGCACCAAAGAAACCTTTAAAACACAACCGAACACAGTATTGAGCTTTCAAACTCGTCCCGATGTTCTTTTTTCCCTTTTTTTCTAAGTGTGTAGAAGCAAACCAACACAAAGAATCACAGGCTGCACCAGGGATGTCAAACTCCGGCCCTCGAGGGCCGCTGTCCTGCAGGTTTTAGATGCTTCCCTGATTCAGATTAAATGGATCTCTTGGAAAGATTGGAAGTTCTGCAGCAGCCTGCTAATGATGCATTGATCTGAATCAGGTGCGTTGAAGCAGGGAAACGTCTAAAACCTGCAGGACAGCGGCCCCGGAGTTTGACATCCCTGGGCTACACCATCCTGCTAAAACACATTCACTTTTTCTAATGTACAGCACATATTCTGTTTTAGCTTTTATCATCTTTGCACTAAATGCTTTGAGCATATTTCTGAGTCTGTTTAACATAGCATGAATGCTGCCAAACTCTGCATCTCAGAGCTCCAAAATCCTTCAGCCCTTACCAGCTATTAATATGGTAATTCTGGTCCTGGTTATTAATTAAATTATTAATAAGAATTCAAAATGAATATACTGACTGACTTAGAAATCTGTTTCCCTTCAATTGAAGGTGGTACCTTAATGCATATTTCTCATAATACCAGAATTGTGGTTAATAATTGATCAGGGATTCTACAAGATAGAGCAGAATATCATTGTAATCCCTCCACGACGAAGGCATCATCCTGTTGTCAAGTCTCCCAAATATGTCCACAGACCTCACAATATATCAGAGAGTTTCCATATCAATACACTCCCATTTACATTATCTTGTAAACACAAACAATGCTCTTCTGTCTGGCTCTAAAAACAGGAAGTTGACAGTCGTTCACTTAACAGTTGGCACACATTCTCTGAGTGAATGTTGTCACCCTTGCATCGGCTTTGTCTTTAACCATTTGTACTCTGGTAATGACTCCAGCATGCTGTGTTCACTAGATCTAAAAGGAAGAGAGGATGGGGGAGAGGTAAGAGAGGAGGCTTATCGCACAGTTAAGCTGCAGCTGCAGTTTCCATAACAACTACCTGCTAAAACCCAGCTCCCTCGACCATCATTAGAATAACATTTTTACTCGTCAAATAAGCATTAGTGAAATCTACATGAGCAATAAGGTGGGAGTGACACAAAAAAAGTGTCAGTATCCGTTGAGGTATCATTTCAAAGACTGAGCAGAGTGCTTTCTCCTTCTGAAGCAATATATCTGTAGGTCTAATTACAGGATGTAGTAGTGGAATAGTTTCTCTGGAAAACGAACAAGCAATGTGTGACACATCCAGAGGCTTGTTTTGCAGCAGTTCAGCATAGCAAATTATCCATTCCCAGGCTTGGTTCACAGTGAAATAGAGTGAAATACAAAAACATCCTGTGCATAGCTCAAGGCTTAAGAGGCAGCTCCTTGATCATAACCTCTTCTTTTTTCTTCCCAGCAGGAACTCCAGCAACCGACTCAAGGAGAAATACGTCTTTCCCATTCAGCATCTCTTCTGATCATGCTTCACACTCTCAACTTGAAAAGAGGATAATCAAGAGTTTAAAGAAAAAGTAAAAGAAGAGGGAACACATTAAGTGGTGGCTAGTCTGGGGTATCATTTAAAATCAGTGCTGATGGCTTCATTGCTGCCAGGCTGTAACCTTGAGCGAGGGCTGGTGGGGCCCTGGTGACCAGAGAGGGGATGGGGAAAGGGATTGGTTCTTTTTGCATTCACATTCTGCTCAGCAGGCACCCGGGGGCTATAACCCTGAGAATCCGTATTAGGTGAGCCAAAGTCACCATTAATATAGAGCACTGGGCCATACTATAACCTTACACTTCACATCTCTGGGGTGTCCTGAACTGAGAAAAAATGGTACTTTCGAACAATCACTTGGGAGGACTTTCAAAAGTGACCTCTTACCAAAGTCAATCCGTTTGCTTTTCTCTTTTTATTCATTTTTATCTGTGTTTGCTGTTCCCGCTCAATCTCTCCATCTCTGTCTGGCTTTGCGTGGCGGCTCAGGCCTTGTGCTCCTCGGCCAGTCACGTAAGAGAGCTTGTTCCTCCTTCACTGGATGCAATTACAGATTAGAGCTAAAACACAGGTGAGACTATGCTGCTACCACATCTTCAACTCCTCTGGCCTCCACTGGCACATTGAAGAGGACCAAAAATAGCACGCAGTAAGAGAAATGCTGCCTTAAATGTAAACTAGTTTGATAAATTGAATAAACTGCATGTACCAAACCCACAAGAGTCACACGAGAAACAGTTTGTTCTCACAATGTTTATGAAAGGCTCTTGGTTCAGTACAAGGAGAAATAAGATGACAAATTCTGCCACCGCTGACCTTTTTTAAAGGTTATTTAATTCCTAATACCACATAGAAACAGAAGTAGTGCAGTTAAACATCAAAAAATGCGTTTAAGGCCTTGTGTTACACAAAGAAAAATAATATTTGTATCACTGAAGACATCAAATGAACAAATAGCACGAGAAGACCAAATGAAAACTCAGTGTAATCAGAATAAAGTGCCTCAAAAAAGCCAACGATTGCTTCCAGAAGCTTTGACCAAAGCTCTTCAAATGTGTAATTAACACCGGAAGATTAAACACAAGCCAACTATTCTCATCTCCTGTGTTGCCTCTGACAGCCTTGGACCCCCCCCCCCCCCCCCGCGGTCAACAACAGCCCTTCATCTCCATGTTGTTCAGTTTGAGGAGTAAGAGTAACACTCAGATATTCTACTTCTGTCCCCCTAAAAATACTGAAGAACAGGACATCTGTAGGAGTAACGATCAGCGGGTTTACATAATACAAGAAAGTGAACCTAATATTGTGTTAATCCAACCAAAACTGGACTGAAATCCATGAAAACATGTTGGTCCAACTGAAACAAACCCAGATAGTGCACTTATGAGTTGAATTACTCATTTAAACTCAGCGAGACTCAAATGAGCCGAGTTACAACTCAGGCTCCTCAATTCCTGCAGAGTACACAGAAGAAGAAGAAACTAGTAATAACATAATATCCACAAGGCTTTAAAGTAACGTCTAAGTTAATTATAGAACGGTCAAATTCCCAAAGATGCTCATTCACATGTTTTTCTGTTTTTAATGTCACACGGTTAAACATCAGGAGATACGACTGAAAATCAGCCCATGAAGACAAAGAGTCAGTCCTGATTAATATAACCTCAGCATCATCTGAGAAAACCACCATTCAGCTAACTCAAAGACAACGTTAGACTACTGTAGAAGCAGCAGAGACTCTGGAACATTTACTCACAGAGTCCTCAGTGTCAGTCAAACTTGAGCCAGTAAATTGACTCCCCTCTCGAGCATTTATATTTGGGAAAGAGGAGAGTAGCCCAATTAACCGGCCAAGTCCTGCTGCAGCTCGACAAAAAAGTTTTAGGTGTTTTTTTAGTGTGATGGCAGAGCAGAGAGGGAGAGAAGTATAATAAATGAGCGGAATCCTGCTATCAAGCTGAGAAACTAAATATTATACTTCCATAGATTCTGCAGCTTTGAAAGAGTCCTCTGACCTTAAAAAGTCTGACTTCACAACATCTTGTTATCTTTTGCAGCCTGGCAGCCATGTACAGCGCTGGGAGGAACACTCACAGGAATTCATGTAAAAGCAATTTGTCTACATATTAAACTATCCATTAGAGTCCATGATTCTGAGTGTATTTCATGTACAAAACCACAAAAGAAGCATATTTTGTTGCATATGAACACCTCCGTAGCATTAGTTATTGGTACGGTCGGATTCTTCTGGAGAAGCCAGCTCGAACTGATCAATACATTCTGTTAATGCCATCGGACATGAGTGTTTCCACCATGTACCAAAATGCGTCTCGTTCCTGCAGCATTGGGCCTGCTGCTTGTTAACTCTGCATCATATTCAGCTCAAACAGCCTTCATGCAACTGCGTGCGTCCCAAAATAAAAAGGTGCATAATTACTACTACACCTAGAAATTAATTTATTAATTATGCACCTTTTTATTTTACCTAGAGATTCATTTCTAGGTGTAGAAAGGATGGAAAGGAAATTAGTTAATTGCCCAAAATGAACGAGTTAAAAAAAATTAATGCATTTTAATCGCACTTATTTTTTCACTGGATGAGTTTATACCGATTATTATATTATAATCGGTATAAACTCATTCGATTATACGATTATACTATTATACCGATTATACTGGAGCACCAACTGACGTTCATGACTTCACACAACGACAAAGCACAGTGAACAATAGTCAAACATGAACGAAGAAGATGGGAAGGTCGGTAGCGTAGTTGTGGTTGTGCAGGTGCTCCATGTATAGAGACTAAAGTCGGCCCCGGTTCGAATCTTCCTTTTACAGCGTCCCATTCCCCCTCTCTCTGCTTTCTGTCTCTTTTTATCTATTCTGTCCATTAAAAGGCATAAAAAATAAAATTTAAAAAACGGACGGATGGTAAAGTACTACCTTGAAAAAAATAAGCAATGTTTTGTTGCTTAAGCTTATGTATTTAGTCATTATTCAATGGTTGTACAAAACATTTTATTTCTACAGTTACTTCTTAGTTTTTGTAAAGATCCTAATGTATGTTATGTTACTTTTTGCTACTGGATGCTTGAATTTCCTCCGGGATAAATAAAGAAATAAATAAAGAAATAAAGAAAGAAAGAAAGAAAGAAAGAAAGAAAGAAAGAAAGAAAGAAAGAAAGAAAGAAAGAAAGAAAGAAAGAAAGAAAGAAAGAAAGAAAGAAAGAAAGAAAGAAAGAAAGAAAGAAAGAAAGAAAGAAAGAAAGAAAGAAAGAAAGAAAGAAAGAAAGAAAGAAAGAAAGAAAGAAAGAAAGAAAGAAAGAAAGAAAGAAAGAAAGAAAGAAAGAAAGAAAGAAAGAAAGAAAGAAAGAGTATCCATCTATCTATCTATCTATACTAAAATCCATGTAAAAAATTGCTTCTCACTGTTCTCAGGTCAAATATTTATTTGCGATTAAAATGCGATTAATTTCGATTAATTAATTACAAAGCCTCTAATTAATTAGATTAATTTTTTTAATCGAGTCCTAACATTTCGTTATTTTACCCATAGAGGCAGCTTACACATGATGGCATCACCAGAAAAATGTGCAAATGTAGGTTTAAGTTGTACCTTTGGGTAAATTTTTGATTAAATGTGTGGTGATGAAAGGAATAATGTGAACCGACAGCAGCATATGGCTTATTTTAGAGAAAAATACAGCGTTTAGAACATTTAATACAGACAAAAGAATGAGTGGCTGCACAGAACTCATCGGATCAAAACTGTCCCATATCAGCTGTGAATAACTGGCAAATCTGGTTGGAAATATGTTGGTGTGAGAGATGGTTTCTGGAGAAAAAGAATCATCAGATGCATATTTGTCAGGTTACCAGGCTAACTTCCACCATTCATCTCGATATGAAACCCATGTATAGCTTTCAGAGTGTAGAGACAGATGTTCAGGTCAGTGTGGAGAAGAGGCAGATTGCCATGGTGATGGTAACACCAGAATCATTGAGAGAAATCAGATTTAGTAAGGAAAGCTTACCATAAACTAAGAGAGCCAGCACCCCCCTCCCAAAGAGGAGAGCGGTGACTAATGCTAGCATTTGATTATTAGCCATTCTAATATTTATTACTCATATAGGCTACGTATGATGCTGTTGCTAACAGACACTTTTCAATAAAGGTTTGTATTGAAAGGGCCAGTAAGATGGTTTTGTTGCCATCTATATGGTAGTTTGAGCATCCATCCATCCATTTTCCATACCCACTTGATCCAGGTCAGGGTCGCGGGGGGGCTGGAGCCTATCCCAGCTGTCACTGGGCGAGAGGCAGGGGACACCCGGACAGATCGCCAGTCCATCACAGGGCCACACGGAGACAAACGAGACAAGCAGTCATGCACGCTCACACTCACTCCTACGGAGGATTTAGAGTCACCAATTAACCGAACATGCATGTTTTTGGATGGTGGGAGGAAGCCGGAGAACAAACTGCACCCAGAGAGGCCCCAACCGGGGTCCTACCCACATGCAAATCCTGTAAATCACTGATCTATTCAAATAAATCACACTCTCTGGGTTCTGTTCCTTCGACTTCCTTTACTTGAGAAAGTAAAACAGGTGATTCTAACTTTCAAATTGCATAAAAAAAGATTCATTTTGTGAGGTGCAATGAGGACCCAGACCTCCCCACCCCAACAGGAGCTTTTTCTACAGACACACATAGAAAATCTAATTCCTGGACCACCTTTCTGCCCGAGTCTGCCCCTGATCACCACAAATGTTCACTGGCTGTTCAATGGTGGCACAGACTGCATCAGACTGAGAGATTAGACCCAGCTTTAAACATTAAATAACATGTTTATTGCTGAATTTATAGAAAACATGAACCAATGTTGCATTTAGAAGGGTCAAAATGACTATTATAGTCCATGTTCACACTTATATATGTTAAATGTCATGTGCAGTAAAATCAAAAACACAGTTTCTGTGGCTATTTTTTCATTTTATTTCAATACCAAATAAGTTTCTGTGGCTATTTTTTCATTTTATTTCAATACCAATTAAGTTTCTGTGGCTATTTTTTCATTTTATTTCAATACCAAATAAGTTTCTGTGGCTATTTTTTCATTTTATTTCAATACCAATTAAGTTTCTGTGGCTATTTTTTCATTTTATTTCAATACCAAATAAGTTTCTGTGGCTATTTTTTCATTTTATTTCAATACCAATTAAGTTTCTGTGGCTATTTTTTCATTTTATTTCAATACCAAATAAGTTTCTGTGGCTATTTTTTCATTTTATTTCAATACCAATTAAGTTTCTGTGGCTATTTTTTCATTTTATTTCAATACCAACGCAACTACTAGGCGCCATGCACACTCCAGTTGTTTAGATCACACTCACAGAAGCAGGGTTGGGAAGTTGTTGCATCTTATTGTGGCAAGCACAAGCTAAGCTTTGCAGCTCAGACTGGTTTAAGGTGCTGCTCCTGCTAGAGGAAAACAACCACAGCTCTTAGAGTTTCTGGACATAGCAGATGGAGGAGGAAAGAAAACACGAAACACCTCCAACATGTTTATTTTCCTCTGTAAAATCGAAGGGAACGTTTGTCCCACGGGAGGTGGGCGAGGAGAACAGTCCTGTGTGTGAACGGAAATCATGTGTATGGATAAATCAGTGTTGGGGGAAAGACTTGCAGTGGTGTGTGAGGGATGTGACTCTCAGTAATTAAAGCAATGTATCAATCTGGATTTTACAATGACATAGTGAAGGGAAAATAATGACCAACCACAAATTGCAAACATATATATATATACACACACTATATATATATATATATATATAGTCTGTGTGTGTGAGGGAAAAATAATTTAACACACACTGCCAATCATCTGAGTCCTTCCCAGGTTGAGAAATAAGATAAATACAACCTGAGATGAACAACTACATGTTAATTATTACATTATGTCATCATTTAATCAAAAGAAAAGGAATGTGTGAAAAACTAAGTTCACCGTTACTACTTTCACAGGAATTAAGAGGTTGAGTAGCAGCCAGATGCTGTTAATTAAATGTATGTGATTAACAGATCATCAGCAAGTGTGAAGATCTTAGAGAAGCAACTGCTGCTGCCCATCAGTCTGGGAAGGGTTATAAGGCCATTTCCAAACTATCTGGAGTCCATCATTCTACAGAGAGAAAGATTATTCACAAGTGGAAAACATTCAGGACAGCTGTCAATCTTCCCAGGAGTGGACGTCCCAGCAAGTTCACCCCAAGGTGAAAAAGCCCAGAGCTACATCTCAGACTCTCCAGGCCTCAGTTAGCATGTTAAAGGTTAAAGGTCATGACAGCACAATTAGAAAAAGACTGAACAAGGATGGCTTGTTTGGAAGGGCTGCAGGAGAAAGCCTCTTCTCTCTAAAAAGAACATGGCAGCACAGCTTAGGTTTGCAAAGCTGCATCTGAACAAAGCTCAAGACTTCTGGAACAATGTCCTTTGGACAGACCAGAGCAAAGTGGAGATGTTTGGTCCTAATGTACAGCAGCACGTTTGGAGGAAACCAAACACAGCATATCAGCACAAACACCTCATACCAGCTGTCAAGCACGGTGGTGGAGGGCTGATGATCTGGGCTGGTTCTGCAGCCACAAGACCTGGGCACCTTGCAGTCATTGAGTCCACCATGAACTCCTCTGGATACCAAAGTATTCTAGAGTCAGATGTGAGGCCATCTGTCCCACAGCTAAAGCTGGGCTGAAACTGGCTCATCAACAGGACAAAGATCCCAAACACAGCAGCAGATCTACAGCAGAATGTGGGAAAAAGAAAAGAATCAAGGTGTTGCAATGGTCCAGTCAGAGTCCAGACCTCAGCCTGACTGAAATGCTGTGGTGGGACCTTAAGAGAGCTGTGCAGAAACCAATGCAATGCAGATAATGTGGTGTTGCTTATCTGAAGTTGTATTTACCTGGTAAGAACCAGTTTTATGTTCTTCAGTTTCTTTTTCTCGTGACCGCTGCTCCTGTATACCTTCACAACAAAATGTTCAGCCAATCTTCAAATAATACATATTTCATTCAGCTGGTTCAATGAATTATTTTCAGATTCGCCTTCGGAGACTATTGCATTGAAATACAACAATCACTTTGTGGCAGTACATAGATTCCTTTCATATGTAACACGCAGAGCATAAACATACACCATATGAAGGTCAGCCCTTGGCAGGAAAGAATACATGAATAAGTAAATAAGTAAAGCACACCACTGCAGTGATGGGATATATTGTACATTCTGTTGTAATATCAGAAAAAGAAAGTCCTGGTTTGGGTTTGTTTGCCCTGGATTTTCAGGTGTAAAACCCAAACTTTCCATTTTGTGTTGTGGATGATTAATATTTGAGTAGTGCAGCAGCTTCTTTTGCTGGAACAAAGACTCGCAAAAGCTTAAAGCTAAAAACAAATCCAGCCTAACGCAGAGATCCTGCAATAAGAGGCTAATAATGTTCAGGTTTTTATTGGAGGCATTTTTAGCGCCTTCGAATCGTCATTCTGGAGGCTGCGGTGCTTTCTTTTACATCCAAATATCTCGGTTATTTCACCAGTCAGTCCACAAACTTAACACTGCAAAATTCATGAAGGGACAGTTCATTGGCTGCTGCAGGGAAATGTTGATCAAGAAGCATCCCTTCACCTTCCTTCTGCCGTGTCGTTACAGTCATTTAAGCTCTTCATTCAACATATGACAACAAAATTTTCATTAACATTTATTCTTAGCCCTCCGGGACTTTATAGACAATGCCAATAGACTCAGAAAGGGGGTATCAGGAGGTAGAGGATGGGAAGGAGCAGCACTCGCCGGAAACAGGATTGCTTTCTTTCATTTCTTTATCTTATTATTATCTATCTTTGCATGTATAAAATAAAGATTCTGCTGGAATCTGACCTTCCCTGCAGGAACCTCCCAAACGGATCAATAAAGTTCTATCTCATCTAATCTAATCTAATCCTAAACTGAACCCTTCTGATTTCTGACGAACCTTCCTGGGTGTGTTATCACATCCTGGCAAAGCTCGGTGAAAGTTTCGGAAACACTGAGCTAAGACCAGGACTTCCTTTAAGAAGCCACATTATACTTTTTGTGTTCCACCCTTTTTTCTCAGTGACATAAAGCCATTTTGTGCATTTAAAAGGTCTGCAAAGTTACAAAGTCAAAAGTCATTTGCCCAAGGGATTCATTCCCTCTTAAAGAAGAGGCGGCTCCTGAGCTCTGTGAAAATCTCCGTTTGTAGCCCAGCCTTTACTCTTCTACATCACTGTATAAAATACATGTGTAATGCCTGCCTAGTGGCTATTTTGACAACATTCAAAGAGAAATCCAGCGGCGATTTATACTGCTACATATTGCTAGCCACAGGCCTCGGAAAGTTTATCATGTCGTCAAGGCAGACAGGAAAACAGTCGTTCTTAATTTACCTTTCATGTACAGGAGAGTGTTCACAAGATTAAATCAATACAATGAAATTAGATCAGATCAGAACTCACTTCCTTGCTTCTTGTAACGTATGTTTAATTGATCAAGTCTTTCTTTCTGTCTGTTTTCTGTGAAAAGACCAACAGGCTATAAATTTTTAAGGTTTTATAACTCACTGTTTATTGCCTCTGGCAAAGTATGCGCTTAATTATTTACAATGATTGCAAGAGGACGTTATTCCAGTTTTTTCTTCCAAAGTTTACAATATCCATTTGATTCTTTTCAATAGGCTAATAAACCTGCTTCCTTGCAGACTTGTTGCTGAAGAGCTCTCTAATTTTTTGAGGCAGCCGAGCGGTGTATTATCATTATTCGATTCCCGGGTTATCCTGGGGCACATGTTCAAGTGTCCTTGGGAAAGATACCGAGATACCGAACCACACGTGGCGAAACACAGTAGGGAAGTAGCTCGGATTACAACACATTAAGTGACTAAAGGTGCTGCAGTCACAGATTTTAGGGCTAATCTCTGACCTGCGATTGCTGGAAGATAGATAAGAAGATGCCAAAAATAGGGTTGATTTGAAAGCTTCTGATTTATTATGAAATCTTATCTAATCATTTCGTGTTTTTCACAATACTTTTAAGTATCAAATACCTAACTTTCCTAACTGGTTTCCTAACTGGTCTCCTAACTGCTCTCCTAACTGGTCTCCTAACTGGTTTCCTAACTGCTCTCCTAACTGGTCTCCTAACTGGTCTCCAGCCTGTGAAACCTCTGCAGATGGTCCAGAACGCGGCGGTGCGTCTGGTCTTGGATCAGCCTAAAAGAACACGTCCCCCCTCTGTTCATTGAGCTCCTCTGGCTGCCCTTAGCCGCCCGCATCAAGTTCAAGTCCCTGATGTTAGCTACAAAGAGCTTAATGGAACGGCTCCATCTACTTGAATGCTCTTGCAAAGGCTTCTGTCCCAACTGGGTCCCTCCGTTGGTCCCAGGATTGTCGTCTAGCAGCTCCTACACCACGCCTAAGACAATCCAAACTCTGTTCATGTGTCGTCCCACGATGGTGGAATGACCTACCGAGCGCTATCTTCAAGAAGCTCCTGAAAACCCAGCTCTTCAGAGAGCATCTCCTATCCCAGCACTTACCTTGTACTTCCCTACCCCCTCTATCTCTGCCCTTTATCTTTCTGCACTTCCTTCTATGCCTGCACCCTATCTCTACTCTGTCCCCTCTGACAGAGTCGGACTCCTGGGTTCCTTCTATGTAGCTTATTGTTAGCTTTTTATAGAGCTGTTATATCTTCATTTGTAAGTCGCTTTGGATAAAAGCGTCTGATAAATACAGAAACATAAAACTTAACATAAACAAATACAGAGATGAGAATGTAACATGATCTGAGATGTTGATTTATAGGCATAGCTTTTTGTCATTTTAAAGAAAATAAAAGCTACATGTGCACAACACACTGAAGCACTATGCTGAATACAATATGTGCTGCTGATTCATTTTAAAGTATGTTTGTTCTGCAGATTCCTGAGCCTAAAACTGCCCCAGAGTGTCCGGAGGCAGAGATACCGCAGTTCATGACTTTGGTTTCCAGCCCTGCACCGCATCATTTTGCTTTAAGCTCCTTTTGACCTCCTCAAAACGACCTCAACTTCAGGTGTACGGCTGTGCATGTGCAGGGTTATTCTCTGGTGTTATTCATTACAACATGTTCTTACTTCCTCTGCAATAAGTGTCAAAAAATCTAAAGGCAGAACAAACTAAACTGTGGCAAAAATAACAAGACAAACGAGACTGTGACTATGGCACGAAAAAACAAGACTATGGAATACAAACAAGACTGTGAGGCTAAACCTGACCTGACATGGCGTGATCATGCAAAGTAAAGTGTGAGTGAACCTGGAAACTAAATACTGTGGGGAGGCGACTGGTGACGAGGTGCAGCTGTGGAACAGAAACAGGTGACTTGAGTGAAACTAAGACATGACAAGAAAATAACCTGGAACCTGAAAACATGAAAAAAGAACCTGAAAACAAGATAATCTAAACATAAAATGTGACAATAAGAATGTTTTCAAGTGCTGTCAACATCAGGGTATCAGGTAGTACCCCCCCCCCCCTCACTTTCTCCACATCTGGCACATTTAAAACGTGCAGATATTCAGCCCGGACCGTCAGATATTTGGCTTCACCACTGCCATCGCCTTTTATATTCTATAGTAACAAGGAATTGAAATCAACTCCATTAATCCCCTGAGAATCCCAATCCTCAATCTGAGATCAGATGACTTGTTTGAAGTGAATAAACTAAACTTTGCGGCGTCACCAGACTGCTGCGATACAGGTTATGCCTCAAAAGAAGTCCTGAAATGCTCCCATAGGCTCTCTCAGAGAAAACTGACGTCAGTTTAGGATGACTGAAGCAAGCGCGTCTCTTTAAATTCCTGATATCACGCCTCCTCCCTCCTGTTCGTCTCTCTGGTAGGAAGGAGTTGAGAGGACGGATGAAGTTTGCAAATTGGGAAATGAGATCAAGGGAAGGAGAAATGTCTTTGTAGATTCTCAGTCATACGGGTCAAGTTCTTGATAAGAAAGCAACTGGACCTCCTTTATTCATTCTTGAAGCCTTTTGGATGAAAGGTGACATGTCTTCAAATATCAAGAAATAAGATTCGGACGCATTTTATCCAAGAATTTAGGAAAAACCTCAAAGACGAAGAAACAACGGCAAAGAATCACTTTCATCTCTGGGATATTACATCACATCTGTCACAAGTTTATTCTTTACAGACTTAGATCAAAAAAAGGTGATTAGTCACATTCAGTTAATCTCAACCAGGTCAGGAATAACTGACAAATTGTTTCCATTCCCCCAAATGCACATCAAATCGTCTTCAAATCAGACAAAACGCTTGGAAGTGAGCATTTCACATCATCTAAATGTGAATTAAAAACTGGAATGAAAGCCACCGACTGCTAACCAGGTGGGTGGTGCTCATCTGTGTGATCTGACCCCAGCAGGAAGGGTCCTTACTGGGGATTTTAACCTGGCAGAGTAGTCATCGCTGGTCTTTTCGGGTAGAAAATTGGTGACTTTCATGTTAGAAGACGTAGACAATGAGGTGTAGAGAATGAGAAGAGAGAGTAAACCAAAACTAAGACGATAGGAACTCAAAGCAGTTACTTTGAAATGTAAATATAAGAGAATATTATCATTATTATATCAAGATTTACATCTTCAAAGAACATCTTTAGGAGAATCGCAGCTCAATAACAAACTAACCAATAAAATCAAGGTTCTTTACTCACATTAAGCTAAATTTGCCAGTTTCACTACTTCTTTAAATAAGTCGCAATGACAAACACATGTTTTTCTTTTTGAAAAGCTGCACAGTGGGTCTGCGAGCTTTCATTAAAGGTGAGGTTGCCTTTGGCGCCTGTTGCCCTGATTTGATCTGGGGTTCAATTTGATTTCTGTCTTGCTGTCACTGGCTTAACACTGACCAGTACGGTGGGGAGAGCAATGAAGTCAGTAATTCATCTCAGAAAAGGGCAGTGTCAGACCCAGCCGCTCGCTAAATATAATGTGCAGCCAGCATTCATGGGATCTGGAAACCAGGCTCACCTTTGAACTCTGGCCTTTTTGAAACGAGCAACCTTTGCCAGATGACCCGTTTGAATTCCCACACCAGCTGATATGCGTCTGCAGTGTATAAGTGAGCAAAGCTCTGCCTTCCAAAACCATTAGTTCTTCCTGTCATGGTGCCATTGAGCATGAAAGCTGCTTTGGAGGATGCATACAGAGAAATATTTCAAGTCCAAGTGCTTTGAGTTTACTGCAAAAGTGAAGTGAAACAGGAGAAGAACAGTATTGCCAAATGGTGTCAGCAAGGGTCAAAGAATATGGCCCATCTGTCAAAACAGGGGCCAGATTAAACTCTCCTCCTCCTGATGCAACCTGCTACACACACCCTCAGGGTTTAGGGAGGAGACGGTGTTGGTGATGGAGGTGGGGATGGAGGCTTGATTATAATGATTGACACCTGTGAAAGGGGGCTTGGGCAAGTGCAAGGACCATATCAAAGAGGATCAGCTGGGGCACAGTGTGACCTGACTGTTATTAGGTGCCAAAATGAAATGGCTGCTCTATAGACCTTCAAGAAATCATTTAACCAGTCACAGCTGAGTGAAATACACGCATGCATGGACATGCACACACACAAAGTCAGAAAAACACACTTACATGCACTGTGTGGCAGATATAAAAAGTTTTGTATTTTAAATGGAGGTATGTTGAGCAAGCAGAAGCAGAAAATATGTCCTCAAACCCTGAAAAATCATGACGGATGGCTGAAAAAATGGAGAATTTGTTTCATTAACAACAAAACTGGACCATTTACCAAAAAGATACCATTTTATAATGTGAACATGCTGAGTCTCCGGCCCACCAGTTTGTTCTGGAAATGTTGTGTTTGCAGCCAACTGATCACACTCACGTTTCCCTCCCTGACTCGACAGAGTCAAACTGAGCTAAACTAACATAGCTAAAAGAGGTTAATGAAGCCGTGGCTGAAGAAGCGACTGAACCGGTGAGGAAATACGACGTTTGGTTTGTCTTGGTGAGCTGAACCAATACAAAAAGGTGACGTGAAGACACTTCTGTTCACTGATTGGTCAGAGAAATCATCACCTGTGGGCGTAACGGCGACAAATCTCTGAAATCCTACACACTGACACACTCAAATCAGTTTGCTTGGATGGGAAAATGTGGCACGGTTGCTGCATCGGTGACGGCGTGATGGCAGATGGGTCGACACACAGCCTATCTCATATTTTCTGATCTTAAGCACTCGGCTGCCCCGACAAAATACTTCTTTTAAAGTTCCAGTAGATTCATAGGAGTAGAACCACTTTGATGCCAGCAGTTAACTGCATTTCAAGGCTTTCATCAGCGGACAGACTTCAGTTATTATCACTGAGGTAACAGCTAAAAACAAAACTTATTGTTCAAATGGTGCAAGTATCTGTGTGGGCAGAACGATGCTCTTTTCACGGTTTCTTTTCCTCCTCCTCTAAACCCTGCTGCTGTCTTTTTATAGCCAATCATAGACTCTAAGAACACCATAGTTTAAGTGTTAAATATGTTTCATCTATAAATAAGTTCAAAGCACGTTATTGCCAAATGGAAGTTGGGAATCTACCAGCTAGTATGAACTTACTTTACTTTAATCTTTGTCCTCCAACACTGTATTATTATATGTAAAAAACAACAACTACATATGATAAATTACACTGTGTCATTAGTTGTTGATCTAAAACTAAGACAAAAAGCAGTGTGTGAAAAACTAAGTGAACCCCTGATCCAGCAGCAGTGAGCTGTAGTGATGGTTTCCTGTGGGACGTTATCAGTCTCTCTCATGGTTCTGGAGGAATCTCGGCCCACTCTTCTCTCCAGCGCTGCTTCAGCTCATTGAGGTTTGCAGCATTGGTTTCTGCACAGCTCTCTTAAGGTCCCACCACAGCATTTCAGTCAGGCTGAGGTCTGGACTCTGACTGGACCATTGCAACACCTTGATTCTTTTCTTTTTCACACATTCTGCTGTAGATCTGCTGCTGTGTTTGGGATCTTTGTCCTGTTGATGAGCCAGTTTCAGCCCAGCTTTAGCTGTGGGACAGATGGCCTCACATCTGACTCTAGAATACTTTGGTATCCAGAGGAGTTCATGGTGGACTCAAAGACTGCAAGGTGCCCAGGTCCTGTGGCTGCAGAACCAGCCCAGATCATCAGCCCTCCACCACCGTGCTTGACAGCTGGTATGAGGTGTTTGTGCTGATATGCTGTGTTTGGTTTCCTCCAAACGTGCTGCTGTGCATTAGGACCAAACATCTCCACTTTGCTCTGGTCTGTCCAAAGGACATTGTTCCAGAAGTCTTGAGCTTTGTTCAGATGCAGCTTTGCAAACCTAAGCTGTGCTGCCATGTTCTTTTTAGAGAGAAGAGGCTTTCTCCTGCAGCCCTTCCAAACAAGCCATCCTTGTTCAGTCTTTTTCTAACTGTGCTGTCATGACCTTTAACCTTTAGCATGCTAACTGAGGCCTGTAGAGTCTGAGATGTAGCTCTTGGCTTTTTCACCTTGGGGTGAACTTGCTGGGACGTCCACTCCTGGGAAGATTGACAGCTGTCCTGAATGTTTTCCACTTGTGAATAATCTTTCTCTCTGTGGAATGATGGACTCCAGATAGTTTGGAAATGGCCTTATAACCCTTCCCAGACTGATGGGCAGCAGCTGCTGCTTCTCTAAGATCATTGCTGATGTCTTTCCTCCTTTGCATTGCGTTAACACACATTAGCAGCACCAGGCTGCTCTTTACCCTCCTAATTCCTATGGAAGAAGTAAGGCTTGACAAACTTGGAGCTTGTTAAATAAATAATGACACAGCATAATATGTGTTATTAATCTGAGGCTGTATCATTTGAAATGAAAACTTCTCACTAATTCAAACACTGAAGCCTCTGAGTTACTCATTAAATAAAATTGCATCAAATAAAAGTGAATTCTTTGCCTCCCTCGGCCTTGTTAAAAGAAGCCTTCTCTGGTGTTTAAACAGCCTGCAGTTTGCTTCTAAAATATTTTACAGCACAGCCACGTCTCCAGCGCACTCACTGCTCATCAGACATGTCTCCGTTACCATTTCCTCATTTGTTGTGTCTACACAACGGTCAAGCTTGCCGTCCCCTTGAGGGACTGCTTCACTCATGACTTCCACTGTTGTGTCTCGGCAGTCCTCTGCCCTTTGCACAAACATATCGATCACTTCTTCCTCCCCTCCTTTGTCACCTTTTCTGTCCTGGGCTAAAAATACATTTTCACAACCTATTCATGTCACCGATGACCACCCCCAATTACCTCTCCTTCATCCTTGGATCCCTCTCCTTTGACTCAAATCCTTTTCATAATTCTCTCTAAAATGTTTGGAGCACCAAACATCTGCCTTGTGACCTCAAGACTCCTTCACCTTCAGATAGCATCGTACTTATTTCGAGGTCAGAGGCTCACCTCTGCTCGGTGAAAACTCACAAAACGAGCCGTCTTAAAATAAATGCTGATCACTATTGTTATTGGTTTCCTTTAGCTCATAAAAACACGACAGCCTCTAGATGTTTACAGAGCCAGGCACTTTACAGGGTCAATAAAAGGAAATTGCTGCTCAAAGAAGCTGTGGGAGTGTGACTCAAGACATACAACTCAAACCTTGACCTGATCTAAACGACAAATAAACAGCACACACCGTCGCAGCCTTCTTCCAATGAACAAAGAAAGCAAATCATTATTGTCTAATTGTGTAGAAGGCGGAGTGGCCTGTCCAAAAAGAGTGTAGTAAGTGAATTTAATCTTAGCCGTGATCCTCATCCCTTTGATAAGACTCACGATAACAAGTATAAAGGTCGTTGCAAAGACACCGCTTTAGTTTCGAAATAACAAGTTCTGAAAAGGCAGAAGAAGTAAAACTACTGTTCAGATCCGTGACCACACGCAAAGCCATGCCAACACAAGGAAGGTCTATTTGCAGGAGGCTTTGGGAAGGTCACGGTGGCAGTGTCTCAATCATAAGCTGTTCAGAAGCAGGGTCGCCTGATGGCCACCGCCGTCTGTTTCTGAGGGTACTTAACCCCGGATGAGTGGCTAATGAAGGGAGTCATCCAGAGCAGATTCCCTTAACTGATTTAAATAGGCATCCACTCACAAACGCATGGCTAAGCATGGAAATGCTGAGTGCTACGAAGCCAAAGGTGCCACATTAAGGAGACAAAATAACATCAACAGATGCAGTTTTGGTGCGAGCGGATGAACGGGGAAGAAAAATGTTCTTAAATGTTAAGATTTCCTAAAACTTTCATTATTTCAAAGACGGATATTGAACTTCTGAGCCTTGAGTTGATGCATTTAGAATAAGAGACAACAATTAAAGTGTCATTAAAGCATTCAAATTTAGTCAAAGCCTTGTTCGATGCTTACTGTAGCTGAGGTGAAAGGGGGGGGGGGACATTTGGTTAAAATCCCGACAACATATTAAATCTGATCGCGCTGTAACGAAAAGAGAGTAGTGATAATAATAAGCTCTGATGGGGCACTCTTATGGCCCATCGATTTCCAATAGCTGAGATCATAGAAAGCTGGGGGGGTAATTACACTGTGCAAGCAGAGGTCGTCCTGAGCAAATATCATTATCATCAGATTAGAATGAAAGGCTGGCGCAGGTCGAGCTCATGCAGGTGAAGGAGACCCAGAGGAGAAGCTTCTCGGCGCACATTTCTGACCCTTCATCCGTCTCAATGTCCCCACCTTGTTCACAGCTCCCCGGGTCAGCCCTACATCACACTGACATAAACAAGAGGGAGGGGGGGGTAGCAGGTCACCAAGGCACAGCCATTCATCAGTGTGAGACAAGGCATATGATGAGAGCGATACCTCACAGTAACAAACAGATAAACAAGCGAACGATACAGAATGGAAAGTGAAGTGTGCTGTTTGAATTGGGTTCATTTAGTTTAGATTTCCTTTATCTCCATGTCCAGCGGACCGGAAGTCAGACAGTTCAAAATGTTCAGATAGGAGAAAAGAAGGTGAAAGAAAACACGAACACAGTTTCTCCTCCGCTTACGTATCAGAATAGAAAACATCCTGAACACGGAAATGTAATTTTGTTCCATTAAATTCAATTCAAAGGCAAAGTTTCCTGCATGCATGGAGAATAAATGCAAAACTGTATCGCTAACCCAACACTAACCATAAAAAAACGGATCTTTTTCTCCAAGATGTCGACCGTGGTTCAGACAAAGCGTCCACAGATGATTAGGTGGATGGGAGCCACAGCAAGCCCTTCCCTCTCACCCTCCACTAGGTGCTCCCCCACCGCCAACCCCCTGAATGCAAACCCGGAGATCCCGGGAAGCCCAGCGAGAGGTTGCAAGTGCCACTCTGATGAGTCTCTATCTGTGCTGCTCAGTGTGGGAGCTGGCCCGGGCCACCCACATTAACATAAACAAGGCGTGCTGCTGGGGTCCGCCTGTCAGGGGCTGTCACCACCGAGGACAGAGGAGAGATGCCTCTGCATTAACCTCCAGGCTTATCTCACTCTGCGCGCTCCACCAAAAAAGTGAGGATTAGTGCTCAGTCAGGAATTGCTTTTGGGTCCTTGTCACTCCTGCATGATTACTGAACTCCCTCTTTTATACTCAGACTATTATTCTCATATCCCTCTTCCACTCTCCCGCAGGAAGGGAATCCCTGGGGTTTTAAAAATGGCAACCCAGTGGATTGGAGCTTCTTTGATTTTTGGCGATAAGTTGTCACTGCAGCGATCGGCCAGTTTCTGCGAGTTGTGCCGAGATTAAATGATCAGTGAAGGGTTTTAAAGTCCATATCCATCGGGCTGTGTGTGATCGGAGCTGACACAAAAACCCAGGAGCCACCGATATACAACCAAAACCACTTGCTGGACCTCGATTACAAGGAAAGTGACCCTTGAATTACCTCTCTGTTTTACTGTTATTTATCATATTATATGACTGAATATTCTACTCAGCTCAGCACTTCTAAGAAGAACAGAAAGAAATACAGCTCTGCAAAATACAACAAATGCAAAAAGAACAAAAGACACAAAAGGGACACAAAAGTCCGACCACACACACTCTTAAGCTTAATCTATACTCTTCCAGAACGTCGACATCGTCAACGCGACGTCTTCATTGCTCTGCAGTTCAACATGCCGGGAGGGAGGTGTTGCTGAGTGTTTGTGTGGTTTCAGGGGTTATAGCCGAATCCTTGCTTTTTCTTCTGGTCACAGTTAACAACAGTAACCAATGGAAACCGAGGTGGAGCAGCTGTATTTGCAGCTGGAGCTCATGAATATTTAAGAACAAATGGTTAACGACCGGCCGAGGCTGAAAGGGTGAATTTACAACCTGGATGAACAAATGCACTTTAGATAATTTCGAATATCAACGAGCTTTTTCGCCGTGTGCAGCCATTAAGACCGGAAAAAGCAACTGCCGGAAATTACGTTCTGAGTGGACCAATCACAGCCCTTAAGGCCCGCATCTACACGACGTGTAGTTAGAATTCTTTGGAGGTGCACGTCAGGCTACGGCAGAGGGGTCAACGGAGAAGCACAAACTACGACTTAGGGATAATTTAGAGGCGCCAACTAACCAAACACGCATGCTCTTGGATGGTGGGAGGAAGCCGGAGAGAACCCACGCACACACGGGGAGAACATGCTAACGCCACGCAGAAAGGCCCCAGCCGGGAATCAAATTTATTCAAAAAGATCGTTTACAAGATCGGGAAAAAGACAAAAAAGAAGCAATCTGAAGAAAGAAGGTGCAGCATTTTCTGGCTGATTCTGCCCAGAGTTTTTTTTCTAAAGAGATTGAATGAAAACAGGAACGCAGCTCAGCTAGAAAACATGAAGAAAATATCTTTTCTTTGGGCACTTTTTACAAGGTCAAGACAACTCTTACACATTGCACTGTGGTGTCTTACTTCTCAGCTCATCTTCTGTTTATTCTGAACAAAATTCTCCAAAAGGAAAAGGATGTAATATAGATACACTTCAGCATATACTTTACCCTGCTGCCGCTGCATTTGTTAAGCAGGTTCTTCACATATCTGCTTTGGTGATTTCCAAGTCCCTCAGACAAAGGGAGGCGAGAACTTTGTTGTTAGGAACAAAGGACACAGCATGTTCTCGACTTACCAGACAAAATGTTAAGATCAGTTGAGTTCTTACTCTTTTGCACTCTTCCTCTCTCCATAAATGGTCACATGGCTTCCAGCCAAGGAAAGGATGCAGCCTTCTACAGCTGCATCATTGTACAAGCTAAATCCATATCTCAAGGCCTCAGGCCCTAATCAAATAGGCTGAATGTGAAGAAGGAGCCAATGGCTGCTTAATTACTAATGAGAGTAATGACAATAACAATCACATTGCTCTGCAGCTGATGTAATAGGGGCAGACATGAGAGGCACACCGAGGGAGATCTGCCTCCAAGCAAGGCAGCAATTAGGGCGGAAGCTGAGGAGGCAGCTTGTGGCAGACTTGAGATGAGCAGCAAACATAGTCTCAAACTTGTCTTTTGTCTAACATCTTGTCCTCCTTTCAGGCATCAGTACCATCGCTTGTTGCCATTCTCTGACAGCGCTGGGCTTCGTTATGTCTGCCCTGCCTATCGGCGGTGCGAGCTTCGCGTTGTTCGACTGGCTTTCAGCGGCACGTCACTGCCATGTTTAATGACCCTCCTCCTGCTGTATCCAGCGCTCAGTGTGAGACGTGGGGAAACACTCAATTTCTGTAATGGCTTGAAATGGAGTAAATATCACTCGCCCCCCTGCATTTGTTACTCATTCAGCCCCGTTATCACTTGCTGCCTAATTTCCTGGTGCACTGACAAAGGCAGAGGGCGTTTCCATGGAGAGGGAACCCTTGCGGTTTTCGTGCTTCTCTCAACTTGGCACTCTGTTCATTTCACAGCAATTATCCTGAGTCATTCCACACATTCTGCCACAGAAACTCAAGGGAAGGACCTTTCAGCTAATTGCTTTCAAATGGAAATAAAAAAATAATCACACGGCTACTTTGTCAAAATGACTCCTGTTATGCAGCATTTGGTATGGGAAATTGATGTGGGAATCCTTTTAATGTCCCATTTACAATGCCTGCCGCTCCATTTCCAGATGAAAACCTTTCTTTAAATGCATTTTGGGATGAAGTCCTGTGATTTTTTTTCATTTTTTGATAAACCAACATCTTTGTGGGTGCAACTCTTTTTATTCAACCTTCAGGTTCACTTTTTTATATATTTGCTCGAGGTGGTGTGTGTCTGCAGTGTGAAATTCACTTGTGGATGGATATAAATGCCGCTATTCATGACAGAATTAATATTTAATGGTGTGCTTCAGTTGACTCTGTCTTTACATGCAAAAACACTCATTTTTCATTTTGATTATGTGACTTTTACTCTATTTGGGGAGCAGGAAAAGATTACAGCCTGCTGCTTACAGTAATTAAAATTACTGAAGTCCAGGCACAAATCCACTCGTGAATAATATGCCAACTTGTGTTCAATATCCTTGTAAAATACAAAATATGTGAGCTATAAGAAACTCTAAAAATGAGGAAATGCAGCCACCGACAGGCAGATTATCAAATGATACCCTGAAGCCGTACTGATTAGACATCCAGGGTTAAGTTCAGTCTGCAGAGGTCTTCTCTAAAGACCTTTGAGTGTCCAGGTGAATGACATGTGGCGCAATTATTGTGTTTCATTTCCTGAGAACAAGCAACTCAGGTGGGTTGTGGGTTGCCGTCCTCACTCCTCTACCACAGCAGTCCAAAAGGGACTGACTAGGTGTCATAAACACAATAGATCTTTATGATCCTAATACATACAGCTTATTTGCTCTGAATTCGGGCCTCATCACAGTAGCCCAACCCAATGCTACCATCAGTGACAGTAAACACATTAAAATAGCTCCAGGTAAAGTGAATAATGCTTATATACACCCGTCTTGTTACGGTGCAATGCTCTGCTGGTGCATATTGGCACCCAAACGGATGACACTCTCCTGCAGTTAGTAAATTAAGAGTAAGTCAAAGAACAGAACAAAGAGTCTTGGCATCAATCTGACGGCATCTGTGGGAGAAAAGAGCAGTTCATAAAGACTCCACATCCCAACCTACAGAGCTAGGGCTGGGTACCGAACTTCAGTTCTTTTAAGGCACCAACCAAAATGCTTCGGTAGTAACATGCCCCGTCTTTCGGTGCCAAGTTTCGGTACCCAGAGATTAATCATGTGATCAAGACCTGATCATGCTACCCTCGATTGGCTGTGTAACTGTAGTTGTGTGTGTCGTCGAACCGGTTAAACAATGCCACCGAGGTCTAAAGCGTGGCTCCATTTCACCAAGATCTATGACAATATGTGCCAAAAAGTCATCGCTGCTAAGGCCAAAATCAATCAATTTAAGAGCAGAACGTTGCTCCGTGTTTGACTGCAAGAAGGTCGGACCGCAGCCATCCCCCTCTCAGGATTCAAGTCAGTCTGTGGACGCCACAGAGCCCGAGCGGCATCATTCAAAATCTCCACCACTGGACTTGGCTGCATCTAAGAGCACCGAGGACGGCGCAGTGTGTGGGATTTTAACAGGTAAATTAACACTCAGCAAAATCCGGCATTAATCTCAATGTTAGTGCAACTTAATTCGTGCAGAAAGCAGAAATGTTGATGTTTCTGAAGGAAAACTGCTCAGTGAAACGTGTCCTCAGTATGTTGGATAGTATTAGACACCAACCTGTTTTGCACTGGAAATTATTTGTTGTTAATCTTTTCTGTAAGAAAACTGCTTGGACTGGAAAAACAAAACTGAAGATATGTACTGTTATGTCTAATGTAATTTCCTTTTTGTTAGAATTGATATTATAAGATTGGTGTTGAAAAAAGTTTCGCGCAGGAACCGGTATTGAAGTGAAGGTATCGGTATTGGTATCGGAAAATTTGGATCGATACCCAGCCCTATACAGCGCCCAAAGCATCTAATGCTGTCGTCCTGGCACCAGAAACTACAAAACACCCTCAGATGTTCTTTGTCCTCTTTTGGCAGCAGGAACGGGACCCAATCAATATCGTGAAGGTGGTGATGATGCTATGGTCGATCATGGACATAAACTGTTTATAAGCCACTTGTTTGATTATTCTTTTGATCTAAAAAAAATGTGTCTAGAGTTTATAATACTTTACAGATTAAAAAAACATACAATAATATCTTATAATTGATCATTTAATTGTGTTTACTACCGTCAGGGCATGATTTAAATCCAGTTATCATCAGCTATCATTTTAGTGCAGGGATGTCGAACTTCGGTCCTCGAGGGCCGCTGTCCTGCAGGTTTTAGATCTGAATCAGGTGCGTTGAAGCAGGGAAGCATCTAAAACCTGCAGGACAGCGGCCCTCCAGGACCGGAGTTCGACATCCCTGTTTTAGTGGCATTGGAGTGAGAAAAAAAAAAGGTTATTTTAAAGCTTTTATCATTTAAATGTGCTTCTGAAATACATTTATTCATTACATTACATTTATAATTGATGATGATGCATGTAAAAACTAATCAAGCAGTTGCACCTTTTGTAGTTTAAAAAGCCAGACTTTTCAACTCAAATCTGCACCTTTCAGACATAACTATAAAGACCATTTAAGATGCCTCATTATATCTAATTATTTGTTGCACTAGTTAAATGCTGTACCATCAGTTGCTGTACATTAATACAATATTTACATCACAGGTTCTATGTTGGCATCATGTTGTTTGGGTAGCCCGTGCAGAACAGAGCAGAGCCAGAGCCAGAGTCAGAGTCAGAGCCAGTCCACTGACCTGCTGGACAGTCTGCAGCTTGTGTTACGTGTCCCTCCGCCATGGAGGAAATAATGTCTTTACTGCAGAGATGAACCAGGGAGAAAATCTGCCAAACAGCCGAGAATTACGGCTGTCACAGTTATAGATGATGAGCAGTCACAGATGATGAGCTCAAAAAAGACAGTCTGAAAAATGCTAACTGTCAGAGAAAATGAGTCTCACTGCTTCAAGAAGCTGTCAGGAGAGTGTGGGTTTATGACTGATAAACACAATACACAAACGATGCCTTCGAAGCATTACCGTGTTTCATGTTTCACTCAGACAAGAAAAAAGGTTTGAATGATGAGGACTCTCTTATCCTTGGATTAATGATATCTCAGGAAAACTTTCCAGAAAGTACGACTGTACAGTGAATAAGGAAAGTTTTCCACATTTAGTTTGGTTTTATTTCCATATTTTCCCCTTTTGCACACAACCTTTAACGATCAGAAGCAAAACAAACAGGTATTTGAAGTGTTTGGTTATTTACTGAAAATAAAAGGCTCAAAATCCAATTTACACAAGTATTCAGACCCTTTGTTAAGACATGAGAAGCTGAGCTTTGGTGTATCCTGCTGCCAGCGGTCCTTGACATGCTTCTGCAACTCAACTGTAGCTTCACTGTGTCTAATTGAATTCATTTGACACTATTTAGAAGACGCATAAAGTCTCAAAATCTCAAAGTATGTTAGAGTGATAACAATGCTACAAAGACGTGAAGAGAAGAGTGAAAACTGTAGGAGAGCATTGTGTCACAGCAAAGATGAATGGATGGATACTGAGACATTTCTGCAGCATTCAAAGAGTCTCAAAGCGGCTGCCAAGTAATCATAGATGAATGGATTTGGTAAGACAGGAAACCGACAAGCCAATGGTAACCCAACGAGATTCTGAGTTCCTTCCAGGCCTTCATGGGAGTGCAGCCAAACAGGAGCCATTCGTTGCTATGTGAGTATCCATTTGGCCATAATTCCTAAAAGTATGTGGAGGAAACCAGGTGCTGAGCGACACTTCATCTGAACCTTCCCTGCAGTCAAACACAGTGGTGGCAGAATCATTCTGTGGGGGACGTAGAGAAGGATTGAGCCGGGAAAAGAGAGTAATCCTCAGTGAAAAACATGTCTACACTTTGATAAATCCTCATGTCAGGAGGTTTATGTTTTAAGACTGAATGCATGCTGCCCAAAACTAAAGAAATAAATAACCCAGAAGGAGAAGGTCCGACCGTGATCCAGCTCAAATTTGGACGAGAACACAAGAGGGTCTCTCCATGGAGACTTTAAAAGAGCTGATGCTTCCTATCCAACATGGATGAACTTAAAGGTTATGTCAAGAGGAATGGAGGAAACTTCCAAAGTAAAGGTGAAGGATCATTCCCAAGGATTCTTAAAACAGCCCTCAGTGCCATAGGTGCTTTAATCAAGTGCTAAGTAAAGGGGATACTCTTTATTTTCCTCATTCTAAATAAACTAATAAGATACAAATAAGTAAAAAAATGAAGAATAGCTAGCAGCTACAGACAGCAGCAAAAGCCAAGAAGGCATCAAGTGGCAGTAGAGTACCTCCTGATCTACAGCAAAAATGAAAATAAGATGATGTGTAAACTCAACAGCTAATCCAGTTAGCTTCTGCATGATAAATGATGCAGTTCAATCCCTGAAGGAAAATCAGACTGCCGCAGTGCTGATTATTATCAAAGATATGCTTTGCTTATTGATAGATAACAAAATTAAATATAAATCAGCCGACAAACATGTAGAAAGTTGAAGGGGAGCAGAGAGGAAGGAGTGGTAGAAACCTTCAGAGGTCTCCATAAATGGGTCGAGGTGTTGTTTTGTCATTCACAGCCAACAGTTCAACATCTGGAGTGCAGAGACGCTCATTCTCAGCGACGTGTGCAGGACCACACCAGCTGTTAACAAGCACTGCAATCCTCCACCTTTACTTTTATCCCTCTGTCTGCACTCTCTGTGATCCAATTTACTCTTAAAGCTGAGCAGAGAGGTGTGAGAGTTGTTCCTGCAGCCGTGTCTTAATGAAAGAAAATAACGGTTCCCTGATATTCCTGTTGTCTCCTCATCAGGGGTCCAAGCTTGTCCATTTTATCTGCCAGATCTCATACTTCCCATGATGATCAAGGGATGTTCCACTTTAAAAAGGATTCACTTGAATTAAAGGGAAAAATATGATCGGACAAGTATAAACACAGTGGGGCTTCTCTAAAAAGTGACCTCTCCTTCAGAAACGACTGCTTTTTAAATACAACCACAGAGGAACGTTGGTATCAAGGTAAGATACAAAGGGAGGCATAGTGTTGACGTATGGTGGGAGGTAAGAAGAGGCTGCTTCTGTTCATCTCTATGAGAGGAAGGCCACTCGAAGAGGATGAGTAAAAAGGGGCCTTTTAGACGATCTGAGTCAGAACGAGTGGTGAGGCATCAGGATATTATTAGGGAGGTGTGCCTGCTGCCCTCCTGCTACAGCTGAAATAAATGGCTCTGCTGCTGTAGACTTCAGATACACCTGCTCTGCATTGCCTCTTCGCATATTAAATGTGAGAAGTAGGAGGGTTTTGATGGTACTAAGCCCATGACTCCTGACTGATTACAGGCCCAGTGTCACTTCTGGGATGTGTGAAAGTAGCAAAGGTCATCAGGATGAAATCTGACTACCAAAGATGTGGATGAATGTAGCTGCTCGAAAACAAAGCAGTTAATTATATCAGCATGTCTTCAGGTACATTTTAGTTACCTGAAACAGTGAAAAATCAATGGTGAAACAGAGTCTAGAATAAGACTAAATCCAGCTGGTGGCCAGCTTTGTTATTCTCATGTATTTCTCAGCTGACTGAGACTATAGAAACTCTGTATTATCTCATATGAAACAGCCAGTGCATTTAATCTCTAGTTTAAATGCACTTAAATAAATGATTGAATGTAAAGCGCAAGAATGGAAATGTCACTGATGAGCACTTTCTTTGAAGCTTTGTGTAAAACATAAAGGCAGAAAGGAAAATGTTAATGAATTGTCTAAGGAGTAGAAGATCAGAGCAGCCAAACGAATTTCATATCACACCTAAAGACCTGGCATTTAATTAAAGTGGCCTGAAAAATGGCTGCTTGGTTGGCTGACAACAGTTTCTCTTGAAGCAAATTAAAGAAATCAATTACTGCCGTGTGAAAGTGTAATGCCAGCACACCGGAGCCCCACAATGAGACACCAGGCCAAGGGGAAAAGAGAGAGGAGGAGCGAGGAGGAGGAGGGTGCCTTCGAAGTGCCACTTCTGACTGGCTCGGCTGCAGAGTTTATCACGTCAACCTGTTACAAGCAACAGAGCCTGAAAGGGCCCACGCGCTGGAATGAAGCCGCAAATCAGCCGAGCTGCCTCCACAAGCCTGAGCCTCCTCCACTCTGCGCCAGCTCTTACTCATCTGTCTCATTCGCATGCACAGCTTACACATATGGTACACATGCTAGAGCTTAAGATTAAAAAAAAAAGACCATAAAATGCATAACCCATATTGGCTCATAAATATTGTCCACCACATATCTGAAAGACATTCCCTCCTGGATATGAATAACTGTGACAGCATTTCTGCAGGGCTGATTCATTTGCATTAATTCATCGGTGTCATTATGTTGATACCCTGCTCGTCAGAGGGAGGCTGATTTTGGACACCGGTGACAAGCAGAAGTCCAAATTCCCCACACAAATTTTCATAAGACACATCAAAATCAAAAGACTGAAGGAAAGCCGAAGCTTGAACCTCTTGAATTGCTAATAATGCTCACTGCAACCTCCAGGGGGCACCAGCAATGCTTTGGACCAGCAAGTGGTGGCCGTGTTTCATTTGTCAACAAATCTAACAAGATGTTAGTCTTGCCAAAATACCACATCATTCTTTTCAAGCCAGTCTTCATAGCTCTGCTCAGTGCAGCGTCAACTAGCATGCTAACATGCTAACTCTAGCATGTTATCAATCATCAACTAGCATGCTAACATGCTAACTCTAGCATGCTAACATGCTAACTCGGCAAACAACCAAGGAATCTCAAATTATTTCTCAAATATCTACATTTCTCTCATCTGCAGTGTCACCACACAGTTGATACACTTGATCCCTCTTTTTGTTGAGTCATTCAATGACTGGCAAAAAGTTGGGGAATACCAACAGACTGGAATATTGTCTGTCCACTCAGCTCTTATATCAGCTGCACCATCTGAACGGGTTGCAAATCTGAACAGCTCACTGAATGACGCATGTTCTGACGTAAACAGGCCCGGATAAAGTGACAGGGTTGTGTTATGTTGGAGTTTTATTAGGCAGTCTCCTCACTCACACACATATATGTCCTCAAGCAAAGAAAGTGTATCCTTTCAACAATATGTCCTCATATTAATCACAGTTTGAAGCAGCTGTGGTGTTCTTACGGCTGGTAATGATCCGTTATTACAATGAACAAAGTGTGTTCTTGGTAGATGCATGTTATACTCTCACGGTTGTACCCGTTTTCTGAGCTCTCAGCATCCACACACAGACATATCTTTAATAAAGACAGACGTGCCGTCAATGCACAGGTTCCGGTGATTGAATACTGATTGGCTGATAGTTAGCTCGAGCCAGGTGGGCCGACAGCTTCACAACAGAGAGGATAAAAAGCCAAACACCATGAAAAGCCAGCATTGAGGAAAAACAATGATCACAGCAGCACTGAACAATCTTCATTATTAACACTTAGCCCAGGTCTGTTAGAGGAGGCGCTCCTATGTAAAGAAAATATTTGTTGTCTCTTTTCTGCTGTACAGTTTTAATAATGTATGTTATGTCTGCTGCGTTTCAGGTGGCAACGACTGCCACCCTCTCTATATGTTAATCTCACTGTTATCAAATCAATGTCAACGCACATTACAGGAGCAGTATTCATATATAGGCTTTGTTCAACTATACAGACAGATGCTCAAGGTCAGTCTGAATTTGACGAAGCGCTGACATGGAAATTAACGCTCCACGCAGCAACCAACAGTGACACTGGATTTGAATGACAAGGACTACATTTATTCAAAAACAGCAGCTTTGACTACATGTTCACCTCGATGTGAACCTCTGACCCCGGGACCTCTGCTGTCATCATATGTTTACCATATGAGGATATGTACTGTGCTGAGCCAGTAACATTAACCAGCTGCATAACGCACACACAGAAACCTTCTCAGCCGTCTTCAAGCATCAGTGTGGCTGTCTGACAGGTGTGAAAGACTCTTCTCCTTGTTGCAACATGACCACTACTCTTCACATCCATACTCCACTTAAATCTGCTCTGTCTCCCTGATAGGAGTGTTCCACGTAAAGGCCTTTACCAAAACTGCACCAGCAGACATCAAAAAGTGAGGTGTGGAACAGGAGAGCCACCTACAGTATAGTACAAAAACCCTGAGCCACCCCTCAGTTCTTTATATTTAGTCTCCAAGCAGCTAGACTTAGTTATGATCTTATGAAATACTTCCCCAGGATTTCTGAGGGTCACTTAAAGTTTTTCCATTGATGCTTTTTCAGCTATAATGCATACAGTCATTGTATGGAGCCATTTTCAGGTGAAAATGGTTTGTTTGTTGAGACACACTTAACACTGACATATAAATCATCCGAGGACAAAAAGGCCCATCAACTTAAGGGATGGACACAGACAACTTAACCAATTTTAAATGGTATCTTTAGGCACTTTGTTACTAGCAGCCTGTCACAGAGACACGTCATCTATGAAAAACAGCAAAGAAAACACAGTTTGACAGACAGAAAATAGGATTTCTGCAGCAACAAGGTGATTCCCAAAGAGCTATTAGCTGAAAACTTGGCATATCTCAGCATGGTGTGCAGTGTGTCCTTAAAACATTTGGGGAAACTGGACAAGTGGAGGACAAAAGAAGAAGTGTCAGGCCTAAAAAACTATCTACAGCAGATGAACAGGATCTGAAAGTGATGTCCTTAAGAAAGAGGAAAAAATCCAGCAAAGACCTGACAGGACCTGAGAGATGCATCTGGACCTTCAGCTGATCCATCTACTGTTGGCCCAAGCCTCATCAGAAATGGTCTCCATGGAAGGGTGGCTGTCAAGAAGCCGTTCTTAAGGAAGGGAAACAGGGAGAAAAGGCTGAGCTGTGCCAAATGACACAAGAAGTGGACTGAAAATCAGTGGCAACAGGTCTTATGGAGGGATGAATCCTCCCCAGAGCCCGGACCTCAACATTATTGAAGCAGTGTGGGATCATCTGACAGAGAACGGAACAAAAGGCAGCCCACATCCAAAGAAGAGCTTTGGGATGTCCTTCAAGAAGCCTGGAGAACTATTCCTGAAGACTCCTTAAAGAAATGACAGAAAGCTTGGGGCGGTTTAAGACTTATAAACCTGTAAAAATACTATCTTGGTGTCAAAAGACACAAATTATGACCAAATAACTGAAATATTTTAGGCTGACACGCACGGATTGTTTGCCAAAAATTGCAAAAATCCGACAACAACATTTCTGTTTACTCTTTTTTTTTCTGGTCATCTCATGTATTTAAGTCTCACATTCAAGTCATTTTAGCTTAGTTTTGGGACTTCCATTCAGAAAACATCAACATCTAACATGTTTTCCACAATATGCCCAGAATTTGGAATATTTTCACACCCTCTGATCAGTGCACAGATGATGCCTCTGACACATACTTCTCATGGTTTCATGATTGATTCCAGACAAACCAGATGTTAAGCTCATCGTGGCTATGTAGTTGTCCACTTCAGGTTCTCTTCTACGTCGAGCTTTAGCTGCTTCTATCTTATGTTCAGAGACATTTCATTCCTTCTTAGGAAAGATCCTTTGAAAAGAGTACATTCATGATGTGATTTTAAAGTTCAGAACTGTTTTCAGCACCGTCCCTCGTGTTTTTCTTCATTAACACTGAGGAAACGCCTCTGCTATCCCCATCAAACAGCATAAGGCTGCAGGTTTACGTGCACTAACAAAAACCACACACAGAAATTCAAAAGAAAAGTTCACAGAGAAGTTAAAAATGTCCAAATTAAAATTTAAATATAGTGGAACAGATAACATCAGCACTTCCCATAAACTCAGACACTTTTAAGACGAATGCATTATACATAAAAGGACATTAATTTTAAAGTCTTAAAATAACTAATTATGCACTGAAATTTGTTGCAGTTTTTAAATCATCCATTTTTCTCTCTCAATATTAACTGCAAGCTGTAGATTTATCAGGCAGGAAAAGTCAGTGAATTTGTTTGATGTCATAATAAAATGAATCATTTTGGAAGCATGAGCTTCAGCTGCAGCCCGAGTCGGGCATTTACAAACCGATAGGAGGAGGCTTTTCTCTTATGCTAAAGCAGACCCATAAATAGCATGACCAGTCACTAACTTATTAAGAAACAAGCATTAATCTGCAGCATAAATCAGTAGAAACAGCCGTGCAGCAGAGGGGGCTGCATGCTTACAGCTGCACGTAGAAGCTCTGCATGGTGTTGATATGTTTCCAGCCTGTTTTACGGTTTCACGTTGTTTGGATTTCACTTTCAACCACCGCATGTTGCAGTCAAACCTGGTGGTAAAGCCACACAGTGGGTTTCTATAGCCTGACAGCAATTAACCATCCTGAATAAGCTGTTAAAATGTTGCTGTTTAATGTATCTGTGGCAGTTATTAAGTGGGAACTACATGTGTGAACACAGCGCGCTTCCAGGGGAGTTTTCCTGCGGTTAGGAGTTTTACGCTTGGACTTACTTTCATATAACCTGATAATCAGTCATTCATGCATTAAAAGTTTGTTTGCACACAATTCAGAACACATCGATCTCAGCACGCTGGCATGAACTTGATGGTCTACTTCCAGTCACAGCGGGGAGGAGAGCAGCCTGAGATTCAAACTCCAAAGTGAGCAGAATACAGATGCAGCTGAGGATTTATTTTCAACCTACAAAAGGGTGGGTTGTGTTTGTGTATTTTGTATTTGGCTCTCACTCGTCTTTCATCAGAAATTCTGATTTAAGAGTAAATGTTTGGTGTGCATTCTGGAAGTTTTTGCCTGTTTGCGAGATGAGTTAGGTAATGTTTTTTTTAAACCTGACACAACAAATGTGGTGATTTATTTAAGCTGTCTTGACTCCAGAGAGAGGAGAAAACTGTTAGAAACATATTCTTTGAATTTCATACATCTCTGGTGAGGGTTAGATCTACCGCATAAAGATGGGAATAAATTCTTGCATCCAGGCACTGAGACACAAACACAACTAATGTCAAAGGAACTTTTCTGCAGCTGCAGCCGAGCAGCTTCACATCTGGTTTGTATAATCCTCAGAAGGATTAAAAACCAAATCGTTTGGTCTAATTGAACTCATTTTGAGAATAGAGGAACATGTTCCGAAATGCTTTAAATACTTAAATCTGTAACTCGTTTGAAGCGTTATTTAACAGAACAGTTGCTGCTCAACAGTCCGTGGTGGCTGTCTGCGTCTCCTCTTCATGATGCTCCAACATTTTCAATAGGAGACAGATGTGGGCTGCAGCCAGGCCAGTCAAGCTCACACACTCTGTGTGTGTGAAGCTGCTTTAAGTCCTGCAGAATGAGGTCTGGCATCGTCCTGCTGAAATAACCACAGAAGTCAGACCCTTGATGGCAGCATCTGTCTCTCCAGAACTCCAACATCCAGCTGTGCATCAGTGGTACCTTCACCCAGATGAAGCCCTCCATGCCCTGGACTCTGATGCAGCCCCAGACCATCACAGACGCTGGCTTTAAACCTTCCTCTGAGAACAGCCTGGATGCTCTTTCTCAGCAGTTTTTCCCAGAAGCAGCTGAAACGTGGACTCATCTGCCCACAGAACACGTGTCCACTGTCTTTCTGTCCCTCTGAGATGAGCTGGAGTCCAGAGAACTGGGCCGTGGTTCTGCACAGAGCTGATATATGGCTTCCTCCTGGTGTGATGCAGCTTCAGCTCACATTTCTGGATGCAGCCGTGGACTGTGTTGAGTGGAAATGCTTTTCCCAGCTCCTCCTGAGCCCATGTGGCTGTATTGATCATGGTGGCCTGACGGTTTCTCCTACAGTGCTGCCTGAGGGCTCCAAGGTCATCCAACAGCGGTTTCTGTCCTTGGCCTTTCCACACTGAGATTCCTCCAGACTCCCTGAATCTGTTCACAATATTCTGCTCTGTAGATGCTGAAAGACCAAACTTCTTTACAGTCTTACACTGAGAGATATTTTTTGGAACTTATTGATGATTCTCTGACCGAAGCAGTGAGCCGTGACCCATCCTCACTTGGGAAGACCAAGCTGCCTTTTTGACCCCCCAAAAATCTGCTAAATCTTCCAGAACAATGTCACTTGTATATTCTAGAAACTTTTCGGCCTTTCTTTGCCTCTGTCCCAAATAGTTTTGAGGGTGTTGATGGCATCAAATCTTAAATTTATATTCTCTAAATATAGTGACGATGGTCAGGGAAGAGTGAAACTTTCTGTGTACTTATTTATCTATTAGAGATTGAAGCTTTTGTTGAATTTCAGAACAGACACTGTACAGTAAGCTCAGAATGAATATTCTGAGGCTTTTTATTACGCACAGGTTTAAAGCGGTAAAGTATGAGACCCGGAGTGGTCTGATGAGAGTTTGTCACTTCTTTTCTGGAGTTCTAAACTTAAAATAACTTGGAAAGAATCTGTCTGAGACTGCATAGCCCCGCCAAGGCTGAATAAAAAAGTAAATAAATAAATCCTGCTTCTCCAGACACAGATCGACATCAAGTTAGGCTATGCAGCACAAGTGGTAAAACTTTGAAAGCGTCCATGACTTTTTGATGAACAAACCGTACCAACCAATCACATAACCTCACTGGTAGGGTTAAAAACTAAAGACCCAGGTTGACTTCCAATAGTTTGTAATGGTAAAGAAAGTGCATTCAGCACCAGCTGCGACGCTCATTTGTGTGATAAGATATCCGAGTCTTTGTTTTGGTGAAAAGATGCAACAGTGTCAGCAGTGCAGGGACTTGGTTTATGTGTTGTTACTACACTACACATTCTCTGCCTGAAAGTGGTAAAGCTTACTGGCAGGCTGTGTGTGGGGAAGGTGTGCAGCAGGAGGGAGTGCTGAAGGCAAAAACCTCATTTTTCTTCTTGGAGAATATGTAAGAACCCCGCTGGAATTTCTGTGCAGGACTGAGAGGGTCAGATAAAGTTTGTGTGTGTGTTTGATAAAGTTCTCATAGCAGAGATCTGAGACTCTGACTGGTCTCAGCAGTCAAAAACACTCCTCCAAATCTTGCTGACAGTGGATGACGAGCGGCTAGAGTTAATATGAGAAAGCTGATGAATATGAATGAGGTAAATGAAAGCTGATGAATGTTATCCCTTATCTCCATAAAGATTAGTCTATTCCCTTGAACCTCTGCCAAGGACACACACAATAAAGAACAAATTTGAAGAGTTAGCTTGTCTAGCAATTTGATGGACATTGATAAGGTTACACTGCATCGCAGTGATATATAATGTCAGGATGAAAATACTGACGATGATCTGAGCTGAAGCAGTAAGGAGGGCTGCAGCTCATTGTTAATAGTTTACCCCTCCTCATGGCCATTACTGTAAGTTTTATAAGGATCCAAACAATATCCAGGGGCAAATCTACACATTAGAGTTATTAAAAAGAATATGTCTATTAGGGTCTTTCCATCCCGAGAGACCACTGCTGGCTGAGGATGAGATATACACACTCTCATTCTCCTCTTCATTTTCCCGGTGTCAGATCAATCATGCACCATCCCAACTCAAGGTGAAACCCATCAAAGTGTCATTCCCCCATTGTCAGTGATTCAGAGGAAACTCCAAAACACAGACGGGCCGGCAGACAAACAGAAAGGCAGCATCAACAGCCGAGTTAGGGGAGAAACAGGCAAGATGCCCGGAAAAATTAATCTGCTTTACTGCCGGTACTCAAGAATAAAACGAGGGGGGAAATTCACTGTGAGCAGAACTCTCAGCCATAAAACCGACCCATAAACCTCATCAGGCCCCATGAATAAGGAGCTAAGATAAAGTCCATCTAATCAATAAGATAAGATAAGTTGGAGAAACTTTGTACAGAAGTTTTTGTTTGTGTGAACTCAGGTGGGATAAAAGGAGTTGGGCTTTGTAGCGCGTGCAACATTTAGCTGAAGGTCTGGGTTAGTTTGGACTCCCTGAGATGTTCTCTGTCGGGTAAAATAAGACAAAGGTACAGTTTATTCCAGTGTTTTAATCTGTGTTACGTGTTGTTGAGCAGAGAGGGTCAGGGTGACTGTTTAATTTACTCTAACCCTCAGTTTGGAACTCTATATCTTGCCTATCTTGCTTTCTGGCCCCAGCTAATATCAGCACTCCAGCAGTTTGCCTTATTTTCTTAAGTACTGTCTGAGACCATGATGACCATGGGACGAACTCGTATAAATATCTCTTTCTCTGTCTCCTTTTAGCCTTGATAGTGTCGAGACGCTGCTTTACAGGATTGTTAATAAACAACAACAAGCGTCGCAGCTTCCAGTCGTGTTTCATATCCACAGCCTTCGCCATGCTTTGGAGAGCAAGTCTCTGCCTCCTCTGGGCCTCCTCCATTCTCGGATTTCCAGTGAACAAAGAGAGACAGAGGGTACTGCTGATCTCCTTCGATGGCTTTCGGTGGGATTACGACCAGGATGTGGACACGCCGAACCTCGACCAAATGTCCAAGGATGGAGTCAAAGCCCTGTATGTCACACCTCCATACGTCACCATCACTAGTCCTGCACACTTCACCCTCTTGACAGGTAAAGTGCTCCATTTTCTACTACAGTGCTCCCACTTGGCAGGAGATCTGCATATCATGACAGAGCAGGAAACCGCTCAGAGTTTACTTTGCAAGGATTGAGAGAGGCCACAGGAAATGGGAATTAGTTGTAATTGAATGTCCCTGGGTCCAACAGCTTTTATAGCTGAGTAAGATGATTATGCTTGGATGACTGAGGTTAGAATTCGGTTCCCTTTCTTATTTTGACTCTCAAATCATCAGTGTCCGCTAAAAGAAATTTAACTTCCTTGAAATTAAATTCCTCTAATCTCCAAAGTTGGTCGTAAGACCTTGTCCAAAAGCGTCATGCCACTCAGCCTGTTAAGTTGATAGAATTTTTAATGTGAATGTGTCACGCTGTGAATAGTGAGTGCAAGCAGGCTGACTGTGATTCTCTTCTGTAGGACGCTACATTGAGAACCACGGCGTAATCCACAACATGTGGTTCAACACAACCACCTCTGCCAAGTTGCCCTACTACCAGACTCAGTTTGTGAATGAGTGGTGGGACAACGGCAGTCTGCCCATCTGGATCACAGCACAGAAACAGGTCTGTGCGGCACACATCTTATCAGCGTGAGAACTGTTTTACTGCAAAACACGCGACCTGAACAGTGACCTCGGTGATTCTGCTAAATACTCTGCCTGTATAAATGCAAACTGCAACTGCAAGGTGGAGGAAAATGCTTGGGAGCGACTGCTTTGCCTTCCTTCGACGCTGCCTCACAGTGTGAACTCGTGAAGAATGTGCATACTTGTCAACAAGCCTGCTACATATGTCATGTTCATGTTAATGTGCCCTCCTTCTCCCCCCCTTCCAGGGCCTGAAAGCTGGCTCTCTTCACTTCCCTGGCACAGCTTCCACTTACCAGGGACAGGTTGCTGTGGTGCGCGAAGTGGAGCCCATGCTTTACAACTACAAGAACGAGACAGCTTGGCGAAACAACACAGACAAGGTGATGGGCTGGTTCAGAGATCAGGATCTGGACTTTGTGTCCCTGTACTTTGGTGAGCCAGATGGCACAGGCCACAGATATGGCCCAGACTCACCTCAGCGTAAAGAGATGGTCCAGCAAGTGGACAGAACTGTCGGCTACATTCGACACTCTGCTGAACAGCACGGGCTGACAGACGAGCTGAACATCATCATCACGGCAGACCATGGCATGAGAACGGTGCTCCGTGGTGCTGGGGTGCAAGAAATCGTCCTGTTCAAGATCCCAGGCTTTTCATTCAGCGACCTGTCCTTCCATATGGTGGACTACGGTCCCTCCGGGATGCTGCTGCCGAAGCCGGGAAGGCTGGAGAAGGTTTACAGCGCTCTGAAAAATGGGCATCCGCACCTGCACGTGTACAAGAAAGAAGAGATGCCAGAGCACCTTCACTTCACCAAACATGAGCGCATCCTCCCCCTCATTCTAGTGGCCGACCCTGGATATGTAATCAATGGGGTGCGTTAACAGATTTTCCCATTTTGTCTTTGATCGTTTCTTCAGGTGCAGCAGCAACACGAGCTTTGGTCAGACGTGCTGGAAAGTTTTGTCAGCAGAGACAGGTGCCGCGGCAGTTTTCTGCCAACAGGAAGTCTTATTGATTTACCCTTTAAAGGGTAAAATAAATTGCCATTTGTGCCTATGCGAGATGTCACAGTTAAAATAGCAAACATTTGCATCTTCTGCAGCAACAGTTTTGGTAACAAATTAACAGCAGTCAGTAAATTTGTGCGATTATGATCTGCTTAATTGATCATGAGGAAAGGAAATGACAAGCACTTACGGATAGAGATAACAGGCCAGATGACTAATCTGTATGTGCCAACGAGTTGATTCCAGAAATATCCTCATGTCTTGACCACAGAAATAATTAAATTACTTCAGATTTGCTGATTGGAGATGCAAAAACGGGACCCTTTTCAATCAGAAACAGGGAGTTTGAATTCTAATCTTAGTACATTACAATTTTAATCAAGTGCATTTGCACGGATAATCCAGGCCTGGCGGATGACACGCCGCGCTCTCAAATGTTTCAACGAAGCTATTCAGGCCTCAAAATTCAAAAATTAGCATTTTCATTTGGCTCCACACTCCAGCAGACACTCCACTGGGCAGCAACTTTGCAGCTGAATGTGTCAGTCGATACTGTGAACCATCAAACCACGACTTACGGAGCACAGGGCTAAAATCATAAAATGGCTGAGCTAAAAAAATAAAAAATCAGTCCTGTGAACCTACTGATAAAGAGGGTTATCTAAAGTCTATAGGTTAGGGCCGGCAGTGATCGTGATATCAGCAGACTCTTTGTTCTCTCCCTTTATGACATTTACTGCTAAGTTTGATCCTTGAGGAGAATAAGGACATCATGACTGTTACATCATTCCTGAGATAACAGAGCCTTCCCAATGACTGATATTTACATGATGTGCTTGGTTATAAACATGAATATATAACACTAAATCAAAGGAGTTCAAGCCTAACAAGTATTTCATGAAAAGGACATTTTTAGATGCAATCAAATTCCCACTGAAACACTTTCACTGGGTGACAGCAGTCACAAACAGAGAAAAGCCCCCTCAGTCTCCAGCTTAGACTCTTTTACTAGGCCAACATCTCCCTCTGCTGGAAGCAGGCCAGCATGTGGAGATCTGCTCCAGCTCTGTTTTCAGAAAGGTTCCTGCCCTGTGAAAGTTACACTCTAATTGAACCGAGCAAACTGGGTCATGCGAGTTACACCATCCATCCTGTTCTTGCAGTATTTCGCAGTCCAGTTCAATAAAGGAGAGCACGGCTTTGACAACCAAGACATGGACATGAAGGCTTTCTTCAGGGCAGTGGGTCCGGCGTTCCACAAGAACCTCTTGGTGGACCCCTTTGAAACCGTGAACATCTACCCCTTGATGTGTCACATTCTGGGCATCGAGCCTGAGGTCAATGACGGCCACCTCGATGCCACCAAACGCATGCTGGTTACCAGCCCTCTTCCGTCAGGTGAGTTTGCATCACACTAATGAGTCGCCCCCGTAGCCACGAAAGTGTGTCGCTGCCACACCTGCCCCCTCATTACGGAGACATTCATCAATCACTTCTGATCCACATCAGGGTCACTGCAGGGTAAAACTACACTGCATTAGCATCATTAAAAGGTTATTTGTTTAAAGTGTTAAACAGGTTTATGGATGTGATACATACAAGTATTTTTTCCCCCAAAGTAAAGACCAGCGATGTTCAGGTTTGCCTAATTAACCTCAAACTCTTCCTCCCTTTCCAATTCTGCCTAAGGTCCCCCGGTTACTATTGAAGGGACATAAATCATTAAAAATGGGCCACAAATGTTTAGGAGCTCGGTGCTGTAGTTTTTATATGAAAAACCACTGAAACCGAAGGAAATGGTTCATAATTTCTTGATTTTTTTCCATACATAAGACTAAATCAGAGAGTAAAATATATATATATTATATATGCCAATTAATACCCAACCAAAAATGTAGAAGCATAAAGAAGAATCGTAAATGTAATTAAGTCCAAAGCATCTTTCCAACGTTTATCTTGCGTCTTTACATTTCTAATTGTCTCAATCAAGTCATTCTGGGTGTGTTTCTACTGATTTTGCATTGAACTCTGGCTGTTTTATGACTCTTTAATGATTATGCATGTCTTTCGGGTGACTTTTTGCCTAATTTTGCATCTTTTCATAATCATTCCATCTTCTCTTTGTGGAGTTTTAGTGTTCCCTTCAGCAGGACTAATCAGAGATGTTGGAGTTAATCAGGGTGAGTTCAGAATATAAAGGAAAATCTCATCTCTGAGCCCATAAACTTTGAAAGTGCGCTTATGGCGGCATCATGTGGCTGGTTGAGGTCACTGTTCGAGTATGTAGTGTCCTGCAGACTCTGTACTCTACGAAAAACACTGTCGCTTTTAAAAAGTCTACTTGAGGTAACACAAAGGGTCCATTAGATTTTTTACCTTCGCAGGGAAAATCATTGAAATGTGTCGGTTTTGTGTTTTCTCCTCTTAGAACCCAGGAGTATCCTTCAAAGTGTCTACATTGGACTGGGTGCAGTAGCTGGATTTCTTTTTCTAGTTGCCATAGTGGTAGTATCTCATAAATTACTCAAGAGAAGACGTGAAAATAAAAGGTAATGACAGGTAATAATTTAATACTATGTGCTGAAAGGCCATATAATAGTGAAAAATCAACATTTAAGCAATTTTCTAACATAAACTTGACTTTTTTTCCCCTCCTCTGTTGTAAAACTATGCATATATGTATATAAAACAAATATCTTTGTCTCCATTTCAGATCAGGAAGTTTGAGAAGTTATCCAGAAAAAGACAAGACAAAACAGACTTCACTTTGATCAAGGAAAAGAGGAAAAGCTGCCCATGGACAGTCTTTTATTCCTCCTGAGGAAAGGCACATGGATCACACGAGGAACCGAGAAGCAGAACTGAGTGAAAGTGATTCCTAACAGACAACTAAATCACCAAAAAAACTGAATTAATTGGTTAAACCAACTTATCAGCTCAACTATACTCTACTATGTTTTTTAGTTTTTGGTCAAAACGATTAAGAAGCAAGTGAAAAAGATTTCTGATGTATATATATATTTTTTCATTTTCCCACTAATTCATCAGATGTACATTGTGGTAAAAGGTTGTACTTCAATAATCGTTTAATATGTCAATTGTTTATGTGAAAAAGGCAATAAAATCATGACTAATTCATCTATGAAATATTTCAAATACATTCTGAAATCAGATTTAATGTGGCTACATTAATTTACAATAAAAAAAAACACTACGGTGGCTGTCTGGTGTCATATTTCAGCCCTACGTTCTCATTTGCCCGCCTCTCTTTGAGTACCAGTGTCAAGTTACAAAAGAAAACACCAAACTTCCGGTTTAGACTTTCAAAATTAAACCATTATGATGTTTGCTAAACATTTCTGTACTTAAGAAAAAAATCGGTTGGCTCAGCGTTGACAATAAATAACCAAATTTCTGTAAGGACATGTCACCCATATTTTAATGTTTCGGTGGCAAATTTGACTTATTTATTTCTTTATCGATTAAACTGATACAGATAGCGAGTTTGAATGCACTGTCTTAACCATCTGGAGCAGAAATATTACTAAATTTAGTAAAATTCACGGAGAAATTGTGCATCTATAGTTTTATGAACCTATTAATGAGTCAGAATAGCATATTTCTCCCTAACTTGGCTAATTTCAATGCTCATTTGCTGTTAGAAAACAGAAAATATTGACGAGAGAGGGAAGGCATTCTTCCTCAGTAACATTGCTCTTTATGGTGAAAGAAGATTCAAATGTTGTAAGAGACTGAATCCAACTATGTTGGACCACAATGTCTGAAAATCATAACTTAATAAGACCCTGGAAATGGGATGTTACAGTCTGTTGTTTGTACATTGTGTGAATGTTAAGAATGTGATCAATATTGAGTTTATAATAAGCTTTCAGCAGTTTCTTATTTTTATTTTGGAGATACAGTTCAGATAATGTTCTGTGACAGTGTTCTTCAAGACCATTTGCTTTGGATTGTTGCTTGAATGTCCGCTCTTATTATGGAAAAATCCACCTTTGAGGGGCATTTAGAACACATTAAAAGTGCATTAATATTATTATTATTAATAATAACATTATTATTATTATTAGATAATCAACGGATAGCCCTGATATGAAAGAGTTTTCAGCCGAAGTTATAAAGGCGAATAAAGCCGAGTGTGCCTTTATTGTGAAGGCTCTACTTTGAACATCCGGTCCTGTCCCATCGTGGCTCTGATTGGCTGAGCGCAGCTCGTGTCTTGATAAAGAATCCGTTTTCTGGGCGAAGGCAGACATGGAGGAGCTGAGCGCCGTGGGAGAGCAGGTTTTTGATGCGGAATGCATTTTGAACAAACGACTGAGAAAGGTCAGAGCTCCGAAACAACTTTTCCGTTAATTCTCGCCTTTTTCTTCTTCGGTGGATTTCCGCAAACGTTCTCTCTCGTTTGTGTTTTTTTCTTCTTCTTGTATTTCAGGGAAAGTTGGAGTTTCTTGTGAAGTGGAGGGGATGGTCATCCAAGTAAGTGCAAGTGGTGCTGCTCAGCCCGAAACAATGAAAACAACAACAACAACGTGTCGCCTGGTTGCTTTTAGGGAAACCGAACCGACGCTTTTCCGTCGGAACCGACACCGCAGCGTGAACTTAGATGCAGCTTCTGCTCGCGGTTTGTTCACATGTAGCTCACAAAATCTACCTTTTACATTTGTGCCTTTTGTTCATAACAAGCGGTTTTTTTAAAGTTAGCGTAAAGCCCAGGGAAAATATTTAATCTCCATCATATTTCTGAGACGTTTATTAACGCTTCTGTTTATTCGGATAATTATTACGATCGATTACTTGTTTTATCGAGTTTGTGCGTGATTCGGGGGATCAATAAATCACCCAATTCTGCATTAATTTAGCTTATTTTTTAGTTTTAACTGTTGTGTGTCGCGTTATAGTCGCATATGATCCTAAACCCGAGGTTTTTATTCTGTATTTGCGTTGCTGCCTCCAAGGTTGCCCTCCACCTTCATTTCTTCCCACTTGCCCTCTGCTCACATTGTTGCTGTAATCCACCATCAATGCACACTGTTGCCTGCCAGCTCCATGGTTTTCTGTTAGAACCACATCCTTTGTGTGTTTGTGTGCAGGGAAAGGGTGGGGGTTGATTATTTTGCACTGGTGACTGCTGATCAGAATAGACCATTCAGTTCTGGTGATGTAGGAAAAGGTAATTACATATGCATGTAGCTCAGATCTGTGGCCTGATTTCAGCTGGTTTCTTCTGTTGAGCCTCAGCTGTGAAATTCCTGGACTCTTCATGTGGCTCCTAACACAATCGCACACTGAACTTTCAGATTCAGACTCAAATTGAGTTAAGAGGAGTGAAAATGTGACACTTTGGGGAGCCTGCAAACTAAAAGATGCACAGATTGAGACCTCACATTGTAAATATTCCCTTTCTGGAGTCATTTATTTGCTGGACAAAACCCCTGAAATAACTAAAGAATGACAAGTGTTGCTCAGATTTCTAACAAATCTGTTTATTTAACGCTAGATTGTACACATTTGTGGGATCCGACTATAAGGATGCTTATTTACAGTGAGAAACTTTAGTTATAAATTTAGGAAGTTAAATGAAGCACCGAGAGTCTCGGCCCACATCTGAAGGTATAATTTACTCACTGGTGCTTTCTAAATGTCTGTAATCATACTGGTATAAAAACGCTTGTTAAACAATAAAAAAAACCTGAATATTATCATTTAAACCTTCTATTTAATTTAAAAAGAGATGTTGAGATTTAAAAAAGTGGGTTTTTTTTAAAGAAAAAAAGCTACATTTTTGTTTCATAACATCAACTTGTTCCATAAAGTTGGATAAGAAGCGTGTTTACAGCTGTGTTAGATCGCCTCTGCCAAGGAACATGTTTATGAATTCTTGCTTTTCTGCAAGATTTCAGCTGTTCGACAGGTTCGGGGGTGCGTTCGTGGAATTTTTCTTTAATTATAAGCCCAAGGTTGTCTGTGGGTGACGGCTCTGGACTTCAGGGAGGTCAGTTTGGTTCCTCGGTGTCAGGCTGCTGAAAAATGTGCTTCGTCTGACTGATAAAGCAGATGGTGCCGCGGGGTGTTCATAAATTTAAATGTCTGTGCTTTGTTGGCGTAGACCGGTTTAAAGGTGTCTGCTTGAAGCAAATCTTTTGTTCAAAGGGCGGAATTTAGTTGTTGTCTTGTTTGGGCGAGCCGGAGTGAACTTTCTCAGGTAACATTCAGCTTGTTCTCCGGACCAGAATGAAATGTGGGGTCACTGCTGAGGCTGGAGAAACGCCTTTAATGCTGCTTGTTCTTTATTTTTGATGTGTGCTGTGATGGCTTAATGCTCTTCGTGTCCATTCATTTCAGACACAACAGCTGGGAGCCTCAAGAAAACATCCTTGACCCGAGACTGTTGGCTGCCTTCAACAAAAAGTAAGTGTCTTATTAGCTGTGGGTCAGAAAAATGGTTTGTTTTAAACCAGCCCTGCTGATGAATTAATATTCCATCTGAGCCTCATAAGGGATTTATTGGAAATTTATACAGGAGCATGAATGAACAGCACTCAGCTCCATCAGATGGTTCAAAACAACCTTAATTACAACCATCATGTGTCTCATTTTACAATTTAATTCATGCTTTTTTTCACCAGAGAGCAAGAAAAGGAGCTTCTGATGCTAAAAAGAGGCAAACGGCCCCGAGGACGACCACGGAAAATCATAGTGAGTACAAGTCAATGCAGAGCATTTTGTTCTGTTCGCACTTCGTACCGAACGTTTAATATTTGTTCTTTAAACTTTAGGAAAATGTGCCCGAAGCTTCGAAGTCCAGCAGCTCTTCGTCTGCCTCATCCTCATCGTCCTCCGATTCGTCATCCTCGTGCTCCTCGTCGTCGTCGTCTTCTGATGATGACGACGACGACGAAAGCCACGTGAAACAGGCGAGTCCGAGCGTCAGAACAAGAGACCTGCATCCCGTCCCCCAGAAGAAGGCCCAGATTGTCATGGCGAAACAGGAGCCCCCGAAGAAGCGGAGCAGGAAACCTCTCTCTCCCGAAGTCAAAGAGTTTCAGCAGAACAAGGGCGCTCGCAAAATCCTGAAGACGACCAAAGACGCCGACCTTCCAGGTGCCATCAAGAAGCCTGTTCACCCGGCAAGCTTTACCTTCATGGGTTTCCATCGTGGCTCGGCCAAGGAGGCAGCGGCTGGTCAGAGCAGGAGCCATCTGACCCAGGCGGGGGTGGCCAAAAGTCCCATGAGCCCCATTGGAGCTGGCAGGTCATCGGGCCAAACCTCCTCTCTTCCCCAGAACAAATCCAGCCAGAGCAGAAATGCAGCGGAGGGTAAACTCTCCATGTCCATGAGCACCGGGACGAGTCTCGATTTGAAAACAACTGCGAGTAAATCTAAAGGGGTTGCAGCGCTGAATTTGAATACTTCCAAACATCCCATTCAAGGGACCCCACAGCACACGCTGAGCCCACCTAACGGACAAAAGAAAGCCCAGACCCCCGCCTCAACAGGGCAGCGGACACCCAGTACTAAAGCAGTGGCTTCCTTACCATCTAAGAGCACCCCGACCAGTCAGGGCCCGCAGCCCCTCAACCTTCAAAACAAAACGTCTCAAAGCAGCGATGCTCCTGGGAATGGGACGACGCCGCTGTCGGGCCTGAGAAATGCAACAAACCCGGCCAGGAAGACAGCTGTCACACAAAATCAGGAATGTGAATCCCCGAAAACCCCAGCGACCCCCGGGAGGCTGCAGGCCAGGAAAACACAGCTTTCAGGAGAGAAAGTCAGGGAGGCAGCTGAGATCCAGACCTCCAGAGTTCAAGGCAGGTTGGATAAATCCTGCACGGAGATCCAGAACCAGCCGGAGAGATCGGCCTCCAAAGGCAGCAAGAAGGCCAAAATGACCGACATGAGCACGGGGGAAGAGGAGAGCAGCTCAGACTCGGACCACGACTCTTCCTACACGGGTCAGAGTCACTCCATCGCGGTCCAGAACCAGGACTGGAAGCCCACGCGCAGTCTGATCGAGCATGTGTTCGTAACGGATGTCACCGCTAATCTCGTCACTGTCACGGTCAAAGAGTCGCCGACCAGCGTGGGCTTCTTCAACCTTCGCAACTACTGACCGGACTCTAGTTCCTGCAAACAGAGGCTCTCTGGAGCCAAAGGAGTGGATTTGGGTTCTGAAAGGACTGGAGAAAGATCACAGCTGGAGAAACGCATCAGGGAATGAATTACAGGGTTGATTTGTTCTTCGTTTTCTTTCATTTAAAAAAAAAAAAAAAACACATTTTAGATGTAAAAAAAAAAAGATAAACAGTCGGTTATTAATTGTAACTATTTATTTGTTTAGGTTTAAAAACTGCATTTGGGCCTCGCTCGATGATCCACATCTTTGACTCCAGTGGGTCCAACTTTGTTACCGGGGTGACGGAGGAGAGAAGTAACTTGTTCAAGATGCTCGTTCACGGCCCTGCCAAATTTATTCATATCGGTTTGGTCTTCTGCTTCGTTAGCACCGCAGAACAGCTGGATGTAACAGCACAGCTGGCTGTAACAGCACAGCTGGACGTAACAGCACAGCTGGACGTAACAGCACAGCTGGACGTAACAGAACAGCTGGACGTAACAGAACAGCTGGATGTAACAGCACAGCTGGATGTAACAGCACAGCTGGCCGTAACAGCACAGCTGGCCGTAACAGCACAGCTGGCCGTAACAGCACAGCTGGCCGTAACAGCACAGCTGGCCGTAACAGCACAGCTGGCCGTAACAGCACAGCTGGCCGTAACAGAACAGCTGGCTGTAACAGAACAGCTGGATGTAACAGCACAGCTGGCCGTAACAGCACAGCTGGCCGTAACAGCACAGCTGGCCGTAACAGCACAGCTGGCCGTAACAGCACAGCTGGCCGTAACAGCACAGCTGGCCGTAACAGCACAGCTGGCTGTAACAGCACAGCTGGGTGTAACAGCACAGCTGGCTGTAACAGCACAGCTGGCTGTAACAGAGCAGCTGGCTGTAGCCACTCAGACGTCACCTTTTGGGTTGTAGGTTTACCATTTTTGGACATTTGGCTTCTCTAACATTTGACATTTTTTACTCTAAACTCTAAATAAGCTGTAAAACCTACCAATAAGGCCATAAAATCATTGAGATTTTATTTATTTCATTATCTAGAGTGGTCACAAATCCAGTGAGAAGTAATATGGCTCTCAGACTTTGCTGAGTCGCCCCCTGCTGGTCATTCGACAGAATGCAGGTTCATGGCACTCGTGCACAGGCTTTCTGAGCAGCTTTTATACAGTCTGTGGTTTTCATAGAGCGAAGGTCGAGCGTCTTTCATGAATAGCAGAGATTACCTAAAAATAGTCTTTGTTGTGAATTCATCCATGGCTATCATAAGCCAGTTTTTCTTACTATTATCGAGTAATAGAACTATTTTTTTTAGTACTTCATGAAGTAGCTACCTCTGTTTTTTCAGCATATGTCATTTCACATTCAAATCCAAGTCTTTGGGGAAGGTTAAACCTTTCCCTTCAGGGTATTCCATCACTGTGTTCCTGTTACGTAGCTCTAACTGTTTGACTTTCGTGCTTTTAACTGGAGCAACAGCTTTCACAGCGTGTTGAACTGTGCGCCGTTATCGCCTCAAAGGGAAGTTTCATTCCACTGTGCGGCCGGTTTATCGCTGCAGTTTTCCAAACGGGCTGAAGCATGTGGGCAGTCAGATATGGTATCTCTGTCCGCCCCCATCCGACACCCCAGGATAAGACTTGGGTCGCCTCAGACTGGGAGTTAACGCAGATAAAAACCTGAAAACATGGAGGATCGTGGACAGTTCACCTGACAATGCCCCTCCCCGCCCGCCCCACCATCCCATAAGCCTTTTGAGGCCGCAGCTTTCGACAACAAAAGGAAAGGCTGGGTGTGGACAAAGCTCAACGGCAACTGAGCTGGAATCGTTTGTCACTGACCACAAAACAGTTCCCATATCCGTGCACTGATGTCTGCTGGAGCTGTTTCTGGTTACTCGGACGTCCCACCTGCATGCGTGGGTTCCTGAGCTGCAGGCCTGGCCCTGCCGGGGGGGGGAGAAGAGTCCTTATCTGATGTAACGGCAAAGAAACCACAACAATGTGCGCTATTTTCAGCTCCCCTGAGAGGAGTTCGGCAACAAAGCACTTCAACTGAACTCTTTTCCGTTTAATCCTGCTCTGCAGATTGTGCCTTTCTTTCTCAAAGACTAAACACAAAGGCATTACCCCAAAGATAGCTAGGATTTCAGGTTGCTGAATGAAGGAATGCCCCTTAGAGCATAGCATGGAGATTGTACCTCTTATTTTGGTCTGTTTTGTAAAGGGGGTCAAATCTGGAATACACAACAGCGCCGGAAACCATAAGAATGGTGTAGTTCCAGGCTATAGACGTAGCTAGGAGGTTAGTCTGGGCTTAATCCAGGTCCCATGTGATAGACTCTGGGGTAGTGTCACCACGTTACGGTTTTTGCTTTTCTGGAATCTGCTTTTTCATGAAAAAGATCTTGGCATAACTTTGTTTCCTGTTGTAGATCAACTCACCATCTCAATGCGATGATGTTCTCTTTGCAATCTATTTATTTTTCAAATTAAAAGCCTTTAGGACAGTGTCGTCGATATTTACTAATAAATGGTACAAATGTCAGCTGTTGGCTTAAATGTGATGCCTCGTTTAATGTCCTGTGGAAATTCCTATAGCGTTCAGTGTAAACAGTATCTTTTTCTACATTTTAAGTAAATCCTTAATAGAGTAAGTTATTTAATGACACAAAGAGGCGTTTGTATAGTGAAATAAAACAAACTTACTGGGCATCTGAGTGTTTTTCTTCCAGTTTACAGGAGTCCTTTTTGCACTTTTTCTTTATTTTTTCCAGGATTAAGACCAGGCCCAGTATTTAAATCTTGTTTTCCCGACACCAGATCACACATTTCACTCTAAACCGCCTTAGTAATGATACATTATGTGCCTTCAGTCCCAGAAACAGCCTGAACCACCACGTTTTCTCCTTATAGAGGTCACTTTGCTGCCCATAAACAATCTAATGCACTGCTTTTCTGAGGAGCTCTTGTTTGCTTCTGCTGTGGAAACTACGCCTGAAAGTTTCTGTCAGCGGCGTTGTGCTTTTTTGTGCCTTTCAACAGTAATGTCCTCCTTAAAACGCCACACAGGTTTGCTCCATCAGCCTAACGTCTTCTGGATGTCGGTTTTTTCTGAGCACAACGTCAATGAAGCACATGAGCAATTTTAGCATTTTGAAATCCCTCGACTGAAACAGATTTCCAGACATTTTTCAGATTTTCTTGCAGCCTTTTGGAATTTCTAATGCTCTGAGATGGCTCTCGGCTTTGTATTCGCAGAAAATTCACCATTTTCTTGTTAATTTGAGTTTCAGTAACTAACTCAGATCCACAGGAGTGGACATATGTGCCCAGAGTTCATCAGATATTTGTATGAACCTTGTAAACCTCTCAACATTTTATTAAAATATGTACCCGTTACAGAATTGGTCTATTTGCTGTCATTTATTAAGATATTCAAATTACAGTCCTGGGATTATCATAATTCTAACCAGCAATGGGTTTTGGACACTTCTATGGGCATAACAAGAAATATAAAAACACCATAAGGGCTCATTATCATTATTATTGATCATTTTCTGCCATTTTACAGACTAACCAATGTGTTAAACAACAGCACCAATACAGAAGCGCGTGTAGCCCTACTTTCAGCGTTAAAATGATGCCAAAAATGAGCTTTTACAAGAGGTCAAGGATGGATTTTATCCTTTATTTCATATCTAAAGCAACACAGTAATAGAAATGATCCTTTCCATTCAGGAAAAAGGGCATGAACCTGGTTAAAGTTCATCTCATCAGTGCCAGATTTCACTACAACTGATAAATACATGGACTGAAAGGGCCACTAGATGGTGCTGTTGCACTTGAAGGTGGACTCATCGGAGTTCTTGATTAGCTGTATTCACCCAAGATTTATACCAGAGACAACCACAGTTTGTCTCTTCTACACTTCTACTAAGACCAGCTGCTGCACTTCAGACAATCACCTTAATGGGAAGTGAGTCCAGGTATTGGCTTTGTTTATGGATTGCTGTGCAGTAGTTTGTGTCTCTAACCCACAAACTTGACTGAACAGAATAACTCAGCTTCTGATTTGACAAGGAGTCATTTGAAGGACTTCTTTACAAGACAGCTACAGATTCAAATCATCAGTCAGCTTCACAGCAACCCGTCATTTCCTTAAATTTTACACCTGGAATCATACTGGATAAGAAAAGTGCTCCATTCACCATCCTAAAGCGACAGATTGCTTACTGTAAGGACAAAAAAACAACAAACAAGTGTTTAGCAACTTGTCTAATTAAATAGCCAATAACTCCACACTCTCTAGTCTAAGAATATACCATTTTTCTCTTCCTCATACCATTATGTACTCTCAAAAAACATAATAATGACAACATAATTATTAGAATATCCCAACACTGCAACGTCAGCCTAAAGTAACATTTAGCAAAGTAACCATGTGATGCTTTGTGGGTGTGGCCCTTTCCTGCCGTCTCTTGCGTAGCATTTTCGTGCACGTATAAGATGTGCATGAGATGTGTTGGGAAAATTACTCCACATTTAAATCAATAGCCCAGTCAGCTGTGTTTTGGAGCATCTATGCCGCATATTTCCTTTCTTTTTCAGCTTATTTGGACCCGAGTCGTCCCTAACATTGAGAACTGTAGAGTTAATGGATAATTGCACCTTGAGTCCTTACCTGCCTGAGATGTCTTGTTTGTTGTTGAGCTTTTGAAGCCCTTACTTGTAACACATTCACTGCAGCTAAGTTGTTAAGCACTCAAAGCTGGTTTGAATGAAGTCTCCATCGTCTTCTTTGTTGAAGCTGTGAATGCTAATATCTTGGCAATGAGCAAAGAAGATTGAATGTTCTGTTTTAAGTCTCACAAGCAAACAACGGTCTTCATAGTAGACTGCCATCATTTGAATAGCGCATAAAAAATAAGGAAAAATGCTAATGTGCTTAGCTTATGTGTAGCTAATGTGGCTAACATTACCATCAACTTGGTTGTACCCACAGACCTCAGCCTGTCTAAAACTATTAGAAAAATAATGCAGAAGTAGTGGATTTAAATGACTGTATTTTCATTATTTTTGTGCTACAAAGCAACTTGGTCGGGGCTAGCTGCTAGCTAGCGTTCTCTCAGGGTACACCTCCTTGCTCATGCTGTTCCTGCACAATACATTACTCAATGTGCTTTAACTATTGTATTTAAAACGCATTGAGTAAGGAAAGTGGATTAAGATGTTCTTTGAAAAGCATTGTTATTGTTCTGTTTAAGGGGAAAGTCTGCAGCACCTTTCAACACACAGACGCCCCACTCCCTCTTTCACCACCCCTGTATTTACACACTCCTAAAAACACTGTCACACAGCCTGACTAACTGACAGAAGTTATCATTACACAAAGCGCTCTATTCCATAATTTATAGAGATCCCTGTCCCAGTCATGTGGAATTCTCCCAAAATAAATTCAAGTAAACACTTATGCGACAAAGAGGCACTCACAGTGGCCTGGTATGCATAAACAGTATGAACAGTGTGACAGTGTAATCCCAGCCTCACACCCCCCCAACCAAACACACACACATGTATACCAAACAGCCCAGCACTGACTTCAGGCGGAGTTTGGAAATGAGCCTAAACCCCTACCTCACCCCCAGCGCCGATGCACCAACACCAATCCCCATCACCCCCCCCCAACCCCACACCTGACTCCTGGCTATATAAGCCAGACTCTAATCCATCTTCCATCGTAATAACACACATCCCTAACCATGTTGTTTTGCAGGGTGTTCAGCAAGTTCATCTCTGGGGATGATTTTGTTTTTTTCTCCAGGATGTCTTATTGTTTTAGCAACACAAGTTGCTATAAATCCGTCATCTCCGCGCTTCACCATGGCCTCTGTTTAAAGATTTAAAGATTTTTCCATGATGCATTTATTAAAGCAAGCAACCAGAGGATGCAACCGAACGCATTGTATGGGAACTTATTTTACTTACCTTTGCATTTGCAGAAAAGACCATAATCTTTACATCATAAATACAGAGCAGAAAGCTCAAAACAAGCAGTAATTTACCACCTTATCTTCTGTTTTATTGTCAGCCAAAATCCCAGAATATTAACAGCAATAGACATCAAGGCCATCGCTGATGATGATAGTTCATTTTCTGTTTGTGTTCGGACTCCTCTCTATGAGGATTGCAACAAAACGTGGCTGGTTGGGTTTTAAAAACCCTTGGGATGGTTGCTATTCGATTTCAAAGGGAATGTTTAGAAACCTGATCCGACCCTCCAGCGAACATACCTAAACCCACGCCTCCCTTACCCCTCCTTCTAAATCACTCCACTGGAGCAGTGTAAACAAACTTCAGTTTGCTCTCTGATATTGAGAGGTTAAGACAAGCGGCAATCCTCCACTATGACAACACGGCCTCAGACAGACGATGTCATCTGTCTTACCTCACTCTCCATCCATCACTGTGCCGGAGTCGACATGTCTGACAGTCCCACTCTCGCTTTTCTCGTTGGCACAGACCTCCACATCTGTCACATTTTCCTCCTGGTTTTCTTTTATTACACCAGATGAACTCCACCTCCTTTGCGGACACCTGAAGGGCAAGCAGGCAGAGAGGGGTCCTATTGATTAGTCATGGTATCTGATGTCATCCAGCCTCCATGTACACTTTTCTCTCTTGCTAATCAATCTGTGAAAATGTGAGAGAGGAATGTAAAAAATATCTCCTTTCAAATTTCTAGTCGGAAATTTAAAACAGGAAAAATAGATAAAAAAGCGATTGGAGAGCATGTAAGCAGAAAGGCCATCAGCTGCAGCTCTGTTTTCAGAGGATGGAGCAAATCATTAGCACCACATTTTACTTTTGATGGAGGAGTAAATGCTCAAAGACATCAGGAACGAATTACGAATAACATTAAACACAGTTTGTAAAGTAAAACGACCTAAAACGTAACCCTGATGCTCACCAAACGATATGCCATACTATAGAATTCGATCATACTTATACAGTGATAGATGTTTTGGATTTTTTTGGATAATTTCCTGTTACAAAAAGTGTAAAAAAAATCTACAAAGTAAAGTTTAAAACACTCATGTTAGTCATGAGGCTGCCGGGCAGAAGCAGATGAAGGGAAGACCAATACCTGTCACCACATTGGACTTTACAGACAGCAGAACTGGTCTCAGACCCTTGAACATCACGTGATTCTGAACTAATTAAGAACTCATTTTTTCATCCTTCTGATTGAGCAAACATGGTCCTTCCAACACTTTGATGCAGAATAAAAGACAGGATGGAGGAATGCAGTGTTCTGTGCAACATTTTAACCAAATAACTATGTTTGCACCTGGATGACAGGCACAAACAAATCTGTGAAAGTACCCACAGATGTGTGTTTTTAGGCCTCAGTCCAAATCTGTTGCTCCATGATGGTGGAAGGAGCTGCAAAATGCTATCAGAGCAAGGGTGTCACACCTTTAACACCCAAACATTTCTAACTTTCATTCATATTTAAGTTCACCCCACAAACCGGATGTTAAACATATTTTGTATTGAATGATTACTACAAAGGTTTTAGCTTTACGGAAACTTCAGTGTTGCTTATTTCTTCATAATTATACTTGAAAAGCATAATTTAATAAAGCGAAGTAGGTGTTTTTGAGAAACCTGTGTGCTGTCTGATAAAGATAACGGTGGATGAGATCATAAGAAATCAGACACAACTGCACACGTGTTAGCAGAGACCTGACAGCTTTAAATGAACATGCACACAGGAATACATCCATGTGAAAATCAGCAGTGAACAGTGAAAGCAGCACTGGAGTTTCAGCAGTCATAAGCTTGCAGTTTCTGAGCGGGTCAAGTTCAGGCATCTCAACACAATACTGTAAAATGCTAATAAAATAGCAGCGAGAACAAAAGATGGCAGCGGGCAGAATGACAAAGACCGAGGAGTTATTGAAGCAAGCAGCTTGTTACATGAAGCTCAGTCTCTCACCCACCAGGAGTTTCTTTAAACACCCACAGGGCAGGAATAAGGAGGAATCTCCCTCTGCTGTGAAACTGGGGTAACAAAGTCAAAGTGTATCTACCAGACTCAAGGGGCCAGCGGGAAGTTTGCCCTTCTGATCCTTGTATAATCTGCCCTGGGGAAGACACAACTACTTTCCTTACCACCGTCAAAGGCACCTCCCCTTCGCTTTGAGCCTCACATCCTGATCTGATTGGGGGGGGGAGAAAATATTGACTATTTTACAAGACAAAGCAGTGTAAATATTTGAAGCTATTGCCATGATGCTCCACAGTGGAAAAGTGGGAATGCGACCACCTAAATGGAAGCTTTTTAAAACACAACAAATGACTGGTTCATCTAATTTTATCTTTATTTAAGTTTAATGGCAGAAAATCAAATTCATGCAAATCTTTCCAAGCCTTTTGTATCACAAAAGCTCCATTTCTTCCCCCCAGATTCTAAGGTCCTTTAGTTAACCCACATAAAATTCACATGAAGCCAGTGGCACTCTGATAAATCAGCAGCAGGCTGCGAACAAGGCCCGGAGCCAGCGGACCTGTGTGCAACAGGACAACTCTATCGCTGAATTTCACAGGTCATTACTCTGGCTCCAGCCATCGCTGCCTCCAGTGGCTCTGGAGACGGCCAGCTTTTTCTCAGAGACAACAGCTTACTGGGCTTTGTGCTAGCTAAACAAGCGTGTCTGTCTCACAGCAGTAGATTAATGTGTAGATAGAGGTTATGCTCCTCAGGGAGACCTATAGTGGAGCCATCCATCAACCTTTGGAAACCATTACACAATAACAAAATAACAAAATCTGAGAGAGGAGCTCATCCACTGAACCCTGTCCTCTGGGGCTACAGTGAGAAGGCTGGACGCAGGACGGGGGTTTCTGAATTAAGTCTCATCAACCAGAGGTTTCTAACTCTCCTGAAAACCAGATTTCATTCTCCATCGAGTCCACAAGCAGATCCTTTCACCAAAAACTAACAAAAAGCAGCAAATCTACACGCCCAAATGACAGAAACTGGCTTATTGATGAATGAATCCACGCAGCTCTACAACCCACAGAGTCTCATTTCTGAGAAACCTTTTCATTGATTGTTGTGTGTGTGTGTGTGTGTGTGTGTGGTAAACACACACATGAATGACAGTAAACAACACAGGATCTCTGGCTGAACCCCCCACCCCTGAGGAGAAAGGGGTCACACAAACACAGCATCTGACTGGCTCTTAATTTGTTTAAAGCAGCCCATTCAAACGGGATCTCCAACAGAGAGAAAATCTCGTTTCCAAGGCTGTCGCCATGGCTTGAGCCGTGTTGTTTAGGAGGGAGATCAGGACGCTGCTGACGACTCAGCTGACTTCCAGCACACACAGCTTCACAGAGGCGCCAGGTTGTAATTAACACATTGCAGATTACGTTTACAGGACCAACACGGTCTGCCTGAGTTTTATTACCGCTGGGATTGTACCTCTGCCCTCCTGGTATACAAAACACTCTCTGTTTGAGCTCGCTGTGTCCTGTGTGAGGACATTTGACAGGATTTGATGGTGGTAAGTGTCAGCTGGTTGTTCAGAGATAATGAGAGTCTCCCCTTGCTTCTGCCAGTTCTCCAGCTATGCGTGGGTGAAGAGCCATGCTGCAGCTTGACAATATTAATCTGTTTCCATCCTCCCCATCTACAGCATTCATTCATTTGTTTGGGCTCATGCTGTTGGTTTAACTGTCTTATTAGAGGAGCAGTGAAAGTAATCCATTTCTTGGCAGCAGGAGGCAGACAGCTGGGCAATGAGGAGTCACACAAAGTGGCTGATATAATAGCGCTGTAATCATTTTCACGCAGCTCCTCGGCTTCTTCTCAGACCCCAAACAGGGCTTCAGGTTAACACACTAAGGTAATAAAACAGCCATTAAAGTGCCAAAGAAATATGAGGACCAAGTTATTCAGCCCTCATTGAACACACTGGTTAATGCTCGTCGCTCACAGCCAAGGACTCATCCACAAACACACACAGACAAGTGGAAAAATGTCAACTTTAGAGCTGAATCACAGTGATTCCTCCACAAAGATTAGCTAATATTGGTCCTCGTTAACGTGCTGAACATTTGCTCCAGTCTGTATGTAACATGTATGCTAACTGAGACAAGCACACTAACACATTAAATGCAGCTGTGAGAAACATCTGCAGGCATCTGCACCACTAGATGGCACATATGCAGCTTCATACTGTTCAGAACACAGCAGCTGTCATTAATATTCCTTTATTGAAATTTCTGAACCGATACCCTGCAGGCACGTCTAAAAATAAATGTGCACATTAGATGGGGGTCAAACCACAAAAACAAGACGAGTACTGGATCAACAACGTACAGTAAACTGTGGCAAATGCCTCCTGAGGGAGTTGATTATAGATCAGAATACAGAGAGGTGTCAGTCCTGTGGAAAAAGCCTGGCTTTCTCATTTATCTCCCCAAACCCGTGTGTCTTAAACACTTCACACTGAATTAGTCTGAAGTGGAAACCCACTCTCCAGACTTGCAGCACTTCTTTCCACTCCATAGCTGGGTGATAAATCTTCCATTCTCTGCTGCCTAAACTTCCCTTGTTCCTCCCTTTTATAAGCTTTCTTCTGCTCTCTCTGTTCAGGCAACTGTAGTTTGTTTTGCTGGGCAGGAAAAGCTTGAAATTGATTGTTAGACACAAGACAAAAAGCACACAGAAGATGCTTAAGAGCAAAAAAACTCTCCTAAAAGATGCCAAATTCGCTCCTATTGACATGCTGCATCTTGTTTGTAATCCATACTAAATCAGAAATGTAAACCAACAATTTGTGGTTTCAGGAGGAGCCGCACGCTCCAACTCTTTTGAGGATAATTTAAAATCTAATCTATGTGCTGCATTAGACCCTCCAGACATGACATGAAATTAAATCCACTACTCGAAAGGTTTTCCCTTTGAGACGAATGTGTCAGACAGATCTGCCACTTCAGAAATGGTAATTTTTCCCCAATGAAAGATGCAGTATTTGACATGTTTGTGCAGAAACTTGACAGAATGTAATTATATCAGCAACCCACAGGCGTGTTAATGACGGGGCTCAGTCAACAGGATGGAGACGCCAGGTGGGTTTTGTCTCAGTCTCTGGTGCTGGAGGGCTTTGCTTCTGATAACATTTCATGCTGAACTTGGTAATACAGATAATATAATCAATCAAGTAGAAGAAACCTCCTTGGTCCTGTTGAAGTTTACAGCCAACTTGCAGCAAGAACTCCTGCATAAAGTGGAGCTTCAGCGGCACGATTCACACTGAAAAGCAGCAACATCAAGGGAAATTAGGTGAGAATAACCACCATAACTGCAACTGCAGATACAAGACAAAATGGTATCTAGGTTCAAAAGTGAAAGCTTGGTGTCCACATGATGACACACTGGGAACCAAGCGTGTGATAGGAGGAATTTCAGGTCAGAAAATCCGCTAATAAAGGGAAATTAAAGAAAGTTGTGAATGCCAGAACCCAGCGTTTACCAGCAGAACATTGGTCAGAGCATCACACCACCACCACTGGCTTATGCTCCCCCCACAGAGGATCGTGATGCCACCTCTTCCCCAGGTTAACGCCCAAATCATGCAAAAGAAGCTGGATTCATTAGACTACTTCATGCATTGTTTAAAAGCTCCAGTTCCAGTGCTAATGGGGTCATTTATTAGTCAGATAAACTCCGGCACAGCCTCATAATCAGCTCCGATAGCATGAACAATAACAGGGTTTTTAGCAGTTTCTGCTTGTGCATCACACAGACCGACCATCACTTCTCACACTAATCTGCTCGTGCTTTAACACTTTCTTCCTGCTACTTTTGGACGGTACAAAACACTGCGTACCTGAAACACTCGGCGAGCTCTGGAGATGCTGACACAGTCAAAAAGTCATCACACTATGGCTGTCCTGCTTCAGACACACAAGTTTAACAACCTTATTTATCTCCTTAACAGGTGCCACAGTAACAAGACAATCAGTGTTATTTACTTCAGCTTTCAGCAGCCGAATGTTGTGGCCGATCACTGCATTTCTGCAACATGACTTGATGCTAGAAAACCTAATTCCACAGGATCTAGAACAGGTCAAGTGTGCATTAATGCAAGGCTAGTAGGGCACTCATGCTAACATGCTAACGAAACTGTTGTCCAAGAAGCTACAAGAAAGTTTTAACAAAAAGCTGCAGAAACGGCCGATCTGACGGAGGAAAGACTCCTGGCAGACCTGCACATAAGACGCAGAAGAAGGCTGCAAATCAGACTGCAGACGCTCAGCATTCTTGTAAAACTGTGTCGAACCTCTCTGAACAACACTTGGTGAATTCATGTAAAGTACAACACCCAAAAGCCACAATCGCTGATTTACTCTCATCACGCAGAAGAGCTGCGAGTATCATCAACAGTTCTATCATGAAAGCATGTCTCCGGCCTAAATGACCATCTAAGATAAACTTCTGCTTATCCAATAAATCCTGTTTTCTCTTTGTAATATACCTTTATACACGATTCATGACGGGTTGATGGAGGCTGATTCCAGCTTCTCATGTTTCTTCCATATATTGTAAATATTGTTCAGTAAAATCAGACCAACTATAGTTTGCAAATCATCCAGTTGAGCTACATACCAGGAAATAAGACTAAAATCCAACTGTCTAACATCTGTTACGTTTCAAACTCTGTGCAACATTACGTTGGCAAGTTTATTCATCTGTTTATCTATTTTCAAGCTACATATCATGCACTCTTGTTGGTTTCAAACATGTGAGCGTTAAGTATTGTGTTACGGTCCTGAGCCACAGCTCATTTCCTTTCTTGTAATATTTTGAAGTGGTCTTGAGCAACAGTTCTGAGGATCTTTCAAAGTTTTTCTCTGTACATTGACAGAGTTTTCACTCGTCTTTCTGATCACTCTCAGAGGAACTTGTTTTTTCTTTGTTAAGCTACTTAACTCTGACCTATGAGTCATTCAAGCAGCAAAAAGGCTCCTAACTCAAGGGATGAACCAGTGTTGAGTCGACACATAACAGACAACTTAGCAAAGAAGCCATTTTAAACTGGATCTTTAGGCACTTTGTCACAAAGACACATCATTTGTTCCCATTTCTTTAGCTGCATCTATGAAAAACAGCAAAGAAAACACAGTTTGACAGACAGAAAATAGGATTTCTGCAGCAACAAGGTGATTCCCAAAGAGCTATTAGCTGAAAACTTGGCATATCTCAGCATGGTGTGCAGTGTGTCCTTAAAACATTTGAGGAAACTGGACAAGTGGAGGACAAAAGAAGAAGTGTCAGGCCTAAAAAACTATCTACAGCAGATGAACAGGATCTGAAAGTGATGTCCTTAAGAAAGAGGAAAAAATCCAGCTGTGACCTGACAGGACCTGAGAGATGCATCTGGACCTTCAGCTGATCCATCTACTGTTGGCCCAAGCCTCATCAGAAATGGTCTCCATGGAAGGGTGGCTGTCAAGAAGCCATTCTTAAGGAAGGGAAACAGGGAGAAAAGGCTGAGCTATGCCAAATGACACAAGAAGTGGACTGAAAATCAGTGGCAACAGGTCTTATGGAGGGATGAATCCTCCCCAGAGCCCGGACCTCAACATTATTGAAGCAGTGTGGGATCATCTGACAGAGAACGGAACAAAAGGCAGCCCACATCCAAAGAAGAGCTTTGGGATGTCCTTCAAGAAGCCTGGAGAACTATTCCTGAAGACTCCTTAAAGAAAGGACAGAAAGCTGGTCTCAGAGGGTTCAGGCTGTGTTGGAGAATAAAGGAGCTCAGACCAGATGTTCACTTTAAAGCTCATCAGAATCGTAAAAAGAGTGAATTAATCGATATCCTTCGGCAGCTTGTTTAGTTGTGTAAGACGACAGGATGATGGAAATAAACCAGCATGCACTCAGGAGCAGATAAACCCGAATGTACTTAAGGTTAGCGAGGTGCCACTGGGGTGGTGGGTGGACAGAAGCAACACAGACAGGGTAGAGCAGTGATGGAAGGCTCACACGCCGGTCATTGTGAGAAAATTATAGCCGGATGCTGCCAGCTGAGGCAGGCCAAAGCCCAAAGAGAACAAAGGCCAAGGGTCCCTGAGTGAGTGAGCGCCGGCCTGCCTGCTGAGCTCCAAAGCTTCATATTTACATGCGACGCTCAAGAGTTAATTGCAGTGAATTCCTGTGCTGGGTGCAAAGTCGGGGCTGCTGTTGCTTTATTTTACACAACAAACACACAATTTCCACTCACTGTCAACAAGATCTTTATCCAAAGATGCAGGGGGCTTTGAGCCCTCACACGTGAAAATAAACTAATTAATTACGGTTTGTTTTAAGTGTCACGCAGCTCAGGGACTTAAATACAATCCCAGGTTTTTCACCACAAGGAAATATACAATGATCTTTAAAGAGAAAACAAAGCAGCCACACATGGAAACATTCGGTGTTATCGCTGCCTTTTCGCCTCTCTTCGCACTCGTGGCTCCCTGAGGAAAATATGAACATTCCTCATATTACTTTGCATGTTTAGGGACTGATTTGCATTGAATTCAGCTCATCGGCGACTGCTCTAGTGTGTGCTTTTGGCTGCGGGAGGGCAAAGAGGCCCCTTTAACAACCGGTGCTCATCTTCATCGCGGTCGGTGGAGAAAAGCCAAACCGTGTCAGAGTTGCTTTGGTTCCTGATTTTTCCTAAACGAACGGTGCCCTCTTAACTCTCTGAACTTGGCACAGCTGCCCCACGCACATCAAAGCAAGGTCTGACCTTGCATACCAGATCAGGCTTCGATTAATGAGGTCTGGACATCAAACAGCAGGATCGCCCCCCCACAAATCATCAAACCCAGCTCAGTAAACTCCACACCAGCCTTGCCACACATCCAAGTCTGAACATCATGACCAGGACGGGGAGTAGCAGCAGCAGAGAGGAGATTTCAAAAGTCTCCAATTATCTGATGTGTGGGAGAACACAACGAGCTCAGCAGCACGCCATCTTTCACCAAACGAAACGTCCACAACAGCAAACGCCTCAAACCCAGACCAAGAACCACCGTAAGAGGCAAGTCATTAGTTTTCAAATTAAAAGGATTCCTTTAGGCCCAAGTTGTAATATTTCTCATGGAATCATCCTCAGTAGTGACAGTGGAATGAAGTGGGAGGAAAGGCCCGTTTTAAGCAGCACTCCACCTGCTATAACGGCCGGGAGATAATTATAATGACCACTACACAGCCTTGGTGAGGGTATGCACTCTTAAGAACAAAATAAATGTATATATCTGCACATTTTATCTGTGAATAAATGATTTTAAAGCAGAACATTCATTTTCAAATCCCCTTTTTCTTTACTTTTTCTCAAACAGTCCAAAAACTACGGGTGACAAAGACATTTCTGCTTTTCTTCTCAATGATTTAATGCATTTTACACAGTAAATTTAGCACTTTGCAGTCGTTTTGAAGGCACAGCAGCTACAGTTACGCTGATATTTTCATTATTTTGCCCATTATCTGCCCATAACTACATTGGTTTGAGATTACTGTCACTAGATTTGGATCTTAATTGGATAAACGAGCAGAATTAGAAATTTAAAGATCATCTTTTGGACTTGGATGCAAATCATTTTGCAGGTAATGACTGAATGAAGTCTGGAAGAACGTGAACATGCTTCTGCTCGTTCGTGTCTTCTTCTGCCAGGAGTTTGTGTCTTCAGAAGATGAACGGCTTGACTTTCAAAGCAGCCGGATTCCTGCGAGATCAGAAGGTTTTCAACCGGGACAGAAACCATCCTCCCAGGCTTCAAGGTATCCATTTTTGTGAGAAACACAAATATAAAGCGGGCGAATTTCTGGTGCAACGCCAATCAGTGGCCTCTATCACGAGGGGAAAGCATCCCACCGGCCTGTTGTATGCAAGTCCAAACCACCCGGACTGGCTTAGAGAGGAAGAAGCTCAGTTCTGTTGTGCTACGGCTCGTTAGCCACCGGCAGCATCTGAACAAGAATTACTCGCTGTATGCTTGAGAGTTCATCCTGTTGCTCCCATCAGCAGCTGCATCAGAAACACTGCTGACCCAGTTCCACTGGCAGCCACCCACACCCACAGCATCACACCGCCGCCGCCGTGTTTAATCATGAGCCTTTTCCCTACCTCTCCTCTTTTCCAGGTGCTTTACATGTTTAGTAGTAAATCTAACCAGGCCTCGGTTCTTGAGTGTTACCAGAGCTTTGCAACTAAACTCAAACCTTCTGCATCTATGTTCATAACGGCTGTTCTTCCTGGAGAGTTTTCTTACTTTGGCTAAATATTGTTCATCAGCTTTCTTGACAAAAGAAGGCGTTCTGCAATCACCCTCTTTAGGAGTCTTCTGTGTTTGCCCAAAGCCTTTGAGTGCATTTCTACTGATAAAAAACAAACATCTAAGTAATTAGCTGTCTTATTTAAAGTTCCCTCGAACAGATATTCCATAAATGTTCGGAGTCATTATCTGATAAGGAGCCAAATTGTTGAAGTCAAGCTGAAAGTTAACACTTTGTTTGCATCCTTATTGCTTCTCTGTTCAAAGCACTGAATGTAATTAAGAATCCTAACAAGCCTAGAATAAAAATCAAAGGCATGAGTTGGCCTCCAGCATTGTAGGAAAAATGATTTAAAGTATATCTATTCAAGTCAAACTGTCGGTTTAGTCACATGCTCAAAGTAATTAGTGGCGGATTCCCAGTGGAAATAGAAGCCAGTAATTAATCTAGTGAACCTACATGTTCAGTGCAACAGTCACAAAAGAGCGTATAAAAGAAAAATGCACAACAATTCAACCCAAAATGAACAGAACAGGGTTGTGCAGCTTGAGCTCCGGCTCATAGTCGGCATGAAGAGAATAACTTTGTATTTTCGAAAGCCCGGGAAGATAAATGAGGCTGTAACTGAGCGACAGGTTCATATCTGAGCTCTGTGAACAGAAACAGCTGCTCCACAGGTAGAGAACACCTGCTTTCATTCAGGTCCGTTTACCGGAGGCCTCAGCTGGACATCTGGACAGCCAGAGAGTGAAGCTTCTTTAGATTTCCTCAGATTTGATCATACTGACAGATGTGCAGACATGTTGCTCAGATCATTAAAGAAGGGCTTGTTTTCACTGACAAGCTGTGAAATACTATCGAACTCTGCTTTAAACTAGATCCCATCGGTTTGAGGCAGATTTTTATTTGTAAATGCAGAAATAAGTAGAGTTTAAAGAAGAGGTAAAGTAAGGAATTTTGGCACAATTATTTTCAGTTGCACACAAAGTTTAAATTAATTGTAAATAACTTCAACCTGTTTTTAATCAACATCTTAGTGTCCCAGCATTTTCTGGCTTGTATTGTACCAAACATTTAATCTATATCTGTGATTCTAGACTTAAATACCTCGTATAGAAATACTAGATATGAGAAAAATGAGAAAAAAAGACGATAAACAAATGATTTTTGTTCTGCTATAAAATGTAAAGTGAAATGAGTGTTTTATGGTGCACTGAACAGCTAAATTAGAGTTGCAGTTCATTGTTGCGTCTGTCAAACTGAGCTTTTAGGATTAAAAATGCATCTATGAACTGGTCACTGGGGTAAAGACTGATTTAAACTCATTCAGACTGTTCAAACCTGAGGATTTTCCAGAAATCTCTCTTTTCTCAGCCTCTAAAGAAGCTAAAAAAATGGAAAAATGTGTGGTGAAGCCTTCAGTCCATGACTTTTGGCACATATTTCTGGATTTCTGTTTTTTTAAACAGCCAACGCTTCATTCCAGGACGTAACGGGTTAATGAAATGTGCCTCAGAGCCCAAGTTTTTGCAGCCAGCCCAAATCTTTGAGCTGCATTATCGGGATCAAAGACCACTTCTCGTCTTTCATTGCCGAATAAATGCACAAAGTTTTGTATAATTCTATTACAGAGCTGCAGTCCAAAGGCGGGTGAATGTATATTCAGAGCTTTCAAACCTGATCATTACAGCACATCCTTTCATGGTCTGAACTGTTCAACAGAATTATTTAGAAATATGTCATTTCCCCTGAATAAACGTCACTCTGCTGTCTGCCTTTTACAAACCAAGCTGGCTGACACAAAGTCTACTTCTAGCTGATTAACAAGCCGGTCCGAGCTATTAAAAATATGATTTTATCATCTATACTGAAAACTTCCGTTTGATATTGTTGGCTTAACAAACCGGGAGAAGTTTGCTTTGATCAGGAAAACCTCTGAACTCTGTAGGAGAATTTAATCAGCAGAAATGTTTTGGCTTGAAAATATCCACCGAGAAAAAAGTTGATTAGGTTAAAGAGGGAAGGAGCAGAGCAGCGGTAAAACAAGCACATACCTAAAGAGATCATTAAGTTAATGGATTGCTGGTGGCTAAAAGCATTACATTGTTGGATGTGTGGGGCTCGAGTGTCTCTGTGGGCAGACGAGGCTGTGAAGAGCCACGCTGAGAGCTCAGAAGTGACATCCTGCAGTCTGCAGCTGGTACAAGCAGACACCGACCGCTCCGTCAACACGCAAATCATCTGACCGGCGTCACAACCGACTCTGTTTTACAGCAGGAAAAACTGAAGAAGTGGAAAGAACTGAGCAAACAGAAACACTCTGATTGGGTTACCTATTTGATGATTTTAAGAAATTCTTTTAAGAAAGTCAACGTCATAAGAAACTATTACCCGATACGGTTTATGGGCCAGATGTTCCCCCTGAGAGCCTCGCCGTGACATACCTGGAATAGACGGGGATCCATGGAGCCCGTCAGCTGTTAATCCTGACCATCGCTGGCTTGGAGCAAATGGAACAAAACAACAAGATTACCACCAAACACCAGGGATCCAACACGCATACATCAAAGGCTGTACGCTGTGTTTGTTTAGGCCCAGCGCTCAGATCTGTGGCCTCACGTTATCCTGTGACAAGTACAGGGATCTGTCAGCTGCACGCGTGCTCAGAGCCGGCTCTGAGGTTAAGGAGCATCATTACGGACTAAACACAACTTAAACAAAACACAGGCTCTCTGGTGCCCTACAGTCTGCCCAGCTGAGACTCTGGAACAACTGAGGGGGGGAGGCTGCGTAAAGCAACAACACACACCTCTGATGACTGAAATTAATATGAATAGAGTCTGTTTTTTTACGGATTCATGCAGATTAGGGTTCATTTGCTCTAACAGAGACTACTTTTCTTTGGATGTACGGTTTGATATTAATCCAGAAAACACTGACAATATTTCCATTAGATGCTGTGCAGAAGAAAGATTACAAAATATATTAGATTTAGTGATTTAAGAAAGATAGTTTTCAGCTAAATCTGAAATCAAACCTGAGTTTAAGGGATTCATCTGCATCCTCAGATTCAGAGTCTATAAAAAAGTTCTGTGTGTGTTTGTAAACTGGATGAAGCAGGCGCCATTAAACTCAAGCCAAATATTACGAGTCATAGTTGCTCAAAAGAAAAGATGTTAGATTTCAGTCATTTGGAGGAACTAATCTTTAATATTCAAATGGTGCTGGAGAGTCAGTTTTCACTCCTCAGCTCAGCTCCTGCTGGGCTACAAATGGGGAGGAGGGATTGTGCAGATGAAAGTGTAACCTATGAGCAGCTGTTGATTCCTTCAGCCACTGCCTCTCTGCTCCTTCCTTTATCAGCTTGTAAAAGGTCTGATAGGCCTCACCAGCGGCATGATCACAGCAGTTAGCTGAGAAAGCTACTGAAACCGCATTTAAACACCTGCAATCTACCGCCAGATTATGCTGTTATTACGCAGCGCTTGGTTGCAGAAAGTAGATGATGCGTAAAATCCTCATAACTTCACACCGTGGCAGGTGAGTTCAAAGTATCCAACGCTGGTACCCAGAAGAAGGAAAATGAAGCATTTAAAATCATTTCAGTGTCATTTTATTGTACGAATATAAAGAATAAATAATACATTTCCTTAATTTACAGGATAAAACGAGTCATTTATACATGATTGTATCGATAATCAACGTTCAACACTGAGGTCGATCTGCTTCATCCAGATATGGAAAACAGCAAGTCCGTACGTGGCTGCGCGTGCCACAGCTCCATAAATACAAATATATATATATAACCAATATTCTCCACAAATAGAGTAGACTCTGGTTACAAATAATACTGACTTTGTACAGGGAGTTTCATATATAAAACCTGCATGACAACGCATATACAGAAAATACATTCCTACACTCCGTAGTGCACGTGGAAAAATAATTAGAAAAATATTGAGCTTATAATTTAAGTTTAGAGAGTTCTTTTAACTTGAGCAGGAGCATTTGCAGTCAGTGATAACCGGATACTGCACCGGGATCCAGGCGCATTTCAGCCCCTCTTTCCTCTGCACGCATCTCCATCTCAGTATCGTCAGGTGGGTCGAGCTCGCGGGTTTACACACCATGCCCTCTGGCACCGAGCACGACCTTTTGCTCAGGCAGCTGCCCACCCGCACAAACCGCGGCCAGAACCTGTTCCCCAGTTCGGTCCAGGTGTACACGACCGGACAGAAAGAGTACGCCCACAGCCACTGCTGCAGCCGCCGCTTCAGCTTCTTACTGGGTTTGTGCTTCTTGCCGAACTGGACGTCGAAATCCACCGCTCGGATTTCCTTCGGCAGTATTCCAGCCGCCTTTAAGTTCTCGAAGACGTCGAGCTCATCGAGCCCAGTGTATTTGTCCTCCAAGGGCGGTGACACGGACAAAAATCGATTGTCAAAGTCTCCCAAGATGCTCTTGAGCTCGGTCTCGTTAAGGTCCCGCTCTTTGGGGTCAAAGACAGGATCCGGGTCCTCTTTTAATACCACCAGCGGCAGACTGTCACTCGGGATGGGGCGGAGAAGGTAGTAGTGCTGACAAAGCCCTCTGTCCATAAGAAGTCCGAGAGACAGCATCAGCAGATATATGGCTGCACACTGATGAGACTGATCCATGACAAACGGTAAGATCAGCGCGCACACGGAGCTTTCAAAGGGCCACTTTCTTGTGCGCAATTACGCGCGAGCCTTATCCAAACCAGCGTCTCGAATGTCCCTCAGAATTTAGTTACCCATCATAAAAATCCGTGACAGGAGAAAAAGATTTGTCCGCAGCAGCATCAGTGGAAACTATCTTCAACGAATAAACGCGTGACAAAGATCAGCTGTCTCCTTATGCTCCGTGCGCGAGGGCTCGGCATGATGCTGAAGTAGTCTCCTCCGCGGAAAAGTGCTGAGCAAAAGCCGCGACCTCCGTTTTATCCTCCACACGCAGCGTGATGTAATTCGTGTGCCCCTCTTTCAATGTAGGTTTGTTGTCTCGAAGGCGATCCCCAATACCTCCTTCTTCCACGCGCTGGGAGGGGAGGTGGGTTGGAGGTGGGAGGGGGGCACGGAGAGGAGACGCCCCCTGTGGGTTTTCCAGACTGCATTAAATCAGTCTTTGATTCTCCAGGTTTGTTGGTCAGTCGCGGTGAATCCAAACGCTCCAGTATCGCTTGCAGAAAAACTCAAACTAAAACTAACTGTGCTGCGTTCAAGTGCAACCGAGAGGCCTTCACGGGACACTTTAGCATCTCAGTGTTCTGATATGAAAAGCTCACAGATGGTAACTTTGCCAGCATGTGAGATACTGCTACTACATCTCTGCCTTTCAAATGTATGCAAACACAACATAAACTGCCCCAGAAATGTATTTACACGACTTTAAACATCTGAGTTGTTCCTCAACAAGCATTTTATTTGCTGTCATAGATAAAACCATAGTGGGGCAGAGAACTTTGAATTATTTGATCATTTCTAATGCTGAAAACCAATTTTAGAAAGCTGTGCTGCTTCCATGAAGAGTTGCACATGCAGATACAACACATGGCCTCTCCTTCACATGCAGTTTTAGGTCTCTGAAGGCAAACTGCACAGGGAATATCAGAGGCTTCTGGTATTCTAAGAGTGTGTTCATATGAGGCACTTTCTCTGGAGAAATGGGTCGCTATAAGCTCAATAATTGGTATGAAACTAAAGGACAGGATGCATGTTCGTCTGGCAGCTTTTCACAGTGCGTCACACTGAGTGAATTGTTATCTAGACGGAGAAAAGGTGGGAAAACTCACATTTAGAGAGCGCCCATTTTCAGGCTGACCCGTGTCCGACTGTGTGGAGAAACAGGAAACATGGTTTGATATAACAGTAGAACTTTCTTCATAGAAAAAAATGAGCTCCACGAGGCATGCTGCGCAATAAACAAAAAAGACAACTAAATGAATAAAAATCCTCCTTTTAGCAGACGTTTAGACTTGATTGAAGAAACAGTCTGATCATGAGATGCCAACAACCTTCTGCAGCATATTTACAGCCTGTGTCCAGCTGTAACCGAGGCTCTCAATAAAGCTGGAGAAATTAACTCCCAAATAAACAACCATCCCTAAGCACAGCCATGGAAAGTATCACAATTTGTGAACCTGTCTAAAGCCGAGCTCAGAGAATCATTCTTTGAAAAATAATTTAATGGAAGAACTTCGCCAGCTGCTACATCAACCATAAACCATCCGCTAAAGATAAATGCATCTCTGTTTCATTTTCAATGAGCTAATTCACACAAGCACTTGAGCACACGACTCATTTAGTTTACGGTCAAATGATGGTGAAAAGTCTGGAAAATGTCACCCTTATATTTTTCATCTGACCAGCAGGTATCATAAACCATGGCTCCTGAGAACGCTGACAGATAGGCTCAATCCAGCGCATTCACACGGGGGACGGTGCCGAGCAAACAGCTCGCACAGACAAACCTTAGTGCCAAGCATTAGATAACAGCAAATCCCTGATTTTAATTCATGTCCGGGGGGATTTCTGAACAAACTAAGCTGCATCACTTATTTTCTTTTGACACTTTAAGTCATAAAGCGCTTCATCTCGTACTTGAATGAGTTTAAAACCAAATTGGCGAGTTAGTTCTCTTCAGAAAAGAAGAAGAAGAAGAAGAAGAATATTTCACTGCTGCATGGGAGAAGTCCAAATATGGTTCTCATTAAATGTCACCGGGCTTTGCCAGGCTCATTTAACGCCGAGTTGTTTTGGTTTCTTCTAATCCCTTCCTACTGTTTAACCGCAGGAACATTTTGATAGTGAAATATTCCTCCTTAAAAAGTCAGGCTACTTGAGACAGACGCCTGCTTAATTGAGGAGTTTTTTTCCTCCTAAGTTAACCAAACACAGTTCTCTTTGGCTAATAAATTGCCCGCTGTAATGACTTCTCTTTTAAATGCAGGGTCTGGTTCCTGAAGACTTTTAAACCTGCGCTTTAGGATATACATTCATAATTAATCTCCATGTTTGAGGCGAGCGCAGGTCATTGTAGCCTTCCCTGCTGATTTCTCATTTAGTGAGGAAAAGCAGACTTCTGTCTTGGCAGCCATCTTCAGCAGAGGTCCCAAAAAGAGTCCCGCTCAGGCAGAAACAACAGAAAGAACCTGACGCAGACCACAGAAAAGCTGAGGAAAGCCGAGGCTTTTCCTCCTGTCTATGAAAGAAATGCCAAGGCGAGCAGACTGCCGAAGCTCCGGGTTCCTCCCTCAGTGCTCGGAGCGGCTCGGAGCAGCTCCGGCGTAATTCAGAGGACGCTTCATCTCCCTCAGTGCGTTGTTTCACACCTCGTGCTGATTGAGCCCACACTGCCAAGCTGAATACACACAGACATGAAGTGGGTGCCACTCTGTTTACTCTGGCACTCGGGAGGTGTGCAAATTGCTAGTTTGTTTAGCACTTTTTTCCATTCCTCTGCAATCCAAAAGCACACAATCGCAACAATCACTCCTGCTGTGAGCTAAATTAAAACTAATTGCTACTTGTGACCACGAACCATGAGTCAGATGACAGATTGTATTCTCGCATGTCACACTCTTCTTGTCCTATTTATTTAAAGCTTTGACTTGCCTGACATTTCTCAGTATTGTAACATTTGTATTTAATTAATTCTACACAGAAGTAGGAAAACCTTAATGTGTAAAACAGCTTTGTCAAGAATTAAACTGTCAACGCTACAGCTACTAGAACTAAGTTCAAGAGGCGAAGGTTTAAACTGTTTCCAAAATTAAACCCTTAAGTTTACACAGTTTTTCATTTATTTAGACCTTTTCACAGTTGATGAATGAATGGATACAAATGAAAGCGGGAAAAGGGGTCGAAAGCAAAAGTTTGGTGAGTATTACAGGCATTTGTTCCCCACTATGAGCCTTTCACAGAGTTCAAACTTGGGTGCTCTGGAAGATCTTTGGATCCTCGTCTCTCTGCTGTCAGAATCAGACTCCAATCGGACCGCTCAGGTGATCAGGTGCCGTCTACTTCCTGGGTGTAATGCTATTCCAATGGCGAGTGCACAGATTTCTTGCACCTGGAGCCTGAAATGTTCAACCCATGTCAGCTTTATGAGGGGAACCTCAGGTCCTTGAGATTCCTGCAACATCATGCATGAGCTGCTCTTCTGAAGCGTGTCAACAAATGTTCCTGTTTGTTCATTTAGGGACAGTGAGAGCAACCTGCAGCTCAGACACATTAAGCACAATGTAAACCCGAATAAGTCGTGAATACTCAAGTTTTTGAGTTAGTTTGGAGTTCTTACATTTTTTTTTTTTAAATCACTTACACTCAAATACTTTTAATTTGTATGTGTTTTCATTTCTTTGTAATGACTTGTTCTGATGCTATGGTACTTAATTGATCAACATCTTTAAACTCTGGTTAGTAACCAAAAAGATCATTTTTCACAGATCATAAACTATTTTTTTAAAGCAAAACTAGCGCCAGAATTAAACTTTGGCCTTTTTGTGAATGTATTCGACTGAGTCAAACAGTCCTTTCAAAAGCAGAATTACGATGGAAGCACCATTTGTGAGAGCAAACATGTAAGTTTTTGACGTGCATTTGCCTTTTTAACGGGACATTTTAGGGCACTCTCAAGTCAAACTCGCTACTTTTAAAACACTCGGAGGCTCGACACAACATGAAACTTTCCCCGTGTGTAAAGACCTGGGTCTCTACACACGAACCCAAACGTGGGGAACATGTTTGTGTACAATAAGTCTATTAAAATAAAAGGTTTTAAAAAAAACTGAGTTTCTGCTCTCCGCCATCTTTGTAGTCCAAAACACTCGATCGCCGAATGAATGGACTCCAATGGAGGAAATCCCATGAAGTTTTTATTGCAATGAAATGCATGACAGCTTAGCCTTTCATGGCATTATCTATTCAAATAATTGTTTTGCAGTTAGTGGAAAAGAGTATTTGACAGTTGAGCCTCATATAAGAGATAATACTAAAATCAGAAGCCGGAAGAGTCCATTCATTCACCGATTGACTGTTTTGGACTACAAAGATGGCGGAGAGCGGAAACTCGGACAGTGAGAAGTGAGTTTTTTTAAAACCTTTATTTTAATAGACGTTTGGGTTCGCGTGTTCCCAGGTCTTTACACACTGGGAAAGTTTCATGTTATGTCGAGCCTGAGTGTTTTAAAAGTAGCGACACTTGAGAGTGCCCTAAAATGTCCTGTTAAAAAGGCAACTGCACCCCAAAAACGTACACGTTTGCTCTCAGATTCCATCATAATTATGCTTTTAAAAAGGAACATTTGACTCGCATTCATTCACAAAAGGTTTAAGTTCAGAATACTCAATTAAACTTCTTCACACAATAAATGTAGAATATTTCAGTGTTTTTATTCAGGCGTCTTTTTCTCCAAACCACTTCGGACACAGCAGCAGAACTGTAGCATTTTCTGTTGAAACCATCTCATGACGAAAGTCTGAACTATTTGCATCCTGCTTTTGTGTGTATTAAAAGAAGAACATGTTTGTGCTGTAGTTACAGTTTAAATGGGCATGTTATCGGCTCATGGTTTTTTTTTTTTTTAAATGGCCCCTTAAATGAGTGAACAATGTTTCTTGTGAGAAGCTGTTTCAAGTTACACACAGAGCAGGTAAAAGCTGCCCTTTCTGCTTGTGCTCTGTCACTCGCACTGGGCCTACACGCATCTCTGGGAAACCGTGACAAATGAATTTTCAAGGCATTAAAGGACAGAAATGTACAAATACAAGACATGGCAGAGGGCTAACTGTAGAATAAAGGCTGTGTTTAAAGCGATAGTGCCGGAATAACTGTGCCCGGATGTCTGCAGACACAGTTTGCACTTTCACTACATTACTCAAACAAAAGAAGTCGTCAGTGTCTTTGTTTCAAGATCAAAGTTTACCACAGAGGTTCTGTGCCGCTCTCAGTGCTCTGAACTGGTCTCAGTGCTCTTCACTGGTCTCAGGTGTGTGTGCTCCTGTGGGATGACATAAAATAGTGAAACCAAATTTCTAATTTCAATATTTTAGCTAAAAATAAAAGTAATTTATAAATTTTAAAACATGGATTGTTAGCCCTTTCCAATCTTTGTTAAAAGCTGCTGATTAAGCTGTTTTCCTGATGAAAAACAACTGTGCAACATATATAGTTTAACCTTTATTCTAATTAATCTAATCTCTTAACAATTAGGGATGACATTTGCCTTCCTAGTTATTTCTTTAACATAGAAAATTGCTTTATCTGCCTCACCAAAAAATACAGTTAAAAGCAAGGACAATCATCATCAACATTACATTTAATGGCTACATCTCACATTAAAAATTAACATAAACATTACCTTGTTTGCCAAGGATGCCTTGTGCTGGTTACCAACTTCAGCCTAAAGGAAAAGGCAAAAATTAGTATGGAGGGAGAAGAAGTGATTAAAAGAAGAAGAGAAGGAGAAGAAGTCATTAAAAGAACAATTCCAGGCAAATTCAACCTGGGGCTATACAAATTTTACTAGTATTTTATATTTCACTAATATTTTAGGCCGCCGGGCTCCACCATATTCTTACTTATAGGGGGAGGCGGCTTTACCGGATCATACTGGCGGCTTATTTTCAACCAAAAGTTAACATTACCAGCAGAAACACATTTATAAACAATAAAAATACCGACGACTGAAAATGTTTATTGTCATTATGATTATCGCACTCAGTTCACTCAACACGTCCTCACCAAAGACCAGTAACTGTGTCTGTGTCACGCTGAATGTGTAAAAAAAAACTCAGACAAACAAAAAAGTACCATTTCATTGTGGCATTTATGTAATTAAACAAGATGCAAGTGACTTTTAGAAGACTTTACCCTTATACTTACACGTTTTCTTAACTTCAGCAACCGATGCACTCTCCTTGCTCCACGGCCGCCATGTTGGTTTGATTTTGCCTCGTTCGGTCCCGCCAACGTAACGACGCATTGACGTGAATGCGTTACACGCCCCGGTGCATTCAAAGGTTTTGAGTAAAATAGTGATGATCACTCAGACAATTAATGTAGCACGGAATTACAACTCGTTCGGAACACTTAATAACTTGAAGTTGGGTTGACTTGATAGCGGATTTTGATAGCTGTTTTCACAATACTTTTGACTTAGTAGTAGTGTTCGGGTTTACAGTGTACTTGAATTGACCCTTCGCCTCCCTTGGTTACTGTTGCTACGCCAGTCAAGCTTTCCGAGAGCGAGAAACATGGCGTTTTTACCGGTACCGTTAAGTAATATTCCTCAGGAATTATCTGAAATTTTCTGGCAAAATTCTTCAAAAGTGTCACAGCGAAACAGACAAAAAGGTCTCAAATATGCGTTTGAAAGAGACGTTTAATTAACCAGATTAATTGTTGGCTAAGTTCAAAGAAGAGGAAGTCAAAATAGAGGGAAAAGTACACGCTCTCACTGTTACGCCAGGCACAACATGTGTTAACACTTCGAATAAAAAAAACAGCACATACAAGAACAACAACGTTCTTGTACAGCAGGGTAACTCGACGTACATTCTTTAAATGTAAATTAAATGTTAATTAGATTTGCCAGTTTCTTGCTAAAATAAACTATCTTGAATTTGTTTACAGTGCGCCAGGATATTGCAAAATTGCGAAAGGATATCAGTATGTCAGAACTCGTCTCTATCTGTTAGTATTTATTTTGCTTAAATATTACACAGTGACTCAATGTTTAACAGAGACGTCTTTGTTAAGGTTATCACACAAAGGTATGGTTAGCTAACGTTAGCTAGCACTTTACCTTAGAACAAATGTAGGTGTTTTTTGTGATTTTGGAGGGATTCAGCTGTTCGTGTGGTCTTCCATAATGATTTATCCACACCCGGCACCTGTCTGGTTGCGTCTTGGGCTTGGGGAAGGCAAAGAATTCAACAACACCCTCCAAACTTCTTGGATATCGACTGTCGGACTTGTATGCACACCGCTTCTGTATATTGCTTTCTGCCGAACGTGACTGGCTTCTTGGGCATAGTTACGGTTGCTAACGTAGGATTGGACAGAAGCCGTTTGTGGGAGGGGCTTAGTGAACTTTGGACCAATCAGCATCCTGAACGGGCGGCTGGGCTTTAGCCGTGATGACAATCAACAAGGTCAGCTTGTATTCGTCGACCATCTTCGGTTGCAGTCTTCAGTTATTGAGTTCTTAACCGCTCTAACTGAGAGATGTTTGCTTTATGCAGTTAGAATATGTAAATAAGAACAGGTGAAACGATGAGAATAATGAAAAAAACTGCAACTCATGCCCCAAAAAGGGGCTTAGCAGGGGAACAGAAACCACCTTTAAAATCATATCTCATTTGGCAAAGATTGAAATGACTCAACAGCTGTTTGCGGCAAACAAAAACAGCTCATGTGCCTGACCAGAACCTTTCCAAATATGATTCATTATCCCAAATACTGTCAGAGGAAGCAATTCTTAAAGAAAAGCCCTCTCTAATTGGCTCTTATTGGATGTTGTGTGCAGTTGGTTTCTGGTCACAATCCGTTACTTCACTGTAGCCTAAACTGTCGCCCTCTGGTGCAGCTACACAGCAGTTTATTTATTTAAATCCATTCAGTGAGAACTTGTCTGAAACACAATTCAAAATCCTGCAAGAAAGATTGACGTTTCAGTCAAGCCATATTTTTAAGACATTTTGAGTCGTTCCTTTTTCCCCCAAATATGAATGTCTTCCAACATTTTCTTGGTCTACACCAGTGGTTCCCAAACGTTCTCTGCTGGGCCCCCCTTTGGTACATAAGAAAGTGACTGTTGAGCACAAGAGTTTACCAGTTTTTGTCTGAAAAACTCAACTGGCGTGTCTTTGTGCTCTGGATGTTTTGTCTCCAGGTGGCGTCTTAGCTTGTTCAGCTTCAAGCTGTCACAAGCTAGCGCTTTGAGACAGACAACACACTGCGGTCTCTCCTCATTACCCACCTTTAGACATGTGTCATCATATCTTCTTTTCTTTGCCATGGAAGGAAATTGCTTTGGAAGCACATCTGGCAAAGCTTCATCCTCTGCTTTGCGTTTACATGGAGCCCCTTTAAAACGTTGTCCATGTTATACTAGCAGTATCATTTATTGATTCATGCATGCATGCATTCCACCCCCCCCTGCAATTGCTTTGTGCCCCCCCAGGTTGGGAACCACTGGTCTAGATCTCAACTTCAACTCCACAATTCCTGCTAGTGATCAAATAAAACGGGCAGTCGTTTAGAGAAGCTGCTGGCTGTTGGGACGAGGTTAGAGTTTTTATAACGCTTATGTTTGTGAGCATAACACAGCCCTAACAAGGTGTCTGAGACACTAATCAGAGACCGAACACTTTGCTTTTGTCATTAAAATTCACGATATCTTTGAATTCTGTAGTTATGACCTTTCTTGGCATTAAATTTGAAGGCATAATTTCTTCCAAACCAAACACAATCATCTTCAGGTTGTGAGCATTCACACACACAATGAAAATCTGCGGCTTTTAACCAGCTCTATAATTAGCTCATTTAGCAAATTTTTCCCACAGGCCCGCAGTGTTAATGAAAAACAAACCCGAAGTCTGGTGAGAGTTTGTGCTCCTTTCATTCCTCCAGACAGAACTCAGCATCCAAACAAAGTCGTTAAACCAGAACTCACAACTAAATACTCAGATGACAGAAAGTAGAGTTAATCGGATCATAAACTGAGATACTGGCACAAATAAAAAGGATAAAAACAGCAGGGCTCTTCTTGGAGATCTTGATTCTTCTGGTGTTTACTTCTGAGGTTGTTTTCTGGATGAAATATTCCGTTACTTAAAGTCTTTGATTCTAATGCGAGTATTTGTCAGGGTGTTACAGAGTAATCTAATGGGTCAGCTGGTGGCAGTGTAACAAGTATTTTTATGTCCTGCTCATAACTCCTGAACTGTGGCTTTGTTTAACTTTTTCACCCCTGAGACTTTGGCTCATTGTGCACACCTATTTTTCTTTCCCCTATCACAACTTCTGCAACATTCTGAATTCAGTTGAAAAAACAGTTCTTGTTAAGGTTCATCTGAGAGGAATTTCACACACATTAAATATGGGCTTCCCATACCAGACTTTTGATAACCCATATCATTTGGCTTGGATGCAAAAGCACAAGCGAAAGCAGAAAGTGGAGTTGAAGTCGGTGAATGTCGGCTGGAGATAGCTCTCGATATCTCTTACTAGTATCCTGAGTTATAACATCCTGTTTCAGTGTAAGAAGCCACAGTTAAGTGTCAGGACACAGTCTGCTCTTCTGGATTCTCTGGATGATATTAACACACAGTACCCTGATGTTCTGCCTATGGTGAACTGCAAATTTTTATGGAAAAAAACCCTGTTTATTTGAATTATTCACAAACAAATTTACTTGTAGCAGCTGAGCTGATGCATTTGTTTTGAGAAGTGAGGGAAGCAGCAGACCAGCATGTGGCTGCAGTTGAACATGCACACCAGTGAAGATGACTGGGGGGGTCATATTGTTCATGCTGCACATTTCCGTTGTTTTCAGGAGGTCAGAAGTCTCAGTGTCTGATCAGTTCCAGCTTCATGCAGACATGCTTTTCTCTGTCATTCGCATTATAATATAAGTAGCTCCTGGAGAATTAGTCCATTTCACTCAGCAGCTTCTATCAAATCCATCACGAAATTGCCTGATGTTTTCGCCAACTTTTAACCGAATTCTTTCCTGAGCAGACAGTTGTCTCTCGATCATGTTCTCCATCACGGTTGTTATCCGTCTCCAACTCAACTTCAACTCCACAATTCCTGCTAGTGATCAAATAAAACGGGCAGTCGTTTAGAGAAGCTGCTGGCTGTTGGGACGAGGTTAGAGTTTTTATAACGCTTGTGTTTGTGAGCATAACACAGCCCTAACAAGGTGTCTGAGACACTAATCAGACACCGAACACTTTGCTTTTGTCATTAAAATTCACGATATCTTTGAATTCTGTAGTTTTGACCTTTCTTGGCATTCAATTTGAAGGAATAATTTCTTCCAAACCGAACACAATCATCTTCAGGTTGTGAGCATTCACACACACAATGAAAATCTGCGGCTTTTAACCAGCTCTATAATTAGCTCATTTAGCAAATTTTTCAGGGTTCGCATTATAATACAAGTAGCTCCTGGAGAATTGGTCCGTTTCACTCCAACTTTTAACCGAATTCTTTGCTGAGCAGACAGTTGTCTCTCAGTGGTGAAAAACACGCTGGACATTCAGTCAGAGTCTGGGATGTCACCGTGACAGCAACAAATTCATTTTTTGAAGCACTTATATTTAGAGATTAATTAACACAGATAAAACCACTGCTTGGCTTTAGATCTGAGACATTTGTCTGCAACATTAAAAAAAGAAACACTTGTAGTGCGAGCTAGGCTTCAGTCATAATCAGCCATTCAGTGTCTCACGGGTCCTGATAGGCCCAGCTTTTACTATAACTGTTATTCAACTGTAATACAACTTGTTCAGTGTTTCAGTGATAGAAATAAAGAGCTGGTTTATGTAAAGCTACAACGTTTTCTCTCTGCTCTCAGTTCAAGCATCAAAACAAAGTTATCACTGCTAGGAAATGGAGACGCTACTACAGAGGATCCATAGTTAATGGAAAAATTACATTATCAGGTAACTGTAAAATGTACTGTTAATGGAGATGGACTCGTTCTCCGCTGGTCACGGTCTGCAGAATATTAGCTTTACACTGAGTCATTTAGAAGATGCTTTGATCCAAAGGGACTTACACATGAGGGACAATGTATTTCTGGGTGTCTAAGAGACATTTAAAAGGCCATTAGATATTTAAGTTAAGCTAAATTAAGTTTACATGTGAGTTTTTTGCTCCTTGGCTCCCCCTACAGTTTTGGGATATAACACCAGTCTCCACCTGAGCCGCGCACACATCTGCAGACGCCACGAGACAATGTGGTGTAATGTTACAAAAACAAAATGTTCACAGTAATTACTGTAATACAGGCTTTTTCTTATTTACATTTTGAAGGATCTGGATGTGGCTTATGTGTGAAATCACACCGTCATGCACATTGTAGACAGTTAATCTGAAGATAGCAGAGAGAACATTTTCCCATCATTTATTTCCACTTTAGCCTGAAACAGAACTGTGGCGCTAACTGAGGCTTCACCTGCGAGACCGAAGTGATAACCATGACGTTATAACTCCCCTCTCCATCTCTGATAGATAACAACACAGATTAACACGCTGCAGTTATAATTCTGTGCATTTCCTGGTAGTCACAGTAATAAAGTAAATGCCTGGAGGACGTGAACCCGTTTAATTCGTTTTATAACATGAATCAAACACAGCTTACACAGAGTAGAGGGAGAAATGAAACCTGGACGTCAACAACTTAACTGATCGGCTCTCTTCTTCTGTCCCGTTTGCTTTTCTTGGCTCTTGTTGGTGATTATTTACTGATAGCAACAATGAAGCCAACTCTACGTCTGTCCATCATCCAGTTTTGCTCTCTCCTGCACTGAAAACCAATCTGATGTTTATTCTTGTCCTGTTTTGCAGGTACACTTTACTCATACCATTGTCTTTAGTCTCTTCGATGCATCTGCCACAAGGTTGTTTTCTATTTAAAAGTTCATATTAAAGCAACAGTGTCTTTTTTTTATTATTAATTATAGCAAAAGTCTGCTTTTATCTAGTTGCTGGTGCATGACTTTGGTATCATTAAGCAAAACGGTGTCATGCAGGCAGGAATCCTAAACCTAACAAAAGCTGTACTTCAAAGCGAGTCAGAAGCTCATAGTTTTAAGGTTCACAAAGTGCTTTGACATTCACATTTATCCCAGATTTACTCAAGACTAGCAGTATAATTAATTTTACTACAACTTGGTGGTAATCTACTGAGCCGAGTAGTGACCACAGATGCCCCCACTGCTTCATGTTATCAATGCAATGGAACAGTCTGTGCAGCCGTTCAAGCTGCTAATTTACTGCGTTTCTTTTCTATGCTTCAGGTAAGTCGACATATTCACAACTTTCACATCAACCAAAGTTCTTGATCATGGGTGTTAAGTTCACTTTGTTATCAGCCCCAAACATTAAATGCATCATCTGAAATATCCGCTTGGAAAAGGTCAACTAACAACTCAACATGGTGAGGTTTACTTTATAAATGCCTTATATGCAGGTCTTTATGTCCTTTAGGTCTAAATCAACCAGTTTTGGTACAAGTGGAGCAGGTACAGAGGTGCAAAGTAAATGTAAAAGTCTGAAACTGAGTCTGCCTCAAGAAGTGGGGACGGCAGCCCCAGAGGACACTCCTGAAAGCAACGCAGTGGTCCAGGAGGAGCATAAGCCTGTATGCATGGGTTTAAGTAGCTGTCTGCAGACACAGAAGGAACTCTGTAGGCTGTATTAGCGAGTTAAATATTCTCTGGGGGGTACAACTGTGCATGCTGAGAGACCCGAAAGGTAACTATGGTCGGTACCAGAGGTTAAAGTGCAAAAGGACATGACCGGGAGACAGACTTAAATGTGGCGTCATAGGATGGATGTACAAAACAAAAGATCTTTTTTCTTTCCTCTCTTTTGCAATCCACTCAAATAAAATCTCAGCTGGTAATTTCGACTTTCTTGTCACTCCTGGAATTTTTGAGCTTTTCAATTCAGAAGAAAATAAACAAATTAAGATTTTCTCACACTCAGATTATTTTACTGTGGACTTGCAGGTATGAAAAGTATTTACACACTTAGCTTTGAGCCAATAATATTTACACAGTGGGCTAACACAAGTATGCAGGCACACACCGCCACCATGAACTCTCATAGTGTAGAGTTGGCTTGAAGAGGACTCCAGGTCAGCAGTTTTAGATGAGCCTTTACTTTACTGGAATCTGAGGAAATACTTGTGCTCTTGATGGATGATGCAGTGCTCCATCAACCTGCAGTTTGGTATAAATGAAGCCTAACGACCAGTGCAGAGACACAGCAGGCGTCCTCAGGATAGCGGGGCTTTTAGTGCGCTGCAGCCGAGGCGTTGGTCCGTGTGGTGATCTGGCTGGATTTCTGCAGATCAGGGGTCGACGCTGCAGAGGCTCTTGGGAATGAGCGAACAGGCGAGGAGTCAGAGCGTAGTGCTGGTGGTGGTGGTGGTTCTTGGGGGTTGTTGCGGTGTCTCCAGCCTCTACAACACAGACGGCTGTTTGTGCCACGCGAACTCCACCTCCCCACCATCCCCACCTTGGTCTCTAACTCTCAGCTCCTAATTCACACTTCATAAATCAAGATATCCTGTCCCCTGTTTGAATTCATCTCTCTCTGTGCTGCATAATAGTGGCATTATTGTTCCCAGCACGGGGATTCCTTTCAGAGACAGACCATCATTGATAATGTGCAGCCTTGATAGCTGCAGTGACTCCTGCTTGTCCACAGGGAGACGCCCAGAACTGAATCTGCAGTCCTCCATGCCAGGCCACGTCTGCTCAGTTATATTTTCAACTCCTCTGGCAGCTAATGGAGTTCCAAAAATAAGAGCACTAATTGGCCAGTGTTTATTTCTGTATGGGAGAAATAAGTGTTTTTAGCAGGTTGTTTGTGGCACGATGGTTTAACAGTCAGGACTCTCTGGGAGGTACGGCTCAGTCCACTGCATGGAAAAAGAGCCGACTCTCCCCTATTTTTAATAAATAAGGTCTTTTATACAAAAATTGGTAATACAGTATAGTTGTGTGTGAGGCTGGCAGGGCAGCGTGTGACATCATGAGTGTTGACTCAAGAGCAGATGAGTGATGCACACTGAGCTTTTTGCCTCCTCTCAAACTCGTATTTAGTGGCACACAAACAGCAGTAAAGCCTCACTCTGCTCCTGTCTGTCTCTCTGCAGTTAGAGGAGGGGGTGAGCTGGTAATGAAGCAAGTGTTTCTATGCGTTGTGAGGGGGCTGTCAGCTCTACACACAGCAGACCTCTGTCACCTGTTGCCACCAGCGGGAGGCTCAGGCGACGGGCGTGGAGCCAAGCCTGGCGGCCAATAGCAGGACCCTGGCTCCACCTATAGACAGCTCAGCAGGGTGATTTACTCTGCCTCCATGCAGAGTGTCTGCGGATAAATGTACACAGAGTTACAGGAGTAGTGGCATGCAACACGGCCAACGCCTGAGTTTGTAATCCCTGAAATGTATCATCGCGTGTACTCCTACTACAGCTTGTAGGGCTGGAGTTTGTGACTCTTCTTCTGCAAGAATTTTCAGTAGCAGACACTGAAAACGCAAATAAGTTGCGACACCAAGACACATCAAAATCCAAAAGTGTGGAAAAGACAGCGGAAAAACATTTGCCACCAACCGATACTTCCTTAATCTCCGACCAACACCAGTTTTTGTTTTTCAGTCTCAATCCAGGGAAACAAACAGGGAGCGACACCCTCAAGAAAAACAGAGCAAAAGTTGAGGTCCCGGACAGTTTCCATCCTCTGCGTCCAAGTTGTGGGTTATATTGCGGTTTTTGGAATTTTACACAAACTGATGCAGTATCTGAATGAAATATGATTGCAGTTGCAGCACAAAGACACACAGTTTCTGCTATGAGGAGCGGACGGTTAGGAGCAGTGTTTGAAGCAGGTTTGAGAGGTCACACGTACACAGCTGACAGTAAAAATGCTTTAATTACTACAAAGGTTCTGTTTGATAAGTATAATCTGCTCTTTACTGATGGTTGAACAAACATCAGTAAATAAACAGCTTGCATTAATCTCTTCACTGCAAATATGGCCTTTAACTTACTGACTTATGTGACTTAATCATACTGTGGACAGAATACAAGTCAGTTTGTGACTCTGATATGAGAAGGCAAAGTTTAACAGTGGCTATAAGCACAGAATTCGACACATACACTCGTCTGAAACTGTTCAGAACCTTATACCAGTGCCACCTGAAGGCAACTTCCCACTGACTAAACAAAAACAGCAAAGCACAGCCTCCCACAGCATAATATTGGCATTATCATCTAAAATGAAAATGCTTTTGATGTGATGGACCCACACAAAACAGTCCAAAAGGTAAGTATTGCATGCTCTGGTATTCAGCTACTTTGATATGAAGCTCTAAATCAAGATAGTGCTGCCACTTACCTTGAAAAATCCCCCATATGTGACAAAGTCCAACCGTCTGCAAGCTAAATGTCACATAACCTCCGTGTGCACACACCTGTTTGAAATACCTCCGAGCAAGTATGAAAATAAAGACCAAAGATTTCTCCAAACAGGCCGGTGACAAATTCTAGAGAAGAACAGTCCAGCGCTGGGTTGTGAAAAGATTATTCAACAGTGGGAACATTCCTCACAGCATCATTAAATATATTATTGGAAAATGGAAAGAATATGGCACGACCGCAATCTGGCCAAGAAAGGGCAGACCAACAAAATTCCCAGACGAGACCAGGAAAATATGATATAAGTAACAAAGAAACCAAAGGTAACTGGAGCATCTTCCTGCAAGCCCACTTGAATCCATAGACAGCAGTATTTCACAGTAAAGGAACGCGGTTAAGGGGGATATCGTTCAGCTGCAGGACCTGGCAATATGTTGAGAATTAAAGAAATGGTAGATGATGCTATGATAAAGACTCTGTGTATACTGCTAAAGCAGTACATGAACACTCAAGTGGGGAAACATTTACAGGTACTGGAGACCTGAATCTGACTGAGTTTGAATAGTTTTGCTTGGAAGAATGGACACAAACTCCAGCGGCTACTAAGTACCAAACCTATACAGAGATAAACTATACTGTAATTCCTGCAGAAGGGAGTTCTGCAGAGTTATGACCTTGAGGGTGAATATTCATGCATACTTAACTTTGTCTGGTTTAACAACTAAAGATAAGAAAAAATCCTTCAAAATGGCCACAAATTCAAGGTTGTTGCTAGAAAAATAAATAGAAAAATACTTCTAAAACACTGCAGGACTGTGTGACGACTGCTTTTAAAGATTATAAGTCAGAAAGCTGCCAGTGTGCAGGGTCTGGCTCTTAGTTTTTCAGCTGTCCTTGATGATGCTGCGCTTAGTTTAACACAAAGTCACTTTATTCCCCTCCAAACAAATACTTAGAAATGAAAGTGGAATGAATTTTAAGTACATTTATGCAGTAAATAAGCAGCAGCAGCTCCTCTGACATGTCAGCAAACCAAAAAACCCCTAAATGATGAGAGTTTGAGATGTTTTTCAGGTGAGCTGTCTGGCTTCAGCTGAAAAAGGAAACAGTGCTGCAGTGGTTCAGACTGAAATGAAGACTGACACCAAGAGGAATGGGACTCGAGCTGGAAAGGGGGTTGGGGTCTCGCCGGCAGCTGCAGTAGCAGTCAGTGCTGCTGTGGAAAGGGTTAACACGAGACAGTAAAGTGAATCCAGATGTGCTGTTATTATTAATATCTGTGGCTGATGAATGGGAAGGTAAAATTACAGGCGCCAGCCAGGGAGGCCCTGTGCGTTGCCCTGCCACCCAGGAGCATCCCTGCTCACCCCTACAGCTCTCACAGCAGCAGTTCGAGGCAAGAAACTCGACATGGCGAGAGTGTCCGTGTGGCCTCAACGTGCCAGAAAAGCTGGCGGCGCAGCGCCAGGCCGAGTGACGGCCGTCGGACACATGACTTCATAACTCAAATTCATCTCAGTCACTGCTCCATATCCTCTCAAGTCAGAATGAAGGATACGGTGATTTCACTCCGGCATCTCAACAAAAGTGGCAATATGATGATGTTTTTGGATTGAAGTTCAGTCTTAAACTGCCTTCACACAATAAAAATATTCTCTGTTTAGAGAAGAAACCATAAATGACACCCAAGTCGTTTAATAGCTCAAGTTGTGCAAGTCATTTGTAATTTCAGCGGTTTGTTCCAGCCGCTCACATTTCAGGTTTGTGTCAGCATCCTGATTTATCACAACATCAAAAAAATTAATGGCAAAATTACCAAATCTGGAACAATGAATTGCAAAATGAACTTGGATTAAACTAACAAATGTGAAAGGCTATCAAATCTCAGTAAGTTGAAGCTGCTGTTGAACAGTTAAGCAGAACAGTAGGCCGGATAGGAAGGACCCTATAATCACTTTATTGCCTCTATAAGCCCCTCACACTCCCCTCCATTTCTCACCTCAGTCAGTCCCCTGCGGTGGTTCAACAAAGTCACACAAGTGTTGATGCCTTCAACTCTCACAGACATGGAGACAGACTGAATTTCTCTTCTTTTTCCCCTTCTTGTCATAAAATGTGACACCAAGTAGACAAAGTTTGTGTTGTAATATTAAAATGTTTTAGCACTCACATAGTGAGATAGAGAACAGAACAAGATGTTAAATTCATGGGGTTTTTTATGGTTGTTTGGCACGATGTTGTTTAAGTTTGAGAGCAAAGGTTTTAACTTTTTCCCATCGCAGTTTATGTAATTACCGCCAAAGATTTCCTTGCTTTTTATTTTTCTGTTGCAAGTTAAAGCAGTGGAAGGTTTATCCGATGCACATAGATAGCACTAGAGCTGAGAAAACCACGTCCAACTGTGACCTCGAACGCACCATTGGGACATAACTCCATTTGAAGCAGTGTTTCTCAATTCCGGTCCTCATGACCCACTGCCCTGCATGTTTTCTATGTTTCCCTCCTCCACCACACCTGATTCAAATGATCAGCTCATCATCAAGCTCTGCAGTGGCCTGATAAGTAGCCATTCATTGGAATCAGGTGTGGTGGAGGAGGGAAACATGGAAAACATGCAGGGCGGTGGGTCATGAGGACCGGAACTGAGAAACACTGATTTGAAGTGTTAAAGGAAACCAAAAGAGCAACCACAGATGTTTGTGTGTAGATCAACACTGATTCAATATACTGAAAACACTTTGAAATAGTCTGACACTGCAGACTTCACACTGAAAAGACGAGAGAAATTCACCGATGAAATTCACCAGATGTTCCTGATGGCCGATTGTCAGCTTGGTGTAAAAATAAGAAATAAAAGGATTATTTTCCCAACTTTTCACAGCAACCTCCCAAAAGGAACATTGTTAAATCCGACCGGCTTTGCAGTTAAACACTAAGACATGTACGTGAAAAAGTAACTTTCTTCTCAGTTTCATTACGAGTCTCCTGCCACACAAAGCCATCATCCGGGTGTGGATTCATCTCCGCAGCTTTAAACACTGTAGAGTCTGGTTTCTGTGGGAGAAACGCTTCCGGCTGCAGTCTAAAATCCAGTCAAAACAACATGTTTGAGAGTGAACACTGCTGACCAACAGTTTCATCGGGGAACTCGCACTCAAATACAACAGAATTAAATAAATAACCACTAGAGACAGAGCCCAGTTCATCAGACAGCAGATCAATTATCAGCACAGTATTAACGCAGCCATCTGCATCTTTAAGGCCTCAGGACAGCCTGGACCAGTGTCACATGATGATGGATGCAACCAAGGAAAAGAGGCGGCGACACATCAGCACAGATGGACTCTTCGAAGACAAAGTTACAGCCTTGTTAAACAACCTATGTTCAGTATCAGGAAACCAGGCCACTGTAGGTGAAGAGATGTGCTCCATCATGAGCAGGAACCAGTCTAACATACTCAAACGAGTATCATTAGGTTATCAGTGATCCTGGAACATCGTGGTGACCCACATTCATGACACCAAAAACCCAAAGTCAAACCTGAAGCTGCCTCACTCAACTGGAAGTCCTGCTTTGTAGGATTTCTCCAGACCTTACCATGCAAGTTCAGCTAAAACAAATGAAAATATGCTTACGTTTTGGCAATGTTGATTCAAATGTACAAAGCTGCACAGCAGTTGCAACCTTCAGTAAAACATAAAACCGTGACGGTTACGATATCTTACATTCAGAGCAATCTTCATAGCATTTCAGGTGAGATTGAGCATCTCTGAAGTGCTTTTGGCTCGGGGTTTGTGGCATGTTGTTGCAGAAACTGTTTTCCTGAGAAGCAGAGGAACCCTGACGGTAAAGAAAGGAATACAGTTCCTGGAAACCACAGGATGTAGCAGAGGCAGAGACAGAGGAGGACGGTGGGAGAGGAGAGGGTGGAGGGAACCAAGAAAGAAGCGTAAATTCAGTAGGGGAGAATCTGGAGCCTGGCTGGCCGCAGGGGCTGTTGTTTTAACCGTCAAATGCACGGCTGCAGGGAGGGGGTGGTGCTGTGATTCTAGGTGGATATGGAGAGGAAAGAGGTGGGGGTGGGGGGTAGGGGGTCCCTCTCGGGTTGCTGTTGTCCCCAAACAGTCCTGTGGGAGCTGAGCCAGCCTCTCTGTCGCTGTCTGCCCGCATGGGGCCCCCAGCACCTTCAACATGACAGCGCTGAAGACAACCTCATGCTGGCTTTACTCACCCTGTTTTGTTCATTTTCAACACGGGGATACCAGACAAATTATGCTTAATGACTGGCGGAGGTTGCCAGAGCAATGGCTGCTTTGTTGCCACTGCCAAGTGTGTAAATGTTGGAGTGCAACCTTATACAACCACCCTCAGTGCTACTAAGCAGATGCTCTTCCTGTTGCTGGAATAAACAGGACCAGGTTTGGGTCTGTGGGCTGGATGCTCAAGTCTAAAAAGAGAAAAAAAAATCAAGTTAACCAGCCAGTGCCTGCTGACCGAGGATGAAAGAGAGTGGATTTATGATGTCTGCACCAGAACTTTGAAAGAGCTCAGCCCTTCAGATCACCCAAACATGCATGTTGGAAACCAAAGACTTGGGTTGGTCATGCTGAAAGGTAATTCTTTCTGCACCTTCTTCTTCTTCTTGGGATGAATTTTCAAACGGCTTCTTGAAGTAAACGCTGTTGCTTGCATCATACCCATTCAGTTGTGGCACAAACTATCTTTTTATATTCAAATGACAGAGGGAGGGAGCATCCAGCTAAAAATTAAATCTGTGAAATCATCTGTATGCGTGGGAACAGCTTTGGTCATGAATCTACACGCAGTTCATGTGTCTGGGCTCCTGAGGCGCAGCTCAGAGATGATACTTGCTTTTCCAATAGCAAGAATGGCGTCATCCGATGTCTTAGAAATGAGAATCGCTTGAATTCGTTGGGATGGGAGCGTACTTTTCCTGGCCTGGGGCACAAAATGGTGAAGCTTTAAACGCAGATTATGCAACATTAACTCACGCTTGATATAATTTGGCTAATATCTACAGTAACCAGCCAGAGCATTTTTACAAAACAGAACATTGTGTGAAAGATCTACATCTTAGCTTCCGAGTTCAGTGTCACAGTTTGCCTCATGGCAGAAGAATATTTTTATTACTGTGACATGTATACACTCACCGGCCGCTTTATCAGGAACACCTGTTCAATCACCTGTTAACACAAACAGCTGATCAGCCAATGGCATGGCAGCAATTCAACGCATTTAGGCATGTGGAGGTGGTGAAGACAACCTGCTGATGTTCAAACCGAGCATCAGAACAGGGAAGAACGGGGATTTAAGGGACCTTGAACGCGGCATGGTTGTTGGTGCCAGACGGGCTGGTCTGAGTATGTCAGAATCAGTTGATCTGCTGGGATTTTCACCGACAACCATCTCTGGGTTTACAGAGAAGGGTCCGAAAAAGGAAGGCAACGGTAACTCCAATAAGCGCTCGTTCCAACCGAGGAATGCAGAAAAACCATCTCTGAATGCACGTGGAGCCCTGAAGAAGATGGGCTGCAGCAGCAGGAGACCACACCGGGTGCTGCTCCTGTCAGCTGACAGCAGGAAACTGAGGCTACAATTCACACAGGCTCACCAGAACTGGACAATAGAAGGTTGGAAAAACCTTTCCTGGTCTGACGAGTCTCCATTTCACGGTCAGAATGTGGCATAAACAGCATGAAAGCATGGATCCATCCTGCCTTGCATCAACAGTTCAGGCTGCTGCTGGTTTTCTTGGCCCCTCAGTACCAACTGAGCATCGTTTAAATGCTGCAGCCTTCCTGAGTATTGCTGCTGACCGTCTCCATCCCTTTATGAGCCCAGCGTCCCATCCTCTGATGGCTGCTTCCAGCAGGATAATGCACCATGTCCCAAAGCTCATATCACCTCAAACTGGTTTATTTAACATCACAATGAGTTCCCTGAACTCCAACGGCCTCCAGTCACCAGATCTCAGTCCAACAGAGCAGCTTTGGGATGTGGTGGAAGAGGAGATTGGCATCACAGATGTGCAGCCGACACATCTGCAGCAGCTGCATGATGCTGTCATGTTAATATGGACCAAAGTCTCAGAGGAATGTTTCCAACACCTTGTTGAAAGTTTGCCACGAAGAATTAAGGCTGTTAAGGTAAAAGGGGGTCCAACCTTTAGAGTGTATGTAATATTTTCACAATGGGAGTACTGTAATTTTATAAAGTACAAAACCATATCAGACTGAAGTGGTGATTTATTTACTATGTCTAATGGAAGTCTTTTAAAATAATTCAGCTTTAATAAAAACTGTTTTTAACATTTAAACTCCACCGAAAGGTGAATGACTTTCTCACCGTCGTGCCAAATCAGGAAGGGAGTAGTCTGCAAAGACACTCCCATTTCTGACGGCAATCTTTCAGCAGGAGATCATGAGACTGACCAAAGGAGAAAGGACACGTTGAACCAGCCCCGGACTAACGAGGCACAGGTGAACTGGTAGGAGGCAGAAAGGGTGCGACTCAGTGGGAGGCTCCACTGTCGTTCATATTTCTGCTTTACTCCTGTCTCTCAGTCATTTAACTGTACAAGCAGACTCTGTGTGTCACTCAGCAGCTACAAACTGACGTTTTCTTAAAAATGTATTTACAAAACACAGAGTGCCTGAATAAACTGAGCCATGTGAGACAGACTTCTCTTGTAGATGACTCATGGAAAAAGTTTTACGGTAATTTGCTACTGCACGTTTAGTAGCATTTTTACAAGTATTTTAACATCTTAAAAAAGGCTGATGGACACAGAATACAAAGTATTCAGTTTTTAACCTTTCTTTGAGACGTTTTTACATCCTTTGGAAGATTTGCTGTTTGCATTCCTGGAGAAATATGACAGGATGCGAGTAAAAAATGACTCTCTATCATGTGCATTTTCAACTTAGCTGCGTTTCGACATTAAAGCCCCTTTCACCCATGCACAGTTTTCCATTATTCTGGTGGCAGCTTAGCTTGGAGTCATGTTTGAAACCCGCCCCGGTGCTTTCCCGTAACATTTTACAACAGCAACATTTACACATCACCATCGACGTGGCCCAAATCTGAACTGCTGCAGCCTCACGAACAGACTGAGGGAGGTTAATCTGACAGACGATCAGCTGTTCAGAGGACTCATGCTCATAAATAAATCATAACGGCACCGTTTACAGTAACACCAGGAGGAGTTTAACGTTAAAACTACGTCCTTCTGACTTTTGTAATCGACATTCCTGAGCCTGGAACTACCCGAGATTTCCTGGGGGCTGAGATTCCACGGTTCAGGGTTAGAGTTTCGAGCCCTGCGCCACTAAATTGTTCTTAACGTTCGCTTGACATCTTTTGATGGCGTCTTTGTGGCCTCTTCAACATTCCGTTTATAGCTCACATGAAGCAGCATTTTGATGACGGCGGAGTTACATCCCACATCTGTAAAGTTAAACCAAATTCTCTCGCTTTACTTTAAACTTTCTTCCTCGGTGGTTTCATTCAAAGAAAGAAATAATTTTTTTTCTGTGTTAATAAACGAGAAGTTTCCACCTTTATCTAAAACTCTTTCTGTTCAACGAAACATGTTCCAACTATGTGAGGACACAGAGTTTTGGGGTTTTAAAGTTAATCTCAAGCCGCTACTGTAGCACAATTAAACCTCCAACAAGTGTAACACTGACTGTTCGACAAGCTTAAACATGAAGAAAAGTGTTACCTTCTGTAGTTTATAACCACAGTCACTGTTCAACACAACCAGTGGCACTACTACTGTGAATAGTTATGGTGATATATGTTTCTGTGAGGAAAACGGGACTCTATGAAGACGATTATGTTATAACTCGGGTTATGTGATGGATTTTCCATCGTGACTAATGTCTGAATTCTGTTGATGAAACAGACTAAAGAAGCTGTTGATGTTCAATATTAAAATGCCTTCGCAGTACAGTTTAGGATGTCTGATGTAAGAAGATTTTTGCTGCCGATTCGCAGCTGAACCACAGCAGAAATGCTAAAACTCCAACACTATGTGGGAGAGGGACCATTCTTGGTTTCAGCCTTTTTACTTTAAAGCTCAAAAGTACAGACGTCAGCAGCTTTTAATGCTTTCTCTGGTCAGCTTAGCAGGGTTTGGTTTGTTCTCCAACTTAATTCATTTAACTTTAGGATTGGCCCAGATCACAGACTCTGTTTTATGACTTTTCTGCTTTGATAATCAATATATGCAATTTGGCAAGGCTTTCGTTCTACGTGACTTGTTCTTAACTTCAATAGCCCGCCAGAAAACTATTACAGTCTCTGCTGTGGAGAAAAACCTCAATTTATCTCTGGTGGAGTTGGATTACAAAGCCAGTTCTAAAAAACAGGAAAATGTTAATTGATTTCTAATCAATGTAACTGAGCTGTGTGGGTAAGACAAACAGTACAAGCTAGGATTTCCACCAATTCCAAGAGTCTGAAAAATGAGGAGTGGTGGAGAGAGGAGACTTTTTAAAAAGCTGGAGTCAGTCTGATTGCTCCCCGGGGAGACATTTCCACCCCAGCGTCCCACAAATGACATGTTTGTATGTAACATAATATGCTTTCTTTAAGAGGTGACGCTTTACTGGGAGACACATTCTTCCCAAAGACCTTGCAGTCAAATGCTGAAAAAGTGTCAGTTATTCCCACTTCATCTTTCTTTCCTTCAGAAAAGTCAAAGCGAGAGCTCTTACCTGCTCAGGTGGCAGATTAAGCTTGATTTATGCACACTGCACATTCACAGAATTCCTGGACAGTTTGCACAAATAAGCAATGAAGTTTATGTCCATCTGTACACACTTAATTTACAAAGTGAACAAATTAAAGGCAAGTTTTTTTCTTTTTTAAGGGGGGGTTCTCATGAGCAGATTTATTGGACAACCAAATCAAACATCTGCATTGCACACAAGCAAATTAACAGGCAATTTGTACCAATGAGATCTGTTTTAGTTTAAATTAGACCATCACATAAACACAGAACCAAAGACATTTTCCACTGCTCCAGGCTGAGAGCTGCTGTTTGCTTTCTGAAGCGCTTTTCTCACGCAGAGCACAATGTAAAGACTTCAGCACACATCCAGCGCGACACGTATAAAGTTTCACCAACTGAGGTTGTGTTTTTGATAAAGAAGTTTATATTTAGGTTACACTCGCTTTGACTGCAAGCTAGCTTATTGCAGGATGTATGGAAGGAGATATGTGAATGTTTACTGTTCCTTTTATTTTACTTAGAGTAAAAATCACAGAACAAATTTGAACGTACATTTTTTTTTAGCAAGAAATGCACATTTAACCAAGAAGCCCAAACTGAAAGCTAGTTTATTGCTCTTAGTCTTAGTCTTGGACTCCCATAGCCGTTTGTATTTGTGTGCTGGAAGGGGAAATTTCATGCATAAATCAATACTTCATGAATACATTTTCAGGAAACTTTTCAGAGCATAATTTCAACCACATTGCATATATGTTGTGTGTCAAACTAAAATGTGTGTTACTCTTATTTTCAGCCTTAACTTGTGGACAGATCAGGTGGCACGCTAACTTAATCTCTCACCTCAGATGAGTTGATAACCATTTGAGTACTTCTAAAAGCTGCAAGGTCTACACATAACATATCTTGCTCATATATCAGCGCAAAGCTGCAGCTTATCAAACATAAAGAACGTGAGCCGCAGGTTTACTCAAGGCTGGCTTCAGCAAAAGATATGTAGGTGAATTAATTCCATCTCTGCTTCTCCAACGTCATTAAAACGATGAAAAGATCAATGAAAGAACCACAGTTACCAGTCTATTTAGAAACTTTATTAGTGCAGTGGCCCCTCTATCCAGGTTTTAGCTTGTGCCGATCTGCACACTGACCTTTAATCTATTAAGAGGAAATATTAAACTAATTACTGCCGTCAGACTCTATCACAACTCATCACAACTGTAACATTTTAGCTGCAGATAAGCAGAAATCATACAACTTTGCCTCCGTAAAGGACCCAGACTAACCGTTTCCACGAGTAACAGTGATGAAAGAGAACCAGCTGGTTAAGAGCACAATCACAAAATTTGCAGGCCTGGTTAAATCCACTTAACCCCAAAACAGCAATTAGCAGAAATTACCAACTTTTGGTTATTTCAAAGGTAAAATCTCAGAGTAAAGTAGTTCTTTGTGACAGAACACTCATTGGCAGCAGAAGGCTACACTATCAGCCATCAAAAAAAGCAGTAATTATTGTTAATTAATGTTGTGCACGACGGCTCATCTTTCACAAATGTGTTAAATTTGACCGATTAGTTGCTGCAGGTATGAGTGCTGCAGTCTGCAAACGTCACACTGTTGGAAAACAATGTTTGGCCAGCACACAAAAGTTCAATATCTCTATTTATTTATTTCTTGGTTTCATAAATGAGACGCTCAGGACTTTCTCTGCGGTTGCTGTTCACACATGCACTTCACAGCAGGAGACTTTCTACTGGAGCTGCACGCTCACAGCTGGAACTGCGAGGGATGTGGTGTGAAGTAACATCTGGGTATAACACACAGCTGGCAGGAAATGACACAGGAATGGTAGTTTTTCTTTTCTTTAGACAACAAAGCGAGACTCCTCGATTTGTCGACTACAAAACTGCGTGTATCTGACCGCGTTTACAACAGCGAGATGCGAGTGGAAAGCAACAAAGATGTCAGCAGAAAAGAGTGAAGCAGTAACTCTTTCCAGCTCAATCGCAGGTACTGCTCTGGATGTTTTGCTACTATATTTGCACGTCTTCTTACCTGATGATCAAGAGATTTTCCTTTGGGGCTGTTAACAAAATCATCCTTTCAGTCCTAACCTGACTTCACATTTCAGCAGATGGGATCTCGGATTTTTTTCTTCCTACATTCGAAATAACCACAGCCACAAATCTGTTTCTTGGTTTAGAAAGACTCAGCCGCCCACTATAACTGACGAGTTGTTTCAGCTTGGGATTAAACCACAGAAAATGACTTGCATTAGGATGCAAATTACAAAGAATGTTTCTGAGTTTGTCACGCCTCTTTGGAGCATTGCAAATCCGGTGCTGGGAAATCCAGATTGATAGATGGTCTGCTATGTTGTGACATGGCAATTTGGCATGGAATGGCGCACTGTCACCAAGGTCCAGTGATCAAAGGAGTCACAGGGGTCAGCGGGACAGTTCGCCGTCTTCACACCCATCCCAGCCTTCCCTCAGAATCTCTGCATATTTCTGCATCTTATCCCCTGCCGTGTTAACTTTGGAGCTCTGAAATTTAGCTGCTCTCTGACTGAGAAACTACATTTTTGTTATATTCTTTTGCTGTGGTAGTATTTCCCATTAGTACCATTTCTAAAGCAGAACTACAGGAAAGATCACAAGTTTTTTTTTTAAATCAGCGGACGGCCAAAATGTCATTTTCTTTAGATTGTTATCAGGGTTCGGGTTTCTGTAGGAAATGCTTATTTCTACTCAGTTCAGGCCTTAAAACATAAAGAAATGGCTTGATATCAGATTGCAGTGATGTGTCATTAAGGCAACATATATTTGCGTTCTTGAAATAATTATTTTTGTTATTAAGTACACATAATTGGCTTGATGGAGGAGGGTCCCTCTTCAGGGGATCAAAGACACTCGAGGCCAGCATGGGTGCTGCTGGACTGCAAACTCAACACAGAGTCCTGGACTAGAAGAGATTCACTGTGATAGAGAAGGCGAGGGGGATCAGTGGCTGGATCTGCCGAGGGCAGGGAGGGAGTGAAGCGGGAGGGGGGTTGAAAGCAAACAGCCAACTGCCAGTGTGATATATGTTTAAGCCCACTGGGTGCAGGGCAGAGACACCCAGCTTAAGATCTTTAACTCGTCTCAGTAACCGGGATGGTCGATCCCTGCCGACTCTGTGACTCAAGCTGGTGCTTTATTAAAGAAAAACAGAAGCTGTGCTTAAATGCCCAGATGAAGGCAAAACAGAAGCATCTTATCTGCTTTCAAATCAACTTGGTTATGTCGAACGTTTTTTTCACTAAACAAAATGGTAAATACAGGAATTTACGACCTGTAACTGTACCCTTTAATATCTTTAAACCCTCTGACATAAAAGCACTTATGTGTAGCAGAAGCGTCAACACACGCCTCACTGATTTAGAACGGGTTTAGCTTTGTAACTTGAAGGATTTAAGTGCTAAAAATGTACAAGCAATGCTGCAATCTCAGTTCTATAGGAGGTCAAAACCCTACTTGATTAAAAAGAAAAGAAAAAGCACGACTGCAAATATCAAACTGGAATCTCACAAGATGAAGAAGCAAGTAAGAAATGCTCTGCAATGTGATCATTTCACTAGCAAATCATGAACTTATCCTACAATTTGATTCAATATTCAGTTAAAATTGACTCATTTATATAAACTAATGTAATTAAGAGCTGTACCAACACTTAAACAAGTGCGTTACATTTGTGGTGGATTTAGTAAGATCAGTTTTATTATGAATAAATTAATTAAATCTGAATCAATCCAAAAAAGCTTATAAATATTGGCTTTTTTTCAGTGGAATTTGTTGTGCAAGTGTGTATAATTATCTGTCCTGCAAAATAGAAAAATACATAGTTTGTCCTTAACTTTTAAATCAAGTGCAACACAAAATGAGAACCAAGTTCTGCGGTCTTTAAAAAACACTCAGTGACCACAAAAGCCATTATTGCTCTCTGTAACTGCCAGAAATATTCCCTCCATATTGTCTGTCAGGCTTTTTTTCCCCAAACTGTTCATGATCAACTTTCTCTGAGGCAGCAACCGCAGCCTCCCAAACGCTGTTCAAAGAGAAATATTGTCTTTTCGAACTGTAAATGTCACATCTGAGAATGATCCAAAGGTTGTGAAAGAGGATTAAAATCAGATGAGGAAAGGGGCCAGGTCACTGTTGAGTCATTTTTGGGTCTTAAAAGGTTTCAGACGACTTCTCGTACGACGGCTTCAAAGTATCTTCCCGAAACTCGGAGCAGGTTTGGGGGTTGATTTTCAGTCAAGTTCATCTTTAAAGTTGCAGTGTGCAAAAAAAGCAGCAAAGCCACTGCTCATTTCTTTATATTTTGCATCCAAGCAGTCAGACTTTCTTTTAATCTTTTAAAGTGCTCATGAGCAACAGTACTCCAGGCTTTCTGAAGGTCCTTGTACCTGAGCATTTTCAGAGGAATGTGTTGTTTTGTTTAAGCTACTTAACTCTGACCTATGAGTCATTCAAGCAGAAAAAAGGCTCCTAACTCAAGGGATGAACCAGTGTTGTGTCGACACATAACAGACTACTTAGCAAAGATTTTAAATGGTATCTTTAGGCACTTTGTTAGCAGCAGCCTGTCACAAAGACACATCATTTGTTCCCATTTCTTTAGTTGCATCTATGAAAAACAACAAAGATAACACAGTTTGACAGACAGAAAATAGGATTTCTGCAGCAACAAGGTGATTCCCAAAGAGCTATTAGCTGAAAACTTGGCATATCTCAGCATGGTGTGCAGTGTGTCCTTAAAGCAACATTAAGTTTGTAAAAATTAGATCATGTGCTTTTGACTGCTTTTGAAGTAAACCAACCCTTTGTGACGCACAATCCTGGGCCTGAAACTGCCCTAGAATGACAAGATACTGCAGTATAACTTTGGATTCCTTCCCGGCATGTCACCGCTTTGCTTTAAGGTACCACATAACACACCAGCAACTAGACAACGGCACACTATCTCCATAATAAATCTCTTATAACTGCATGCTATTATAAAATAACTTCAAATCAAATCTTTAATCATTGATAAGTGTGCCTGCTTTCCGAGCCCCTCATTGTGAACCTCATTCTAATGCTGTGAGTATCTGCATGTAATATTTCTAAACACATGAGAGCATCAAGGCCCTGATCATATTAAAACCTGTATTGCATTTGCTCTTTGCCACTCATTTTAGACACACTGAAATACACATGAGTACATAATAAAACAAACTGTGTTATATCCCTGTCACTTAGACAGTTTTGCTCATATCCAGGGTGCAAACAGTGGGACTGAGGGATGAAATTATGGGCCAGCGACATCAGTGAGTGATGAGTTATAAACATCACTATATATTTCCATCCCTCTTTCCACTCGGACCGCAATCATGCTTTGCCTGCTTCTCCCACTGTTCTAAAGGCCAGACTTAGCGAAGCTCTGGCAAGAGTTGAGAGTCTGGAGAGCGAGAAGAGGAATAGCAGAAAAATGTGCACACTCTTCTTGAGGATCTGAGGGAGAAAACCTCATGAGAGCTGAAAGACGGGCTCGAATGCAACTCAGGTAAAATGGAAATACAAATTTGAACATTTTATATAGGTTGTTTAAATAAAGACCTGAATGTTTTCTGGGTTATTTTAATTTTAACTATGTCTATGTATATCTAAGACGTTTGACAAACAAACCTCGTGAATATAGCTTGACAACTGAGGGATTTATGATCACTGTTATTGTGTAGAAACATCATTCATCCATATATACAATGTACTGTAGGAGGACTGTATCAAGATGTACAATAGGCACGCCCCTCTAGTATATATATATATATATATATATATATATTTATATATATATATTCTTTATTGACATATAAAGAATAAATATATATCTTTATAATGTCAATGGCGGCAGCAGTCAATGCGGCGTCTATCTATATACTCTATAGTTCTGACGTCATGAATGAAACAGGCCTGATGCGCGCGCACCTGCGCAATAAGCGGGAACGTATATCATCTGAGGCCTTGGGGGGGCTTCTGATGCGGCGAACTGAATTGTGTTCGGCTGCAGAGGATTATAAACTCATCACAACAGGTAAGAAATAAGGTTTATTTGGGCAAGATGTTGATTTATTTTTTTTTAAAAAGCGTTTTTTTCTGTGTTTGTTTATCAAGTAAAGCTGCGTGTTAGCAGAATTTAATTCAGCAGCTTTAAAGCCGCAAAATGTAAACACACCTGTTTGTTAAGGAGGAGCTGATAGATTAAAAGTTTATGGAACTAGTTATTGCAGGTTTCAAAGACAAACTTATTTTTCATTCACAAGGGAAACTGAATACAGAAGGTAACACTTGTTGTTGTTTTTTCGCGGGACCGCGGCAGCGGGAAGAACAGAGGCTAGCTTGTTTTGGTTGTTAACATTAGCCGCCTTGTGCAAGCTTCTTAAATGGACTTTGAGATTTGTGGGGGGCTTATAGTAGCGCATATATTGTTGGTATTTTCCCTACAACAAGACATATGCTGCTATCTTACTTGTCATTATAATTAAAAAAAAGTTCCAGCACTTTCCTGCTTTCTACCAGCTTTTGCGAGAACCGCCATTTTTACTGCCAGGTGACGTCACGGGCAGCAGAAGAAGCTATGATATATTTTTCAGGTTTACAGCTGTAGCATGAATGCATCCAGTATCTGCAGCTTAATGGTCACAAACTACTATTTCTAGACAAAATGGAGCTTCAAAACCAATGAAAAGATTAAAAACTCTTATGTCTCAGTTTGAATGAACTTCTGAACCCAGTTGAGCCACAAACTGCTTCTGTAAAACTTAACACCCTACTTTTTCCTTCTTCCACAGACAGAACGTCTGAAGATCTACAACCAGTAAGGGCTGTTTTTCCTCTGGGATTGGCCGCCGTGCCGCGCTTTCTCTTCTCTGATCTGTTTATCTGTGCATTGATTTGAATTAGTTTCCGGTTCATGTCTGTTAGCATTGTTTTCAGGTTGTAATTGTTTCTGTCTAGTAGACTCGGTTGGGCCCAAGCAAAGCAAGAGCTTTAAAAACTAACTACAGCACACTGAAAGTATTGGAACTGCACGGAAAGAGCCTTGTGTGTCTGCTAGTGTACGGTTTTCTAAGCTTCTTCGCTAAAGTCAACATCTGCTGTTGAGCAAGTGATCGAAACCCATCCGTGGGTAAAACCTGTTGTCTAGTAGCCTCGGTTGGGCCATCGGAAATCAATCAGGGGCTGTGAATGGGCGGTCACTCCCCTCTCTGAAACCACTTCTTGGTTTGACTCAGTGGGCGGTCCTCTCACTAAAGCAAGAGCTTTAAAAACTCACTGCAGCACACTGAAAGTATTGGAATTGCACGGAAAGAGCCTTGTGTGTCTGCTAGTGTACGGTTTTCTAAGCTTCTTTGCTAAAATCAACATCTGCTGTTGAGCAAGTGTTCGAAACCCATCCGTGGGTAAAACCTGTTGTCTAGTAGCCTCAGTTGGGCCATCGGAAATCAATCAGGGGCTGTGAATGGGCGGTCACTCCCCTCTCTGAAACCACTTGTTGGTTTGACTCAGTGGGCGGTCCTCTCACTAAAGCAAGAGCTTTAAAAACTCACTACAGCACACTGAAAGTATTGGAAATGCACGGAAAGAGCCTTGTGTGTCTGCTAGTGTACGGTTTTCTAAGCTTCTTTGCTAAAATCAACATCTGCTGTTGAGCAAGTGTTCGAAACCCATCCGTGGGTAAAACCTGTTGTCTAGTAGCCTCAGTTGGGCCATCGGAAATCAATCAGGGGCTCTGAATGGGCGGTCACTCCCCTCTCTGAAACCACTTCTTGGTTTGACTCAGTGGGCGGTCCTCTCACTAAAGCAAGAGCTTTAAAAACTCACTGCAGCACACTGAAAGTATTGGAACTGCAGGGAAAGAGCCTTGTGTGTCTGCTAGTGTACGGTTTTCTAAGCTTCTTCGCTAAAGTCAACATCTGCTGTTGAGCAAGTGATCGAAACCCATCCGTGGGTAAAACCTGTTGTCTAGTAGCCTCAGTTGGGCCATCGGAAATCAATCAGGGGCTGTGAATGGGCGGTCACTCCCCTCTCTGAAACCACTTGTTGGTTTAACTCTCGGTGGGCGGTCCTCTCACTAAAGCAAGAGCTTTAAAAACTCACTGCAGCACACTGAAAGTATTGGAAATGCACGGAAAGAGCCTTGTGTGTCTGCTAGTGTACGGTTTTCTAAGCTTCTTTGCTAAAATCAACATCTGCTGTTGAGCAAGTGTTCGAAACCCATCCGTGGGTAAAACCTGTTGTCTAGTAGCCTCAGTTGGGCCATCGGAAATCAATCAGGGGCTCTGAATGGGCGGTCACTCCCCTCTCTGAAACCACTTCTTGGTTTGACTCAGTGGGCGGTCCTCTCACTAAAGCAAGAGCTTTAAAAACTCACTGCAGCACACTGAAAGTATTGGAACTGCAGGGAAAGAGCCTTGTGTGTCTGCTAGTGTACGGTTTTCTAAGCTTCTTCGCTAAAGTCAACATCTGCTGTTGAGCAAGTGATCGAAACCCATCCGTGGGTAAAACCTGTTGTCTAGTAGCCTCGGTTGGGCCATCGGAAATCAATCAGGGGCTGTGAATGGGCAGTCACTCCCCTCTCTGAAACCACTTCTTGGTTTGACTCAGTGGGCGGTCCTCTCACTAAAGCAAGAGCTTTAAAAACTCACTGCAGCACACTGAAAGTATTGGAACTGCAGGGAAAGAGCCTTGTGTGTCTGCTAGTGTACGGTTTTCTAAGCTTCTTCGCTAAAGTCAACATCTGCTGTTGAGCAAGTGATCGAAACCCATCCGTGGGTAAAACCTGTTGTCTAGTAGCCTCAGTTGGGCCATCGGAAATCAATCAGGGGCTGTGAATGGGCGGTCACTCCCCTCTCTGAAACCACTTGTTGGTTTAACTCTCGGTGGGCGGTCCTCTCACTAAAGCAAGAGCTTTAAAAACTCACTGCAGCACACTGAAAGTATTGGAAATGCACGGAAAGAGCCTTGTGTGTCTGCTAGTGTACGGTTTTCTAAGCTTCTTTGCTAAAATCAACATCTGCTGTTGAGCAAGTGTTCGAAACCCATCCGTGGGTAAAACCTGTTGTCTAGTAGCCTCAGTTGGGCCATCGGAAATCAATCAGGGGCTCTGAATGGGCGGTCACTCCCCTCTCTGAAACCACTTCTTGGTTTGACTCAGTGGGCGGTCCTCTCACTAAAGCAAGAGCTTTAAAAACTCACTGCAGCACACTGAAAGTATTGGAACTGCAGGGAAAGAGCCTTGTGTGTCTGCTAGTGTACGGTTTTCTAAGCTTCTTCGCTAAAGTCAACATCTGCTGTTGAGCAAGTGATCGAAACCCATCCGTGGGTAAAACCTGTTGTCTAGTAGCCTCAGTTGGGCCATCGGAAATCAATCAGGGGCTGTGAATGGGCGGTCACTCCCCTCTCTGAAACCACTTGTTGGTTTAACTCTCGGTGGGCGGTCCTCTCACTAAAGCAAGAGCTTTAAAAACTCACTGCAGCACACTGAAAGTATTGGAAATGCACGGAAAGAGCCTTGTGTGTCTGCTAGTGTACGGTTTTCTAAGCTTCTTTGCTAAAATCAACATCTGCTGTTGAGCAAGTGTTCGAAACCCATCCGTGGGTAAAACCTGTTGTCTAGTAGCCTCAGTTGGGCCATCGGAAATCAATCAGGGGCTCTGAATGGGCGGTCACTCCCCTCTCTGAAACCACTTCTTGGTTTGACTCAGTGGGCGGTCCTCTCACTAAAGCAAGAGCTTTAAAAACTCACTGCAGCACACTGAAAGTATTGGAACTGCAGGGAAAGAGCCTTGTGTGTCTGCTAGTGTACGGTTTTCTAAGCTTCTTCGCTAAAGTCAACATCTGCTGTTGAGCAAGTGATCGAAACCCATCCGTGGGTAAAACCTGTTGTCTAGTAGCCTCAGTTGGGCCATCGGAAATCAATCAGGGGCTGTGAATGGGCGGTCACTCCCCTCTCTGAAACCACTTCTTGGTTTGACTAAGTGGGCGGTCCTCTCACTTTTAAAACTTATAAAGCTTCACGAAGCAATAGGACGCTGTATGGGGCTTTTAACAGACCTACAGCCAGTAAGACGACTTTACCGTCTTCTTTTAAAACTTAGTCTTCGTGAAGAAATAGGACGCTGTATGGGCCTTTTAACAGACCTACAGCCAGTAAGACGACTTTACCGTCTTCTTTTAAAACTTAGTCTTCACGAAGAAATAGGACGCTGTATGGGCCTTTTAACAGACCTACAGCCAGTAAAACGACTTTACCGTCTTCTTTTAAAACTTAGTCTTCGTGAAGAAATAGGACGCTGTATGGGCCTTTTAACAGACCTACAGCCAGTAAGACGACTTTAACGTCTTCTTTTAAAACTTAGTCTTCACGAAGAAATAGGACGCTGTATGGGCCTTTTAACAGACCTACAGCCAGTAAGACGACTTTACCGTCTTCTTTTAAAACTTAGTCTTCGCGAAGAAATAGGACGCTGTATGGGCCTTTTAACAGACCTACAGCCAGTAAGACGACTTTACCGTCTTCTTTTAAAACTTAGTCTTCGCGAAGAAATAGGACGCTGTATGGGCCTTTTAACAGACCTACAGCCAGTAAGACGACTTTACCGTCTTCTTTTAAAACTTAGTCTTCGCGAAGAAATAGGACGCTGTATGGGCCTTTTAACAGACCTACAGCCAGTAAGACGACTTTACCGTCTTCTTTTAAAACTTAGTCTTCGCGAAGAAATAGGACGCTGTATGGGCCTTTTAACAGACCTACAGCCAGTAAGACGACTTTACCGTCTTCTTTTAACACTTAGTCTTCGTGAAGAAATAGGACGCTGTATGGGCCTTTTAACAGACCTACAGCCAGTAAGACGACTTTACCGTCTTCTTTTAAAACTTAGTCTTCGTGAAGAAATAGGACGCTGTATGGGCCTTTTAACAGACCTACAGCCAGTAAGACGACTTTACCGTCTTCTTTTAAAACTTAGTCTTCGTGAAGAAATAGGACGCTGTATGGGCCTTTTAACAGACCTACAGCCAGTAAGACGACTTTACCGTCTTCTTTTAAAACTTAGTCTTCGCGAAGAAATAGGACGCTGTATGGGCCTTTTAACAGACCTACAGCCAGTAAGACGACTTTACCGTCTTCTTTTAAAACTTAGTCTTCACGAAGAAATAGGACGCTGTATGGGCCTTTTAACAGACCTACAGCCAGTAAGACGACTTTACCGTCTTCTTTTAAAACTTAGTCTTCACGAAGAAATAGGACGCTGTATGGGCCTTTTAACAGACCTACAGCCAGTAAGACGACTTTACCGTCTTCTTTTAAAACTTAGTCTTCGCGAAGAAATAGGACGCTGTATGGGCCTTTTAACAGACCTACAGCCAGTAAGACGACTTTACCGTCTTCTTTTAAAACTTAGTCTTCGCGAAGAAATAGGACGCTGTATGGGCCTTTTAACAGACCTACAGCCAGTAAGACGACTTTACCGTCTTCTTTTAAAACTTAGTCTTCGTGAAGAAATAGGACGCTGTATGGGCCTTTTAACAGACCTACAGCCAGTAAGACGACTTTACCGTCTTCTTTTAACACTTAGTCTTCGTGAAGAAATAGGACGCTGTATGGGCCTTTTAACAGACCTACAGCCAGTAAGACGACTTTACCGTCTTCTTTTAAAACTTAGTCTTCGTGAAGAAATAGGACGCTGTATGGGCCTTTTAACAGACCTACAGCCAGTAAGACGACTTTACCGTCTTCTTTTAAAACTTAGTCTTCGCGAAGAAATAGGACGCTGTATGGGCCTTTTAACAGACCTACAGCCAGTAAGACGACTCTAACGTCTTCTTTTAAAACTTAGTCTTCGCGAAGAAATAGGACGCTGTATGGGCCTTTTAACAGACCTACAGCCAGTAAGACGACTTTACCGTCTTCTTTTAAAACTTAGTCTTCCCGAAGAAATAGGACGCTGTATGGGCCTTTTAACAGACCTACAGCCAGTAAGACGACTTTACCGTCTTCTTTTAAAACTTAGTCTTCGCGAAGAAATAGGACGCTGTATGGGCCTTTTAACAGACCTACAGCCAGTAAGACGACTTTACCGTCTTCTTTTAAAACTTAGTCTTCGCGAAGAAATAGGACGCTGTATGGGCCTTTTAACAGACCTACAGCCAGTAAGACGACTTTACCGTCTTCTTTTAACACTTAGTCTTCGTGAAGAAATAGGACGCTGTATGGGCCTTTTAACAGACCTACAGCCAGTAAGACGACTTTACCGTCTTCTTTTAAAACTTAGTCTTCGTGAAGAAATAGGACGCTGTATGGGCCTTTTAACAGACCTACAGCCAGTAAGACGATTTTACCGTCTTTTTTTAAAACTTAGTCTTCGTGAAGAAATAGGACGCTGTATGGGCCTTTTAACAGACCTACAGCCAGTAAGACGACTTTACCGTCTTCTTTTAAAACTTAGTCTTCGTGAAGAAATAGGACGCTGTATGGGCCTTTTAACAGACCTACAGCCAGTAAGACGACTTTACCGTCTTCTTTTAAAACTTAGTCTTCGCGAAGAAATAGGACGCTGTATGGGCCTTTTAACAGACCTACAGCCAGTAAGACGACTTTACCGTCTTCTTTTAAAACTTAGTCTTCACGAAGAAATAGGACGCTGTATGGGCCTTTTAACAGACCTACAGCCAGTAAGACGACTTTACCGTCTTCTTTTAAAACTTAGTCTTCACGAAGAAATAGGACGCTGTATGGGCCTTTTAACAGACCTACAGCCAGTAAGACGACTTTACCGTCTTCTTTTAAAACTTAGTCTTCACGAAGAAATAGGACGCTGTATGGGCCTTTTAACAGACCTACAGCCAGTAAGACGACTTTACCGTCTTCTTTTAAAACTTAGTCTTCGCGAAGAAATAGGACGCTGTATGGGCCTTTTAACAGACCTACAGCCAGTAAGACGACTTTACCGTCTTCTTTTAAAACTTAGTCTTCGCGAAGAAATAGGACGCTGTATGGGCCTTTTAACAGACCTACAGCCAGTAAGACGACTTTACCGTCTTCTTTTAAAACTTAGTCTTCGTGAAGAAATAGGACGCTGTATGGGCCTTTTAACAGACCTACAGCCAGTAAGACGACTTTACCGTCTTCTTTTAAAACTTAGTCTTCGTGAAGAAATAGGACGCTGTATGGGCCTTTTAACAGACCTACAGCCAGTAAGACGACTTTACCGTCTTCTTTTAAAACTTAGTCTTCACGAAGAAATAGGACGCTGTATGGGCCTTTTAACAGACCTACAGCCAGTAAGACGACTTTACCGTCTTCTTTTAAAACTTAGTCTTCACGAAGAAATAGGACGCTGTATGGGCCTTTTAACAGACCTACAGCCAGTAAGACGACTTTACCGTCTTCTTTTAAAACTTAGTCTTCGCGAAGAAATAGGACGCTGTATGGGCCTTTTAACAGACCTACAGCCAGTAAGACGACTTTACCGTCTTCTTTTAAAACTTAGTCTTCGTGAAGAAATAGGACGCTGTATGGGCCTTTTAACAGACCTACAGCCAGTAAGACGACTCTAACGTCTTCTTTTAAAACTTAGTCTTCGCGAAGAAATAGGACGCTGTATGGGCCTTTTAACAGACCTACAGCCAGTAAGACGACTTTACCGTCTTCTTTTAACACTTAGTCTTCGTGAAGAAATAGGACGCTGTATGGGCCTTTTAACAGACCTACAGCCAGTAAGACGACTTTACCGTCTTCTTTTAAAACTTAGTCTTCGTGAAGAAATAGGACGCTGTATGGGCCTTTTAACAGACCTACAGCCAGTAAGACGACATTACCGTCTTCTTTTAAAACTTAGTCTTCGCGAAGAAATAGGACGCTGTATGGGCCTTTTAACAGACCTACAGCCAGTAAGACGACATTACCGTCTTCTTTTAAAACTTAGTCTTCGCGAAGAAATAGGACGCTGTATGGGCCTTTTAACAGACCTACAGCCAGTAAGACGACTCTAACGTCTTCTTTTAAAACTTAGTCTTCGCGAAGAAATAGGACGCTGTATGGGCCTTTTAACAGACCTACAGCCAGTAAGACGACTTTACCGTCTTCTTTTAAAACTTAGTCTTCCCGAAGAAATAGGACGCTGTATGGGCCTTTTAACAGACCTACAGCCAGTAAGACGACTTTACCGTCTTCTTTTAAAACTTAGTCTTCGCGAAGAAATAGGACGCTGTATGGGCCTTTTAACAGACCTACAGCCAGTAAGACGACTTTACCGTCTTCTTTTAAAACTTAGTCTTCACGAAGAAATAGGACGCTGTATGGGCCTTTTAACAGACCTACAGCCAGTAAGACGACTTTACCGTCTTCTTTTAAAACTTAGTCTTCGCGAAGAAATAGGACGCTGTATGGGCCTTTTAACAGACCTACAGCCAGTAAGACGACTTTACCGTCTTCTTTTAAAACTTAGTCTTCGCGAAGAAATAGGACGCTGTATGGGCCTTTTAACAGACCTACAGCCAGTAAGACGACTTTACCGTCTTCTTTTAAAACTTAGTCTTCGTGAAGAAATAGGACGCTGTATGGGCCTTTTAACAGACCTACAGCCAGTAAGACGACTTTACCGTCTTCTTTTAACACTTAGTCTTCGTGAAGAAATAGGACGCTGTATGGGCCTTTTAACAGACCTACAGCCAGTAAGACGACTTTACCGTCTTCTTTTAAAACTTAGTCTTCGTGAAGAAATAGGACGCTGTATGGGCCTTTTAACAGACCTACAGCCAGTAAGACGACTTTACCGTCTTCTTTTAAAACTTAGTCTTCGCGAAGAAATAGGACGCTGTATGGGCCTTTTAACAGACCTACAGCCAGTAAGACGACTTTACCGTCTTCTTTTAAAACTTAGTCTTCACGAAGAAATAGGACGCTGTATGGGCCTTTTAACAGACCTACAGCCAGTAAGACGACTTTACCGTCTTCTTTTAAAACTTAGTCTTCACGAAGAAATAGGACGCTGTATGGGCCTTTTAACAGACCTACAGCCAGTAAGACGACTTTACCGTCTTCTTTTAAAACTTAGTCTTCGCGAAGAAATAGGACGCTGTATGGGCCTTTTAACAGACCTACAGCCAGTAAGACGACTTTACCGTCTTCTTTTAAAACTTAGTCTTCGCGAAGAAATAGGACGCTGTATGGGCCTTTTAACAGACCTACAGCCAGTAAGACGACTTTACCGTCTTCTTTTAAAACTTAGTCTTCGTGAAGAAATAGGACGCTGTATGGGCCTTTTAACAGACCTACAGCCAGTAAGACGACTTTACCGTCTTCTTTTAACACTTAGTCTTCGTGAAGAAATAGGACGCTGTATGGGCCTTTTAACAGACCTACAGCCAGTAAGACGACTTTACCGTCTTCTTTTAAAACTTAGTCTTCGTGAAGAAATAGGACGCTGTATGGGCCTTTTAACAGACCTACAGCCAGTAAGACGACTTTACCGTCTTCTTTTAAAACTTAGTCTTCGTGAAGAAATAGGACGCTGTATGGGCCTTTTAACAGACCTACAGCCAGTAAGACGACTTTACCGTCTTCTTTTAAAACTTAGTCTTCACGAAGAAATAGGACGCTGTATGGGCCTTTTAACAGACCTACAGCCAGTAAGACGACTTTACCGTCTTCTTTTAAAACTTAGTCTTCACGAAGAAATAGGACGCTGTATGGGCCTTTTAACAGACCTACAGCCAGTAAGACGACTTTACCGTCTTCTTTTAAAACTTAGTCTTCGTGAAGAAATAGGACGCTGTATGGGCCTTTTAACAGACCTACAGCCAGTAAGACGACTTTACCGTCTTCTTTTAAAACTTAGTCTTCTCGAAGAAATAGGACGCTGTATGGGCCTTTTAACAGACCTACAGCCAGTAAGACGACTTTACCGTCTTCTTTTAAAACTTAGTCTTCACGAAGAAATAGGACGCTGTATGGGCCTTTTAACAGACCTACAGCCAGTAAGACGACTTTACCGTCTTCTTTTAAAACTTAGTCTTCGCGAAGAAATAGGACGCTGTGTGGGCCTTTTAACAGACCTACAGCCAGTAAGACGACTTTACCGTCTTCTTTTAAAACTTAGTCTTCGTGAAGAAATAGGACGCTGTATGGGCCTTTTAACAGACCTACAGCCAGTAAGACGACTTTACCGTCTTCTTTTAAAACTTAGTCTTCACGAAGAAATAGGACGCTGTATGGGCCTTTTAACAGACCTACAGCCAGTAAGACGACTTTACCGTCTTCTTTTAAAACTTAGTCTTCACGAAGAAATAGGACGCTGTATGGGCCTTTTAACAGACCTACAGCCAGTAAGACGACTTTACCGTCTTCTTTTAAAACTTAGTCTTCGCGAAGAAATAGGACGCTGTATGGGCCTTTTAACAGACCTACAGCCAGTAAGACGACTTTACCGTCTTCTTTTAAAACTTAGTCTTCGTGAAGAAATAGGACGCTGTATGGGCCTTTTAACAGACCTACAGCCAGTAAGACGACTTTACCGTCTTCTTTTAACACTTAGTCTTCGTGAAGAAATAGGACGCTGTATGGGCCTTTTAACAGACCTACAGCCAGTAAGACGACTTTACCGTCTTCTTTTAAAACTTAGTCTTCGTGAAGAAATAGGACGCTGTATGGGCCTTTTAACAGACCTACAGCCAGTAAGACGACTTTACCGTCTTCTTTTAAAACTTAGTCTTCGCGAAGAAATAGGACGCTGTATGGGCCTTTTAACAGACCTACAGCCAGTAAGACGACATTACCGTCTTCTTTTAAAACTTAGTCTTCGCGAAGAAATAGGACGCTGTATGGGCCTTTTAACAGACCTACAGCCAGTAAGACGACTTTACCGTCTTCTTTTAAAACTTAGTCTTCACGAAGAAATAGGACGCTGTATGGGCCTTTTAACAGACCTACAGCCAGTAAGACGACTTTACCGTCTTCTTTTAAAACTTAGTCTTCGCGAAGAAATAGGACGCTGTATGGGCCTTTTAACAGACCTACAGCCAGTAAGACGACTCTAACGTCTTCTTTTAAAACTTAGTCTTCGCGAAGAAATAGGACGCTGTATGGGCCTTTTAACAGACCTACAGCCAGTAAGACGACTTTACCGTCTTCTTTTAAAACTTAGTCTTCACGAAGAAATAGGACGCTGTATGGGCCTTTTAACAGACCTACAGCCAGTAAGACGACTTTACCGTCTTCTTTTAAAACTTAGTCTTCGCGAAGAAATAGGACGCTGTATGGGCCTTTTAACAGACCTACAGCCAGTAAGACGACTTTACCGTCTTCTTTTAAAACTTAGTCTTCGTGAAGAAATAGGACGCTGTATGGGCCTTTTAACAGACCTACAGCCAGTAAGACGACTTTACCGTCTTCTTTTAACACTTAGTCTTCGTGAAGAAATAGGACGCTGTATGGGCCTTTTAACAGACCTACAGCCAGTAAGACGACTTTACCGTCTTCTTTTAAAACTTAGTCTTCGTGAAGAAATAGGACGCTGTATGGGCCTTTTAACAGACCTACAGCCAGTAAGACGACTTTACCGTCTTCTTTTAAAACTTAGTCTTCGTGAAGAAATAGGACGCTGTATGGGCCTTTTAACAGACCTACAGCCAGTAAGACGACTTTACCGTCTTCTTTTAAAACTTAGTCTTCGCGAAGAAATAGGACGCTGTATGGGCCTTTTAACAGACCTACAGCCAGTAAGACGACTTTACCGTCTTCTTTTAAAACTTAGTCTTCACGAAGAAATAGGACGCTGTATGGGCCTTTTAACAGACCTACAGCCAGTAAGACGACTTTACCGTCTTCTTTTAAAACTTAGTCTTCGCGAAGAAATAGGACGCTGTATGGGCCTTTTAACAGACCTACAGCCAGTAAGACGACTTTACCGTCTTCTTTTAAAACTTAGTCTTCACGAAGAAATAGGACGCTGTATGGGCCTTTTAACAGACCTACAGCCAGTAAGACGACTTTACCGTCTTCTTTTAAAACTTAGTCTTCACGAAGAAATAGGACGCTGTATGGGCCTTTTAACAGACCTACAGCCAGTAAGACGACTTTACCGTCTTCTTTTAAAACTTAGTCTTCACGAAGAAATAGGACGCTGTATGGGCCTTTTAACAGACCTACAGCCAGTAAGACGACTTTACCGTCTTCTTTTAAAACTTAGTCTTCACGAAGAAATAGGACGCTGTATGGGCCTTTTAACAGACCTACAGCCAGTAAGACGACTTTACCGTCTTCTTTTAAAACTTAGTCTTCGCGAAGAAATAGGACGCTGTATGGGCCTTTTAACAGACCTACAGCCAGTAAGACGACTTTACCGTCTTCTTTTAAAACTTAGTCTTCGCGAAGAAATAGGACGCTGTATGGGCCTTTTAACAGACCTACAGCCAGTAAGACGACTTTACCGTCTTCTTTTAAAACTTAGTCTTCGTGAAGAAATAGGACGCTGTATGGGCCTTTTAACAGACCTACAGCCAGTAAGACGACTTTACCGTCTTCTTTTAACACTTAGTCTTCGTGAAGAAATAGGACGCTGTATGGGCCTTTTAACAGAC